>NC_134030.1:13448655-14074009 GCF_964204645.1 Tubulanus polymorphus | reverse complement strand
GAGATGATAATCAAATCCACAAATAGTCATTTGTTAACATATTTGCGCATGTCTAGCTTTGTTAAGTGCACAAAATAAGAAATTAATCCTCGAAATTCCATGCTTAAATACATTTTCAGTAATCGGTGTTCTTTGAGAATATACAAGAAAAAACCAAATCTAGAGGAATAAAGAGAAGTGAATGACCAGGATGCGAAAACTTTAGTATTATTCACTCTTGAATGTAGTAGTTGCCTGACCTCAGTTACTTGCAGGGTTGAGCACATAGAAACCACAGGGTTCCACATCCGCGATGATATGAACTGTTTGATGCACCGCGATCATAACCACTGGGATAGACATTAGATTACGTATCGGAATGTGTTGAAATGATTTTGCATAAAAAACTTACAGCAGAAAGAAAAAGCGTGAGTGACTTCAAGTGAAGAGAAGCCGCACACGAAAATAGATAGGAGCCACGATTTTTCTTTTTAAAATAAGACATTAAGCAAGAATAAGTTGCATCTCCTTCAAACGACAATCCACTACGATCATCCGATAAAGTTTACTCCTAAAGTTTATTGCCACCATAGACTACCGCCCCCTGGCTCTTTGAAGAGACAGGGAACCAGTCTTCAATTCAGAATTTATTTTACAGAAAAGCGGGTTTTAAGTTTTAGATATTTAAACTGAAAAATATAAATGTTCATACAGATATTTTTCAAATGGCCGCTAACGCAAAGCACCCAATGAAAGTAAAAGAAAATTAAAAGAATTTTTTTTAAACGTGAAAGTAAATGTTTTATTGTGTCAATAAAGAATGAATTGAATTGTCGGCAGCACTATGCCGCGCATGAATACCAATTTCAAGACTGATCACGCACGCTCAACCAAAGTTAGTATGCGCTGCTGAAATAACAAAAACGATTAAACAAAATCATAAAACAATGAAAACGACAACCGATATAGCCAATATACGAAAGGAACCTAGATTTTATTACTGCATTAAATGTGTGTAAATATTAAAGCCCAAGAAAGTTTCTAACGAAAGTTATCGACTCCCCAAGCAAGTTATCAATCCGTGTGATAGCAATATGCGCTTGCAAGCAAGCATGCAAGCCCATGAAAATGGCTCCATAACTTTATAGGCCTTGGTTCATAGAACATTCAAACTAAATTTGGAATTGATCTGGCTTAAACTGTAGGACAAATAGCGATTAGAAGAAATAGAAACTCCACCCCCAGGGGCAGCCCCTGGGGGACGAATCAGAACAAGAGCCCCAAGGGGCACTATGGCAAGCCTGTCAGCTTTTCATAAAATGACAAATGATGCATTAAATTTGTCCAAGTACACGGCCCAGCTCAACACTAGTCAATCCCAGGCTAATAATTTCCACAATTCAATCGTGTTTTCACAAGTAGCACAGAACAGCGACTGGAGCTGGCCGGAACAAATAGGCCTACCTCAGATAAATCTTTTCCCATGGTCTTAATGATTTGAATGCAGCTCAATAAAACAAAATTGAATTGGATTGGCTGTTTTACCTTGTTCAATAAAGTAAAATTGAATTGGATTTGATATTTTTTGCAGAATAAAATTTGAAATTGCAGTTTGAGCACATGGATAATTAGCATATCAAGGTCATCCATCCGATTTGAGAAAAAGCTATTTTTCCTGGACTTTGCACAATTGTCAATGATATTTTCTGTAGTGCAAATAAAGATATTCCTCCCAAAAACCAAATCAACTGAAGATTTCACAGAAATCGATATTGAAATACAATTTTAGATCTTAAAATAAAACCCAGAAGTACGATACCTCGAGAACACCTGCTGATTTCTGCGGCTAAGCCAATCATAGAGGAGTCTTTGCTTTCTGATTGGCTTTTTAAAACAGATATTTTTTCTGATTAAAACTGTGGGACTAGTAGCGATCTGAAGAAATAGAAACTCCACCCCCATGGGCTGCCCTGGAGAACATTTGCCAGCCAGAGAACATTTCGTGCAATAGAGGGACAGTATGGTTGGTTAGCAGCAGCTAATGGGAAATTATGTTTAACAAATAAATTGCCCATGGGCAAAGTGTGGTTTACCTTGAAAGCTAGAGGTTGTTTGGGGTAAGGGCATTGCTTGAAAAATCTTTTTAATTCGTGACTTCAAAGTTCTACAAGTTTAAATATTCTATTTTATCTTTCTTAAAGGATTATTTTGTAGTCAAAAGACCAAAGATATACATTTGTTTACGGTCCATATCAAAAATTTTGTAGGGTACAGGTAGGCGCGGCATGGAAACTATTTTATATTTTCAAAGAAATATTTTTTATAATATGAAAAAATATTCAAATAAAATTCATATGATGTCACATATCAGAGGGTGGCTGAATGTATGGCCGCGGAAGCGTATTAGATCGTTTTAAATCCTGGAATTTACCACTACAATATTCAGACCTCGACCTATACCTATAGTTTGCTGCTTAGTATTTTCAGGTCACAAGAAATTACAATTTATTACTAATTCTATCAAACAGAAAATACAGCGCTTATCTTCTGCTGAAGAAATGTCAAACGCGCCAGCAAGCAGCGTTACAGTATCACTAGTGTATACTGTACGCGCGTGTGTTTGTGTGTGCCTCTTGCGCGCACGTGGAGGCCTTGTGTAAGTGAATGTTCGCTAACACTTCAATGTCAATCAAATCAATCACCGGGTATTAAAATGAAACAATACCTATGGCGGATAATAGTTACATTCTCACCAGCAATGAGCATTTGAAATTCGCACCTAGTCCAATGAAACGTTCGCCATTCTATGGCTTTCCCATAATTATTTTAGTAGTGCCAGAATTCCCCGTAAATCCAAAACACAGCCAATCACATTCGCTCGTAGAGACAACGCCCCCCCCCCCCAATTGAGGTCATCGCAATTTTATACGCGAGAGCTAAGAATTTTCCCGCCAAAAACAGTTTTTCGTAGAGTTTTAACAATGTTGGACATGTCATCGACGGAGGTTCGCCATGTCTTCAATCGCATCGATTATACGTCGTTTAACCCTTTCACGACCTATCCGGTATGACATACCGGATACAGAAAACACGAAACTGCCTAGTCCGGTATGACATACCGGATAGAGATATACTGTTCAAATCACCCGCTATTTTGGTTACTGTATGGTGCTGCCACTCGGAAAGTGATGTTGCACCAATGAGACACCGTACTCCACAAAAACGAAAGTAAAAATGGCTGCGCCCAGTAAAAAAGGCAGCGGTAACAGAAAATTATCAGTAAATGAAGTTTTAGATGGAATTTTAGCTGACTCTGATTCTGATGACAAGGACATTGATGTCGGCGATGATTTAGAGTTCAGCAGGAACGAAAATGCAAGTGATGAGTACGATTCTGATTCAGATGAATTATATGATGACAGTCTTTTAGATGATAGTTCACTTAGTGCCTATCCAGTTGCCATGGTTACGCTGAACACTCATCTGATGAAAGTAATGATTCTGTCGCTCAGCCTGTAGCGAGAGGGCATCCAAGACAGAGAACTGCAGGCCCAATTAGGCCTAGAGATAGTTGTAGCCAATCACCTAGTCCCAGTCCACCCCGTGTTGCTGATGCTGCCCGTGGAGCTCGTGGTATGGGACGTGGACATGGTCGGGGACGTGGCAGGGGACGTAGCTGTGGTGGGAATGTCGTTGTGCAACATGTAAGGCCTAATCCTTGGAACTGGACTGACACTGTGACTGGATATGCACCTAAAAATATTCCAGTTACAGCTGTAGAACGTCTAAGGCATCGTTTTAACGAAAATGATAACCCTAAACCCATCGATTTCTATAATATTTTCGTTACGGATGAACTTTTATATCTGATTATACGGGAAACAAACCGGTACGCGCGTCAATACATAGCGGCCAACGGTGAAGAAGTGCCATTTGAATGGAAAGATGTGGATTTGCCAGAAATCAAAACATTTATCGGTCTTGTAATGCTGATGGGAATACACAATTTTCCGTCGATGCGGATGAATTGGAGTGCAAATGAACTTTTCCATACAGCAATTTTTAGCCAAACAATGACGAGGAACAGGTTTGAACTCGTACGTTTCTTGCATTTCAATGATAATGATCAGATGCCAGACCAAGCAGATGCTAATCGCGACCGTCTATATAAAGTTCGCCCTCTAATAGATTTCTTTCGACGCAAATTTCGTGCGATGCTTGAGCCCGGCCCAGATGTTTGTATCGATGAATCCTTGCTCCTCTATAAAGGTCGTTTACACTTCAAAGTTTATATCAAAACAAAACGAGCGCGTTTTGGGATGAAACTGTACAAGTTATGTACACCAAATGGTTACACAATTGACTTTTTGGTTTACTGTGGCTCTGCAGAGCCAAATGAGACACCAGGTTTTGAGAAACTTTCTGCAACTGAGAAAATTGTCGGTACTCTGATGGAACCACATCACCATATGGGTCGCTGTCTTATTGTGGACAATTATTATACCTCACCGCACTTGGCTAAATGGTTGTTAGATCAAGGAATTTACATTGTCGATACTTGTAGGAACAATCGTAAGATGTTTCCAGCAGATTTGAAACTGTTGCCTGTGGACTAAGGTAAAATGGCTTTCTCTGTTGAGAAGACGCCTCAAGTTTTAGCTATTAAGTTTCGAGGTATCAACGGTAAAGCTAGTGGTAAACCCAAAATTGTACATATGCTATCAACAAAACACATGCCAGTTACAGAACTTGTAAAGTTTGACCACAAAAATAGAGAAATTATAAAGCCAAAAGCGGTAATTGATTACAATCATAAGATGGGAGGTGTAGATCAAACCGACCAACAGCTCCACTCAATTCATACTGTTCGGAAAACGTACAAATGGAGCATTAAACTAGCCGTTCACTTACTTATGCTAGCAGCCTTGAATGCTCACAAAGTTTGTAAGATGTCGTACCCGAGAAATGAGTTTCTTGGATTTCTCAAAGATGTTATAGCTATTCTGTTGATATCATCTCTACGTCTCAGTGCCAGTGTACTTCGGGATACTACTGTAACTCGTTTAACCGGACGCCACTTCCCGAGAGCTCGAGGCAACATCCCATCAGGTGCGAGGCGCAAAACTAAGATTTGTAGGGTTTGCTATGCCCGTGGATTTTGAACGGCTAATGGAAAACCAAAGGAAACTGTATTCATTTGTGTCAACTGCCCAGATCATCCTGGATTACACGTAGAGTCCGACTGTTTCTAGGTCTATCACAATGTGCTGGACTATGGAGTAGAACCCGTGGACAATACAGACTATTGAATGGATTATTGTGTAAGAATACAACTAAATAACATGAAAAAAGAACTGATAAGGTAGGATCTAACTTTTATTTCTTCACATTCAATAGGATGACAAAGTATGTATATAAGTTTTACAGATAAATTGCGCTTTTCGGTAAAACTTGAAAATCAGCTTACCTATGGTATAAGGGTATAAAAAGAAAACATAAAGAGATATTTATAAGGCATACCAAAGGTTCTTCTTCAATTCTAGGGGATTTATAGTGTTATTTCACTATTCTAAGATTGAAAGCTGTGAAATTTTGTGTGGGGTTCTATGTTTATTGTGATTTTCAGGTTTGACCCAGAAATAAGGGGGCGCGAAAAATATTTTCTTTTCAGTAAAAACTGAAGTTGTTGATTCTTCCCATGTTTGATAGTTACAGTGCTGTTAGTAGACCAGTTGATGTTCAAAATAAACTTTGTTTTATGTTTTTAGTTGTGTAGTGGTCGTTTCCGTATAATTTTAGTCGAAAAATGTTGCTTCGGCAGCCATATCGGATCACGTGACCTTGACCTGGGGGTCAAGGTCACTAATTTTTTTTGCAGGAAAAGATAGCCCCATATGTTTTCTATGTAGATAGTATGTTCATACAAGCTGTCTGTAAGTCATATCTTTTTCCTGGGATCATTATGTATACAGGTCAAATATGGTCAAAATACCTCCGGGCCATTAGAGAACATATAATGCGGTCACGAAAGGGTTAAGCCGAGAACCAATGAAACAAATGCTCACATAAACTAGGGGTCCAGGGACACCATGCCCACTTGGGAAGTGGTTTCAAATGCTCAACAATCTAACAATTTCAATATTCAAAGCCCCCTGGTGACCATTTACAAAAACCAATGACCTTAAAACTCACCACAATCATAGAACATGTCAGCAGCTACGATTTTGTAATTGATTGTGATAACAAAATATGCCTCGTTACCAATTTAATATGGAAATACTAAGTCATTCTACTATTCAACGCCCCCTGGTGACCATATTGAAAACCCAATGACCTCGAAAGTCACCACAATCATAAAACATGTCATGAACTACAACTTTGCAATTGATCATGGTAACAAAATATGCCTAGGTACCAATATAATAAGGAAATACTAAGTTATTCTACTATTCAACGCCCCCTGGTGACCATATAGAAAAACTTATGTCCTTAAAACTCGCAACAATCATAGATGATGTCATGAGCTACAACTTTCCAATTGATTGTGGTTACAAAATATTCATAGGTACGAATATAATAAAGAAATGCTAAGATATTGTATTATTCAACGCCCCCTGGTGGCCATATACGAATTCCAATTACCTTGAAACTCACCACAATCATAGAACACGTTATGAGCTACAACTTTCTAATTGATTGTGGTAGCAAAATAAGCTTAGGTATCAATATAATGTGGAAAACTTTTTCCCACTTACGAATGAGTACTGGTGACACCAAGATGGCCGCCAATTGCGTCATAATTGGCTGATGAAAAATACCTGTCTCAGGTATAAAATATCCCTTTCCAAAGAACACCCATCACAAATTGTAATGAGAAATGGCAAACCAGTAGGAAGCTACAGGACTCAGAATTCGGGCCAAAATTAACATTTTTGGCCACTAAAAAGGTCATAGGACGGCCATCTTGAGTCTGAAGGACCCAATTTTTGTTATGTTGATGGGCCCTGGGGGGATTCACATATATCCGAAAGATCAAGGTAATTGATCAAAGCGTCTTCAAAATTTCCCTCAAAAAGTTCAAAAATGTGTAAAAAGTGCTGATTTTGGCGAACAACAATGGCTGCCAGTCGGCCATATTGATTCTGACAGGGCCAGTTTTTGGGCTGAAGATGTGTCTAGGGTAGATACATGTGTAACCCAAATATCAAATATCGTTACCTTGAAGCATCTTCAAAACTTCCCAAAATAACTGGATTCCGTCTACGGACGGACGGACGCTACAACGGACGGACGGACGAAAAGTGAACGCAACAGCCCGCTGGGACTAAAGTCCCAAGTGGGCTGAAAAACGTACCGCGATTTTACATGAATTGGCTCAATGCCAACTTCATATCGCTGACAAAGGTAAACCAAAAACATGGTATATAGGACTTCCACTTTGGTCGCGCCATTAAAACTTTGTGGTTTCTTGAAAAATGCCGAAATCCTTTTATTCATACTTGTCTATACGTACGTGTTTGTAGCAGAACAGTGTTTCTTCACATTGCAAATTCCTCCGCGGCTGACACTAAACCACAGCAGCAAACAGTGCACAAAGCGAAATGTGTTCCTCTTTTGCTGCTAGTGACACAAGGGAAGGCTGATGAATATGATAGTTTAAACTGTTGCATTCTTTTCTTCTTCTTACTTGGTGGTCCTGAGTCCTCTTCGGAGGCAGGTCACTAACAACCATCATGGACATCATTTTGTAACCTTCTTATTCACTCACTTGCCATGGTCATGGGAGCATATCAAGCCAGCTAGTGGCTCTGCCTTGCAGAGTCACCTGACACTTTCAAGAATCTTTATCGACGATCGGCTCGCAACATTTTTTTACATAGATTTTTATGATTGAGATAGGAACAAGAAAATTTGAGACTCATTCATAATAAGAAAATAACAAGAAAAATCGTAAAAATTTCGATATTTCTATTCGAAAAATCCTATTTTTCAAGCATATGTCAGAACGTTGTATTTTTCTATACCAAGGCGTAACGATTCCGCCTAAATCGGGACACTTGGCAGCACTGGATGCAATTAATGTACCTTGCTCATTACAACTACGTACCAATTTTCAAGAAAATCGCATTTCATTTGTAGCTGAAAGAGGATTTAAGATGTATGCAGTGGTGGCCATTTTGAAAGAGCAAGGATATTCTGTACATCTGCAGCTATCTAGGGATAGTGACAAACACAAGCGCTTTAAGACGCCGAAAAGACATATGAAATTTTGCAACTTCCACGATTGAAAATTCTTGAGTTCTAAGTGAAACCATATTAGTTTAACTTCCTTAGAGCAATTGAGCTCAAATTTAAGCATCGTAACGGCTACATACAAACTGGTCAAATGTGTTTATTAGATTTTGAGATATTAGTCACACATTTTTCCAATCTATTACAAAGTAGCCTCAGCTAAAAATTAAATGCAGAAATTTATTGATTCGACAGGCACAAATAGACCCTTCCCAGCACTCCATGAATACCCCTATGATTTGATCAAATTGTATGAATAGGCTGATCATGACATAGATAGGCCTAATTCCTTTATTCCCTCTTAACAAAACATAACATACCCTCTTCTTTTCTTTTGGATCATCTTTCTTCTCATTGTCTTTTTTGGTCACCGAAGATTTCCCAGGTTTTTCACTGGACAAAACTCTTTTTACAAATTCATCATTATCAACCTTCGAAAAGAATATATCGCTGATACAACATGGATCAAGATAAATGAATTGGGTATTGAACATTTGGACCAAAAACAAACAAATCCACAAGTCTGATATTTTCACACAATCTAAATACCGGTATGTAAATAGGCCTATCTAGAAATCATTCTACAAGTCATTGAATTACCATAGGCCTATGTCATACATACTGTAGTAATCCATATATGAACAAAGTTCACCGTTTCCCGCCATCCAAAAGCCACATCAATTACGTTGGGGGATACCTTAAACTATTTAAAACTATAAGTTGATAGCGGCGGATGGTTATCCCCTAAGCCATCAGCTCCACTTCACAGGATCCCTAAACATCAGTCATTCCTGAATATTAGGAGTTTTCAAGGATCAAATTTTGAGAAGTGTCTGCATCACTTTCATTATCCTAATTGCTAACCATGAATTCAGTGGTTTTCTCTCCTTTACATAACCTTAACGAGGTTTCTTATTCTGTAATTGGCTAAGTACTAGTACTTTTACTTGGGTAAAAAACATTCAGGTCCAAACTGTATCAATTTAGGGGAAGTCTACTGTACAACTACAGACTAGACAAAATTTCTAAATGCCTATTTCTCAAAACTGAAAGAGGTGTGGGGACCCTGTTTTATGTCACAGATGAGCCAAGAAGGTATTTCAATCATCCACATAATTTGAAAAACTAACCTTTTTCAGGATCGCAGTTGCTAAGAGTTGCAAGAATTCATTAGTTTTTTCAGGTTCATGGCCAGAGACAATCTTATTTGGTTTTACACTGACCACTTTACCAGTAACAAGTGCTGAAAAAACCAAGAAGATCTTTGAACTAGTGGGACATAACCACTGATCGAAAATTGTTTACAAACATGCAAAAAATATGAATGATTACATATTTTACGGCTTTTTGTTTTTATTTTGTTTTTTCTGTTCATATATCCTCACATAAAACAAGGGGTCCAGGGACACCATGCCCGCGTGGTTTCAAATGGTTTCCCCAAGTGGTTTCAAATGGTTTCACCAAGTGGTTTCAAATAGTAAATCTAACCATTTCAATATTCAATGCCCCTGGTGACCATACAAACTAAAATCAATGACCTTGATACTCACCACAACATTAGAATATGTCACAAGGTACAATTTTGCAATTGATTTAGGTAACAAAATATGCCTAGGTCATAATATAATAAGGAAATACTAAGTTATTGTACTATTCAACACCCCCTGGTGATCATATACAAACACCAAAGACATTGTAAGTACCAATATAAGTAGACAAACTGTATGTTATTCAATATTTAACTTCTGGTGGCAGGAACAAAGAATTGAACCCAAATTTCATGTGAGGAGATGTATCCTACGACGGTGCAAATACTAATCAAATATCAAGGCTATAAGTTCAAACATGCCGTTATTATCCTTTTTTCCATCTAAGATGGCCGTCATTGTGTGATAATTGGCTGACCAATAATACCTGTCTTATGTGGCCTATTAAATATTCTTTTTCATAGAATACCTAGGCTACCATAAATTGCGATGAAAAATGGCAAACCATTAGGAAGCTAGAGAGTTTGGATCAAAAGTGACATTTTTGGGCTCAAAAAAAAGTCACAGGCATCCATCTTGAGTTCGATCGACCAAATTTATCTTATGCTAATGGACCCTTTCAAAATGCCTTATTCATAAATTGTGCTAACCTCGACAGTGGTCCCTGGGGGTGCCCCTGATTCCTCTGGAAACCATGTCATCTAAATTCAATCAATTTGTATAGTTATAGGCTCAGCCTAAAACTGGCCTAAAAATTGTCGATTGTAGAGTGGAAACAAGCTTAAAACTGGCTAATTAACGCATATCGAAATAACTGTGGCAGCCATCTTGGTTGACCTATTTATGTCAAACACATAAGGGCTCAAACTCCTCACACCTAAAAAAAACATACCAAGTAGCAAGAAAATCAACCAAAAACTTTAGCCCGTAGAGTGGGAACAACATCTGCACGCCCGCCAAGCCGGTTGCTCGTAGGCCTACTTACCAACCATATCAATTGCTTTTTGTAGAAAAGCTATTTTGGCTTCTTTTTCCTTCACATTTTCACTGTTCATTTCAGTAGCAGTGTACAAACCCTTCATAAATCCAGTCATTCGTATCACCTGGAAATTAAAATCTAAATAGCTGCCAGCAAGAAATGCAATGGATTAAGCTGTATCAGCTGAAGTGAGCAGAGTCTGTTTTCCTAATTAATTAAGTTTCCAAACATAATTTAAGTTCAGTAGGGAGTAAACACCTGCCAGTGAATAAAGACAGAAATCAGTGGCCTAAAACTCACAGTCATAGGACATCTACAAGTCAATCAAACTATTTCAACATTCAACACCCCCTGGTGACCATAAAAACCAATGGCCTTGAAACTGCTGTCATGAGCTAGGCCTAAAACTATGCAATTGATTGTGGTTACAAAATATGCATAGGTCCCAATATAGGCCTAAATCAGGCAAATTGTATATAAGTCAATATTCAACTCCCCCTGCTGGCGAGAACAATAACCTAGGTAACCCCAATTCCACGCTAGGAAATGAATACTATGACAGCGAGACGATTAATCAAATATCAGGACTATGAGTTAAAACCTGTCAACAGCAAGATGGCTACCGATTGTGTCATGCTTGACTGATAAAAAAATATGTTGATATGTTTGAGAGCCCTTCTTAAAGTAGGCCTATAATCACCACAAATTTCAAAGAACAGCAGCCAACAATTCAGGAGCTACAGGTTTTGTAACATGATGTAGGCCTCCATCGGTGAAACGGGACGCAAAAAGGAACAGAGTAGATATCTGTAATCAAAAGCCTGAGAGTGGGATTGCAAATCATATTTTAAGAACCAACTGCCAACAGAAAAATCATTCATAAAACTTGTCTATCAATGCAAATGAGCTATATTGTGTATATATACGCATTTGAGTCAGAGAAAATATAAATCGAAAAATACCCTATTTTCAAGAGCAATAATAATCACCACCTTAGGACCCAGAATAAGCGACGAATCACAAGGAATCAGAAGGTTTAGGATCTTAAAATTCAAATAGCCTACTGAAGACTGCATGATTTTATTTTGTGTCGGGCCGAGTCTTGATAAGTCCATCCGATTAATAAAAGCTTAGGCCTACCAACGACGCTTAAGGTAAGGTTGAAAAGATCGCCTACCATGTGTGACAGACAGTTAGGGAGCATCTCAAAATTTCGATAGTTACTTCAATTAGAATAACTAGCAGAAGTGGGTGAGGGCGGAGGCCTCCCGCAGATACATCACGACTGCTGAACTATTGATTTATTGCGGTGCAATAAACATAACATTGAATTGAATTGCAGTTTCAAATATATATATTACAAGCAGTACTGCTGCAGTTACTGCTACAGCAGTAGATCTAACCGTCTCTATTTTAGATGTTGTGGTATTTTTGATACATTTTATTTTGTTTATTAGTTTAAGTAGGCCTAATAGGTTTTTCACTTGTAGTTTTGCCATTTCATTTTTCATGTTCATTTTTCAATTAAAAGTTGTGATCGAAATTCTCTCTTGAGAATGTCTTATCAGGTATTCCACGCGTAGCCCCAGTGATAAAACGGAGAATTGAATTGGTGCCGCCACAACGTTTGTGCAGCAAAACCTACGCTCTGTGACTGTGATAATTGGCATGGACAAGGGTTTTGTATAGGCCTACCAATACCGTGGCCGATTCGTGGCGTTGTCATCATGTTCAAATCACAGCTAAGGGAGGTGCACAGTGTGGATTTGTGGTCTGGACTCCATCCTTATCCATCCAGGTCGAATGAGCGAGGACTTACCGAGGTGATGATATCATGCAAAAATCTGAAAGGCGGTTTCTTCAGCAGTTTATCCGTTAGGGGAGGCTTTTTAATCAGTTTTCCCAATGAGTCCTGAGTTTTCTTCGATATTTTCTGAAATTCTTTTTCATCCATGACGCCGCGCTTCACCCAGTTTCAAATTAGGCGAAAAAAAACGTCTCGACACTTTACCTCGGAATTCCGGAATTCTAGTCCAGAATACACTGCGTACTTCCGGGTTCAGCCGTTGTCAATGGCAATGTCAGTGTTGTGCGGAATATGCGGAAAAGGACATATGGCCAATGCAATACAATAGTTTTATTGCGCCCATAGTTAATAAGTTCTAATAGTTTTTTAGAGCAAAACTTTTGAGATTAGTTATCCATACTCAAGTTATCTAAATAAGTTTTTCTCAGTTATTTCCACATTGATAAAAAAATGTAATATCAATATTTAGATATAGCATGATGAATAATATGTCAAAGTCGAAACTTGGTGAAGCGCACAGCCGACTTGAGTTTTAATAAATAGATAGAGGCGAGTGGCTCTTCCCAACTCATATAGAATTCTACATTGTAAAAAACATAGGTTTTGTTGAAGGTATTCTATGTTCGGCGTGGGCCTGTGGCCAAAGAAAATCACTTTAGATATCGAAGATATATGAGCGAAGGTTCGCCGTGATCATTAGAAAAGAAATTCATTTTTGCGAAAAAAACATGCTTTGCGAATGTTGATTACAAATTGTGAAAGCCTTTTTTGTTCTATCGTTCATACGAGAATAAATCTTAATGTATCGTCGATGTTCTACATTAAATCTTTAATAGTTTTATATGTTTTACACAAGACTTGTTCCCAAGTTCAACATTGTAAAGAACGTAGGTTTTGCTGAACGAAGGTACCAAAGGCGTGACCGAAGAAAATCACCCAAAATATGATAGATCTCCGAGCGAATTATGGAAATCATTTTCTGCGAAAAAACAACGTGGGAGTTTGGGGAATGTTGATTACAAATCGAAAGCCTATTGTTTTATCGAATATACGAGAATAAATTTTTCTGTAAGCCTTAGTTAAAAATCGTCAGATTTCTACATTAAATCTCATAGCTTCAATAGTTTTATATGTTTTACCCTAAAAATTTGTTCCTAAGTAGTACAACGGGTCGCATGGGTGGAACAACGATATTTGATGGATTATAGTGTTATGTATACGAATTTTACTCGATACGCAAGCAGGGAATAAAGTTTCAAAAACGGGAGTTAAAGACACGTAAAAAAGATAAGATATGTTAAAAAACGCATTTTATCACACGGCAGGGATTGGCAAAATTCTGAGTTATTATTCAGTGTTCGTTTGTATCGGAACGGTTTGCAAAACGCAGACCGCGCGCGCTCCTTATTCTCCGGGACTCGACCCTTAGTGATGCTGTGAAACCGGCGCGCTTGTTATTCTAAAAAATTCGACCCGTTGCTAAGGGACTGTGCTTTTTGTGGGATTCGAATCCAGTCTTCCAATCGGTTTCTACGGAGAAATACGAACTAAAAATAACATTTTTTGATATTATTTTGTGAATATTCTTTGTAAATATTCTGAAAATTACACATAATCATTTTGTTATCCTTCATTGACGTATTTAAACTACCCGCGCGACGCGGCCCGCAAGTTTCGACGAAAGTCCGTCCGTGACCGTCATTTTCGTTGCCACGCTTTAGCCAATGCCCATGTGTCCCGGATGTAAACTACACTTTTTGCGCTTAATATGTCAAAGTCGAAACTTGGTGAAGCGCACAGCCAGTCTTAAGTTTTAATGAATAAATAGAGGCGAGTGCCCTTTCGGCAACTTCAAGAATATAGAATTCTACATTGTAAAAAAATAGGTTTTGCGGGGGCACCTGTGTTCGACGTGGTCCGTGGCCAAAGAAAATCACCCAAAATGTCGAAGTCTCATCGAGCGAAGATTCGCCGTGATCAAATACATGTATAGAAAAGGAATTCATTTTTGCGAAAAAAACATGCTTTGGGAGTGTTGATTACAAATTGAAAGCCTTGTTTGTTTTACGACAATAAATCTTCCTGTATCGCCAGATATGTTCTACGAACGGCTTTAACAGTTTTATATGTTTTACACAAGAAATTTGAAGATTAAAAAAGAAAAAAATCATTTTTTGCGCAAAACAACGTGGGAGTTTGGGAATGTTGATTACGTATTGAGAGCCTATGGTTTTATCGATTATACGAAAATAAATTTTTCTGTAGTTTAAAAATGTCAGATTTCTACATTAAATCTCATGGCTTCAATAGTTTTATATGTTTTACACTAAAGATTTGTTAATGGAACAACGGTATTTTAAATACGGTACGGATGATAGCGAATTTTACTCGAAACGGAAAAGGGGAATAACGTTTGAAAAACGGGAGTAAAAAACACATAAAGATACGATATGTTAAAAAACGCACGGCATTTTACTCCCAGGGATTGGCAAAATTCTGAGTTAATTATTCAGTACTTGTGTGGAGCGGGACGGTCATTTTGTAACACGCGAACCGCGCGCGCGTTATTCTCCGGGACTCGACCCTTAGTGATGCTGTGAAACCGGCGCTCTTGTTATTCTAAAAAAAATTCGACCCGTTGCTAAGGGACTGTGCTTTTTGTGGGATTCGAATCCAGTCTTCCAATCGGTTTCTACGGAGAAATACGAACTAAATATGACATTTCTTTGACAATATTGTAGCGGAAATTCGTTTCACTTCGTTCTGTTCTTTTTATTTTCCAGCTGCAGAGTCCTCCCCAGCTCAGTCTAAAATTCATATTAAATTCCTATTAAAAGTTTGTATGATGTAAAATAAAACCTTATAATGTATTTGTAACTCTGAGACAAGAATGTTTAATGCTTTGGACTTCGGTCTGGTGGATTAGAAACTATTTTCATTTCTATCTTAATGAAATATTGTATGATTTAATCTGAATTCAAAAACTGTACCTAAAGACCTTTTCTATGTGTTCGGGTCACTCCCGGTTTGTATTTTTCGAGTTAATGTGCCTTAATCGATGTTCCCGTGCTTAAATCGATATTTTTATGCTGTGCTCTGTGCCCGAGATGGCGCCACTATACGGTTCTTAATTATATTGTGTGCTCGGGGTGCTTTGTTTTAACCAATTAGATGGGGTTACGTCATAATCTGGGCTCTATAAAAGGCAAAAATGTGCTTTATTAATTAGTCTCGGTGCACATTCTTAGGTGTGTATTACTAAGATTTTGAACTATGGGGGGAGGGATTAATCTAATTTTCTTAGTAAGTCATACTTAGCACTGATTCTCTTTAAGTATTTCTTGGTCCTTATTCTCAAAGTTGTTTTTCTTCCAAGATGTTTTCGGAAAACAATCTTTCAGGGTTCAAGGAGGTTTTCTCCTTCGAATTATTCCCCGAAAGTATTCTTCTTTCCGATTTCCTCTCTTGGTTTTTCCCTCAACTTTTGAGTTTTCGGAGTAGTGACCATCTCTTACATAAACATAATAGGAAGAATGATTAAATAAATACTTAACTGGAACTATGATTAAATATAGCGAAAATTCTTATCTTTATTAAGAGCACTTAGAGTTACATCTTCTTTAGCGTAAAACGAGCGCAGGGTTTAAGCAGGGAAGTGTGATGTGATCATCACACTTCCCTGGTTTAAGTAACTATTATTGAGTCGTAATGTTAGAATATCTGAAATCTTTATTCCTAATACTATTGAATTCTGGTGCGAGTCGTGCACTTGTATTAAGGGCAATATGCCCTTGTTAATCTCCTCCTTTGGTGGCCGGTTGGCCATCTTATCTACCTTAAATGTTGTAAATAAGAGATAACCTCGAGGTTGTGTATATATTGTTCATTGTTCGAATATTTCCAAGAAATAATAAATAGTATTCAAGAGAATATTATCATATACATAAAATTCTAAATCTTTGCCTTTTTCCCTAAACTATTTTTGTGGTGTCGGATTTACTATCAATTGAGGAAAGGATTTTCTTGTGCATTTTTGGGATTCTGTGACACCATAAAATATTCTTGAAGAATCTTGTGGGTTGGAGAGTTTAGGGCATCATGTAAGTCTTCAAAAAGGGGAAGCATTGAGGGCACCCTCTAGTGGGAGAGGCCAAATATTGGTGAATGCTCCTCGTTTTATTTAGTTGGTATCTATTATTCTTTTTGAAGCTAAACGCCTGATCAGGTCGGCTGTGGAGGCTGGAAATACTTGTAGCGCTGGACGCAGTCCTGTATTTCCTCCTCAGTCGGAGAGAAAGCTAGGGGATTTTTATCTTATTTGACTCATTCATGATTCTTCTATTAATTCTTTTGGTCACAGTTTTTCATACATGCACACGCCTTTTTCATGGGTGATTTGTGAGGACATTCAGTCACCCGTGTTACAATTATGACTTATCACTGAGAATTAGGACTCCTTTAAGTATTCTCACTCACCAGAGGAAGACTTGACATATTTTTGCGCGTTAAATCTCATGGAGGAAAACAAGAGAATTTTCCCCTTCTAGCTTCTCTACCTCCCAGATGCTAGTGACGTGAGCGAACCCTAGAAGCGACGCCTATATGCAACTTTTTCCTTAAATGTATAGGATTACAGAAAGAGAGAGAGAGAGAGAGTTACCTGTATTCCCTCTTGGTCGAGGAAATTCCGAGAGTTGAGACCTTAGACTTGACATTATGAATTTTAACGGAAACGGAAGTATATTTTTGCAGTCACTTGCCAGAGCACGCTACCCCGAATCCCGGTGTTCCGCTTCAATATTTCGTGAATATTCTTTGTAAATATTCTGAAAATTACACAAAATCGTTTTGTTATCCTTCATTCACGTATTTAAACTACCCGCGCGACGCGGCCCGCAAGTTTCGACGAAAGTCCGTCTGTAGCGAAAATTGATTTTGATTTGATTTGTTGTTTTCTTTCGCTTCGGTGTCCTCCCCTCTCTTCATTTGCCTTCCTTTCTTATGCGATGTCGCGTTGTATTAATTAAACCATATAGGCGCGGGGTGGATAGATTCACATTTGAGTGATTTATCTACCTTTATTTCTGTCGCGGGACTTCTATTTTCACTTCTATTCGCGTAGTTCTTGCGGTTTTCATAATATTTATCCGTGCGGGTTCGATTCCCGTGGTTCAATAATTTATGTGCAGAGCTGAGCCTCGCTGTGGTTTTTCAACCAACCACAGCCTTTGTTGTTGTGCGCTCGTCGCTGCACGTGTTTTTCTAGCCAATCGCGGCTTTTTTTGTTGCGTGACGTCATGCTTCGCGTCTCTCGGCCAATTAGAGCCTTTGTTTTTGTTGTGACGTCACGCCGCGCCTCTATATAAGTGTGACAGTTCGGCTGCTCAGTAATAACAACTTGATTGTCAACTTACGTCAAGTTATAAAGCAAGCAAACTGAAGATATTTATTTGAAGATCGGCTGACTGACTACCTTTATTCGGTGAGCAATTGCATAGAACATGGTTAGAATTAAATTATATTTCTAACGACAGCGTATTATAAGCTATTTCGTCATGGATGGTGACATATGGGAATCGTTTTCCAGACCCTTACTTTTGAAGCATTCAGCTTTGAGATGCTTTGAGATGCTTCAACTAATCGTCATGAAGTATCGCATGTAGATGGAATGAAACAACTTTATTATGGTGAAGCAATGATGCTTTGAAGCTTTCACTTTTAAGATGCTTCAGCTATAATCGATGTGAAGTATCGTATGTTTGTAGATAGAATCAAATAACTTTATGGTGAAGCATGTTCCCGTGAAGCATGAAGGATGCTTTGAAGCTTTCATTTTTTAGATGCTTCAACTACAATTATCATGTAGATAGAGAAGATTCGAATTATCGTGTACATAGACTAAAGATCTCAGCTTTTGTGATGCGAAGCACGTTTCTTAAAGCATCAAGCTTTCCAGCTTTGTGATGCTTCAAACTTCATTACGAATTTTATACAGCCTAGCTGAATAGTTACTTTGGCAGTCGTCTGAAAGCATGATTTGAAGCTTTCTACCTGAGATCCTTATTTCAAAGCATCTGAAGCATTCCTTGCTTCAACTCTGAAGCTGGGTGAACTTAATCGCTTTCTCTCCAGCTTTGATAGCCTATTGAAGCTGATACTGCGATTTCCATCTGTCACCATGATATTTTATTGCGATTTTCGCAATACATGTATTTATAATAATTGGTTAAACCTCTTAGAGCGAGGTTGAGAGCAGTTTGTATGCATTTTTTTCATGGTCCTGTACTATGGAAATGTCCTGTTGATGCTGTATTTATCGACCTAATAAATGGCCTAATGACATGGCTATTGTACGTATATTTTCTACATGGCGAGTCTGTTATGTTTTTGAACGTCTGAAGAAGGAACATGAGGAGAGAAGAGTCGCATCATTCGTGGTTTTGTTTTTATTAGTTCGAGACTGTGAGGTTGAAGATATGTGAGGTCTAGACTAGTTGTTGCGAGATATCCTGCGAGATTGTACGGGGGGACGATATTGTGCAACGGAACGCACTTGGAAGGAGTCATGACTGAGCCCTAGATGGATATTTTTATGATGAAATCCTCCGAACGCGGTCCATCAAGAGGTGGGGCTGGGGTGGTTATTCTGGCCAGATAACCTGGAGTCATGGGGAAAGCAGGAGCAACAACAGTGGAGTTGACAAACCTTTTTTACAACAGATAATCCTCGACTTTTAGTATTTTTGACGAATGAATCCTTTTCCCGGGGAAGCTGCAGTTTAGGGCAGCTCCTTCTTTACTTCACTCCCCGAAGTAAGGTGACCCGGGACGGACCCCGTAGCGGACGCCTACGGATTTGGACCACGCTACTACCCAAATCCGCTACAAAATGGTGGCAGCGGTGGGATTATTTATATTTTTCGATGATGCGACGTTCCTCCTATTCAGCTTGTGCCCAGCTTCGGACGAGAAACACTCGTTATCGGGCCTGGTGTTCAATAGTCATGAACTAGGCCTATCTTGAAACTTGACTCGAAAACGTATATGCACATATAGATGATTTCTTTCCATTATTTTAAGTATACATCAACGTATTAGGTTTGAGAATGGAAACGAGATCTATAGTTAGAAATAAAGAGATCTGTGGCTCAAATGGTGACCATCGGAGATCCCGCAGTTCAAGTCCATCAGAGAATCGTGTGATGATGGAACCCGTCGTCATGCGCAGAGAAGCTGCTGGTGATATGCTGCATGATCTACCGTCTGAGGATGAACGCGAGAGATTTCAACATGTTCCAGTTTCCAGTGACGTACGACCGTATCAACGAGATTCGTCTTTTAGTGTCTGCAAGATGAAGCCCGAATTGTACTCTGACGAAACTCCCTGGCAAGACTACAGTCAAGTCTTCGAAACGGTGGCACGAATTAATGGTTGGAACGATGAAACGAAAGCAGACTACTTGTTTGCATCACTTCGTGGTCCTGCTCGACAGTTGGCGTGTGCAGTCCCGGCATGTGATCGTTCCAATTATCACGAACTGAATAGAATACTCGACAGTAGATTCGGTTATGGAAATCAGGCAGAGTTATTCTTGGCTGAGATTAGAAATAGAAAACGAAGACGAAATGAGACGTTACGTGAGTTAGCCCAAGCTCTTACCACGTTATCAGCGAGAGCGTATCCAGACCTTGATTCTCGTCAGCGTGATCGAATGATCAGAACCCATTTTATCGACGCATTAGATGACCGCGATTTGCGAATGCAGCTGTTCAGAAGCAGGTGCGAGAATCTAAATGAGTTGGTTCGATTGGCAGTTGAGCTGGAAGGCTTTACCAAGCTTGAAGACGACCGTGAACGAGGAAGTCGTGGCCATGTTAACTCGGTTAAGCTCGACGATCACAGTGAACTTCGAGAGTTGAAACATCAAGTGTCAGAACTCAGCAGCATGGTGAAGACCGTAATGATGAACGGTAATGGTCCCCGAGATCAGTTTAGGCGCGGAGAACAGAAGAAAGACGTCAAATGTTATAACTGCGGCGAGATGGGACACATTGCTCGATTCTGTAGAGTTTCCAATAAAGAAGTTTCCAGTTTCCAGGCGCCATTTTGTGGCGGTTCCTCGAGGTCCCCACTGTTGCGATAATTTGAGCTCATTTTTAAAACATAAGTTTAGATTGAATATCACATAGTTCTGCAGTCCCTTGCTCGATGAACTTAATTTATACACCATTTTAAAGGAAATGAAATGCAGATATTTGTTGGCGATTCTTGGAATTTTTGAATGCAACAATTGAGAACAGTGACGATGTGAAACCAAGGACCGCATATCTTAACCGCGCGTAAAAGAAATCGCAATATTTATTGATTTTGAAATATATAAGTATAGCTTGAAGCTGTAATTTCCTATTTTCATAGAGGTTAAAGAGGGTTATTTGCAGTTTAAGCCAGTGTTAAAATCTTTTGAATAGCTTTGCTGACGACTGATCTGTACCCGCTTGAGTTTGAGATTACGCGCAAAACGGGTCTCCCACTGCGCATTGCAATTTCACTGAACATTGAGATTTGCGACAAGAAATATTTAAATACAATTTGATTTCTTCACATTTCCATGGGGATATTTTGAGATTATAATCCATATCTTGTTTGTACCGTATTTTGGCGGGGGCAATTCGTTAATCTGGTTTCGGGATCCGGTTTGTCCCGCTATTGAAGTGTGAACTGACCATTGGGGAATTGTCGCATGCAGCCCGTCCAGCCTAGCGCCGATTTTGTGTTCGGTGAAATCATGGGCCCAAAACGTTTTAGAGTCGATGGTGAAATGTGCCAGTCAATTTAAACGCTTAGGACATATTTCAATACTCATATATTTCTCACATATTTCACATATCTCTATCTGGTAATCCCTAATCCTGGGATCATACGATGAATTTACTGAATCTCAACCTTCTTGCTGGAAAACATCGACCAGATAACCTTGCTGATATAAAATTCCAATTTCGTATTTAAAGGGGCCCTGTCCCCCATTTGATATTCTGTTTTAGGGGGTCAACGTCCAGTTGGGCTACTTTAAGCTGCGCCACATATTCAAAAATATATAAAAACTTAGATTTTGTTCTAGTGTCCATCCATGAGTGGTACATTTTGTTGAAAAGCAAATTAGGCTCTCAACTAGGCCACCTTTGAAACCAACACAGAACGTCCCCACTCTTACAAGAAATCCTTCAATTTCCCAACGCTACAAAACTCGAATTCCTCAAAGCACTCAACGTCCATTTTTAATCATACGAAAATAAAGGTAATATATAACCATAAGAAGCAATATTAATGATATCAAACCAGTATAAAATCTTATTTTTTCGATTTCTTTTCGCAAATCTCAATGTTCGGTGAAATGGCAATGCGCAGTGGAAGACCCCTTTTGCGCGTAATCTCAAACTCAAGCGGGTACAGATCAGTCCCCAGGAAAGATGTTAAAAAAATTTTTAAACAGGCCTAAACTGCAAATAACCCTCTTTAACCTCTGTGAAAATTGGAAATAAAGCTTCAAGATATACTTAAATATTTCAAAATTAATAAATATCGCGATTCCCTTTACGCGCGGTTAAGATATGCGGTCCTTGGTTTCATATCGTTACTGTTCTCAATCGCAGCGTTCAAAAATTCCAAGAATCACTAACAAAGATCTGCATTTCATTTCCTTCAAAATGGTATATAAATTCAGTTCATCGAGCAAGGGACTGCAGAACTATAAGATATTCAATCTAAACTTATGTTTCGAAAATGAGCGCAAATTATCGCAACAATGGGGACCTGAGGGACCGCCACAAAATGACCCCTAGAAACTGGAAACTTCTTTATTCAAATCGTCAGGGAAACGGACAACGGCTGGTCCGAGGAGAGCCAAATCAGCCCAGACAGTAGAGCTCTCATCAAAACCACTTCATCCTGAAATCGATAAACCAATAGTCAAATTAAGCGTTAGGCCTACAGATAAACGATTCGGCAAAGCAGACTCGAACATAATCGTCGAGGGTAGATTTATAGGCAGACAGGTCGATTGTTTAATTGACACTGGAGCCTGTATTTCTGTTTTAAGTCACGATGTTTTCAACACGCTCGACGCCATTACTCGCGATTCACTTTCCACGTGCGATTTCAATTTATGCGCAGCTAATGGAACTTCACTTAAAGTCTTTGGTCAAGTTTGTGCCAATATTAATATTTTCAACAAACCGACACCCTGGGAATTTGTAGTAGCTGAGATTTCAAATCAAGTCATTATAGGGATGGATTTCTGGAGTACTACGATTGCAAGATTTATACAGCCGGTCATAACATCCTCAGGCCGACAGACGAGACGTCCAGATCGCTTCGGCGAATGGCTTTTATAAGCCTTAGCAATTCAGGCTGCTAATTAATACTCGCATGTATTTTTATTTTCCAGTACTATGAAGTCGGAAGTTGAAAAATGGTCATGTAAGTACTGCAATGGCAGGTTTTCTATATCGACGAGTCGAAGCAGACATCTGCGAGTATGCGATAAAAACCCTGATCGTGAGAACGAAAGTTTTCGATGCAAGATCTGCAACTACTCGTCCAAAGCATATGACACCACCCGCACACATATCAAGAAGAAGCATCGTGACAATACTATTGGTAGAAGTATTTCGGAGTTGATCACATCAGATGATTTAGCACCAATTGACGACGTGTCTATTTCGGAGCCAGTGTTTCCAGATGTGTCAGGTCCGCCGCCACCGAAGACCTCATTTTTGAATTTTGTTGCGACCGAGATAGCCAAGCGAGGCGAACCATCAACTCTGAAGGCAGCCGTCACGCCTGAACGTCGTGTCGTCACGAAGAATCCAGTGATGGACAATATTTTAGCTACGTCCTCACTTCCGTTTACCACTCCATCATCAGCCGTCAAACCTGCGACCATTTCTCGACCTGCTGCCACTCCGTCATCCGAATTACAGAAGCCAGTCATTATTCCTCAACCCTCCGTCATTCCGTCATCAGAACTAACTTATCATCATCCGAATGCCAAGAAACATGTACATTCTATGTACATGTCCACTATCGAAATCATGCACCACCCAGACGATTTACCTCAATGTTTATTCTGTATGATGTGCCGAGACATAGCTGGACTCTCTCAACGACTCGCCGAAAAGACGGGACAGAAGCTACACACTCATGTTATGTTTGAGTCAGAGATAAAGACCGAATTTACGAAGACCCACGACATCGAGTGCGAACTCTGCAACATCTGCCGGGAGATTCATCAACGTCGCCGTGAAGAGTGATCTTCCAGACCTTCTTTCTATCGCGTTATATAGTTTTATCTCATCTTCTTTATTAGTACGGTTACGTTGTTAGTGAGTATTGTAATATATTAGTATAGTTAGTATATGTATACGAGTTAGAGTATTAGTAGAGTATTAGTAGAGAATTAGTATGCTTTAGTGTTCAATTAGTGCGTAGATCGGATTCGGACGTTCTCTTGTATTTTGTAGTGTTCTTGGCAATTTTCTTGGGCATTTTCGCCCATTGCCTTTTATCTTTTATGTACAGGCAAAGGGCTAGAGGGGGGGGCATTGTAGCGAAAATTGATGTTGATTTGATTTGTTGTTTTCTTTCGCTTCGGTGTCCTCCCCTCTCTTCATTTGCCTTCCTGTCGCGTTGTATTAATTAAACCATATAGGCGCGGGGTGGATAGATTCACATTTGAGTGATTTATCTACCTTTATTTCTGTCGCGGGACTTCTATTTTCACTTCTATTCGCGTAGTTCTTGCGGTTTTCATAATATTTATCCGTGCGGGTTCGATTCCCGTGTTTCAATAATTTATGTGCAGAGCTGAGCCTCGCTGCGGTTTTTCAACCAACCACAGCCTTTGTTGTTGTGCGCTCGTCGCTGCACGTGTTTTTCTAGCCAATCGCGGCTTTTGTTGTTGCGTGACGTCATGCTTCGCGTCTCTCGGCCAATTAGAGCCTTTGTTTTTGTTGTGACGTCACGCCGCGCCTCTATATAAGTGTGACAGTTCGGCTGCTCAGTAATAACAACTTGATTGTCAACTTACGTCAAGTTATAAAGCAAGCAAACTGAAGATATTTATTTGAAGATCGGCTGACTGACTACCTTTATTCGATGAGCAATTGCATAGAACATGGTTAGAATTAAATTATATTTCTAACGACAGCGTATTATAAGCTATTTCGTCATGGATGGTGACATATGGGAATCGTTTTCCAGACCCTTACTTTTGAAGCATTCAGCTTTGAGATGCTTTGAGATGCTTCAACTAATCGTCATGAAGTATCGCATGTAGATGGAATGAAACAACTTTATTATGGTGAAGCAATGATGCTTTGAAGCTTTCACTTTTAAGATGCTTCAGCTATAATCGATGTGAAGTATCGTATGTTTGTAGATAGAATCAAATAACTTTATGGTGAAGCATGTTCCCGTGAAGCATGAAGGATGCTTTGAAGCTTTCATTTTTTAGATGCTTCAACTACAATTATCATGTAGATAGAGAAGATTCGAATTATCGTGTACATAGACTAAAGATCTCAGCTTTTGTGATGCGAAGCACGTTTCTTAAAGCATCAAGCTTTCCAGCTTTGTGATGCTTCAAACTTCATTACGAATTTTATACAGCCTAGCTGAATAGTTACTTTGGCAGTCGTCTGAAAGCATGATTTGAAGCTTTCTACCTGAGATCCTTATTTCAAAGCATCTGAAGCATTCCTTGCTTCAACTCTGAAGCTGGGTGAACTTAATCGCTTTCTCTCCAGCTTTGATAGCCTATTGAAGCTGATACTGCGATTTCCATCTGTCACCATGATATTTTATTGCGATTTTCGCAATACATGTATCTATAATAATTGGTTAAACCTCTTAGAGCGAGGTTGAGAGCAGTTTGTAGGCATTTTTTTCATAGTCCTGTACTATGGAAATGTCCTGTTGATGCTGTATTTATCGACCTAATAAATGGCCTAATGACATGGCTATTGTACATATATTTTCTACATGGCGAGTCTGTTATGTTTTTGAAAGCTGGGCACGTCTGAAGAAGGAACATGAGGAGAGGAGAGTCGCATCATTCGTGGTTTTGTTTTTATTAGTTCGAGACTGTGAGGTTGAAGATATGTGAGGTCTAGACTAGTTGTTGCGAGATATCCTGCGAGATTGTACGGGGGGACGATATTGTGCAACGGAACGCACTTGGAAGGAGTCATGACTGAGCCCTAGATGGATATTTTTATGGTGAAATCCTCCGAACGCGGTCCATCAAGAGGTGGGGCTGGGGGTGGTTATTCTGGCCAGATAACCTGGAGTCATGGGGAAAGTAGGAGCAACAACAGTGGAGTTGACAAACCTTTTTTACGTACAACAGATAATCCTCGACTTTTAGTATTTTTGACGAATGAATCCTTTTCCCGGGGAAGCTGCAGTTTAGGGCAGCTCCTTCTTTACTTCACTCCCCGAAGTAAGGTGACCCGGGACGGACCCCGTAGCGGACGCCTACGGATTTGGACCACGCTACTACCCAAATCCGCTACACGTCCGTGACCGTCATTTTCGTCGCCGCGATTTAGCCAATGCCCATGTGTCCCGGATGTAAACTACACTTTTTGATAAGGACGGTATGGGTCTGACTATTTCAGATGGCTGGGAGTCACCTTCATTTCGGTCAACGAATTATACATTTAGACTTCCCCTACGATGTAACGTAGCCCAATACACTGGGTTCGAATCCCGTAAATCGTTCCACGAACTCGGTCCTTCAGCGCAATTCGTTCAAACAAAATTCTCATTTTTTGTCTGAATGAAATTCAAATTAATGACCAATAGAAACTTATTTCCAATCAGGAGATCGGCTTTCCAAAAGGAAATTCCTTAAAAAGTCCTCCCAAATTACATTCAACTTGAAGAAAAATATAAACTAAAACCATAAACATATATGTACCATACAAACATTTTTATTTCACAAATTTCTAAATTTGAATAAACACCACATTGTTCTGATATAAATCACACACACTCACTTACACAATTTTAAAATTTAAATATACATGTACATAGTTCTGATTGACAAAAAAAAAATTGGATTACAACACGGCCTTACAGCATTTTAATAGTGCATACGGTGCAGATGATGTTAGGTGACATTGAGTACAATATGGTGAATATTACAAGTCATTGATATACAAATATGGTGATTTAAATGTTCCTATATTCAAATAATTAGCATATTTTTTATGTGAACTAATCGACACCACATTTGTGCTGTGTAATGATCCCAATAATCTTTATCAAAAATACATCATATACATGTTATATGGAGTATTAGACAAAAACATTAAGTCAAAAAGCAGTAAGTGAAAGAGAAAAAAGCATGTTGCACACGACAAGTGTTTTCTTAACACAACACTCATCAGCTTATAAGTTATTATACTGTACAATAGGCCTATATAGATAGAACAGAAAACAATTAACAAGACTACTGACTAGATTCAGATAGACAAAGATAAACATACCACCACTATATTCAGAGATCTTTTCCTTCCACCAGACGCACCACTTAGTTCTTGACTTCAATTCGTGTTCATTGATGAGTGCTGAGACCGCCATAAAATCATGACAATTATGACAAGAATAAGACGGATCGGAAGATGAAGTTGAATCGTCCGCCATTTTAGATACGTAGGTAAAGTCTAAATGTATAATTTGCAGACCGAAATGAAGGTGACTCCCAGCCATCTGAAATAGTCAGACCCGGACGGTATGGAGAAATATAGAAAATTTGAATTTGCCTCATACGCGCGATTAACTTAAGGAGCTGCGCTTCCAGCTCGCGCCTTCGGCGCTCGCTGTGCGCTTATTAATATGTCAAAGTCGAAACTTGGTGAAGCGCACAGCCAGAGTTTTAATGAATTAAATAAAGGCGAGTGCCCTTTCGGCAATTTATATAGAATTCTACGTTGTAAAAAAACATAGGTTTTGCGGGGGCACGTGTTCGGTGTGCCGTGGCGAAAGAAAATCACCCAAGATGTCGAAGATCTATTCAAGCGAAGATTCGCCGTGATCAAATAAATACATGTATGGAAAAGGAATTCCTTTTTGCGAAAAAAAAACATGCTTTGGGAGAGTTGATTACAAATTGAAAGCCTTGCTTGTTTTATCTTTCATACGACAATAAATCTTTCTGTATCGTCAGATATGTTCTACGAACGGCTTTAACAGTTTATGTTTTACACAAGAAATTTGTTTCCAAGTTCAACATTGTAAAAAATGTAGGTTTTGCTGAAGGAAGGCACCCGGTGGCGTGACCAAAGAAAATCACCCAAAATATGATAGACCTTCGAGCGAATTAAGGGACCCGTGATTAAATTTAAAAAAAAAACATTTTCTGCGAAAAACAACGTGGGAGTTTGGGAACGTTGATTACATATTGAGAGCCTATTGTTTTATCGATTACACGAGAATAGATTTTTCTTGAGTTAAAAAAAGTCAGATTTCTACATTAAATCTCATGGCTTCAATAGTTTTATATGTTTTACACTAAAGATTTCTTCCTAAGTATTACAGGGTCATTCTCCGCTGTATGTGAAAACTTGTAGTTAGTACTTCACAATATTTTTGTTTCAGAGTTTCATGCAACAAATACTATTTTTTTGTAATTTCAGATAAAACTCTTTCACTTACATTGCTCAGCAGTGCTGAATGACCATTAACTGACCTCTATGACGTCACTATAACATATGGCGCCACGAACCCATTCATCTCCGTCACGGTTATCCATAATTGAATAAATATTGCTTATAATCCATTCCTCGAGAACTATCCATATAATAAGATTACTTCATTAGAGTACTTTAAGAAAACAATATTTCAGGTGAAATCCAAATATTATATCGATTTTCATAAGTGCAGTATTTTGGGGCCAAAGTTAAGGAATATGGTAATTTGTAGTAAGCAACCGTTTTAAGCATATTGTAGAGTTATTTTCACATCTCTGTTTACAAAAAAATTAAATCATGCCATTGTCACTGAAATGCGTTTATTAGGGTTTTCTGTTGCTTCACAGAAAACCCTATTGAAATTCGCGTGATTATTAGGGTTTTCTGACTTTCGTCGAAAACCCTTTTTTAATTCTGTTGATTGTTATTATTATTATTTACATATTTTCCACTTTTTTTTCGCACATAAAATTCATCTTCTATCAGATTCGACAACTGCTTCTAATTGAAATGTAGAATTCTGATAGTAATATAACACGCATTCGCTCCGCGTAGATTATACCTATGCACTCTCCGTGCTATTTTAAACTTAAAATTACTTACTGAAAGATAACACCGGATGATAGTAGCAATCGCGACTCGCCCTGTCCGGTACTCCCACTAACGATAAAAACAGCGTCCTGTCCTCTGTGGCATGGTGGATAAGGTGTTTGACTCCCAACTGAGAGGTCGAGGGTTCGAATCCTAGTGAAACCATGCATTATCACAGTACAGCGCCGGCGCGCAATAATTGTTTTATTAATGAAACAACATGGTGGATGGTTGAAATCATTTTCGGCTTAAATTTATCGCAAGTTTTAGGACCCTAATGAATTTCACGAAACCATGATTTCTAAAATAAAATTGATTAATTCTATTCGTAAATCAATTTACGTTGGCTACATTTCCTGAAGATTTCGGGGTCAAATCAACGTGATATGGACAGAAATTGTAGGAATTTTCGCACGGAATTTTACTTCCGCGTTCAGTTGACGACTCGGATCGATGACAACGACAGCGGAGTTTATGTATTTTAAGGTGAGAATCCGTTAACCAGGGAATGTATTAAATGATTTCTTTAATTAATGCCTAGCTTTTTTGGGGGATGCGCCTAGAATAGATTTAGGCCCTAAATATAATGGTAGAGCCAGTCAGTGGAATGCCTTAATAGCAGCTTGTTATGGCCTGGTTTACACTGAATGTGCATGACAATTTATTTTGATTACTTTCTTTCCAGCTATTATTCGTGGAATGAACTAGTCACTACGGTCTTCAATTCCTTTGCGGATTCTTGCAGGAATATTAAACCACAGTGCGCAAATGTATGTTTCAAATTAGGCTTTTTCGACATTGACAGCCAAAGACGTAACTTAACACGCTAACTTAAGCGCAACTGTCTCAGATGCTGTAAGTACTTGACGTTTTGCGTAATTTTTTTTTTTTGTAATGCAATATTTGGATTAGTAATCAGTCGTGCTAATGTACATGCAGAATTGGCTTCATTGTAATTATGGGATGATAATTCATGGGCGTCACGAGTCGACATACCCTTGATACGAAGCTTTTTTAATGTTAATCATTGACTTGTTTTGGAGTAAACTGAATAGCCCTTAAAATACCAATGCCACGTGGCTTGGTGTCTATGCTCTACGAGACTGTAGTAATAGATTTTCACAACAAACTCATGATTTCAAATAGTCTCCTAAGATATCTATATATTATTTCGCTCCTTACCTAAGTAATTCTTACATTTGATTGCTTAATTACAGATGGAAAGAGGTCAGATGGCATGAAAATCGACTGTGGCTGACTAATTGGCACGAGTAACCAAAATGCTTCAATCATCAGGGGTAGACAAATTAGCCGAAGATGAATGAAAACTTCACCTTGATGATCATCAGTTGATTTTGCTATAATCATTTGCCTGGATATATCCTTCATTTCAAAATCTGTCTTCAGTAGAATTTCTTTCAATAAAATATTTTGAAGATTGAATTTGAATTGATCTTAAAACCAGAGAAAGCATTCAGAAATTTAGAAAATCCTTGACTCATAATCAAATTCTGTGAAGTCAGTTTGTAAATTAAGAAAGAAAACAACAAAACTAGTTGCGTTGATCAACAAAAATAAATCAATAGTTTATTACAATACTTCGATTTCAAAATAAGGATAGGAAAAAATTGAACAATAAGTGTGTTTGCCATGCGCCTTTAAATATTTCCCAAGAATATGTCTTTGTCTGGCCACCACCTGCCTCGACGTCAAGATTTTTCGAGATTTTCGCTAAAAATACGAAACAAGACAAAATTGATGGATGGGAATCATACATGCTACATTCACTTTTACTGCGAACATTGGAATGAGCTAAAGCAATTTTCTAGGAGGAAAAATTGAGTCAAATGATGTTTCAAAATCTGGACGGGAAAAGTTTTACTGAATTGTATGGCTAATGGCAAAAACATGTTTATATTGATAAGGTAAATATCTGTATAAAAGGTTGTATAGCAACTTGAATTGAAGGATTAATGCAGTAGGTCTCTTATTCTAAAAGACGAGTGAGCCATACTTACTAGATTGGTCATGTGAATCAACATCAAATTTAGAACTATCATCCATTTTTAGTTTTCAATCAAAGACCAACCTATGAAATAAAGTACATATTTTTCTGATAACAACCTGGAATAAATTAAAATAAATCTGAGGAATTCACAAAATTTCTGTATCGAACACCTAATAGGGCCTATATAACCTATAGATTGATACTTACATACGACAAATTGACGAAGAAACTTCATTTGACAGTATACAAACTCGGGTACAAACTCCCAAAATGAATCATGTCCTATTCACCTAGAATCAAACAAAATACAACTAAAAAATTCACAATACAGATTTCGGTTTCGAATCCTTCAAATAGCTGTTTACTTACATGAAACGAATTATCAAACTACTTCTGTCGACAGCATACCAACTCGCTGACAAACCCCCATAATGAAACGTGTCATGATAATCTGGAATTAAACGTAATAAAGCTACAAAATTTACAAAATGTCGGTTTCGAATCCCTCAAATAGCCTTACACTTACAAATGATGGATCATCAAACAACTATGAACTCCCACAACGCCACATGTCTTTGATAATCTACAGTGAAAACCTGGAATTAAATGAAATAAATCATAAAATTCCGATTTGAACCCGACGTAGGCCCTCTCTCTACTTGTAGGCCTAAGATCTTGAAATAGGATAAATAATGTTATGATGAAAGAGGCATAATGGTTCGGAAAAAATTGAATTCAATATGGCTCTTGGCCCGGCAAAGTTTGCTTTTGAAATATCCTTTTGATTAGGCCTAGTTACACATTTTAAAAGCAAATTTCATTTTGCATCAAACTAAAAGCGGCTTTGTTGAGGAAAAGATTCGTTTGAGTCGTAAAATTTATAGCCTAGAACCAATTTCTTCGTCACAAAGCGTGATTCCTAAATAATAGAATAATCTTTCTTAGGTTTCATGATAAAGATGCAGCATTAACATAGATTAATGCTTATCTTCTACAATTAGGCTTATGTTTCAAAGGAAAACGCCCACAGTTGGTCGAACAGGGGTTAGGCATTGATGGTAGAGGGGCTGTCGGTTCCTGAACTTCGCTGAAAAAGCTGAAACACTGAAACGCTGAATCGCTGAAATAAAAACGCTGAAATTTCAGGGAATTTCCGAAAAACGCCGAAATTTCAGGGAATTCCCGAAAAACGCTGAAATCGTGCTAGGTACCGACAATACACGTTTTGAAATAATTTCCGGGCCGGTATCCGCTGCCGAGTCCTGAACCGTCTTTTAGTCTCCACCTTCGGTTACAGAGACATGCATGGGCAGTATGTGTGGAGTATACTTCTAGAGGGCCACATGTTGAACAAATTAATTCGCTTGAAATCCGGATTTTTAATGCATACAGGCAGCATGATGAGGAAAACCCATTCACAAACCGTGCAAGCCAACTTAAACACTATGCTCAATATTCCAAGAATATGGTTTACTTCTATCGTTCATGTATAAAACAGGATTATAAGCAACTTTTCTTTTGTCAACACGTTGATGGGCGACGGACTATGGTAGGCATTCCTTTACTTTCGCACCGCACTATGTTCCACTCTGTCTACGTCCTTCAAACTTATGTCACTGGTGTATTTTTGTATGGGGAATCTTATGGTGAAGTCCGTTTTTTAATATCTCTCAACAGAAAATAAAATTCGCTTTTTTATAAAATTTTCTTCCTCCAGTTTTTACGTGCTGCAAATGGTCGCCATGTTGGGAAGCAGTAAAAGTCGGACTATGGCCTCCGGTCTTACTAACTACCGACAGAAACAGTTAAAAAGACACATTTTTGGAATAGAATAGAAAAAATGATTATTATTATTGGATTAATAAAACGGTCAATGATGCCTAAGAAACATACATGATACAGAAAATGAAAATATACAAATATACAATATATACGTGCCTCTCGTCGAGTCACAGCGGATAAAATTGGCCACTGTCCTCCGGCTTGAGCCATCTTGAGACGTATGATGCGAGGGCATTTTTACTTTCAGTATTTATTCATTTTGGAAATTGATGGCATCGGCGGCATTTTCCACAGGTTGTTAAACTATTGCTGTGGGTTTGTCTCATTCATCTCATTCCCACAGCAGTGAACTGCCGTGGGTTTATACATTGTTATATATATATATATACTAAAAGTCCTTTGATCATGATCTGTCACTCAGTCATTTGTTACATTGTATAAAAACAGAAGAGATGCCCAGGATCCCAGTAGCCGCCCGTGTGACTTTCCCATATCAAAAAGAAAAACAACCTATTTAAGGAAAATTGTAAATTTATTTTTAGGATTTTATGAACAACGTTACACATTTACAAACATTATTTGTTAGATGTTGAATACTTGAAATATTTTTCATACTTTTCTGTATCAATAAAATCAATTGAAATGAATTGATCCTATTACGACTTTTTAACACAACCAAAAAATAATTGCTGACGAGATGACCATTACCTGTGAAAAAAAAGCGAATTTTATTTTCTGTTGGAGATATTAAAAAACGGACTTCACCATAAGATTCCTCATACAAAAATACACCAGTGACATAAGTTTGAAGGACGTAGACAGAGTGGAACATAGTGCGGTGCGAAAGTAAAGGAATGCCCTATGGTATTCTCTGAAGGAGGTAAATTAAATTTGACAGCTAGTTATATAAATGATGCAGCTTTTGGACAAAAGGGATCTAACTAAATTTCTTTTTAATTCACCGTGGAATGGAATGGATTGACGCCAATGACATGCAGTAGGCCCCTACTTATAGGTCATACTAATTAGCGTCAACCAATTAATCTAAATCGGGCAAACCATTCAACAACTGTAATTTATTTGCTGTGTTGTGATAATAATAGGTTTTTTTTTTTTAAATGACATACCAACTGTTAGAAAAATGTACCGATTCTTATTTTTAGACTACTACGGTATCTATAAAAGGAGGAGTCATAGATAAAGTTGATTTGCTCAGCTGGACACACTTCTTGTCAAGTACATCATCTCAAGTATTGGGTGTTTTGTAAGTTTGATTTCAGTATTTATTTACTAAGTGCTGTTCCCTCGGACCTCAGTGCTTTCAAACTAGGCCCACCCCATAGGCTATATCTCCAGAGTGTGTTAGCCACTATTCTTTTATTTCCTACTTTAAATGCACTTTTTTTCTATTTTTAGACTCGGGCTAAGAATGTGCAAATTGGAGATACTGAGAAATCAGATGGCACTAGTTAACTTGAACTGCGAAATTTGCAGCAGGATAGCTGAATGACACAATTTTTAAAAACAAAATGGCTATTCGAATGCTATTTCAGTAATAACTTGATTCAACCAGAGAGAAATAAGTCAATTGGGGATGTACAGTACACCCACTTTACTTCCCCGTTTTCCTGGTACCAAATTTTTTATCTTAAGCTAAGCAATATTCTAAGGTATGCTAGTGAATTTCATTAGAATATAAAGCAATGGAACCAGAATTCAAGCCCGAGTTAAGCGAACTATTGATTCTGATATAATGTAAGAACTGATTTCTTTTGTGTATTCTTATAATGTGTTAAGTATTATTTTAAGCTGTTAAATAATATAATTAGACAAACGTCAAATTATTGGATCTTTCTTGTTGACTCGTTTAATTTTGTGAGTTTAGAGTTCCAGTCAATCCACAATGTGCAGTGCCTAGCCTTCATCTAGTACTAAAGCCAAGCCTGTGTATGGGAAAACGTTGTTCGACTCTCATAAGCCAAACAAATAAAAACTTGCAATACATTGCAGATAGTAGTCTCCAGCAAGTAGACAGAGAAAGTAAACCAGGTTTTACCCCGTACCCTACCCGGCATCTTCACCTGTCAAGGGATTCGAACCAACTTGACTAAAGCTGTTCTCCGAACCGCTTGACCTCGAGTCGTTACTAGACGACCAGAATCAGGTCGGGCCAATCACAGCGCTTGTTACAAACGACATTTGGCATCTATGGAATTTCCCGGTAAATGGACCAATCAGCGAACACGTAGCGAAAACGGAAGTATTGTCGCGTGTTGATATATGACGTCATTCGCTAAAACGCCGGTAATGAAATCGCGCGTCGTGAGGCCAGGGGGCAGGTGGAAGCGAGTTTGGGAGCGATACTGGTCTCCTGGCAAGCGAGGATGCCTACCCGGGAACGAAAGACACTCCAAGACTCCTTCCTTGAAGAGATTGTAGAAATATGGCACCCAATCGTAGTAATGCTAAGTACAGTATACTATGACGGTTGAACCTTTATTCACACCAAAATAGAATCAAAGTAGTCATAAGTTCCATGATAGCACTTAATTTGGGTTATCAGGTTCAGCCTTACTACTGTACTTTCATTCAGCTACTACTTTTGTATGAGACTTGGCAATGATAAGTTGGAAGAAATCACCAAATATAAGAAAAAATATTGAGAATTAATATTACTGTAATTAAGAATTTATTCAAATGGAGTGATAATTTCATTGTTAGATCGTACCGGTATATGCGCATAAAACAAAAAACACATCTAACAATCCACGCAATCCGCAATCGATCAAGTCGAACATGACGACGACCTCAAGGCATGTCTCTGTAACCGAAGGTAGAGTCTAAAAGACGGTTCAGGACTCGGCAGCGGACACCGGCCCGGAAAGAATTTCAAAACGTGTATTGTCGGTACCTAGCACGATTTCAGCGTTTTTCGGGAATTCCCTGAAATTTCGGCGTTTTTCGGAAATTCCCTGAAATTTCAGCGTTTTTATTTCAGCGTTTCAGCTTTTCAGTGTTTCAGCTTTTTCAGCGAAGTTCAGGAACCGAGGGGCTGTGTGTGTGAAACAGAGAGATAAAAATGCACGGGAACGAGTTTGTCGAGGAGTGGAGCTTATTATTCCATCGGATAGTGTACTATAGTCATGTGGCGAGATTGACCATGGAACCAACCTTCAGACCTGATGACCAGTCCGCGATAGCATTATATCCGTCTTTTGAGGAAAACTCGCCAATTCAGAGCCGCACTATTCAAAATCGCTGAAATACGGAAGTGCCGTATCACCTCATCGTAGACGGCCGTTTTACGGAATAGTTCCTTTTACCTGGGATATTGCCAAGTCTTTTCCGTGAAGGGTTTCTGCTCTTTTAATAGCAAATATCCAAACGAGGATTGATTTCGAGATAGTTCATCGAAAATTCCAGTCATGTACGCCTACCCAAAGCCGCGTGCGCCGGCATTTTTTTTCGCGCAGTAATTTGCCTATTAGCCAATCAACGTAGAAGGCGGCCTATCTAAGAGCGGTCAGAACCGCATTTCTGACATTCTGTGTTTGAGACACGTTGAGAGAGGTTGTAATCGCTCGCTGAATAATCGATCTCTTAAAAATCGCCAGACGCACAGTCTAATTGCCTTATTCAGGTCTGTATTGACCCCGGAATGATGCGATAAGTCATTTCAAACCACGTCCCTCGGACAGGGCTCCGGCCCCGCTCGAATACTTCGTCTGAACCCGAAATCAAAGGAGAATCCGACCAAGGATCACTGCAATGGAAGAACATCATAGCCTTTTATCCCGTATGAATTACGTTTATTCGACTTCGAGTGGACTCGCCTCGAGTATTAGTCTCTACCTTTTCTCGCTCGAAGACTTTCATCGCCTGAGCTTCGAGCGAATTCTCTCGAATCATGACTCGGGTAATCTGCGTTGTCTTGACAACGCGGGTTTCTCTCGAAGTCGGATATTCGCCCTTGCCGCCTCTCGACCCGAGATCGCTCGGAGGTCCGAGGCCTAGTCAAATCCTAATAGCCTGTTCATTTCGCCACGATTCTCGACCTGAATAAATCAATAAATATTCATACATGTCATTTTTAACTATGAATTGTTACTTCTTTTGATTATGCGTTCGATTTTTCGGAGTATATATATATTCGAGCATGATATTCTAGTAATGCGATTGCCTTATTTGCCTATGACTGTCGCGAGATTCAGTGGGATTCGGTAGAGCTTATGGAAACCGGAATAAAATTCAGACTGCACTTGAATTGTATAGTCGAAGAAACCGATCGCCTATTTTTAGTTTCTCTCGAATTTACGGTCGGAGTCGATTCGATTACGAATGGCCGACGTAACGAAAGGTGGTGACTTCCGGCTGTGGTTCTTGAGAAATTCGACCGACTGTACTGGTCAGAGTTATGTTTAGGCGGGAAACCGAATCGAATCTCACGAGTTAGCAAATCGCATAGTATTTTTCGACGATTGTCCTAGGGCGGTCATTGACCCCTTATTCTGTCCTCTCCAGGGGCAGAATCGACCTAGGCGTACCCACCTGTAGCGGACCTATTCTGGACTTACCTGCTCTCGCTACCAAGATTTAATGAAGTATATACTGTCGATCCCATGCCGCTACAAATTGGTGGCAGCGGTGGGATCGTCGTTTTTTTGCTCGAATACTCCATGTCTGAACGCATAATTGAAGTAACAAGTCGAATTTTATTCAACAAGAATATTACATGCATTTCTATGTCCACGATTCAGGAACTGAAAGCTAAAAATGAAAACTCGAAGCAATCCGCTCGAATTTGACCTGTCCACGAAAAACCCCGACGGTCGAAATGCCTCTGATAAAATCTCTAGTGACCGCCCATCGAGCGAACGCTCACTTGCCTGCGGCGACTCTATTGTTTTGCCTTTATCCGAGGAAAATAGACTTAGGGGGGCTGAACCCGATGCCTCAAGAGACCTAATAGAGAGAGAACTCCACTCTTTGAACGAAGCTATATCTCGTTCAAACCCACGATCCACGATGAGAAAGACACGAAACATCCCGCAAGATTCAAGTGTACCCGATGATGTTCACGAAGACCAAGGCGCATTTTTGAATACTCCTCGAATCTTTCGCCGCGCCCGCCAACAAGAATTCGAGATGTATAGACCCAATCCTATAACTCCGAGAGGGTTCGGGAGAGTCGAACCAGAATATTATTCTGGGAACGAGTCATGGCTCGATTATATTACCGTCTTCAATTCCATAGCTCGCATAAATGGATGGACGGGTTATATGAAAGCCGAGTATTTATTCACTCACTTGCGTGGGTCAGCTCGCCAACTAGCCTGTACTCTCCGACCTGACGAGAGAGTCGATTTCGATACTCCTTGCCATGCGTTAGAAAGTCGGTTCGGTCCTGGACAACAGGCCGAGCTGTATTTAGCCGAATTACGAAATCGAAGACGTAAACGAGGGGAGTCGCTCAGAGAATTGTCGCAAGACCTCTCTGCCAAAGCTTTGCTCGCATACCCTGATATGCCTCCCGAACAGCTAGATCGTTTAATTAAGACACATTTCCTCGATGCGCTAGACGATCGAGAACTTCGAATGGCTTTATATCAAAGTAGATGTACAACCCTGAATGAATTAGTCTCTATGGCGGTAGAATTGGAAGGCTATCGTCGTCTCGAAGACGAACGCGATGGCTTAACTAAGAAGTTCGTACGAGAAGTCAAAGATGGCGCTCGAGTCGGCAGTGGAGTCGAACAGTTCAGGGCCGAGATCAAGTCCGAATTTTCGAAGATGTTCTCGTTATTCGAAAACATTTTACAAGCGCAGCAACGTCCTAACGAACGAAGTCGCTTTGACGCAAGGCCAAAGAGAGATTATTCACGTGTATAATGTTTCCACTGTAAAGAGTTCGGACACTTCAAGTCGAATTGCCCACGACTTCGAGGTTCGAACGGTTCGGCGGGAAACTCCCAGCAGTCGATGCAGTGAGAGTTCGATCGACTGCTCAGAAAACCCTAAATCTCTCGCATGCTGTCGAATTAGAAGTTAATAAGGTAATTATATCCGGAAGTTCGGACTCGTTACAATATACCGCTGAGATCAACGATGTTCCTATGAATTATCTTATTGATACTGGAAGCTGCGCTTCCATACTGAATTCTCGTAGTTATTATGAGATCCCGTCTAAAGAAAGACCGGGATTATTGCCTTGCCAGTCGAAGCTAATTTCGGCTAATAATAGTCATCTAAATGTGCTCGGTAAGATCACGACGAAGATTGAAATATTCGACCAGACAGTAGTTTGGGATCTGATCGTAGCTGATATCACCGAAGACGGTATTCTCGGCATGGATTTTTTTGTCGCATTTCGATTGTCAGATCTATCCGAAATGTCGTACTGTCGTTAGTAAAAGCCGTCAGTACATTGACACACGTGCCATTAAGACACCGGATAAAGACATCCGAGTCGCGGCGTTAAAGAACGTGTCTGTCCCGCCTGGGGGCGAAGTAATTTTACCCGGTATTGCTGAAAAGTCACTTTCATCAGGGAAGTGGGCTATCGTGGAACCGGCAGTCTCGAAGACTATATCAAAACATATTTTGGCCGCTAAGGGAATCGTAGACACGGAGAATGAGGTTATTCCTATTCGAGTAATCAATCTATCCGATCAACCAAGAACTGTTTTTCGAGGTTGTACACTCGGGAAGATATCTCCGATTTCCAAAATTGCCTGTCCAGATAACGGACTCCGAGTGAATAACGTCACGAATAGTCGGTCGCCAGACCACTCTAGTAAACCCGAAATCCCAGACCATGTCAAAGACCTGATCGAAAGAAGTACTAAGGGATTCGAACCCGACGAAAAAAGAAAAATCGAGGCCGTGATTTGTGAATTCGCGGACGTATTCGCGAAGTCGGATTACGACCTCGGTACCGCCGCTGGGGTAGAGCATGTAGTCAATACTGGAGAGTCACCCCCGGTCCGTGATCGACCCGAAGAATGGCGTACGACAAGCAAATCGAGGCAAATAAACAAGTTAAAGAGATGTTTGAAAAAGGTATTATAGAACCTTCTAGTTCGAGTTGGGTATCACAAGTCGTACTTGTTACCAAGAAAGACGGCAGTCAGAGGTTCTGCGTCGATCTACGAAAAGTCAATAGCCTCTGTCCTATCGACGCCTTTCCCCTTCCTCGCATCGATGATTCTCTTCGCTCGCTCACTGGTACCCGCTATTTCTGCACCGCAGACATGGCTAGCGGTTATTGGCAGATAAAGTTGGACGAGAAATCGAAAGAACGTACGGCTTTCGCCATACCGAATAACGGGTTATACCAGTTCGTCAAAATGCCTTTCGGACTCAAGAACGCCGGAGCCACGTTCCAGCGTCTCATGGAACGAGTATTGAACGGCCTTCAATTCGAAGCCTGTCTAATCTACCTTGACGACGTTATTGTGTTCGGATCCGATTTAGATGATACAATCAAAAATCTTAGAATGGTCCTACAGAGATTTCGAGAATCCGGTCTCAAACTGAAACCTAGGAAATGCCACTTCTTTCAGACCTCGGTTGCATTCTTAGGACACCTGGTGTCCGGAGAGGGTATTAAATGCGATCCGAGTAAGATCGAAGCAGTCATTAGTTGGAAGGTCCCCGGCTGTGTCAAAGAAGCTAGGTCATTCCTAGGATTTTCATCCTATTATCGATCGTTCGTCAAAGGTTACGCTGAAATTGCCCGACCAATTCAGAAACTCACCGAAAAAGGCAAGAAGTTTTTGTGGAACAACGACTGTCAGATCGCCTTCGAGGCTCTGAAGCGACTGCTCGTGTCTGCTCCGATTCTCGCGTATCCTGACCCAAAACTCTCATTCATTCTCGATACCGATGCGAGTAACGAATCCATCGGTGCAGTATTATCGCAAGTACACGGCGATAACAAAGAGCACGTAATCATGTATGCTAGTAAGGCTCTCTCAAAAGCTCAAAGAAACTATTGCGTCACGAAACGCGAGTTACTTGCCGTGGTACACTTCATCAAGGCTTTTAAACACTATCTCGGAGGACGAGAATTCCTCCTCCGAACTGATCATGGATCACTCCGGTGGCTTATGTCTTTCAAAGAGCCAGAGGGTCAACTAGCCCGTTGGTTAACTACACTCGGAGGTTTCGCATTTCGTATTGAACATCGACCAGGGCGCTTACACTCGAACGCAGATGGAATGTCGAGGCGGTCATGTTCGCAGTGTCAAAGGGCTGAGCGACGATATAATGCGACCGGTGCGGTTGAAATCGCACGCGCATGTCACATAAAGTTCTCGCCGTGCGAAGACTGGGACGACGCTTCTATTGCTCAAGCCCAAAAACGTGACACCGACCTCGAGTGGACCATACGCCATTTCAATCCGAGTAACGATAAGCCGAATTGGGGGAATGTATCAGGGCAGAATTCAGCCACAAAGTTCCTTTGGGCTAGATGGGATAAACTCCATCTTATCAACGGTGTTCTATATATTAGAAAAGAGCGTTCGGGTTTGCCTACGTCGACGCTCTTGTTATTACCAAAACCGTACCACCGAGATGTATTCGACCAACTTCACGCGACAAAAACAGCTGGTCATTTCGGTATCAAGAAAACATTGTATAAGATTCACGATAGATTCTACTGGAATAACATAGCCAGAGATGTTCGTGATTGGTGCGTCACTTGCCGCGAATGTCAAACGCGAAAGAGTCCAGCTCGAAAAACTAGGGCTGAACTACGACCCTCAAGTTCAGGTGTACCTCTCGAAAGAGTCGCCCTGGACATATTAGGCCCATTACCTGAGACCGATAATGGTAATTCATATATTTTAGTTATCGGTGATTATTTCACTAAATACGTCGAATTCGTTCCGATACCGAACCAAGAGGCGCTCACTGTCGCCGATGCGTTCGTAAAGCATTTCGTCTGTAAGTTAGGGTGTCCCCTCGAATTGCACACCGATCAAGGGGCAAACTTCGAGTCTAAGCTCATGGCTGAGGTATGTAAGATTCTCGAAATTAAGAAGACGAGAACTTGCCCTTATAGACCTCAATCCGACGGCATGATCGAACGAATGAACAAGACACTAATTAATAGCTTGTCAATGTTCGTGAATCAAAATCACTCTGACTGGGACGAACAATTGCCGTTCATCGCTATGGCCTATCGATCGGCCGTTCATGATTCGACTAAATTCACCCCGAACTATCTGATGTTCGGGCATGAGATTCGCCTACCCATCGACTTAATGTATGAAGGCCCGCCTCACGAAAGCTCTCGTAGCTTAAATATGTTCACCGTAGAACTAAGAGAGCGTATTCGTGCAGCGCACGATTTGGCAAGACACAATTCTACTGTTCGGACTCGGAGAATGAAGCGTAACTACGATACTAAAGCCTCCGGAGTCGCATTTTCTGTCGGAGCATTAGTCTGGCTTCATAACCCCGCTTGCCCTCGGGGAATGTCACTAAAGTTATACCATCCGTGGGAAGGTCCCTGGACAGTCAAACGTAAAGTGAATGACGTAGTGTATGAGATACACAAAGATGAGAAAATTAAACGAGTGCATTTCGACCGACTTAAATTATACGAGCAAGAAAATGAAACAAGACCGCAATTGACCTTCCGGAAACCCAGTCCAGATCCACCCACTTACACCAGGTCGGGGAGAAGAGTTATACCACCACGGCTACTCGCTCTGTAACTTTGAAAATGATCATACATTTCAGAATGCACGGGACAACGCCATTTTTATGTGTCCACTGTAAGAAAGATTTCGCGTCGATGAGGAACCTCGAGTCGCATGATTTAAAATGTCAGAGTAAGCCGCATCAGGGATATGAATATCGATGCAAACTCTGCAGTTACAAGAACGGACGTCGAGACCTGATTCGACAACATGCTAGAAAAACGAACAGAAGACATTCGGAAGATACCAGATCCATCATCGGAAAAGTGAAACTCGTCGCGATAGACGACGATGATGAATTTGAATTTGACCCTCCGGAGATCCAGTGCTTAAGTCGCCCAGAGACCCCGATCCTTCATCCAACTAAAAGGAAATCGGGAAAAGAGAACAAGGTTCCAACCGGCAAAAGGCAGAAGACACCGACAGTAATTAAGGAAGAAAACCCACTCGCAACTCCCACAATTACCAAGGAAATACCGACGCCAAAGAGTCCACATTATAAAACAACTTCATTTCCAACGAACGACGATCTCCATAGAATTTTAGAGGAAATTAGGAAAGAAATGCCTCCAAGCCCGCTGCAGTTACTGTCTAAAACGACAGTGACGCGTCCGGATGGTTCCGCGCGGATAATTTCCGTTAAAAGAAAAACGTCTGCTGCGTCAAAGATAGAAGAAGACAACCAAACAACCGAACCGCTGCTCGAAGCCGATATTAAGTCACCGTGTGTGCCCGAGTTGAAATCATTCGCCGCGGAGAAACCGATCGTTCCGTGTGTAAAGCTACCCAAGATCAACGGATCATCATCGAGTGCAACAGAATCCGAATTATCTATCGAATCATGTGCCTTCACCAACAATGCAATACCGACAATGCCGCTTAGAAAAATCAGTTCTACCCTGATTAAACAAAACAACGATATGAGAGACGGTTCGACGCAAACCAAAGAAGATCGAAAGATAACAGAAGAACGACCATGGAAAGAATTGCATCGACACGGAGATATGATCTTGTTCGGCTACGCAGGCTCAGAGTACCAGTGTGTCTACTGTGAATTTTATCAACTTAAACTCTGCGCTCTACTTAAAAATCAGTAATTAGTCCAGCGCTACAAGTATTTCCAGCCTCCACAGCCGACCTGATCAGGCGTTTAGCTTCAAAAAGAATAATAGATACCAACTAAATAAAACGAGGAGCATTCACCAATATTTGGCCTCTCCCACTAGAGGGTGCCCTCAATGCTTCCCCTTTTTGAAGACTTACATGATGCCCTAACCCACAAGATTCTTCAAGAATATTTTATGGTGTCACAAAATCCCAAAAATGCACAAGAAAATCCTTTCCTCAATTGATAGTAAATCCGACACCACAAAAATAGTTTAGGGAAAAAGGCAAAGATTTAGAATTTTATGTATATGATAATATTCTCTTGAATACTATTTATTATTTCTTGGAAATATTCAAACAATGAACAATATATACACAACCTCGAGGTTATCTCTTATTTACAACATTTAAGGTAGATAAGATGGCCAACCGGCCACCAAAGGAGGAGATTAACAAGGGCATATTGCCCTTAATACAAGTGCACGACTCGCACCAGAATTCAATAGTATTAGGAATAAAGATTTCAGATACTCTAACATTACGACAATAGTTACTTAAACCCTGCGCTCGTTTTACGCTAAAGAAGATGTAACTCTAAGTGCTCTTAATAAAGATAAGAATTTTCGCTATATTTAATCATAGTTCCAGTTAAGTATTTATTTAATCATTCTTCCTATTATGTTTATGTAAGAGATGGTCACTACTCCGAAAACTCATAAGTTGAGGGAAAAACCAAGAGAGGAAATCGGAAAGAAGAATACTTTCGGGGAATAATTCGAAGGAGAAAACCTCCTTGAACCCTGAAAGATTGTTTTCCGAAAACATCTTGGAAGAAAAACAACTTTGAGAATAAGGACCAAGAAATACTTAAAGAGAATCAGTGCTAAGTATGACTTACTAAGAAAATTAGATTAATCCCTCCCCCCATAGTTCAAAATCTTAGTAATACACACCTAAGAATGTGCACCGAGACTAATTAATAAAGCACATTTTTGCCTTTTACAGAGCCCAGATTATGACGTAACCCATCTAATTGGTTAAAACAAAGCACCCCGAGCACACAATATAATTAAGAACCGTATAGTGGCGCCATCTCGGGCACAGAGCACAGCATAAAACTATCGATTTAAGCACGGGAACATCGATTAAGGCACATTAACTCGAAAAATACAAACCGGGAGTGACCCGAACACATAGAAAAGGTCTTTAGGTACAGTTTTTGAATTCAGATTAAATCATACAATATTTCATTAAGATAGAAATAAAAATAGTTTCTAATCCACCAGACCGAAGTCCAAAGCATTAAACATTCTTGTCTCAGAGTTACAAATACATTATAAGGTTTTATTTTACATCATACAAACTTTTAATAGGAATTTAATATGAATTTTAGACTGAGCTGGGGAGGACTCTGCAGCTGGAAAATAAAAAGAACAGAACGAAGTGAAACGAATTTCCGCTACAAAGCCCCCCACCAGCCCTGAGCGACCCGCTCAGAAAAGGCGACAAAGGTAAAGTATATATATATATAAGGTTATTCAAAAGATTTGACCAGGTGAAGACACAACGGGCAGTTAATCGGGACTCCAACCGGGACCGATATCTCGAGGTGGTGTCCGCGAAAATCGTGAACATGCCGAACAGCGCCACATTGCTCGGAGACCGGAGAATTACCGACAGCGCACGAAGGTTCGGAAAGTACTGCAGGGTTGATCTCCACGGGAACCGCGTCTTCAGCTGGTACGGGTGTAGATGTTCGCATGAGTAAGGATGACTTTGCAGGTTCCTCAATGCCGTCAAGAATGATCTCAGTCGATACATCAAAGCTGCACAGCGCAGCTTGTCCTGGTAGCGGAATGTTCAGACAATCGAACAACGTAGGTGTTTCGATGGGCGGAGGCGGCGAATACGGCGGCGGAGGCGGCGAATACGGCGGCGGAGGCGGCAGCGGCGGTAACGAAAAAAACGGGAACTTCTTCGGGAGTTCTGACACTGACGATTCTCTAGTCTCATCCAGTCCGACGTCGGACACGAAACTAGCGGTAGGGAGGCCCGGGAAAACCGTCCGAGGCACTCCCTCCGGCACACACGAACGAATCAAGCCGACATAAGTGTTACCGTTCCTTCTAACGCGGTCGCGATGCGATTTTGATATATGTGTGATTACCCTCGCCACTTTCGGATTACTAAATCCACACATAAGGCATGAGAATACCGTGCCGGCCTGATACGTTTTGCGACCGAAAAGCTTCCAGGTGCAAGACACCTGGTGGCGCGACTTCCTGTACGTATTACTAAGGCTAAGACCGCAGTCGTGGCACGTCCACTTGTCCTGGACGTCCATATTCACTGAAAATGTATAGAAAAAGAGAAAACAAAGTTCATATATATATATATATAGCTTAAGTAACTTCACCCGAATTGAACCCACTTGTCAGTGAGTATATAAGGTGGCATCCTAGCCAGAAAAAGGGTGGAGAATAGTTTTAAACCCCCTCCAAGAGAAGGAGGAAGGAATACATCTCTATAAACGAGTTACATCTCACGAGATTACCGCAAGAAAGATAAGAAACCCACAGCAGAAACATTTTTAAGATTAATTACTCCTATGTATACATATTCAATGATTAGTACAAATTATCAATGCACCCAACAGGCCCTTAGGAACACTAAGGTTAACCCTTACAGACAACAAACAAAGAGATCTAAATTGTATCGAGATGGTCGCTTAATGTGACGTCCCGAACGTGTTACAACCGAATCTGACGAATCATACACCGACTGGGTTAAGTCAGAATTTCTAAAATTACTTTCACTCATTTTCTTGTCTCTAATTTCAGGAGGACAAACGTTACCAGCATGATACGGCTTGAGACGATCAAAATGAGCTGTAACGGACTTTCCCTGAACCGACAGCCTGTATACCACGTCATTAATTACTTCGATGACGGGGAATGGACCCTTCCAGAAAGACGAAAGCTTTCTACTACAGCCGACCGCTACAGCAGGACGGAATAGCCATACCTGATCCCCGACACCGTATTTCCCCCCAGATCTAAGTAAGTCGTAGTTCCGTTTATTTTTCTTTCCTCTCTTTCCTATATTAATTCGGACAATCTCAAATGCAGATTCTATCTCGCGCTTCATTTCAGCTACATACTGAGTAAACGGAAAAGCCACCTGGTTCGCTGGACGGCCAGATATAAGGTCCACCGGCATATCGACTTCACGTCCGAACATGAGAAAATTGGGTGAGAATCCGGTCACATCATGTACTGTAGCTCGAAAAGCCTTAGTAATGAAATGTAAGTGCTCATCCCAGTCATCCTGTTTCTCATTCACACGAGTTCTCAAACTCTGAGCTAGCATCTTGTTAAATCTCTCGACGAGACCATTAGAAGAGGGTCTATAAGGAGTAGTGTTGGTCTTGCGAATGTGTAAAATGGCACATAACTCTGTCATCAACTTGGAAAGAAAGTTTTGTCCGCGATCCGAATGCAAGGATCTAGGGACACCAAATCGACTAATGAAATACGTAACAAGCTGCTCAGCCACTGTTTCGGCTTCTTGATTGGGAATAGGGTAGGCTTCCGCCCACTTTGTGAAATAGTCACAAACCACCACAATATAGCTATTACCAGATCTGGACTCAGGTAACGGACCTAAGATATCGATTCCTACTCTCTCAAGAGGAGCACCTACATTGTATAACATCAGCTTTGCTTTGGCCCTCTTTTCAGATAACGACTTTCTAGCTTGACAATCTTCACAGCAACGACAGAAAGATTTAATGTCTGACAAAATAGAATGCCAGAAGAAACGTCGGTGCATACTGAATGTAGTCTTTCGAATACCTAAATGTGCGGATGTTACAGAGGAATGAATATTTTCGAACACACTTTTTCTATATTGGAGAGGTAAAAGAGTAAGTACAGAGTCAGGGAATCCCTCTCTCTTCTTAGTTATATGCAAAACACCATCAATTACTGTGATGGAATTCCACCGAGCCCAATAGAACTTGGCTGCAGGACTAAGAGCAGAAATCTCGGACCAGGCCCGACGAGAGTCACTGTAAATGTAATCAAAGATCCATCCAAACTCAGGGTCGGCACGCTGTGCTTGAGCCAAATTTTGTGGCTCTCACTCGTCAGAGGGAAGAAATTTAGCCACATGGGACTCAGCCTCAGGAAGTGTATCAGGAGAAATTGCATTGACCCTGAGATCTTTGAGTTTGTTTGGCTTCTCGTTACTACCGGAGCATTTACTTTCCATACGCTGGCACTGCGGACAATTAGTGCGAGAAAGAGTGTCACAGTTAGTGTGCTTACGCCCTTCACGGTGTACGATATCGAATTCGAAACTCGAAAGGAGAGACAGCCTTCGGGCAGTTTGCCCGTCGGGTTCTTTGAAGTTCATCATCCAGCGGAGGGAGGAGTGATCGCGCGGACCGTGAACTTATGACCTTCCAGATAAAATCGGAAGAATTTCAAAAAACGACCACAGCTAGTAACTCTCGACGCGTAACACAATAGTTTCTCTCAGTTTTACTCAAGGTTCTACTGCCATAGAAAATGACTCTCTCACGACCGGATTCGTCCAGTTGAGACAAAACGCCACCTATACCCCAGCCACTGGCATCCGTGTCCAGAATATACGGAAGCTTAGGGTCAGGAAAAGCTAGTACCGGCGCTGTTATTAACATCTCCTTAAGTTTAAGGAAAGAAGTCTCACACTCCTCAGTCCACTGGAACACCTTGTACTTCTCAGTCAAGGAATGAAGTGGCTTAGCTATGGAAGCAAAATTAGGACAAAATCCCCTATAATAGCTAGCCAAACCGAGGAATTGTCTAGTCTCGGTTTGAGTAGAGGGTCTAACCCAATCTTTAATAGCTTTGATTTTCTCTTCCGAACAGGAGACACCTTTGTCAGAAACAACATGACCAAGGAATTGAACTCTACGACGGAAGAAATTACACTTTTTGGGCTTGAGTTTCAAATTAGCTGAACGAAGACGAATAAAAACTTTCTCAAGGTTAGTCAACATGGTCTCAAAATCACGCCCATAAACAATGATGTCATCTAAATAAACTAAAACAATGTCATTCAAAAGACCCTCGAGAACTCTTTCCATAAGTCTCTCAAAAGTAGCGGCAGAATTTTTCAATCCCATAGGTAGTTTACGATATTGATAAAACCCATGAGGGGGAGTAAATGCAGTCTTCCCACGGTCATTCTCTGATAATTTAACTTGCCAATAGCCGCTCTGTAGGTCGTCCTGACAAAAGAAAACAGTACCCGACATAGATCGGATAGTATCGTCTATTCTAGGTAATGGATAGGCATCGGCAACCGTGTGTTGGTTTAAATCTCGGAAATCATTAACCAATCGGAGCGAACCGTCTGGCTTGGTGACTAATACGATACTGGAATTCCAGCCAGAATTGCTCTTTTCAATCACGTTAGATTGTTGCATTTTACCTAATAATGAATTCAATTCAGGTTGCTTAGCCTGAGGGACCCGCCGAACTTTCTGTTTAATAGGCGGAAGATGTCCCGTGTCAATAGTGTGTTCAACCCCCATGGCTTCTCCCAAATCCAAGTCAGATTTAGCGAATACATCGGAGTATTTCAAAATCAGTTTCTTAACTTGATTGGACTGTATCGGATCCAACCCCTCGCAACTACGTTTTATAAGATCTTTGAGGTGATCGGGCTCCGCTTGATTTTTATCCTTGAGACTCTCCGGGTTAGTACTTTCTACCTTAGACACTGAATCGGATTCAGACCATACAGCATTTACTCCTGAGAGGGTAGCGAGAGGGGAATTCTGATAAATGATACGTGAAGAATCACTTAAATTGACCACCCTGACAGGGATCGCTTCACAATCAGTATCAATTATGCTTCGAGCTACACAAAGATCAATACCTAATTTCCAATTATGATTAGATTCAACAATAGCCCATTTGGCCAATGAATGAGAACCTCTCTTATAACAAGGAATGATTACCTCCGTTAGAGGGGGAACCTTGATTTTATCTTTACTTCTTACTAACACAGGATTAGAAGGAGAATTTTCAACACTGATCTGATGACCCTGGCACGTGATTGTCTGATGCCTAGGGTGAAGATGACAGTCATATGCTGACAAGAAATCCATTCCGAGAATGGCGTCATCTTTGATGTCCGCCACGACGACTTCCCAGGTGATACTGGAGTCGAATAAACCTATAGGTATGACGGCAGATCCTAAAACCTTGATTGGAAGATTATCAGCTGCTCTTAAATTTACACTAGAATTACATAGTTTAATTTTGTCTCTAAGTTTAGAATAGACATGACGGCTAAGAATAGTTACGTGAGCTCCAGTATCTACAAGATATTTGACCTGAACTCCCCAAATCGAGGCAGGAATATACATGGAACTAGGTAAGTTGATATCCGATTTAACCGAAGGAACTACTTTTGAAGGGGACACACCAAAGTCAGCTAATCTTTCCCCTGTTGGACCAGCCGCTTCTCGTTTAAACTCTCTCTATGAGGTTGAGAAGAAGGGGGGTTCCTACAATGGCGCGCTAAATGGCCATATCTTAACCATCGATAACACTGCTTGAACCTGTACTCAGGATAGTCATTTTGTTGCGACACGAATTTACTGATATTAGCGTTACGCCTCTCAAAGTCCTGACGCAGGCGCGTAATCTCATCATTTCTAGCAGCCTCGGAAGAGCGAACCTGATAAACAGGAATATTGGATCTATCCTCCCGCTCATTTTCCATAAGCTGAATACCCTCTATTCGTAGAGCGAAACTAATAAGCTCGTCCAAGCTTTGGTAGATGGTTTGCCACAGTTTTAATCTCATTCCCTTATCCTCTAAAGCTTCAATAAATGCATACGCGCCATCTGTTCGCGTTGGTCCCCCGGAAAATCTGGGTACGCAAGTGCTCATGAAACAAGAATAGATTGACCCAACTCTCGCAAGGATTCATGTCTTTTACGGCGGCGATTCTTGAGCTCAGCCAAATAGGTCTGAGAATGGGCACCTTTGCCGAACCTTGATTCGAGAACTTTGCACATCTCAAAGTAATTAAGTGCTTCACCTGAGGAAAGTTTTGCACAGACCAACTGTCTAGCTGCACCCCGAAGTGAAGCAAAAAGATTATCGGCTTTTGCATGATCAGGCCACGAGTTAATACGAGAAACGGTCTCAAAACTTAACCGGTAATCAGACCAGCTAGTATCACCATTATAACTTTCAGGTTTCATTTTATAATTGTAGGCCTCGGAGGAAACATTTGGACATACTACATCCATCGCCGAGGAATTAACACCAGGTCCGTCACCCCTAGACAGACTCTGTATACCCGGTTCATCCCTGGCTTCGGCTAAATGGCGAATATCTTCATCACTTCTACTTCTATCAAGAGATCTAGTTATGGAGCGGGTAGCCGGACGACTCATTCTTATTCACACGAAAGACTCACAGACAAATACGCTATGAAAAGAATGAAAGAAAGTTTTATCACGGAAAAACGATAAACAAACTCTGCTGTGGTTTCTACCTAACTAAACTTCCTGACCTAACCTTTATAGTTTAATGTAGTTCAAATGATAAGAGAAAAGGGAGGGTGTCGGATTATATTACTCTACGGAGACTCACTCACCAAGGGAGGCTAAACCTCTACAACGTATCGATAAAAAAAATAGTAATAATGCACGTATGTGCTTATATCGAAGAAAATCCCACCGCTGCCACCATTTGAAGCGGAATACCGGGATTCGGGGTAGCGTGCTCTGGCAAGTGACTACAAAAATCTACTTCCGTTTCCGTTAAAATTCATAATGTCAAGTCTAAGGTCTCAACTCTCGGAATTTCCTCGACCAAGAGGGAATACAGGTAACTCTCTCTCTCTCTCTCTTTCTATAATCCTATACATTTAAGGAAAAAGTTGCATATAGGCGTCGCTTCTAGGGTTCGCTCACGTCACTAGCATCTGGGAGGTAGAGAAGCTAGAAGGGGAAAATTCTCTTGTTTTCCTCCATGAGATTTAACGCGCAAAAATATGTCAAGTCTTCCTCTGGTGAGTGAGAATACTTAAAGGAGTCCTAATTCTCAGTGATAAGTCATAATGGTAACACGGGTGACTGAATGTCCTCACAAATCACCCATGAAAAAGGCGTGTGCATGTATGAAAAACTGTGACCAAAAGAATTAATAGAAGAATCATGAATGAGTCAAATAAAATAAAAATCCTCTAGCTTTCTCTCCGACTGAGGAGGAAATACAGGACTGCGTCCAGCGCTACAAGTATTTCCAGCCTCCACAGCCGACCTGATCAGGCGTTTAGCTTCAAAAAGAATAATAGATACCAACTAAATAAAACGAGGAGCATTCACCAATATTTGGCCTCTCCCACTAGAGGGTGCCCTCAATGCTTCCCCTTTTTGAAGACTTACATGATGCCCTAAACTCTCCAACCCACAAGATTCTTCAAGAATATTTTATGGTGTCACAGAATCCCAAAAATGCACAAGAAAATCCTTTCCTCAATTGATAGTAAATCCGACACCACAAAAATAGTTTAGGGAAAAAGGCAAAGATTTAGAATTTTATGTATATGATAATATTCTCTTGAATACTATTTATTATTTCTTGGAAATATTCGAACAATGAACAATATATACACAACCTCGAGGTTATCTCTTATTTACAACATTTAAGGTAGATAAGATGGCCAACCGGCCACCAAAGGAGGAGATTAACAAGGGCATATTGCCCTTAATACAAGTGCACGACTCGCACCAGAATTCAAAAGTATTAGGAATAAAGATTTCAGATATTCTAACATTACGACTCAACAATAGTTACTTAAACCCTGCGCTCGTTTTACGCTAAAGAAGATGTAACTCTAAGTGCTCTTAATAAAGATAAGAATTTTCGCTATATTTAATCATAGTTCCAGTTAAGTATTTATTTAATCATTCTTCCTATTATTTTTATGTAAGAGATGGTCACTACTCCGCAAACTCAAAAGTTGAGGGAAAAACCAAGAGAGGAAATCGGAAAGAAGAATACTTTCGGGGAATAATTCGAAGGAGAAAACCTCCTCGAACCCTGAAAGATTGTTTTCCGAAAACATCTTGGAAGAAAAACAACTTTGAGAATAAGGACCAAGAAATACTTAAAGAGAATCAGTGCTAAGTATGACTTACTAAGAAAATTAGATTAATCCCTCCCCCCATAGTTCAAAATCTTAGTAATACACACCTAAGAATGTGCACCGAGACTAATTAATAAAGCACATTTTTGCCTTTTATAGAGCCCAGATTATGACGTAACCCCATCTAATTGGTTAAAACAAAGCACCCCGAGCACACAATATAATTAAGAACCGTATAGTGGCGCCATCTCGGGCACAGAGCACAGCATAAAAATATCGATTTAAGCACGGGAACATCGATTCAGGCACATTAACTCGAAAAATACAAACCGGGAGTGACCCGAACACATAGAAAAGGTCTTTAGGTACAGTTTTTGAATTCAGATTAAATCATACAATATTTCATTAAGATAGAAATAAAAATAGTTTCTAATCCACCAGACCGAAGTCCAAAGCATTAAACATTCTTGTCTCAGAGTTACAAATACATTATAAGGTTTTATTTTACATCATACAAACTTTTAATAGGAATTTAATATGAATTTTAGACTGAGCTGGGGAGGACTCTGCAGCTGGAAAATAAAAAGAACAGAACGAAGTGAAACGAATTTCCGCTACATATAAAGCATTTTGTTTGAAACATTCTTTAATAATGTTTGTTGAGTTTAAAGCCAATTGTCGTTGTGTAATTCGATACTGGTCACTGACATCAAAGTTTTAGTTTCTGTTCACATGTTTCGACTTATAAATATCCAACTTGTATGTTCTATCTTTTAATACAGGCCATGTGATTAATTGCGTATCACTCCATTAGTTTAAAAAGAGAGCACAAATTTCGATATTGTTAAATAATTAACTAAATTTTTTTCTGTCACACGTTGATTTTTACCCATCACTTATAAAATTCAAATGTACGTGATGTATTCTGTAAGCTATGTAAGCTTGTTCTTAAAAATACACTATGAATTTTCAATTTGTACTGACCATAATAGTTTATTTTTCGTTAATAACATTTATATTTTAATTAAATAATTTCAAAATCTTTTCTATGCCCTCTGCAACAGAAAGTTACTAAGGACTATTACATATTCAGATGTACGTTGATAATTGATTTCAATCCTCCCTTCAAATAATTATATGAACATTATTTCGGAAGATGCAGGTGGCGCACAATCATAATACATACAACTCATCAAGCTGACGAGTCGTTTCCGTAACCACTTTTCAAACTATGAATAGCACGCCTGCTCAGAAAACCCGTTATCGCTGCTTTGCAGCTATATTTAGGGTTTCTGCTGCCTTCGCAGAAACCCTATTGTATTCCTGCTGATTATTATTATTATTGTTATTATTATTATTATTATATTCTTTTTCACACTGGATCTTACTGAAAGCATATAAACTACTGCAACTTACTTTCACTGTCGGTGAATCCATTCTGTGTCACAAGTACTACACTGCATTGACAAATACTGCGTATAATATTAATCAGAATGCCTCTGTTTACTCACTGTGAGCCTCTAAACATCGAAATTTAAGCCCGATTCAAACAGTATCCATCTACGTATGTGTATTGCCTGTGTGTCATTCCCACAGCGCGTCAGTATGTGTGTTTGTGTCAGTGTCCCTATAAGCATTGATAGAGCTGGTGTACTAGATCAGTAGTTTTTTTAGTATTTTTATCTCTTCTACTATTGTGGTGCACTGATTGAGGTCAGTCTCGAGTGAACGCAACTGAGGAATTTAGCCTTGTTTGTGTCGCCTATACAAGCAATAGCATCCTGGCAGTATCTTCCCTGTATAGAGCTAATTAATGCAGCTATACGCGAGAGCATGGATGATTATATTCTGGTAGCATTACAATATTCCTTGACGGATTTACTTGAAACTTTCCTGAGATGTACGGAACTCAGGTACCTTGAGGTAAGTCGAGGGGATCTTAGATCGGGACCCCGTTCACCCACCAGGGGGTGTTTTACATTTGAAAATTCTGACATCGAAAAGTTACTGTGTGAGAAAATTTTTTGTCTTTGACTTTTCAGCTTCGGGCGAGCACGAAAGTTGTTCATAACAGTCCGGAGGTTAAAAAAGTGAGTGGCACGCCCTATCTGCGATTAACCGTTTGGGCTCTACGGGCTCGAAAATGGGCCCCAAATATTTTTAATGAGATTTTTGCTTCTAGCTCCTTAACCGTTGGAGATAGAATCGTGGTTGCAATGAGTGATCAGTAGCCCTTGACAAGACGCTTGTATTAATGTATGGTATAACTATGTAACTCATATGGTTCTCCAGTAGCGCCACCTATAAGACGCTGGAAAATCGCGTTTTCATCTATATCGACTAAGGGTATCAATGGATTTCTATAAAAATTGATACACATGTACCTGGTTACTAAATGCAACGAACCCCTCACATTATTAGTTCCTATTTTAACACTAGGTGGCGTAAATTTTGAAAAATCGATTTTAGCATACATTTTTCGCATGTAATGCAGTCTGTTTATTATGTAAATTACAAAACTTGGTATAAGTACAAAGGCATGTGTGTAATATGCCAACCTGCAAGATTAGTTCATACAACTGGCACCAGGGGGCTGTGAAAACTACGATTTTTGCTTCTAGCTCCTTAACTGTTGGTGATAGAATTGTGGATGCTATGTGAGAGGTTAGTAGCTCTTTTCAAAATACTTGTATTGATGTATGGTTTAAGTAGGTAAATTATATGGTTCTCCAGGAGCGCCACCTTCATGTTGCTGGAAATGCATTTGTATTCATATCTACTAAGCGGATAAAGGGATTTCTATGAAAATTCATACAAGTGTACCCGGATATGAGATACAACGGACCCCTCACATAATAAGTTCCTATTCTAACCACTAGGGGGCGTAAATTTCGAAAATTGATTCTAGCATCCATTTTCCATGTGTAATTCAGTCCTTTTATTATAGAAATGAAAAAAAACCTAGTGTCAGTACATATACATATGTATAGTACGCTGACCGGCAAAATAAGTTCAGACAACTGCCACTAGGGGATGATGAAAACACCGTATATCCGTTATTCTCGATACTGTTTCCCTAGAACATGGCACATTGGTACTTTGCGCGTAGTTGCCAATGTGGATCAACATATCAATGTTATGAGCTGACCCCTAGGCCTACTAGGTGGTGCTCCTTCAAAATAGCGGAACGTTTTGAACTGATCTCGGTGAAATTTTTGCGCGCATCCTGTACAAAATTTAATCCAGCAAGGCAGAAACCCGTTATCGCTGCTTTGCAGCTATATTTATTTTTTTCCCTTTTCCACATAGTTTTTGTTAAAAGTGTAAAGGCTTCCTTACCTTACCGCTGTCGCCGATACAATCCGTATGATATCCTTCAGCTCACTTCAATCTCCAGATACTGCATAGGAATTTTGATAAATCCACGTTATAAAGGCACTGTCGAGCCGTAAACATCGGAAATTTGGCCCCGTTCAATTAGTAGCCATGTTGTGTTTTCTTTCCGAAATTTCTCTCTTCTTTATGAGGAAGAGCTATCGAATTATTCGGGTCTGACTATTTCAGATTGCTGGGAGTCACCTTCATTTCGGTCTGCAAATTATACATTTAGACTTTGCCTACGTACCTAAAATGGCGGACGATTCAACTTCATCTTCCGATCCGTCTTGTTCTTGTCATGATTGTCATGATTTTATGGCGGTGTCAGCACTCATCAATGAACACGAATTGAAGTCAAGAACTAAGTGGTGCGTCTGGTGGAAGGAAAAGTTCTCTGAATATAGTGGTGGTATGTTTATCTTTTACCGTAATTTTAATGTCTCTCTGACTCTAGTCTTGTTAATTGTTTTCTGTTCTATCTATCTAGGCCTATAGTACAGTATAATAACTTATAAGCTGATGAGTGTTGTGTTAAGAAAGCACTTGTCGTGTAGACATATGGCCTCGCAAACAGCATATATACACCAGTACGAATAAGCCTTCATGTACTGTTTTTCGATATGATCGTATGCCTATAGGCTAATACATGCAGGCGCGCGTCACCGGAATTACAGATATTATTGGGGCAAACCACTTCATTTCATTTCAGCGAAATCGCAATATAATGGTGATCATTACAAAGATTTGGTCGTAACCAAAATTATGGGGGACAGATGCTTCATCGCCCCCCCCCCCCATGATGCCGCTTTGACAAGCTGCCAGTTTTGCTTGGCCTAGCCTACTTAAACTATAATTTTCTGGTTATAATTTTAATTTTATAAGTGCTTGACTTGAATGGACTTAATACCAAAACATATTTTTGGTGGGGGTGCAACATGCTTTTTTCTCTTTCACTTACTGCTTTTTGACTTAATGTTTTTGTCTAATACTCCATATAACATGTATATGATGTATTTTTGATAAAGGTTATTGGGATTATTACACAGCACAAATGTGGTGTCAATTAGTTCACATAAAAAATATGCTAATTATTTGAATATAGGAACATTTAAAGTTGTGGAAAATTTTTGTCCATTGTAAATGTGTGGACTCATTGGCATATATATATATATATATATATATATATATATATACTTTCATATTTCCGAGATACGCGCTATTTTTCAATTTAAAACCTTTGTTGTGCGCCAGATTTTTATAGCGCGTCAGCCAAAAGAACGCGCACCAGATTTTGACTTAAATCATCTTAAGATAGATGGCAGATTCGTTTTAGGGTAGTTCGCGTAATCGAGTTTCATACCGAAAATATATACATCGCATCGTACGGTGGTGCCTCTAGCGGCCGAATCTCGAACTTGGCGGCGCACTACTCTAGTAGGTCGTCATGCGCTATGAAAATAGTTCTAAAATTAAGCTGTCACTCACGCAGTTCTAAAAAGTTTTCAGCGGCTAAATTACCCTACAGCGATCTACGTTTTCCAACAAAGCGGTGTGAAGAAAATGTAGCACCTAAGAACGAAGTCGGATAACTCGAATCAGAGCCGGTGAATTGAATTGAATTGATCACCAAACCGTTGATAATGGCGGCAGCTGTTCTCCTTGAATTTTGCTAAATTTCGTTGGTAGGCCTAATCGCAGGTAGGTTAGAAGTGTCTCTTCTTATTCATGTAATGTAAAAACGTCTTTCATCCGAACCGGTGGTCCGTGGTACCTTGAGAAAGCAATTATTCCCCATTTAGGGCCGAATTCGCCGAGGCCTTTTTTGGTTAGAAGAAGAGATTATCCTCAATCTAATTCTATCTAGTAAAGTAGAGAAGAGAGTGAGAGAGTGGGTACCGGCTATCAAGTAAGCCGCAATGTTGCTTGCCGTATCAGATCCCATTATTGTAACCTAAAGTCTATTTGTTTTCGATTGGCAGTGATCTTTTTGGGATACCTATAGGCCTATCACTTAATTTTCTGGGTAGGCATAATCATCGAAATACAGTCGAAGTCAAGTCTATCTTAAATAGGCCTAGCCCTAGGCCTAGTTCTAAAATCCTGTTTGTCGGCTGTTCGTTCTTGTCTATTCATTAATCTGATTGGTGACTGATTGTACTCGACGAAAATGTCTACAATCCTGATTGACGACCAATTCTACTCGTCGACAATGTTTACAACCCTGATTGTGAAAATCAACTGATGGAGGTAGGTGACCCTCGATCCCAGCCACTTTATAGACCCTATAAGGTTAATCCACACACACACACACACAGCCTTACACACAGAAATTGATTTACAGTCAGGATTGCAGAGAGTGTCGACGAGAAGAATTGGTAAGAATCAGGATTGTAGACAATGTCGATGAGTAGAATCAGCCAAAATTTGTCGACCAATTCTACTCGTCAACACTGTCTGCAATCATTTGATTAACAGTCAATCAGGATTGTTGACATTGTCGATGAGTAGAATCGGACGACAGTCAGATTGTAGACATTGTCGACGGATAGGCTAGAATTGGTCGACAATCAGATTGTAGACATTGTCGACAGTAGAATTGGTCGACAGGTAGAATCGGTCGACAATTAGATTGTAGACATTGTCGAGGAGCAGAATCGTTCGAAAATCAGGAACCGAACCACTCACTTCATAAAAGAAAACCCACCATGACATAACTATATTGACCTAATCCGGAGTTGAACCGACACCATCTGCAGCCTAAAAACTGGCCCGATCATATTCAAGATGGGCGACTGGCAGCCATTGTTGTTTGCCGAAATCCGCACTTTTCAGTAGTTTTTAGACCACTTGGACTTGAGTTTATTGCGTTCACTTAAAGTTTTCGTTTGTGCTTAGGCCTATGCGGGTCAATAGTTGGACTCCAGCTATTTAAGAATTGGAAGAAGTTTCAATTGATCGTTTAGGAATTGAAATTCAACATGCATCTAGGCCTACCGTAGATACATCTTCAGTCGAAAAAATTGGCACGGTCAGAAACAAGATGGCCAACTGGTGGCCATTTTGTTCACTGAAATCAGCACTTTTTAAACATTTTTGATGTTTTCAAGGCAAATGTTGAAATCGATTCATCGTTTGTCTTAATCTTTCAGCGATAATTGTATCCCCCCAAGGCCCATCAGCATAAGGCAAATTGAGTCGAGTGGATGTGTGGTGGTGGTCATTTGCCCAAAAAGGTCAATTTTGCTCTGAATGCTGAGACAGCAGCTTCCTAGTGGTTTTGCATTTTTTATTAGAATCTGCACCGTAATGGATATTCTTTGAGAAGAGATCATATTAGGCCTAGAGCGCTTTTGCAATCAGTCAATTATCGTGCAATTGGCCACCATCTTAAGTGTCATCAGTCTTGAAAATGACATCTGTTGAATTTCGATCACAATTTTGTTTCCACAATCAATTGTTAAATTGTAAGCTTGTGACATGTTCTAAGATTATGGTTTCAATTAAGCACAGTATCTGCTCTCATGGCTCTGGCAGTTTGATAAGTAACTATGAGGAAGTCTCATTTGATTTCCTTCTGTATGAACAATGTTGTGCACTTCGGCCTATATTGGTAGGCCTACATGTAGGCCTATATGATGATTGACCATCATCAAGCTCTATGCAATTTTGTAATTTCCATCGTTATCATTAAGGCGCCTATGCTAAATCAATTTTTTTTACATTTTCAGAATGAACAATGAAGAGATCAAAAAGATCGGAAGGGAAAAGGTCTTGTCACCTCTCCCAAAACACAATTTCGACGTGAAAGTTGTCAGCCATGAAATAGGTAAGTCGTTACTGAGTCTTTAAGTTTTTTTTTAGTTATACGCATTTTATACTAGTATAGAAATGACTCCTAGTATTTCCATAGGCCTAGTAGATTGGTAATGAGGCTTATTTTGTTATCACAATCGATTACAAAATCGTAGCTGCTGACATGTTCTATGATTGGTGAGTTTTGAGGTAATTGGTTTTTGAATATGGTCACCAGGGGGTGTTGAATATTGAAATTGTTAGATAGTTGAGCAATTGAAACCACTTTCTAAGTGGACATGGTGTCCCTGGACCCCTAGTTATAGTGTTTGAATATTAATTATCAAAAACCATTAGTCAGTTTATTTGAGATGAGTGTAGAAGCGACTCCTTCGAGATTAAGTCTTTTTTAGGCCAGCCATAGGCTGAGTCTATTACTAAACAAATGGAGCGAATTTAAATGACATGGTTTCCAGATGAAAGGCTCTTTGTGCAACTGAGCATATATTCATACAAATCATTCATTAGAGCATTATCCATTCTCCAACCCCTGTGAAGGAATTTTTATTTGCACTACAGAAATATAATTGACAATTGTGCAAAGTCAAGGAAAAATAGCTTTTTCTCAAATCGGATGAATGACCTGGGTATGCTAATTAGCCATGTGTTTCATCCCTTGTGATTTTATATAGTAAAGCGTGACGACCGTCTGATAATGATTCTTAACAACCAATTGTTTATCGAAACTTTATAGCGTATAAATAAACAAGATAAACACAAGGTATTTCCGTGATATTTTGAATTTATTCGCAGTTCATATTTAGCGCCATTCTCGCGAGATTATCAACAACCCGGAAATAAAATTCAAGCCCATCGCCAAACCCCTGTGAGTGTATAAGTATTAATTATAAAAAACCAAAGTCAGTTTATTTGAAATGAGATTAGAAAGAACTCCTACTATAGATTAAGCTTTTTTGTAGTGTATAAATATTAGTTATCAAAAACCAACAGTCAGTCTATTTGAGATATGTATATAAACAACTCCTACTATAGATAAAGCGCTTTATAGTGTATAAGTATTAATTATAAAAAGCCATACTCAGTTTATTTGAGATGAGTATAGAAACAACTCCTACTATAGATTAAGCTTTTTTATAGTGTATAAATATTAGTTATCAAAACCAGCAGTCAGTTTATTTGAGATGAGTATAGAAACAACTCCTACTATAGATTAAGTCTTTTAATAGTGTATAAGTATTCATTATCGAAAACCAAAATCAGTCTATTTGAGATGAGTATAGAAACGACTCCTACTATAGATTAAGCTTTTTTATAGTGTATAAATATTAGTTATCAAAACCAGCAGTCAGTTTATTTGAGATATGTAAAGAAACAACTCCTACTATAGATTAAGCCTTTTTATAGTGTATAACTATTTGTCATCGAAAACCTAATCAGTGTATTTTACATGAGTATAGAAACGACTCTTTCTATAGATTAAGCTTTTTTATAGCATATAAATATTGATTATCGAAAACCAACAGTCAGTTTATTTGAGATTAGTATAGAAACGACTCCTACTATAGAGTAAGTCTTTTAATAGTGTATAAGTATTAATTATCAAAAACCAAAATCAGTCTATTTGAGATGAGTATAGAAACGACTCCTACTATAGATTAAGCTTTTTTATAGTGTATAAATATTAGTTATCAAAAACCAACAGTCAGTCTATTTGAGATATGTATATAAACAACTCCTACTATAGATAAAGCGCTTTATAGTGTATAAGTATTAATTATAAAAAGCCATACTCAGTTTATTTGAGATGAGTATAGAAACGACTCCTACTATAGATTAAGCTTTTTTATAGTGTATAAATATTAGTTATCAAAACCAGCAGTCAGTTTATTTGAGATGAGTATAGAAACAACTCCTACTATAGATTAAGTCTTTTAATAGTGTATAGGTATTCATTATCGAAAACCAAAATCAGTCTATTTGAGATGAGTATAGAAACGACTCCTACTATAGATTAAGCTTTTTTATAGTGTATAAATATTAGTTATCAAAACCAGCAGTCAGTTTATTTGAGATATGTAAAGAAACAACTCCTACTATAGATTAAGCCTTTTTATAGTGTATAACTATTTGTCATCGAAAACCTAATCAGTGTATTTTACATGAGTATAGAAACGACTCTTTCTATAGATTAAGCTTTTTTATAGCATATAAATATTGATTATCGAAAACCAACAGTCAGTTTATTTGAGATTAGTATAGAAACGACTCCTACTATAGAGTAAGTCTTTTAATAGTGTATAAGTATTAATTATTAAAAACCAAAATCAGTCTATTTGAGATGAGTATAGAAACGACTCCTACTATAGAGTAAGTCTTTTAATAGTGTATAAGTATTAATTATCAAAAACCAAAATCAGTCTATTTGAGATGAGTATAGAAACGACTCCTACTATAGATTAAGCTTTTTTATAGTGTATAAATATTAGTTATCAAAACCAGCAGTCAGTTTATTTGAGATATGTAAAGAAACAACTCCTACTATAGATTAAGCCTTTTTATAGTGTATAACTATTTGTCATCGAAAACCAATTCAGTGTATTTTACATGAGTATAGAAACGACTCTTTCTATAGATTAAGCTTTTTTATAGTGTATAAATATTGATTATCGAAAACCAACGGTCAGTTTATTTGAGATTAGTATAGAAACGACTCCTACTATAGAGTAAGTCTTTTAATAGTGTATAAGTATTAATTATCAAAAACCAAAATCAGTCTATTTGAGATGAGTATAGAAGCGACTCCTACTATAGAGTTAGTCTTTTAATAGTGTATAAGTATTAATTATCAAAAACCAAAATCAGTCTATTTGAGATGAGTGTAGAAATGACTCCTACTATAGATTAAGCTTTTTTATAGTGAATAAATATTAGTTATCAAAACCAGCAGTCAGTTTACCGTACCGGTATTTGAGATATGTATAGAAACAACTCCTGCTATAGATTAAGCCTTTTTATAGTGTATAACTATTTGTCATCAAAAACCAAATCAGTGTATTTGACATGAGTAAAGGAACGATTCTTTCTATAGATTAAGCTTTTTTATAGTGTATAAATATTAATTATCGAAAACCAACAGTCATTTTATTTGAGATGATAATAGAAACAACTACTCCTATAGATTAAGCCTCTTTATTGTGTCTATCAAAAAACCATAAGTCAGTTTATTTGAGATTAGTATAGAAACGACTCCTACTATGGAGTAAGCTTTTTCATTGTGTCTATTAGTCATCAAAAACTAAAGTCAGTTTATTTGAGATGAGTATAGAAACAACTACAACTATAGATTAAGCCTCTTAATTGTGTCTATTAGTCATCAAAAACTAAAAGTCAGTTTATTTGAGATGAGTATAGAAGCGTCTCCTTCTATAGATTAAGCTTGATTATAGTGTTGAATATTAATAATAAAAAGCCATAGTCAGTTTTTTTGAGATGAGTATAGAAACAACTCCTACTATAGATTAGGTATTTTTATAGTATATAAGTATTCGATATCGAAATCCAAAGTCAGTTTATTTTAGATGAGTATAGAAACAACTCCTACTATAGATTAAGTCTTTTAATAGTGTATAAGCGTGAATTATCAAAAACCAATATCAGTCTATTTGAGATGAGTATAGAAATGACTCCTACTGTAGATTAAGCTTTTTTATAGTGAATAGATATTAGTTTTCAAATCCAGCAGTCAGTTTATTTGAGATATGTATAGAAACAACAACTACTATAGATTAAGCCTTTTTATAGTGTTTAACTATTTGTCATCAAGAACCAAATCAGTGTATTTGACATGAGTATAGGAACGATTCTTTCTATAGATTAAACCTCTTTATTGTGTCTATTAGTCATCAAAAACTAAAGTCAGTTTATTTGAGATGAGTATAGAAACAACTCCTACTATAGATTAAGCCTTTTTATAGTGTATAAATATTTGTCATAAAAAACCAAATAAGTGTATTTGACATGAGTATAGAAACAACTCATACTATAGATTAAGCTTTTTATAGTGTATAACTATAGGCCTAAGTCATCAAAAACGAAAATCAGTCTATGCGAGATGATTATAGATACGACTCCTATTATAGATTAAGCTTTTTTATAGGGTATAAATATTAGTTATCAAAAACCAACAGTCAGTTTATTTGAGATGAGAATAGAAACAACTACTCCTATAGATTAAGCCTCTTTATTGTGTCTATTAGTCATCAAAAACCAAAAGTCAGTTTATTTGAGATTAGTATAGAAACGACTCCTACTATAGAGCAAGCTTTTTCATTGTGTCTATTAGTTATCAAAAACTAAAGTCAGTTTATTTGAGATGAGTATAGAAACAACTCCTACTATAGATTAACCCTTTTTATAGTGTATAACTATAGGCCTAAGTCATCAAAAACGAAAATCAGTCTATGTAAGATGAGTATAGAAATGACTCCTATTATAGATTAAGTTTTTTATAGTGTATAAATATTAGTTATCAAAAACCAACAGTCAGTTTATTTGAGATGAGTATAGAAACGACTGCTTCCATAGATTAAGTCTTTTGTATAGTGTATGAATACTAATTATCAAAAACCAAAGACAGTTTATTTCAGATGAGTATGGAAACGAATCCTTCTTTTAGAGAAGTGTTTAAACTGAATAAATAAATATTAGTTATCAAAAACCAAAATCGGTTTATTTGAGTTAGGTATTATAGAAACGACTCCTACTATAGAATAAGCTTTTTTAAAAAGTGTATAAATATTAGTTATCAAAAACCGAAATCAGTTTATTTGAGATGAGTATAGAAACGACTACTACTATCGATTAAGCCTTTTTATTGTGTATAAATATTAATCATCAAAAACCAAAGTCAGTTTATTTGAGTTGAGTATAGAAACGACTCCTACTATGGACTTAGTCTTTTTAATATTGTATAAATGTTAATTATCTAAAGCCAAAGTCAATCTAGGCCTATATAAGATAAGTATAAGAATGTGTCCTACCATGGAATGGATTCAATTATAGTGTATAAGTTATAATCTTTAAAAAACAGTTTATTTGAGATTAGTATAAGAATGTGTCCAATCATAGAATTAATTAATTTCAGTATTGTGTATAAATATTTATCTTTAAAACCAAAGTCAGTCTATTTGAGATAATTGTAAAAACGACTCCTACTATAGATTAAGTCTTTTTCATGCTGTATAAGTATCAATCATCAAAAACCAAAGTCAATCCAGACCTATTTGGGATAAGTATAAGAATGTGTCCTAGCATGGAATGAATTCAATTATAGTGTACTATAAAAACTACTCCTTAGATTGAATCTCAGTAAAGTGTGCGAATATTAATTACCAAAAACCACAGTTCAATTGAGATGATTATAAAAAATGACCCTTAGAATAATATGATCCAGAGAATAGTGTTAAACATAAATCTTCAAGAACCAGAGTCATCTCAAAGGAGATGATTGCAGAAAAACAACCTCCGTGTAGAATAATTCACAATAAAGCGTGTCATGGTATCTTCAAATACCTAAGTCAGTCTGTTTGTGATGAGCACATAAAGGTGACACCTTGTATAGAATAAATGTAAATATAGTATTTCTATATAAATAGGTATCTTCAAGCAGCAAATTCAGTCTATTTTATATTTAGGACATTGATGCCCCAGTCTATGCAATTTTGTTAATTTCTTTGTTATCTTTGTAAATTCTTATCATTTAGGCCTGTGCCTAATCAGTAATTTGGTTATTTTCAGAGTGAACAACAAGGAGGAGATCGAAACGAATAGTTTGCGCAAAGGATTTGTCTTTATTTTCAAGATGTAAATTTGAAGTAAAAGGTGTCAGTAAAAATTTGGTAAGTCATTACAGTATCCTTATTGAGCCCTCGGTTTTTTTGACCAATTGGATATCGACCATTTACGTACTACTTCTCATTTTTGACCAGAAGATTGTCACCGATTCACCAGCTATCATGAGCCTGGGCTAAGCAGGTGATTTTAAGTCATAAAACGGTCATATTCCCTGGCTTTTGTTTCTACACATAAACCCTTCCGTATAACGATTCACAATATTTCTATATAAATTATGTATCTTAATGTAGAACGACTGGCAGTAAAGTATTCCTATAGAAATATTACTCTTCAAAAACCAAAGTTGGTATGAGTATACATTGTATATAAAAATGACCCCTACTATAAAATAATTCCAAGTGTAGTATTTCTACATGTATATTACTATTTAAAACCAAGTCAGTCCTTTTGAGATGATTATTAATCAACTGACCCCTACTTCACAGTATAGTGTGTCATGTTTTACTCTCCAGAAACCAAATTCAGACCATTTGAGATGAGTATATAAAATGACCTTTTTCATAGTGTATAAATATTAACTATAAAATACCAAACTCAGTCTAGTTGAGATATGTATAGAAACGACTCCTACTATAGATTTAGTCTTTTGATAGTGTATAAATATGGATCATCAAAAACCAAAGTCAATCTAGGCCTTTTTAATATAAGTATAAGAATGTGTCCTACCATGGAATGGATTCAATTATAGTGTATTAGTTATAATCTTAAAAAAAAAACAGTCTATTTGAGATTAGTATAAGAATGTGTCCAACCATAGAATTAATTAATTTCAGTATAGCGTATAAATATTTATCTTTAAAACCAAAGTCAGTCTATTTGAAATAAGTGTAAAAACGACTCCTACTATAGATTGTCTTTTTTCCTTCTGTATAAATATTAATCATAAAAAACCAGTCTATTTGAGTTAAACTGTAGCTGTAGTGTATAAATATTGATCATCAAAAACCAAAGTCAATCTAGACCTATTTGAGATAAGTATAAGAAGATAAGTTGTATAAGAATGTGTCCTTCCATAGAATGAATTCAATTATAGTGTATAAGTTACAATCTTTAAAGAAAACAGTCTATTTGAGATGAATATAAAAACTACTCCTCCTGTAGATTGAATCTCAGTAAAGTGTGCGAATATTAATCACCAAAAACCAAAGTCAGTCTATTTGAGATAAGTATAAGGATGTGTTCTACCATAGAATTAATTTCAGAATAGTGTATAAATATTTATCTTCAAAATCAAAGTCAGTCTATTTCAGATGAGTATAAAAATGGCTCCTACTATAGATTGAATCTCAGTAAAGGTGTGCAAATATTAATTACCATAACCGGAGTCACTTTATTTGAGAAGAATATGCAACGACACATTGTGTAGAATGACTCGCAGAATAGTCATTCTCAATATATGTTATTTCCAATAACCACAGTCAGTTTAATCGAGATGATTATATAAAAATGACCCTTAGAATAATATGATTCAGAGAATAGTGTTAAACATAAATCTTCGAGAACCAGTCATCTCAAAGGAGATGATTGTAGAAAAACAACCTCCGTCTAGAATAATTCACAATAAAGCGTGTCATGGTATCTTCAAATACCTAAGTCAGTCTGTTTGTGATGAGTACATAAAGGTGACACCTTTTATAGAATAAATGTAAATATAGTTTTTCTATATAAATAGGCATCTTCAAGCAGCAAATTCAGTCCATTTTATATTTAGGATATTGATGCCCCAGTCTATGCAATTTTGTTATTTTCTTTGTTATCTTTGTAAATTCTTATCATTTAGGCCTGTGCCTAATCAGTAATTTGGTTATTTTCAGAGTGAACAACAAGGTGGAGATCGAAACGAACAGTTTGCGCAAAGGATTTGTCTTTATTTTCAAGATGTAAATTTGAAGTAAAAGTTGTCAGTAAAGAAATTGGTAAGTCATTACAGTATCCTTATTGAGCCCTCGGTTTTTTTGACCAATTGGATATCGACCATTTACGTACTACTTCCCATTTTTGACCAGAAGATTGTCACTGATTCACCAGCTATCATGAGCCTGGGCTAAGCAGGTGATTTTAAGTCATAAAACGGTCAAATACATGGCTTTTGTTTCTACATTTAAACCCTTCCGTATAACGATTCTCAATATTTCTATATAAATTATGTATCTTAATCTAGAACGACTGGCAGTAAAGTATTCCTATAGAAATATTACTCTTCAAAAACCAAAGTTGGTATGAGTATACATTGTATATAAAAATGACCCCTACTATAAAATAATTCCAAGTGTAGTATTTCAACATGAATATTACTATTTAAAACAAAGTCAGTCCTTTTGAGATGATCATTAATCAACTGACCCCTACTTCACAGTATAGTGTTTCATGTTTTACTCCCCAAAAACCAAATTCAGACCATTTGAGATGAGTATATAAAAATGAAATTTTCTCATAGGGCATAATTATTAACCATGAAACACCAAAGTCAGTCAAGTTGAGATACGTATAGAAACGACTCCTACTATAGAGTAAGCTTTTTCATTGTGTCTATTAGTCATCAAAAACTAAAGTCAGTTTATTTGAGATGAGTATAGAAACAACTCCTACTATAGATTAAGCCTCTTTATTGTGTCTATTAGTCATCAAAAACCAAAAATCAGTCTATTTGAGATGAGTATAGAAACGACTCCTACTATAGATTAAGTCTTTTTATGGTGTATAAATGTTAGTTATCAAAACCAGCAGTCAGTTTATTTGAGATATGTATAGAAACAACTCCTACTATAAATAAAGCCTTTTATAGTGTATAAGTATTAATTATAAAAAGCCATACTCAGTTTATTTAAGATGAGTATAGAAACAACTCTTACTATAGAGTAAGCTTTTTCATTGTGTCTATTAGTCATCAAAAACTAAAGTCAGTTTATTTGAGATGAGTATAGAAACGACTCCTACTATAGATTAAGCTTTTTTATAGTGTATAAATATTAGTTATCAAAACCAGCAGTCAGTTTATTTGAGATATGTATAGAAACAACTCCTACTATAGATAAAGCGCTTTATAGTGTATAAGTATTAATTATAAAAAGCCATACTCAGTTTATTTGAGATGAGTATAGAAACAACTCCTACTATAGATTAAGTCTTTTTATGGTGTATAAGTATTCATTATCAAAAACCAAAATCAGTCTATTTGAGATGAGTATAGAAATGACTCCTACTATAGATTAAGCTTTTTTATAGTGTATAAATATTAGTTATCAAAACCAGCAGTCAGTTTATTTGAGATATGTATAGAAACAACTCCTACTATAGATAAAGCCTTTTATAGTGTATAAGTATTAATTATAAAAAGCCATAGTCAGTTTATTTGAGATGAGTATAGAAACAACTCCTACTATAGATTAAGTCTTTTAGTGTATAAGTATTAATTATCAAAAACCAAAATCAGTCTATTTGAGATGAGTATAGAAATGACTCCTACTATAGATTAAGCATTTTTATAGTGAATAAATATTAGTTATCAAAAACCAACAGCCATTTTATTTAAGATGAGTATAGAAACAACTCCTACTATAGATTAAGTCTTTTTATGGTGTATAAGTATTAATTATCAAAAACCAAAATAAGTCTATTCTAGATGAGTATAGAAACGACTCCTACTTTAGATTAAGCTTTTTTTTAGTGTATAAATATTAGTTATCATAACCAGTAGTCAGTTTATTTGAGATATGTATAGAAACAACTCATACTATAGATAAAGCCTTTTTATAGTGTATAAGTATTAATTATAAAAAGCCATAGTCAGTTTATTTGAGATGAGTATAGAAACAACTACTCCTATAGATTAAGCCTCTTTATTGTGTCTATTAGTCATCAAAAACTAAAGTCAGTTTATTTGAGATTAGTATAGAAACGACTCCTACTATAGAGTAAGCTTTTTATTGTGTCTATTAGTCATCAAAAACTAAAGTCAGTTTATTTGAGATTAGTATAGAAACGACTCCTACTATAGAGTAAGCTTTTTATTGTGTCTATTAGTCATCAAAAACTAAAGTCAGTTTATTTGAGATGAGTATAGAAACAACTACAACTATAGATTAAGCCTCATTATTGTGTCAATTAGTCATCAAAAACCAAAAATCAGTCTATTTTAGATGAGTATAGAAACGACTCTTACTATAGATTAAGTCTTTTTATGGTGCATAAATGTTAGTTATCAAAACCAGCAGTCAGTTTATTTGAGATATGTATAGAAACAACTCCTACTATAGATAAAGCCTTTTATAGTGTATAAGTATTAATTATAAAAAGCCATACTCAGTTTATTTAAGATGAGTATAGAAACAACTCTTACTATAGAGTAAGCTTTTTCATTGTGTCTATTAGTCATCAAAAACTAAAGTCAGTTTATTTGAGATGAGTATAGAAACGACTCCTACTATAGATTAAGCTTTTTTATAGTGTATAAATATTAGTTATCAAAACCAGCAGTCAGTTTATTTGAGATATGTATAGAAACAACTCCTACTATAGATAAAGCGCTTTATAGTGTATAAGTATTAATTATAAAAAGCCATACTCAGTTTATTTGAGATGAGTATAGAAACAACTCCTACTATAGATTGAGTCTTTTTATGGTGTATAAGTATTCATTATCAAAAACCAAAATCAGTCTATTTGAGATGAGTATAGAAACAACTCCTACTATAGATTAAGTCTTTTTATGGTGTATAAGTATTCATTATCAAAAACCAAAATCAGTCTATTTGAGATGAGTATAGAAACAACTCCTACTATAGATTAAGTCTTTTTATGGTGTATAAGTATTCATTATCAAAAACCAAAATCAGTCTATTTGAGATGAGTATAGAAACAACTCCTACTATAGATTAAGCTTTTTTATAGTGTATAAATATTAGTTATCAAAACCAGCAGTCAGTTTATTTGAGATATGTATAGAAACAACTCCTACTATAGATAAAGCCTTTTATAGTGTATAAGTATTAATTATAAAAAGCCATAGTCAGTTTATTTGAGATGAGTATAGAAACAACTCCTACTATAGATTAAGTCTTTTAGTGTATAAGTATTAATTATCAAAAACCAAAATCAGTCTATTTGAGATGAGTATAGAAATGACTCCTACTATAGATTAAGCATCTTTATAGTGAATAAATATTAGTTATCAAAAACCAACAGCCAGTTTATTTAAGATGAGTATAGAAACAACTCCTACTATAGATTAAGTATTTTTATGGTGTATAAGTATTAATTATCAAAAACCAAAATCAGTCTATTTGAGATGAGTATAGAAACAACTCCTAATATAGATTAAGTCTATTAATAGTGTATAAGTATTAATTATCAAAAACCAAAATCAGTCTATTTGAGATGAGAATAGAAATGACTCCTACTATAGATTAAGCTTTTATATAATGTATAAATATTAGTTATCAAAACCAGCAGTCAGTTTATTTGAGATATGTATAGAAACAACTTCTACTATAGATAAAGCCTTTTTATAGTGTATAAGTATTAATTATAAAAAGCCATAGTCAGTCAATTTGAGATGAGTATAGAAACGACTCCTGCTATAGATTAAGCTTTTTTACAGTGTATAAATATTAGTTATCAAAACCAGCAGTCAGTTAATTTGAGATATGTATAGAAACAACTCCTACTATAGATAAAGCCTTTTTAATAGTGTATAAGTATTAATTATAAAAAGCCATAGTCAGTATATTTAAGATGAGTATAGAAACAACTCCTACTATGGATTAAGTATTTTTATGGTGTATAAGTATTAATTATCAAAAACCAAAATCAGTCTATTTGAGATGAGAATAGAAATGACTCCTACTATAGATTAAGCTTTTTTATAGTGTATAAATATTAGTTATCAAAACCAGCAGTCAGTTTATTTGAGATATGCATAGAAACAACTTCTACTATAGATTAAGCCTTTTTATAGTGTATAACAGTTTGTCATCAAAAACCAAATCCGTGTATTTTACATGAGTATAGGAATGACTCTTTCTATAGATTAAGCTTTTTTTATAGTGTATAAATATTAATTTTTCGAAAACAGTCAGTTTATTTGAGATGTAAGCTTTTTCATTGTGTCTATTAGTCATCAAAAACTAAAGTCAGTTTATTTGTGATGAGTATAGAAACAATTTCTTCTATAGATTAAGCCTTTTTATGGTGTATAAGTATTGATTATCAAAAACCTAAATCAGTCAATTTGAGATGAGTATAGGAACGACTCTTACAATAGATTAAGCTTTTTTAAAGTGTATAAATATTAGTTATCAAAACCAGTAGTCAGTTTATTTGAGATATGTATAGAAACAACTCATACTATAGATAAAGCCTTTTTATAGTGTATAAGTATTAATTATAAAAAGCCATAGTCAGTTTATTTGAGATGAGTATAGAAACAACTACTCCTATAGATTAAGCCTCTTTATTGTGTCTATTAGTCATCAAAAACTAAAGTCAGTTTATTTGAGATTAGTATAGAAACGACTCCTACTATAGAGTAAGCTTTTTATTGTGTCTATTAGTCATCAAAAACTAAAGTCAGTTTATTTGAGATGAGTATAGAAACAACTACAACTATAGATTAAGCCTCATTATTGTGTCAATTAGTCATCAAAAACCAAAAATCAGTCTATTTTAGATGAGTATAGAAACGACTCTTACTATAGATTAAGTCTTTTTATGGTGCATAAATGTTAGTTATCAAAACCAGCAGTCAGTTTATTTGAGATATGTATAGAAACAACTCCTACTATAGATAAAGCCTTTTATAGTGTATAAGTATTAATTATAAAAAGCCATACTCAGTTTATTTAAGATGAGTATAGAAACAACTCTTACTATAGAGTAAGCTTTTTCATTGTGTCTATTAGTCATCAAAAACTAAAGTCAGTTTATTTGAGATGAGTATAGAAACGACTCCTACTATAGATTAAGCTTTTTTATAGTGTATAAATATTAGTTATCAAAACCAGCAGTCAGTTTATTTGAGATATGTATAGAAACAACTCCTACTATAGATAAAGCGCTTTATAGTGTATAAGTATTAATTATAAAAAGCCATACTCAGTTTATTTGAGATGAGTATAGAAACAACTCCTACTATAGATTAAGTCTTTTTATGGTGTATAAATATTCATTATCAAAAACCAAAATCAGTCTATTTGAGATGAGTATAGAAACAACTCCTACTATAGATTAAGTCTTTTAATGTGTATAAGTATTAATTATCAAAAACCAAAATCAGTCTATTTTAGATGAGAATAGAAATGACTCCTACTATAGATTAAGCCTTTTTATAGTGTATGAATATTAGTTATCAAAACCAGCAGTCAGTTTATTTCAGATATGTTTAGAAACAACTTCTACTATAGATTAAGCCTTTTTATAGTGTATAACTGTTTGTCATCAAAAACCAAATCCGTGTATTTTACATGAGTATAGGAATGACTCTTTCTATAGATTAAGCATTTTTGATAGTGTATAAATATTGATTTTTCGAAAACCAACAGTTAGTTTATTTGAGATGTAAGCTTTTTCATTGTGTCTATTAGTCATCAAAAACTAAAGTCAGTTTATTTGTGATGAGTATAGAAACAACTTCTTCTATAGATTAAGCCTTTTTATGGTGTATAAGTATTAATTATCAAAAACCTAAATCAGTCAATTTGAGAGGAGTATAGAAACGACTCTTACTATAGATTAAGCTTTTTTTAAGTGTATAAATATTAGTTATCAAAACCAGTAGTCAGTTTATTTGAGATATGTATAGAAATAGTGTATAAGTATTAATTATCAAAAACCAAAATCAGTCTATTTGAGATGAGTATAGAAACGACTCCTACTATAGATTAAGCTTTTTTATAGTGTATAAATATTAATTATCAAAAACCAAAATCAGTCTATTTGAGATGAGTATAGAAACGACTCCTACTATAGATTAAGCTTTTTTATAGTGTATAAATATTAGTTATCAAAACCAGCAGTCAGTTTATTTGAGATATGTATAGAAACAACTCCTACTATAGATAAAGCGCTTTATAGTGTATAAGTATTAATTATAAAAAGCCATACTCAGTTTATTTGAGATGAGTATAGAAACAACTCCTACTATAGATTAAGTCTTTTTATGGTGTATAAGTATTCATTATCAAAAACCAAAATCAGTCTATTTGAGATGAGTATAGAAACAACTCCTATTATAGATTAAGTCTTTTTATGGTGTATAAGTATTCATTATCAAAAACCAAAATCAGTCTATTTGAGATGAGTATAGAAACAACTCCTACTATAGATTAAGCTTTTTTATAGTGTATAAATATTAGTTATCAAAACCAGTAGTCAGTTTATTTGAGATATGTATAGAAACAACTCCTACTATAGATTAAGCCTTTTTATAGTGTATAAGTATTAATTATCCAAAACCAAAATCAGTCTATTTGAGATGAGAATAGAAATGACTCCCACTATAGATTAAGCTTTTTTATAGTGTATAGATATTAGTTATCAAAACCAGCAGTCAGTTTATTTGAGATATGTATAGAAACAACTTCTACTATAGATTAAGCCTTTTTATAGTGTATAACTGTTTGTCATCAAAAACCAAATCCGTGTATTTTACATGAGTATAGGAATGACTCTTTCTATAGATTAAGCTTTTTTATAGTGTATAAATATTAATTTTCGAAAACCAACAGTCAGTTTATTTGAGATGTAAGCTTTTTCATTGTGTCTATTAGTCATCATAAACTAAAGTCAGTTTATTTGTGATGAGTATAGAAACAACTTCTTCTATAGATTAAGCTTGATTATAGTGATGAATATTAATTATCAAAAACCAACAGTCAGTTTATTTAAGATGAGTATAGAAACAACTCCTACTATAGATTAATTCTTTTTATGGTGTATAAGTATTAATTATCAAAAACCTAAAGCAGTCAATTTGAGATGAGTATAGAAACGACTCTTACTATAGATTAAGCTTTTTTAAAGTGTATAAATATTAGTTATCAAAACCAGTAGTCAGTTTATTTGAGATATGTATAGAAACAACTCCTACTATAGATTAAGCCTTTTTATAGTGTATAAGTATTAATTATAAAAAGCCATAGTCAGTTTATTTGAGATGAGTATAGAAACAACTCCTACTATAGATTAAGTCTTTTAATGTGTATAAGTATTAATTATCAAAAACCAAAATCAGTCTATTTTAGATGAGAATAGAAATGACTCCTACTATAGATTAAGCCTTTTTATAGTGTATGAATATTAGTTATCAAAACCAGCAGTCAGTTTATTTCAGATATGTTTAGAAACAACTTCTACTATAGATTAAGCCTTTTTATAGTGTATAACTGTTTGTCATCAAAAACCAAATCCGTGTATTTTACATGAGTATAGGAATGACTCTTTCTATAGATTAAGCATTTTTGATAGTGTATAAATATTGATTTTTCGAAAACCAACAGTTAGTTTATTTGAGATGTAAGCTTTTTCATTGTGTCTATTAGTCATCAAAAACTAAAGTCAGTTTATTTGTGATGAGTATAGAAACAACTTCTTCTATAGATTAAGCCTTTTTATGGTGTATAAGTATTAATTATCAAAAACCTAAATCAGTCAATTTGAGAGGAGTATAGAAACGACTCTTACTATAGATTAAGCTTTTTTTAAGTGTATAAATATTAGTTATCAAAACCAGTAGTCAGTTTATTTGAGATATGTATAGAAATAGTGTATAAGTATTAATTATCAAAAACCAAAATCAGTCTATTTGAGATGAGTATAGAAACGACTCCTACTATAGATTAAGCTTTTTTATAGTGTATAAATATTAGTTATCAAAACCAGCAGTCAGTTTATTTGAGATATGTATAGAAACAACTTCTACTATAGATTAAGCCTTTTTATAGTGTATAACTGTTTGTCATCAAAAACCAAATCCGTGTATTTTACATGAGTATAGAAACGACTCTTACTATAGATTAAGCTTTTTTTAAGTGTATAAATATTAGTTATCAAAACCAGTAGTCAGTTTATTTGAGATATGTATAGAAATAGTGTATAAGTATTAATTATCAAAAACCAAAATCAGTCTATTTGAGATGAGTATAGAAACGACTCCTACTATAGATTAAGCTTTTTTATAGTGTATAAATATTAGTTATCAAAACCAGCAGTCAGTTTATTTGAGATATGTATAGAAACAACTTCTACTATAGATTAAGCCTTTTTATAGTGTATAACTGTTTGTCATCAAAAACCAATCCGTGTATTTTACATGAGTATAGAAACGACTCTTACTATAGATTAAGCTTTTTTTAAGTGTATAAATATTAGTTATCAAAACCAGTAGTCAGTTTATTTGAGATATGTATAGAAATAGTGTATAAGTATTAATTATCAAAAACCAAAATCAGTCTATTTGAGATGAGTATAGAAACGACTCCTACTATAGATTAAGCTTTTTTATAGTGTATAAATATTAGTTATCAAAACCAGCAGTCAGTTTATTTGAGATATGTATAGAAACAACTTCTACTATAGATTAAGCCTTTTTATAGTGTATAACTGTTTGTCATCAAAAACCAAATCCGTGTATTTTACATGAGTATAGAAACGACTCTTACTATAGATTAAGCTTTTTTAAAGTGTATAAATATTAGTTATCAAAACCAGTAGTCAGTTTATTTGAGATATGTTTAGAAACAACTCCTACTATAGATTAAGCCTTTTTATAGTGTATAAGTATTAATTATAAAAGCAATAGTCAGTATATTTGAGATGAGTATAGAAACAACTCCTACTATAGATTAAGTCTTTTAATAGTGTATAAGTATTAATTATCAAAAACCAAAATCAGTCTATTTGAGATGAGAATAGAAATGACTCCTACTATAGATTAAGCATTTTTATAGTGAATAAATATTAGTTATCAAAACCAGCAGTCAGTTTATTTGAGATATGTATAGAAACAACTTCTTCAATAGATTAAGCCTTTTTATAGTTTATAACTATTTGTCATCAATAACCAAATCAGTGTATTTGACATGAGTAAAGGAACGCTTCTTTCTATAGATTAAGCTTTTTTATAGCATATAAATATTAATTATCGAAAACCAACAGTCAGTTTATTTGAGATGATAATAGAAACAACTACTCCTATAGATTAAGCCTCTTTATTGTGTCTATCAAAAAACCATAAGTCAGTTTATTTGAGATAAGTATAGAAACGACTGCTTCCATAGATTAAGTCTTTTGTATAGTTAATGAACACTAATTATCAAAAACCAAAGACAGTTTATTTCAGATGAGTATAGAAACAACTACTACTATAGATTAAGCCTCTTTATTGTGTCTATTAGTCATCAAAAACTAAAGTCAGTTTATTTCAGATGAGTATAGAAACAACTCCAACTATAGATTAAGCCTTATTATAGTGTATAACTATTTGTCATAAAAAACCAAATCAGCGTATTCGACATGAGTATAGAAACAACTCCTACTATAGATTAAGCTTTTTATAGTGTATAACTTTAGGCCTAAGTCATCAAAAATGAAAATCAGTCTATGTGAGATGAGTATAGAAACGACTCCTATTATAGATTGAGCTTTTTTATAGTGTATAAATATCAGTTATCAAAAACCAACGGTCAGTTTATTTGAGATGAGTATAGAAATGACTCCTACTATACATTAAGCCATTTTTATAGTGTATAAACGTTATTTATCAATAACCAGTCAGTTTATTTGAGATGATTATAGAAGTGACTACTTCTATAAGTCTTTTTAAAAGTGTATAAATATAAGTTATCAAAAACAAAAATCAGTTTATTTGAGATGAGTATAGAAATGACTACTACTATCGATTAAGCCTTTTTATTGTGTATAAATATCAATCATCAAAAACAAAAGTCAGTTTATTTGAGTTGAGTATAGAAACGACTCCTACTATGGATTAAGTCTTTTTTATAGTGTATAAATATTAATTATCTAAAGCCAAAGTCAATTTAGGCCTATATAAGATAAGTATAAGAATGTGTCCTACCATGGAATGGATTCAATTATAGTGTATAAGTTATAATCTTTAAAGAAACAGTCTATTTGAGATTAGTATAAGAATGTGTCCAATCATAGAATTAATTAATTTCAGTATTGTGTATAAATATTTATCTTTAGAACCAAAGTCAGTCTATTTGAGATAAATGTAAAAACGACTCCTATCGATTAAGTCTTTTTCATGCTGTATAAGTATCAATCATCAAAAACCGAAGTCAATCTAGACCTATTTGAGATATGTATGAGAATGTGTCCTAGCATAGAATGAATTCAATTATTGATTGAATCTCAGTAAAGTGTGTGAATATTGATTACCAAAAACCTCAGTTCAATTGAGATGATTATATAAAAAAATGACCCTTAGAATAATATGATCCAGAGAATAGTGTTAAACATAAATCTTCGAGAACCAGTCATCTAAAAGGAGATGATTGCAGAAAAACAACCTCCTTCTAGAATAATTCACAATAAAGCGTGCCATGGTATCTTCAAATACCTAAGTCAGTTTGTTTGTGATAAGTGTTAAAACGACTCCTAAGTCTTTTTCATACAGTATGAAAAATACTATACAGTATTACTGTATAAATATTAATCCAAAAAACCAGTCTATTTGAGATAAACTGTAGCTGTAGTGTATAAATATTGATCATCAAAAACCAAAGTCAATCTAGACCTATTTGAGATAGTATAAGAAGATAAGTTGTATAAGAATGTGTCCTTCCATAGAATGAATTCAATTATAGTGTATAAGTTACAATCTTTAAAGAAAACAGTCTATTTGAGATGAATATAAAAACTACTCCTCCTGTAGATTGAATCTCAGTAAAGTGTGCGAATATTAATCACCAAAAACCAAAGTCAGTCTATTTGAGATAAGTATAAGGATGTGTTCTACCATAGAATTAATTTCAGAATAGTGTATAAATATTTATCTTCAAAATCAAAGTCAGTCTATTTCAGATGAGTATAAAAATGGCTCCTACGATAGATTGAATCTCAGTCAAGTGTGCAAATATTAATTACCATAACCGGAGTCACTTTATTTGAGAAGAATATGCAACGACACATTGTGTAGAATGACTCGCAGAATAGTCATTCTCAATATATGTTATTTTCAAAAACCACAGTCAGTTTAATCGAGATGATTATATAAAAATGACCCTTAGAATAATATGATTCAGAGAATAGTGTTAAACATAAATCTTCGAGAACCAGTCATCTCAAAGGAGATGATTGTAGAAAAACAACCTCCGTCTAGAATAATTCACAATAAAGCGTGTCATGGTATCTTCAAATACCTAAGTCAGTCTGTTTGTGATGAGTACATAAAGGTGACACCTTTTATAGAATAAATGTAAATATAGTTTTTCTGTATAAATAGGTATCTTCAAGCAGCAAATTCAGTCCATTTTATATTTAGGATATTGATGCCCCAGTCTATGCATTTTGTTATTTTCTTTGTTATCTTTGTAAATTCTTATCATTTAGGCCTGTGCCTAATCAGTAATTTGGTTATTTTCAGAGTGAACAACAAGGAGGAGATCGAAACGAATAGTTTGCGCAAAGGATTTGTCTTTATTTTCAAGATGTAAATTTGAAGTAAAAGGTGTCAGTAAAAAAATTGGTAAGTCATTACAGTATCCTTATTGAGCCCTCGGTTTTTTTGACCAATTGGATATCGACCATTTTAGTACTACTTCCCATTTTTGACCAGAAGATTGTCACCGATTCACCAGCTATCATGAGCCTGGGCTAAGCAGGTGATTTTAAGTCATAAAACGGTCATATTCCCTGGCTTTTGTTTCTACACATAAACCCTTCCGTATAATGATTCACAATATTTCTATATAAATTATGTATCTTAATGTAGAACGACTGGCAGTAAAGTATTCCTATAGAAATATTACTCTTCAAAAACCAAAGTTGGTATGAGTATACATTGTATATAAAAATGACCCCTACTATAAAATAATTCCAAGTGTAGTATTTCTACATGAATATTACTATTTAGAACCAAGTCAGTCCTTTTGCGATGATTATTAATCAACTGACCCCTACTTCACAGTATAGTGTGTCATGTTTTACTCTCCAAAAACCAAATTCAGACCATTTGAGATGAGTATATAAAATGACCTTTTTCATAGTGTATAAATATTAACTATAAAATACCAAACTCAGTCTAGTTGAGATATGTATAGAAACGACTCCTACTATAGATTTAGTCTTTTGATAGTGTATAAATATGGATCATCAAAAACCAAAGTCAATCTAGGCCTTTTTTATATAAGTATAAGAATGTGTCCTACCATGGAATGGATTCAATTATAGTGTATTAGTTATAATCTTAAAAAAAAAAACAGTCTATTTGAGATTAGTATAAGAATGTGTCCAACCATAGAATTAATTAATTTCAGTATAGCGTATAAATATTTATCTTTAAAACCAAAGTCAGTCTATTTGAAATAAGTGTAAAAACGACTCCTACTATAGATTAAGTCTTTTTTCCTTCTGTATAAATATTAATCATAAAAAACCAGTCTATTTGAGTTAAACTGTAGCTGTAGTGTATAAATATTGATAATCAAAAACCAAAGTCAATCTAGACCTATTTGAGATAAGTATAAGAAGATAAGTTGTATAAGAATGTGTCCTTCCATAGAATGAATTCAATTATAGTGTATAAGTTACAATCTTCAAAGAAAACAGTCTATTTGAGATGAATATAAAAACTACTCCTCCTGTAGATTGAATCTCAGTAAAGTGTGCGAATATTAATCACCAAAAACCAAAGTCAGTCTATTTGAGATAAGTATAAGGATGTGTTCTACCATAGAATTAATTTCAGAATAGTGTATAAATATTTATCTTCAAAATCAAAGTCAGTCTATTTCAGATGAGTATAAAAATGGCTCCTACGATAGATTGAATCTCAGTAAAGGTGTGCAAATATTAATTACCATAACCGGAGTCACTTTATTTGAGAAGAATATGCAACGACACATTGTGTGGAATGACTCGCAGAATAGTCATTCTCAATATATGTTATTTCCAAAAACCACAGTCAGTTTAATCGAGATGATTACATAAAAATGACCCTTAGAATAATATGATCCAGAGAATAGTGTTAAACATAAATCTTCGAGAACCAGTCATCTCAAAGGAGATGATTGCAGAAAAACAACCTCCGTCTAGAATAATTCACAATAAAGCGTGCCATGGTATCTTAAAATACCTAAGTCAGTCTGTTTGTGATGAGCACATAAAGGTGACACCTTGTATAGAATAAATGTAAATATAGTATTTCTATATAAATAGGGATCTTCAAGCAGCAAATTCAGTCCATTTTATATTTAGGATATTGATGCCCCAGTCTATGCAATTTTGTTATTTTCTTTGTAAATTCTTATCATTTAGGCCTGTGCCTAATCTGGAATTTGGTTATTTTTAAAGTGAACATCAAGGAGGAGATCGAAACGAATAGTTTGGACTAAGGATTTGCCTTAATTTTCGAGATGTAAATTTGAAGTAAAAAGTGTCAGTAAAGAAATTGGTAAGTCATTACAGTATCCTTATTGAGCCCTCATTTTATTTACCAATTGGATATCGACCATTTTAGTACTACTTCCCATTTTTGACCAGAAGATTGTCACCGATTCACCAGCTATCATGAGCCTGGGCTAAGCAGGTGATTTTAAGTCACAAAATGGTAATATTCACTGGCTTTTGTTTCTACACATAAACCCTTCCGTATAATGATTCACAATATTTCTATATAAATATGTATCTTAATGTAGAACGACTGGTAGTAAAGTATTCCTATAGAAATATTACTCTTCAAAAACCAAAGTTGGTATGAGTATACATTGTATATAAAAATGACCCCTACTATAAAATAATTCCAAGTGTAGTATTTCTACATGAATATTACTATTTAAAACCAAGCCAGTCCTTTTGAGATGATTATTAATCAACTGACCCCTACTTCACGTAGTATATAAAACATATAAAAATGACCCTTACTATAGAACTGATCCCTACTTCACGGTTTAGTTTTTACGTGTATTACTTTCCATAAACCTAAATTCATTCCATTTGAAATGAGTGTATAAAATGACCCTTACTATAGAATTATTCTCAATATATACAGTATTCCTATATAAGTTTAATTTCTTAAATTACAACCTCAGTCTATTTGAGTTGTACATTTGGGAGGAGTACATGAAAATGACTGTACTATTGAATGATTCACATGGTGATCATCCTGATAATCCCTAAAATCAACATATTGTTGTTCATTCCTTCAATTATTGCCGATATCGAAACATTTGAATACGACTCCCAGATGTGTGCTGCTACATCAGAAAATTGTTTTTCTTTGGAAAAGTACAATGCGTATTAAAATTGAATGGGCTTTATTTTGTCATACTCATATTTGAAATTATCATATTTTTTTTCTAGGGAAGAAGTGATGGAGCAAAACCGAAGAAACGCGTTTTATGGACCTTTTTGAAATTATATCGAGCAGAGGCTACTTTGTCCAACTTCTATTCTGTTTACACAACCTATAGAATGTTGTCCATTATCATGCAGAATGTCATTTGTTTTGATACACTCGGACTGTTGATCATGTTGTGATTATGTCATATAGCTAATTTACTCACTTTAAGATTGTTCATTCATAATTCCTTTAATGTTTAGTTGTTTTGCGGTTAAACAATTTTACCATATTGTGTTAAATGTTTGGTGGTTTACAGTGGCAAAAGATTAGTTCAGTGTATGTTCATCTGGGGTGTTGCATATAAAATTGTCAGATTGCAATTGGAATCTTCTTGATTGGGCAGTGTCTGGACCCCTTGTTTTTCATACTATATACCTTTCATGAATGTATCTCTTTTGGATGAATACACTTACACAAAGACTTGAACCCATTTATTATTGCGGAAATTATGACTGTAATTTTAAGTAGTTTATTCTGCTATTTTCTCTGTAATTCTGAAGAAGTTAAGAGATAATGGTTAATAATATTTTATAGATTATCACAAGGGTTAAGTTGGACCACCTGTGTAATGTGTTTAAAATATATAATCAGAATTAATGTACTTTGTAATCTGGGGTCAGTTAATCAAAAGTTGGTTCAAAAGCTGGCAAACCAGTAGATAGTTGACACGGTAACAATTGAAAGTTCATTGTTACTACGGTATCTGTCTGCCATTTATCTTTCTCGAACATTTGAGTTACTGACTCCACTCTGACTTATGTGTTTGTCAAAGTTAAATAAATATAACTAGCTTCTGTATGCATACTCTGAACGGTAAGATTTTAAGACAAATGGTAATCGAAGGATCTCATATGCTCGCGAAATATGAGGTCATAGGTTGGAATTTTCAATGAGTATCGAACAAAGCACCATCACCAAGTTGCACCAGTCACACGATCACATATTATGTTTGTAATTGAAAATATTTTTTCTAATTGTACTTGAAGACATGTACACTTAATTATATATAAATGAAAATAAACATGCTGTTTCCACCATAACTCGTGATATAAATCTAATAGTTTTATCGATCAATAATTTTAAAATGAAGCATCAGGCAGTGTAGAAGGATTTCCTAAAGGATGTGTGCAGATCTATCCCAAAGTTTATCCACTCCCTACCAATACTCAACTTGATAGCAGCGTAAAGCATGAGCATGTATAGCAAGGATTGACTGACTTCTGGCAACATACTATGGACGTTACCGTACTTAAGGCCCCACTACCATGTGTTATTAAGGAGCTTATCCGAGACCCTCAATCTCCAGTATCCGACAAAGATTTCAAGCGAATGATGCAGGTGACATAAGCGAAACTACCAATATATGTTTGAGAAGATTCCATCAGGCTGACGTTGGTTGGAGAAAATATGTATGAACTATATGAGTCGTCCTATCCTACCCATCTTAAATACCGGTACTCATACCAAATACGCTGGGGTAGAGTCATTCTAAACTATAAGCCATTTAATATGCCTTAAATTGGCTGACGATACGTGTTAGCCACAATTTAAAGTAAAATACAAGGAGTATATCTATGCTAGGAGTCATTTAATACTCATTTCAACAGTGCGAAGATAGATACAGTAATCCCCATTATATTCTTAGTCAGTGTCGCGCATACTCTCGTGATATACCATATTTATCTGATATTGCGAGCTTGTGCCGGCCAGACATATTGCAAAGAGTCATACTCATACTACATATGAGTATGTACATTTCATTCTAGTAATCTCATTGGTCTTTCGTTGCCCGCCAAACACCATACTTTATCATTTTATCTATTATATTATATATAGTAATGTGTAGATAATAAAATCACTGTTTAAACCAAGCGGTCAGAGATTTACCAATTTCAGTCCTGGTCTGTGTGACTGGCACGAGGTGACTTTGGGTCACCACCCTGTGTCTGGTCAAGCACACTATACTGTAACCAAGCAACAGCCGGCGCTCACCAAATCTTTCTGTAAATGTTTTTTAATCAGCTTGCGCGTAGTGACAAAACGCAGTCATTTTATGCGGTCAATAAATATATCTATTATCGTATCGGCAAAATGCTACCCTAGACATACACGCGGCCAAGCTATGTACCCGTCCTGTGTTATATCATGATTGAGTTAAGTTGATTATTTTGCTATAAAATATGGTCCCATTTATTTGATTTGAAGATTTCACTTGATTTGGATGAATTTACTTTTTATGTTTCTTTTAAATCGAATTAATTAATTGGAAAAACATTTGAGTCCATTTTCCTAAGATATTTTGTGAACCCCTGTACTGCACGGGAGAAACTGGATAACACATTGTCGGGTATTTCATGGATATTTTAACACCGGTCCTTCACCAACCAAAGCGCACAGACGACGTCAACCCGTGACAATGTTTCGCTGTTTGTCTCTTATAGTTTAGATATAGACACTTCAAATTGATATAGATACATTTCAAATAGACTGACGCGGGCTCGGGGAGATTTATATATAGTAGGTATACCAGTCACCCTGTGCGAAGATTCATTAAATCTACTCATCAATTGGCTCACCTTGGGCTAAAAAGGTGATACCTTGTTTTTCCGTTTGCTGAGCGTAAAGGTCGACCCCGCTAGTTTATACATCCATGGATGAACGTGGGTCAAGTTTGCCAATGATGAATATGGGAGAAATATATGTAGTAGATATACGACGAGTGATCCTGAGTCGTTTTATACGTTATATACTCAATCCAATTAGGTTTATGTTGGTTTTTGGGGAAAATATGTATAAGTAGGCCTGTTACATATACAACGAGTCATTCAATGTTAGGAGTCAGTGTAGTACGAGTTAAGTGTACTTATTTAGTGTACTCATACTAGATCACGAGTCATCCTATGTGATCAGTTATTTGATATACTCATCTTGAATAGGCTTTGAATAATAAGATACTCATTTCAAAATTGGCTGACGTTGGGGTAAAAATGTATGTATATACATATTAGTTATACAACGAGTCATTTGATTGTGAGAGTCATTTATTATATACTCATATCAAATTAACATACAGTCATACATCGATTTAACACCATCCTTGGGGATTGCCGATTTTGTCGGTAAATTGCATCTGCTGGAAATCAGACTTTAGTTCAGGTTGATCAAATACCTAATATACCTGCTCAGAACGATCCGTCGTTATTGTGATGGATTATGGCCGATTATTATTATCCAATTGTACTTTTTTTAGAATGAAATTTATATGTAAATCGGCCTTTCACAAACTTAAAACAAACATACATTTATGATACCCCTTGCTCCGTGAGAATAAAACACCGAACTAGGTTTGCCGTTACAGCCAATATGAATAAAAGCCACATCATAATCGATGTCAGATGGCAGACATCTCTTGAATGGATGATCGACCGGGCAAAATAGTTGCGCCACGAAAACCAAGAACTGTATGTCAACGCGATTGGATTCGAATCCTTAATTAGGAAAGGATTAGTACTATTAGCCTGTGTATAAACGAATGATCGAGGACCACAATTCTAACTGCCACGATTGAAATAAAACGTATGCGTCTAGGAAACTCAGACGGACTTAATCGCCACGAGGTTACTCAGTGGGCGGAGTTCAACAAGTGATAAGACACGTGTTAGATCACGTGATAGATAAACGACGCTGGCTCTCATAAAACATTTTCATTTCCTACCGTAAAGAAATTCCTTTATGAATCTATCGCTGATCGAGTTATACTTACTCTACCTAAGGACCCATTAATTATTATAATTAGAAGTTGTATATTGGCGAACAGTTAGGTCTCAAACTTGTTTTTCAGTTAACTTCGACGAGAGATTCCGGTTCTGAGGATAGATCTACCTATTTATACATTTTTGAGCATGAACAGATATGTTTCCGTGCGTCATTATATACTAGGAGCCATTGGTTTTTTTACCCAAATGGATTTTCTTTAATTTTTGGAGAAATTCTTGTGAAAAAGTGTTGCACTCAAATGGATAATTATGTTCTAGGAATCATTGTGTATACCGGTATTCACCTTGAGTGAACTGACATGATTTCTGTACATTATTCGAGCTCATATATATATTTAAATATATATATACATATATACTTGACTGTGGGTCAGTTCAGGAGTCCTATAATCATCAATGGATTTTCGCTTTTGAAGATATTCAATTTAAGCATAAATATTCTATTTTTTTTTTTTCAAATGGACAAACTTAGGTCTGTGAACAATTATAATTGAGCAGGAAGATCTGCATACCTGTTTTAGTTGTATTGTTTTACTAGAAGAACATTTGTTATAAGGAATATGTAGAGCAAAAGAAGCAATAATCATGCTATTCTGCAGTACACCACATGTTGGCCACATTTTATGATTCATGTCTTATTTTAGGCTAGAAATGATACCTGTTTCCAAACATGACGGAACTTTTTTGCGATCATTTACCGTAAAGTACATGGGGGCGTGAGTTTTCGACTAACGCTTGAGTTCAACCTTGGTAGGCCGTATAGGCGTGAGATAAATATATAGTTAATCAACTTTCAATCTCAAAATTGCCCGACACAATCACACAACAACCGATATCAAAATCAAACCTTGGTAGGTTTGTAAGGGACACCAAATCCAACAAATCAAATGATATCTACCAATCAAATGAATAACAGGATGAATCCCAATTTTAAGATCAAAATATCATGAAGCTGAAAATATGAAATAGAACAGGTGGTTCATGTATTGGCTGCATCCCTTTTGATATCCACTACACGAAGATAAACAAGGGATTTGAATTTTGAAATCGGAAATGCAAGTACATAAAAGATGTCCATGTCTATGAAATCGAAGTGCAGAAATAATTATCATACTTTCTTTCGTATTCGTTTTCACGTGTATGCTGGTACATCTGCGTATTCCGAATGGATTGAAGTCTTCTTTTGAGTAGATCATGTAGAATGTTTTCGTTGAATATGTTACAACATCACTTATCGCACAAGCCAATATTATCTAGACGAATGCGCTACGTCTACGTGTGATTCAATCGGAAATGTCTACTATTACTTCGGTTAACTAACAAGACCGTGAATGTCAAGCATAAAGCCCTTGCTTCACTGATCACAGAGACAGTCGGGCCCTCAATTTAAACCACCACGAAAATCTCGAAGTCTTCTTTAAAAACACATAAAACCGATAAATAAAACATATTTTGATTGTGAAAATAATTTTGTAATGTAGTAAAATGAAAAAATAATTTATTATTATCATTGTACTGAATTTTGGCTAATTTCTGTTAAATCTTGTCGGAAATGAATACTGATGCGATCTTCAAGTATAGCCCTCCGCGTCAGTGATGGTGATATCCTTGCGCCATTTTGAAATGGGTCATATTCGAGAATGCGTCATATATGTATATATATGTATACGACGCATAACTGGGCCTCAAATCAAAACCCCCTATGTCGGTTTTAAGATGCAGGCGCGTATCTCGGGTAATGTCAAAATATATATATATATATATATATATATATATATATATGCATGACCGGTGTATATATATATATGCATGACCGGTGTATATATATCATTATTGGGATTGGGATGTGTAGCAATCTAGAGCCTTATTATTCATTCAATCATATTATTAATTATTAATATTATATCATAATATGCTTATCATATCAGATATCTACTTATTTTCCGTTCATCTTGTCTTATCATGTATTATCTATTGCATTGACCTAAGTAGATGTTCACAATACCTAAGTATTATAATTTTAGTGTATTGCATTGTATCGAGTTATTATCATTTAGGTATATCATGATTTTGCCCTTTACTTATAACATACATGTATATTTTTCTCGAATACTTGTATTTTCCTGAGCATGAGGTATCTACATAGCTTTACATTTAACGTATTTGTTTATTTTTTTATCTGATGTACTTTTTGACTTTGTAAGCGTATTCCTTTATGTGATATAATTCTTGGTGCTCTTTTAGATGGTTTGGATTCTCTTTTTGCTTTCGGGGACGAAAGCCTGCTGAACGTAGTGGGGGAGGATGTAACAACACTAAATTATTATTTACGATTTCTCCTGTTTTATTGAAGATTTATATCACATATTGGGCATCACTTTTATCAGTATGAAATAACCATTTCATACATCATATTCAATTTCATATTATCTGACTTTTTGAATATCAACTATTTAGTAAATCAAAACAGTCATACTCAAGCAGAGCTGACTCGTCTTTGTTTACAATACAACTCCGATAGAAAGTGACATCTGACTCGAGTGTGTTTTTATTAGAGTTAAAGGAAACTACTTCAAACAAAAATCAGTCCATTAGTGGACCAAACTATTAGGCAAACTTTCACCTATGTAAACACCACTGTAGCTTGGTTTCTACCCACCAATCGTTTGCCTGGTCCAAGAAGGCGGAGCCAAAACCGAGAAGGTCCAGCATAGACCGTTTTGGATCATTCTGGTTTTGGACTCTCAATAATAAAGAACGACTATTATATATCATCGTGTTTTTGGTCTTCTTGGACATTACAGGTAAGCAAACCGTATAACTTGAGTTAAGCAATATTTGTACTAAACTAGTAGTACAGTGTATATCTTTTAGGCAGATTAGTTTTTGTTTTGAAACCTATATCATGTGGGCCATTATCTTATAAATAATATTTGTAATCGACATAATAAGACTATAATATTCATTCTGGTTTTGGACTCTCAATAATAAAGAACGACTATTATATATCGTCGTGTTTTTGGTCTTCTTGGACATTACAGGACGTTGCAGGTAAAAGGAGGACGAAACCAGGATCCCAGGCTGTGCGACTACCGTCTGACTAGATTCCCCGTCTAAGTCCTAAAGCGTTATGTTATAAATCTAAAGCGTTATTATACTAAGGTAGAAGGTCTCCAACGAGCTCCAGTTGCTCGAACATGTGCCCAGATATTGGAGTTACCAGAAACATATGACGAAAACGTCGAACTGAAACAGGAATTCGATAATATTCTGCAGAGCAATGTTTTGGTTATGGACGTCGCATAACATTATTCTAGAAACGAAATGACGTAATCCACGTAAGTTCCATATGTTCAAAGTTTTATCAAAACGTGTTTAAGTTCTTTTGTTCAGGCCAAAAGTGCTGTGTTTATTTCTAATATTGCCAGCCCTGATGTCGTTTCTTTTTTCATAGAATTACTTAGTGACGATCTTATTAACTATAGAAGTAATTATTTATGCAGTGCATTTAGACCAGGTTCTACAGTTCTCGGTTAAGTTTGACTCTCGAGTTAAAACATTGGAAATATTGAAAATAAACCGACTTAACTCTCGAGTCAAACCTTACCGAGAGCTGTTAAACTTGCTCCTTATATATGTCGTTTCAAATCAGGGCATCAATCATGACCAAATACGTTTTTTGTTTGTATTGAAAACAGGGGGATTTGGGGCCGCCACTTTTCTACTGTCAAGTTATGTTTTGTCTCGAAATTGTAAGACAATCATCTTTAAGTATATATTGATATATTGTATTAAGTCGTGGATAATGTTTTAAGGCTTTTAAGAGAAACTTTGATATTTCGATTGAAATATTCAAATATCTTCACTTCGTTGCGTTTTCGTTCTTTCATGGTGTCTCACTTTCAATGAGCTGCAAATGATTACGTAGTCCGAAAGTGTCATTGGCACGTATTCGAACACGATTGAATTATAAACTGTCAAAATTGCTTTTTCATATAGAGATACATGTGGAACCTCGTTATAACTAACTGGGATACAACGATTCTTCGGATATAACATATACAAAATTGTGTCCCACATCAGACAATTCGATTGATTTCACACAGGATATGACGAAATATCGGTTAAAACGAACAAACTTTTCTGGTCCCCAGAAGTTCGTTGTAACGAGGTTCCAATGTATGCATCTTCACCTGTCGTGGGAATCGAATTCACTAAGCTAAAGCCGTGTTCCCCGAACCCCTTGACCTCACGAGTCGTTGGAGTCGTTACTAGCCGACCAGAATCCGCTGTTCCAATCACAGCGCTTGAAGCAAACGACATTATAGACTTCTGGTGTATTCCCGTTAAATGGACTAATCAGCGTACAAGGAGGTATTTCAGCCAGTAATGAAATCACGCGTCATGAGGCCAGGGGGCTGGTAGAAACGAGTTTGTGGAGCGATACCGGACCCCAGGTATGCGAGGATGAGAGATATGTGACTTTTCCATTAGACAACTTCTTTAACAACCGCTTCATAGAACTTTCTCATAATGAATTTAATCAAAAATACATCTTTATGAACCATACGCAATTTTATTCTGAAGTATCTTAAGAATAGCGGATACTGGACTACGCTTTCGCAGATAATTCTCCATATACATTGATGGTACATGCATTCTATTTCTGAGACACCTACTTGAGATGGGGCCGGATATCGAATTAAAACATGGGTAGTGTTAGTATGATGTATTACTAAGCCCAAACAGTCGCATGAAATCCATGAAAAATTACAATCATATAATCATGAAAATTTACAATTACATCATATCATAGATATATTTGAATCTTCGAAATACACTAGAACAGACAACACATACACCCTGCAGGACAGATACGTATAAAAATGAGTCTAACGTGTATGCTCTCAGAATTGAGTTAATAGCCAGTCAAGCAAAGAAGCGGCTTCTGGGGTTGATGTCGGTCCTGATTGTTGTCCCTGCCACGTTAAAAGATCAAACATTGCTGAAAAGTCCGGATCACAGCCTCTCAATTCATTCAGCTTACAACAAAATTCCTCTCGAATTTGCTGAAGTAGTCCACAGTCCACTGGAAATTTTTAGTCTATCGTGCCTGAAAATATTATTTCGTATTATCAAGTAGTGATAAAAACATCGGAAACTTAGAAACCTATGCTCATTTTTATACGGCGTATTTCGTACCGTAATAATCCGGCGAGAAGTATAATAGATCAGGTTTTCCGGGTGGAACATCCACATTTCGTTGAGGCCTGATGACATGTGTATTCCACTCCTGCACGAAATCCTGAAGATCGGCATTTATCAAATCAAAAAAAACAGTATCTTAAGGTTTGGCTGAAAAATATTGGAGAAAGGGGAATTACTGCGTGGATCGCCAAACGCTTTAAAGGCCGGTATTAAACCTACATGTGCACAACGTCCACGGTACATAGACTTCCATTTTCCTCCATATCTTTAAATATGTTATCCAAAACTGGACAACTTCATTTCGAAGACTTCGCCACCATCGTTCAATGCTCTTAAAACAAAGAAAAATAAAACAATTGGTGAGTTTTAAAATATCTCAAGTTGGTACTAGCCCAGAAATGGAGATTGTCCAAATCTACCTATATTAATGACTCCTCGTAGATCTACCCACAAGAACGCGCGTTTCGTCGTCATATTCTGCTCTAAAGGCCTTCTGAATCGCAGCAATTCTGCCATTTTCGCTTCCAGCGTCCATACGGATGCAACGAGGAACTGCTGAATGAAGGTATAAAGATGACTGTTAGAGTATCATCTTAACCGACGATTGATAACAGATAATTTATCCCAGGCACATATAATTTCGGCATATTGTGTATCTATGTATGACTATTCTATCTACCTTCAATGTCCTGAACGAAATCTAAAAAGTACCACGCAACCACCTCTGGGTCATTATTAGTATTTCCAACTCTTAACCAAAGGATTCGTCGGGAAAATCTTTTAAATATAGACTGTGTTTATGTACATATTCGACAAACCAAATTCTAAGCATCCAAGAAAGCAGTTCTGGAAAAAGCCAGATTGTAAACGACACATCTCATTATTTACTATCGTTTACGTATTTACTATTCTGCTGTTGATATGTGGAAATAATATCTTTAAGCATATATAAATTATATATTATGTTTACCCATCTATACACCCATGAATCGGGAAACCAAAAGGCTTGAGCTTGTCAAAACCATCGAGATGGACACGATAATTGGGACCCTTGTTAAAGTAACGTCGTCGCCTTAAAACTCCATGGGTCCTATTCTGTACTCCTTCGAAGTCTAAATTCTGAAGAATATTGGAAACTAGAGACCTAGAAGTAAACAATAATATAACAAATGAGTGAAGTGATCCAGATCTCATCTTAAAGGTCTTACATCAATCAAATACATATTTATACGTATGCTGGCCGATTCGAAAGTTCTTTTTGTCAGGAGTAACAAAACTGATAATTCTTCAATTTGGCCAAAAAAGATTTTTCGAGAAATTAATTTTTTTTAGCGCCTTCATTTATCATGTCAGGAATTAACCGTGTAGGGAGCCACCCGATTATACATCTTACGTAGGGGCTCTTATTACGTAGCGTTGACGGAGACGTTGTGACATATAGCACGATATCCCACGCAACATCTGCTGTCAGCCAGCTCAACCAGAGAACATAATCTCAAACCCAAAAGACGTATTTTCAATTTCTATCAGTTATAAGCATCACTTCAAACCTAACCTATTCAATTGTCGTTTGAGGTGGTGTTCACTGAAAGTTGAAAATAAACAAGACGGTTTGTCGACTGGACTAATATATTATATCACTATAAGGAGTAATATTAAATAAAAATGGTAGTGCCCATACGTAGCTGCAGACAATTAAAATCTATTCTTAGACCATTTTAATGTAGGCCATGGAATTTTAGTGATCAATAAGTAAATGTGAATCACAAAATATTTCACCGATTATCAACTAAATTGTAATGTATGGGAGAATTCGAATTTACATAGATACGTACGTACCTAATAGTTATTCCAAAGTTAAGTAACATGGTAATCCTCATTTCTGCATTAGTGTACCCATCTGCAAAAAACTCCCTAACAATATCATCAACTAGAGGAATCTGTTAAGATCATCAACAAGATCAACAACAGAATCGACCGTTGAGCAACTTGGTCTTTACTACGTAAAAGGATACAAGACCAAACGGTGTCCAACCAAGCGTTCCGTGCACGAGTACGTATGCGTATGTACATAATTTGTATGTCAGCATCTGGAGTAGACACGGTTCCAATCCTTTTACTAGCCAAAATGCAATTTCCCTTAAGCTGGGGGCGCCAAAACGAAAGTTCGTATTGGCGGGGGCGCCAAAAAGAAATATTCTCCGATTTGGCGCGCCAAAACGAACTTTCAGAGAAATTTCGATGTTTTTCGTTGTTTTGGCGGGGGCGAGAAAAGAGAAAATTGGACGTTTTTTCGTTTTGGCGTTTCTGGCGTTCTGGCGCCCCGATTTGCGTACAGGAAAATTTTCGCTATGGCCCTACAGTCACCATAGTACACTTATCAGTCAAGGAGAAATCGGTATACCAAACCTACGTACAGCAAAATTTACAGGCCTACATCATGATTTCTGGTAGGCCTATACAAGTCGTGACCACACGAAGGTTTTGGATCTAGGCTTGAATAAAAATGTCAGCAGGTCAGACAAGGCCTTAGCAAAATGTAATCACAGGGTTCAAATCAATTAGTCGTTCTGCGAGTGAATACTTCACCGTATTGTTATAACAATATCGAGTGAATAATGCATAAACTGAATTACACTTTAGACTAGTCATGACCAAATCCTATCCATGTGATAATGGTACCAGTTATAGTACATCAGTGAAGGGCCGACGAGAGGGAAAAAGTTATGTTTGTAGTACGTAGGCATGGTAGGCTTATCGTACTTCAAATACGTCATCTCGGTCTGCAATAAATTTCATTGAATTAGATTGATTGACGACCTCATCTCGGTAAAGTGAAAAGAGATCTTTCTACAAAAATATCCGACAAATTTTGTAAAATATGACTCCAGCAGGTATTTAATGCTGATATATGATTTCAAGCGTTAAAATCGATAAGGAATAAATAAATATGTTATTTTTCATGTCATCTCGGTTCATCTCGGTAAATTGCGTCGTCTCAATAATAAGGATGACCAACTGACCAACCGGTATATTGTTGTCCCAGTACGCACCAACAGGCACAGGCCTAACACGTTTTGTCAACTGTGTGTTTCGTAGTAGGCTATCGATAATCACCTGATACTTTTCTGTCCCTTTTTTTCTCTGAAGCTGAATTTTCTGGATGTAGTCGAACGAATATTCTAGACCTGCAACTCAGCGAACTTGATTTACAAATTTGATCAGTTCAAAAGTTATCTATTGACGCCTTTTGGTAACATGAGTAATTGGAATATCACGGGTTCAGATCAGAGGACGAGAGGACGACACACCAGTCATCACCACAAGTAATTTTTTTTTTCTAATAAATGGGAGATAGAAAGGTATTCTTAGCGACAATAAATAACAGAATAAAACCAGCAAAAAACAATTAGAAATAAAAAAGTAAGTCGATGTTACAAAAGAAATTGAACATAAATATTGAAATTAGAAAAGACATAAATTAAATATGGAGAGAAAGTATCAGGCAATTTAAGTTACTGTAATGTTAGTACAACGTGAGAATTTAAAGTATTTTTACCTGATAAATGGGTTTCATTGAGTACAGAGGAATTAAAAATTTTAGAAGGATTTAAAATAATTTACCATGGAAAAAATGAAGACGGGCATCATGATTTAGAAGTTGTTGATTAAATAGATTGAATATCTTAATTAAATATTAAGAACCCGAAATGACTTATCTGGACAATTTAATTGCTCCTCATAGATAGACAAAAGTAGTGAGAAATTTAATTGATACAAAATAGAAATATTGATCAATGAATTAATTTTTTTTTGCTTTTTTCTAAAATTTCAATCCTTTTTTTATAGCGAACTTTGGAATTTCAACAGTTGTAGTTTCAGAATTATTAATATCATAAATTTTATTTTATTTTTTATACCAACTTTATCCAATCAAAATGAATACAATTACAAATCCACTAGTAAAATATAAATATTTATCAAATATTCTATTGTCAGAAGGAGTAGAAATAACAATACCATAATCGATTTAATTGCTAATTGCCCAGACCATTCAATTTGTTTTTGAGTTCTCGGTTTTTTCTTCACAGTTAATTCCTTCAATTCTTTCGCCTCGCTCGTTTATTGTAGAACAATTTTTACTTTCAATATTTGAAAATGTTATAACTCCAGTTTTTCCACAATTTGTTACACCAGAATTTAACATATTATGAGGCTCAAATATAAATAATTCCTAATTCATTTATATATTTTTCATTTTACTTGATAATATCCATTCATTAAATTTATCTGGCCATCCAACCCATTTTACTAATGAATATTTCTTTCTTTTAACAGTTTTTGTTTTAGTACTTTTTCAATTTCATATTCCTGGTCTCGATTTTCAGTAGTTAAACTTAATTCTTCTTCATAAAAATACCCATCAACTTCTTCACCATCTAAATCTTCTAATTTATAGACATATGGTTTTGTTGCTATTACCTTTTTTAATTTATATATTTCTCTAGTAGAATTACGATCGTATCCTTTATCAAATATCTTTTTATACTTAGAAATTCTTACATTCCGACCAACTTTAAATTTAGGTTCACCAAATCATCTATAAGAACTGCCCCATATAAATCATTCCAAATAATTTCAGCATTTTCAGGTTTTCTAGCATCAATAGGTTTCATTCCAATAGAAGAATGATAAGAATTATTATAACTTTCTATCAATTTTGGTAAAACATCAATCCATTTAAAAGTATTATTTGCTGTATAATATTTCCACATTCTAGTTCTTAATGTTTTATAAAATCGTTCAACAACTGCTGCTTTTTTATCCGATTTTGTTGAAAAATATTTAATATTATGATAATCTAAGAGTTCATGAACTAATGAATTATCAAATTCTTTTCCATCATCAAATTGTATTTTTTCTGGTTTTAGTTTATCACCTGAAAGAAATTTTTTTTAAACTAATGATTTTTGTGCAGCATCTTTTCTGTAAAGTGGGAAACCCCATACATAACGACTAAAAATATCAATTTTATTTAATATCCACCAATAATCATCATTATCTTTCTTAACATTTTTCATATCAATTAAATCTCCTTGCGCAATTGCCACTGTTGATCTACATAACTTACCATAGTTTTACGAGTTTTATATTTACTAACAATTTTTTATGTGTTGTATATGTTGTTTGTTCTAACATAATTTCATTTATATCTTTATATTTAACTAAATTGTGTGGGATAATCTTATCTAATTTATCTTGTTTTACTTGGTGCCATATATTTTTCACAGAAGATGAAGCAACCGAACTCTCAGGGTTATAATATAATTTTCTTATAAGGAGTTTTTTTTATTCCTCATTTATATATCGTTCATTTTAACTTTATATTCTTAATATTGAATACTATCTAATTGAGAATTTATAATATTTAATTGCGCATCAGATATAATATAAATATGCATTTTGAAATTGTTGTCTCCTTTTTTCTTTTTCATGCATAATCGTATTCCATCTTTTGTATTTTGTAATTTTTCCCAGTAATGTAATAAATTATCTTTAGTTGTTCTAAAATCTAACCATAATGCATATCTATTGCTGGTATAAAAATCAATTTGATTAATATTACAATTTTCAGATGATTTTATTTTTTCATTCATAAAATATTTTCTAATTTCTGGCCACTGATCGATCATTCTCATTCCTGGACAAGATATTTTATTTGCTATACCTTCAATTGTTATTTCTACTTTTTATATTTCAGGATTATAATAATTATCAACATTTATTGCACCATTAGAATATGTTGCAATGGTAAAAAATATTAATATACCTTTAATAGATCTTCTTGGAAAGTGAATATTCTCATTAATAATTTCATCATTTGCATTAATAGTTAGTTTTAAACTTATCAATATAAGCATACAATAATGAAAATCCTTGGTTGTATTGAGTTTGAATTATGCTAGCAATAATTTCATTAGTTACTGTATCATATTCTAAACATATATTCGATAATTTATAACCCATATATGTTATTACACTCGATAATACTATTTCATTTACAGGTGCAAATGTTATTTCGAATATGATATATTCTTGTATAGCATATTTATATAAAGGTGCATTATTATTCATCAATTCAAAGTCTAATGGAATTTTATATTTACTACCATAAATCTTTTTTATCAAATTATCTGCAGCATTAGTTACTACTGCATTATTAGCTTCTGATCTTAATTTATTTTGATTTGAGGATTGAACTCCACAAATCAGTTAATGCTGCACGCTGCAGTACAGCCCATTCGATGTGTTGTTATTCCAGGGAAATTAATGTTAAATTTTTTCTACTATGAATTATCATTTGTTTAAAAAACCAGTGCCAATATGAAAGGTCAACATGTGCTGAAGAGAACTGTGAAATAAAATTTCGGATTGGCCCACTACTTTTCCCGTAATTTGCTAATTACTTTACCTATAAATCCGAATAGAATCGACAAAATCCACGCCCACCACTAAAAACTTACATACATGAATATTAACATGGCTTACTATAGGTTAGTATCTAACTGAAAAGTATATGGTTATAGCTTGGGTCTGTCTATTTGGTCTGCTAGGTCAACTTTTACGATTTTTTTGTACCAAAAACCGACTGACCTATATCATGTATACACATTTTTGTAAAATGGAATAACTACCTGAAGATGACCATACTCTGCTATTAGGTTGATATGTTAGCCATCGTTTTCCGTTATATGTTTATTCATATCATTAATGGTGGGCGTAGGTTTCAGTAAAAGATTTTGACGTATGCTAAAAATAGTACAACAGTGAAACACTGCTAGGAAGGATGACGTCAATCATTATACACATAGGCTTGCTGTTCACATGTGATGCGTATAGTTCAGACAGAATAAAAGTTCACAAGACAATTATATTTGTTGTATTACCTACAACTTTAAATTTGATACAACTACTACGCATTAAAGGAATTATTTACAGTATCTCGCATAAGCAAATTAATAATATATGAGATTTCTTAGAAATTATAAGCGCTGTGATTGAACGGCAATGAGATACAGGAATGGATTTTGTTTACGAATTAGCCATTTTTTATCCTTCTACAAATCTTTAGAATATTTTCACTTAATAATATTGAAGTAACTATTTGTATTTGTCCAAAATATTTGTTATATCCTGTAAACAAAACTCCATTCAAAATATAAAACTCCGAAATTAAAAACGAGGGAAAATTGAAATTGTTGCGAGTTGGTCGGCAACAGCTATTTGGCGGGAAATACAACTTACATAAACCACAAACAAATGTGTTTTTAGATTTAATGTTCTCTGACTTAGGCTTTGCGTTAAAAACATGGTACATGCTCGATCATGGATTACTGTAATTTTGTCAAAGTTTTAGCAGCTAGAGTGACAAAAGACAAACATTTTCTCCATTCACGTGAGTCAAAATCTCGTCATAACTCGCATTTGACAGCCGGTGAAAGATCCAATCTATATAATAATATCACGAAAGATTTACGAAATTTGAAATTCAAGGATTCTTATACTTTTCCGAGAGAAATAAAACGGATCGAACTTGTGCTCAAAGACAGACAGTACTGGCTTCATAAAAATCAAAACGGTGAAAAAGAAGAATTTTTACAGTATTTCTCTCATGAATGCTGGGTCCAGCTTCCGCAAAATATAAAGGAATCCCATACTCTTAAGGGATTTATTACTTGCAAGTCTCGTGACGGTCATATTAGTTGTCTCCATGTCAGCAAAAAAGACAAAGGACTATCATCTGCTTCCACTGTGTGTAGAGAGGTTCTCAAAGAAATTACCAATGCGAAACCGCCCCGTAACAAACAGAAAACGGCTGCAAGAAAGGCTGCAAAAAGAATCATCGAATCAGCAAAGCCCATTTTTGAGAAATCGTATGAAGAGCCAATTGAAGATGCTATCAAGGTAATTTTATTTCTTCAATATTTCAATGTTTAATTGTTTATATCCATTTTACAGAGTTATATATACCGTAAACAAAACCAATTAACAAATTGTTGTCTTTTGTTGTCTATTGCATTGCAGTTTTTGCATGCTGATTGGTATATATGGCTGGGCTGGTGCAACGCCTATTTCGTTAGTAGAAAAAATACGCACCCGAATTTCAGAATTGCTGCAACAATGTTTATTATACAGCACGTTAATCCTATTATCAACCGCAGTCGCTTTAGTTCAAGTAGACTCCCGAGTGCTAATAGTTTTCACCTAAAAGCTACATCTTTCTTTTTAACTTATTTCCGGCGGGAAAGTCCATTTTGTTCACTATGGGCTGATAAAATGAAATTTATACACTCTACAGCGCTCACTTCTAAATAATCGGGCAATGCATTGCAAAGTTTGGAGTTCTGCATACATGTATAATCTTAATTGCAACACTCCTCGATATCACAGAAGAGTTAATGTATTGAAACTGTTCGGTTCTATTACAGCTTATCATGATGAGACGATATGAATTGAAAGATATGTATCGGATTTATAATCTTTACATTTCAAACTGTATGTTAATCAATATTCGAATTCCATTTATTTACAGGCGGTTTATCAGAAATCAAACTCCACTAATGAAACAATGAAAAACGCTAGAAGGCGAATACGTGACCAGTTAATTAAAGATGACGACAATCGATTATTAGCAATCGGAGATTCTTTCGCTCACCATGACCGTCGTGTTAAGGCAACATATTTTGAGAAAATGTCCACTGCAGCAAATCGTGTTGCTCAAAGTATAATCTCCGAGGAAAGCGGTACTCAAGTAAAAAAGAATCCGGTTGGTTGTCTCGACGCCTACAATTTTGAAAGAACAGATTGTCTGTCTGAAATACGTACATTGGAAGAAAATACGCATATAAACTGGTCGGAGATGGGAAGAAAATATAATGTTACTGGAAACGATGGTAAAATAAGTAAAAAGGGGGGTCAGATCTTAAAGGAATATGCGAAATTGCAAGGAATAAATGTCGACAAATTCAATACTAATGTCGTGATATCAGGAAGAGATATCCCAAAGCGTGTGAGACGCTGCAAAAAGCGTTATTATGGTCACATCACCTTACCATTTGAGCGCAGCGCAAAGGAACTTTCAAAAAAAATAAAAGGAAAAATTGAAAGTGGGGAAATCAATCTGGGTGAACTTGTAGCACCGAAGGAATTCGAAAAAGAAATAATCAATTCGAATGGAAAACTCGAAGTACAGAAAGTAATTGTGTATAGTCGAAAAAGGGCGCTAGAAAATATTCGACAGGATGCACTAAACCGTCACGAGAAATTAGGAATTCTGCGGGACTTTGACGAAAATGTGTCTAACCAAGAATTGGAATCATATCTAAGTAGAATCGGTGAATCTCGAAGCGCAAATTGCTGTGTCGATTCTCTTCGTCACTGTGTTCACGATTTCCATCGGACCCGACCCATGAAACTTTGGCATGACCACAGTAGTATTGCTGGACATTCACATTTCATGGTTATGATTCAGTTTATATGTGATCGCGCTGTTTATTTGACGGATGAATAATATCGTATTAAATATCCAAAAAGAAGATCTATCAATATCCAAAAAGTCTTCGAAATACCCGAGATATATATAATCGGCCGATCTGGAGCTAGCGAGGCAGACCAATTGATATATATGGATACAAGATTAGAAGACTTGAAATCTCTTGGGTTACCTGTTATATCGAGTCAAGATACACCGTATTATGACGTGATGCGATATTTTAGTGGCGATGGACCGGCACGCGCATTCGAAGCTGGAAATAATTCCGGCGGTCACTATCAGCGCCACTGTGGCGCGGATGCCAATTTACATGAAAATCTCGCGCACTGTTTCAGTAAATGTCATCGATCAATTGCGGAAAAACAAAACATTGTTACAAAAGGAATTATGTGGAAGAAATATGCAAACAAAATAGAACCCTTTAGCAACTTAAAGGTCGATGACATCAGAGGAGAACTTTTAGCCCGTAAAATTGATATTTCGGAGCTTAAATTGAAAGCCGACTTACAGCAAGCACTATCCGAAGAACTTTCCGGCGTAAAGCGAGTCCCAAGTGTCCTGTTCAATTCACCAACTGCTTCCCTGGATGATTTAAATTCCAATGATTACGAAATCGTCGAAATCGAAACTCTACATGATATCGCAAATATGTCCAAGTTAATCATGGATGAACTACCGGAACATATAGAAAACCAGGAAATCAAACGAAAAATGAAATGTCTCCACGACCAGTTATTAGCAGGAAAGACACAGATTAAAGGGAGTGATGCCCGATTACAACTTGTACGATTGTGTAATCACTGTGAAAGATGGGAAAAAGAAGAGCTGATATCAACAGATATTTTAAGAGTTGTATCTTCACTTGCAGAAATCAGTGATATAGCCTACAGCCCGGAAAGTGAACGTTCGCAAAAGCTCATCCTTCGATTATATAATCTGACATCCGAGTTCGGATTTCTTTGTGAAAAAGTAATCGGTATCCCGTCAACAAAAAAGACAACAAAACGTGGCTTCTATGGATCATATTTCCCTTCGATTACCGCTCATATGGCTGATGTCTTCCGTTTGATTCCGCTAAGTTCCCTATTAGCTGAAAATGAAGAAAGGACATTTGGAGACTGCAAGCGTATTTCTGCTACAACGGGCCTAAAAAGACCCGGTTACGTTATCGGTTATATTTTTCTTCGCCATCAAGCTGAGCGACAGAATTGCTATAAACGAGATACGCTAGCTATTCAGGTGTCACGAATCAGCAAGGAGACCAAAGTTAGTTCTCTCTTCATTCGGTAAAAATACAATTATTACGTGGGACATGCTGTGTAAGAGACGATCTCTAGTTCAAGCACATTTTCGACGGATTTCTGATTATTTGGTACTCGGTGAAAACACATGGTGGAAAGTATGCGACAAAGGAATAGAGTGGATGGATGGAAATGATGAAAACAACCAGCGAATCACTCCAAGGCAATTTCATTTTCAGTCATCCTCAAGAAAGGAGTGTGAGTTGCATGTCAGAAAATGCTGGGATGATTGTCTGGACTTGTTGTGTAAACAGAAAATACGTCTCCCAATGATCAAAGTTAAGATGTCTGATGACGAAATCGTAGAAACTGACTTGATTAACGATATGCCTTGCTGTGAGTATTGCCGTTTCCCCATAATTTTATATTTCAATGTATCCAATATCAATACGCTTATTTACTTTTCAGCACAAAATCAGAATGAAGACGTAGAATTTAACTGCATTACGGAGGTATCTGACATCTCGTCACCTGATATCTCGTTTCTACGTCACCAAGAATCCGAAACAGTTGAGAGAAATGAAGAAATATGTGTACAAATTAAGGCAATAACCGGTGAGCTTATTAGTGAAAATGAAAAAGCTCTATTCAATATATTTATATTCGATTGGATTGCTAATTGCTGTGTTGCTATTTTAGGAGACGAAACCTTACTGATGGAGCCGAGAGAAATTAGTTTGATGACATCGCCACCAAATATAGTTAATTCTGACCTAGGTAGATTGCTTAATTGATATGATATTTCAAATTCAAAGATATATTTTTACATTTTCTTTTAACTTGACTGTTCTCAAAAATATTTCTTCAGATATGTCCAGTATAGACAAAGTCGATGAATCGTCCGTATTTCCCGCAGATGATACAACAATACAGATTAATACAAAGTTAGTTACCAAATGTTATTACGCTATTATAATTGAATAGCCTAGACCATACATTGAAATTTATTATGAAAGTTTTGAGCGTGAATCTAATTAAAACGTTGATTTACAGGTGGAAGTAAACTTGAATTATCCCTCGAAAAACACTCATTAGATAAGCAAAACCTTACAGGTGTGTATATCGTATGATTTAGATTACGGTCAGCTGCTTTTTTAGTCTAAAGATGACCATGTATGATATACATAATTTTATTCACAGATTCTTCGAAGAACGATCTCAGTACAAATAGGAAAATATCTTCAATCTCATGTAGCACCCCGAAAAGTAAGCTTTTTAATCTTTTCAGAATTCATTTCAATGTGTCTAATTTCGATTTTTAAGTAATAAATAATCTAATCATTTTTTTCAGTCAATGCGGAGAAGAAAAAGGACACTGGCGATCTCGTGAGAGAGTTATTGGGTGAAACTCCCCTCGTCAATGAATTTCTACGGCTAAGAAGGCAACCACATAAACGGAAAGAATTTCTTAATACTTTGGCGGTTGTTCAAACGAGGATTCTTGCGAAACGCAGAGATTTCAAAAACAAACTCTCAGGATGGGAAAAACAGTATATTATAGAAAACGGCGGATCATTTCCATCAGTGCAAGATTATAAGAAATGTCAACTATATAAACATAAAACATATTGTGAAATATTACTAAAACACTGGGGTTCCTATTACTAAATTTGAATGCGCATTTATAATCCGAAAATATTTATATTGATGTATCATTTATAATGACGTATTGTTGAAAATCTATTCATACAATGTTCATCGAATGATTCGTGAAATATATAGTATTCTAAATCTGTTTTTGAAACTCGCGGTTACTCCAAGTGTAGTTTTGTATATGCGCATGTATACTTCTCAGTTTTATGACTCGTTGGAATTTCTTATCAGTTCTGTAAACAGGTCACACGTGTACGTCTAGATTTTTACAATTCACCGTAGCATCCTGGAAATGACCGACATTTTCCAAGCGCAGAGTTTTGTATCCACGAAATTATGTGACTCATGCTCGGTTTCACTGAAAATATGTCATGTAGCATTAACTGATTTGTGTCCTTGAAATATCATATTATCTCTATTTTCTTTTGTTAACCATAAATCTTTATAATGCATAAATAAATTTTAATCGTCAAATGAAAAAACTGTTTCTGGACCAAGCTTTATAGTTAATTTTCTAATTGAATATCTTCCAACATTATCAACAACATAATTATTACTATTACCAGTTACTTTTATATCAGCTGATAAATAAATACTATTTGGAACATAAACAGTATTTTTTGTTAATCGAGGGATTCTAACATATAAAGTTTCATCGGGATTATTATTAGAAGGCTTGTGTGTAATTATATGATGACAACGTTCTGCTTTAATTGCATTAGATATTCTTGAAATCTTAGAAGGATTTATATAACTCCCACTCATTTATTTAACAAAAAAATAATCATTTATTTTTGATCATATTCACTCATCCAAAAATAATAGCACTAACAATTGTAATTGAAAATAAAATAATATGTTCAGCAAGAGAGAATAAGAATATTTCCAGCAGATTTCAAAACAAAACAACAATCGATGCATAAATCCGGGTAAAGCTGCAGCAGATTTTTTAGATAATTCCCATGGATATTTTGCTAATTTTTCTTATCCATCCTTAACTTTATCTTGTACAGAATTATTATTATTTGGAGGTTTATCCGGTTTATTAGGAGTAGGTGTAGATTTTAAAGCATTTGCTATAGCTAAACCTATTGTTGTAAATACCATAGTTATAGATGTTAGAATTGAAATAATTGTAATACATTCTAACTTAAATTCAATTTCTTCAATCACTTTATTATCTCTGTCTAACTTTAATTGTTATATTTCTTTAATTTTATAAGTTTTATCTTTTTCTAAAGAATTAATTTTTTGATCTCTAATAATCTTATTGTGTGCAATTTTATCAGCTTCATTTCTTATACTAATAATTTCTCTAATTGATTTATCAGAAAATATATTTATGTCTTCTAATTGTTGATCTGTTGCATCAATTAACCCATTCGGTAAAAGTTTTTCAATTGGAACTTTATTTGAATTAAGTTTACTAATTCTAGAAGTTAAATCCTGTTCAGAAGTTGTTTCTGTTTCTAAATTGTTATTGATTATTTCAAATAATTCATCAATTCTTTGGCTATAAATACATCTAGATTATAATCTCTTTCTGCTTTTTTAACATCAGTTATTTCATTACTTATTCTTTTAATTCTAAATGTTTCTAATTTTTGCAATGTTGATTCTGCTAATACTTTATTTCCAACTTTATAACTGATATCAATATAATAATCACCTTCCAAATGAAAATAACATTTACCATTATCTAAAAATTTAAATCTATATAACAAACGTTCAAAGTTTTTATCATTTAAATTAAGTTTAGAATTTTTAGTTAATAGAACTAATTTATCTAATTTGGAAATATTATCTAAATCTTGTTTTACAAAATCTGGATTAAAATCTGGATCATATTTTTCAGGATTAAATTGTGATTCTGCAGGTGTACTTAAATTAGAATTATAATCATTATCAATATTAGTTTCATTAAAATCGGGTTGTGGTTCATCAGTTATACGGGGTTCATCAAAATCAAAAGGATCCATTTCATAACCTTCCACACCTTCTACATCCATTTATAAATAAAAGAAATCAGAATCTAAAATATAATATTCCTCCTATTACAATTCCTATACAAAGCTATAGCTAATTTAATATTTTCATGGGATTTATTATCATTATTAGCTTTAATTATTTCATGTTGAATATTATCAGTTATTAATATTATATTTTCTGTAGTATTGTAGTCTTTTATTTTAGAATCATTATTTAATTTGATATTCTTACTTTTAGTTTCAGTTGATTGAATATGTTTTTTATTTTTTTCACCTTCCATTAATTTTGGAGCAGTAATAATCTTTTTTATTTATATCATTTACCCAACCTTATTATTAGGCCAGCCGTAGGCTGAGCCTATTACTATACAAATGGAGCGAATTTAAATGACATGGTTTCCACACAAAAGGCTCTTTTGCTTGCCAAGTGAGGGCATATTCGAACAAATCACGTATTTAAGCGTAATCCATTCTCGGAATCGTAGCGAGCAGAATTTTGAAATAGGGTCTCATAAAAATGTTTTCTGCATTTTTCACGAAAGTTAAATCGGGAAAATTCCAATTTTTATCAGCCAATCAGGAAGTTGTGTCTTCCCTGTGATTGGTTTATCTGAAAATATCAGCAGCTGTTCACGTGAATTATCGCGATTTCATTACTGGCGCTTTTGCGCATGACGTCATGTATCAACACGCGACAATACTTCCGCGTTCGCTACGTGTTCGCTGATTGGCCCATTTACTGGGAAATTCCACAGAAGCCTAATGTGGTTTGTTACAAGCGCTGTGATTGGCCCGACCCGATTCTGGCATGGCTTAAGCTTAGTGGGTTCGAATCCCTTGACGGGTGAAGATGATGGATCCTATCAATATCTATTGAAACAAATAAGTTTCCCGGTTGGGCAGCCGCGGATATATCTACCGGAAGTGTTCCGGTTCGATATTTCGAGGTTTCTTTCGAGTGATATTGAAATCCGGTAAATACCAGCGGTAGATTGTGAAAACCCATTGCATAATATTTATATTACTTAATCAACGAAAAGCGTCGGGGCCGCGCCAGGAGTTTTCGTGATTCAAATAGCGCAATAGCCTACTTCTTCGTGTTCGTCCACCTCAATTTTCACTCCGCCGATCTCTGACACGGCTCTGTCCCCGTCGGCGCTGTGATTGCACTTTCGTACCACCAAAATTTTTTATTTCTATATCAGGGAGGTCTGGAGAATAAAAAAGTCAAAATTTGTATATCACATAGGCCTGATTTCATCGAATAAGTCGACCATGGTCGTTACGTTTCCGTACTTATTACCACCTAAAACCGTCTGAACAATTTTGTCACAACCAACATTTCGTTTACAGAAATCAGGTGTTCACGTGAATCCGCGGTATCGTCTACTGTTTTACTTCCGGGTTTTATTTTAAGATTTAAAAGTTGTATTTCAAGATCGATTTCTATGAAATCTTTAGTTGATTTGGTGTTTGGGAGGAATTTTTATTTGCTCTACAGAAAATTCATCCTTGACAATTGCGCAAGGTTCGCAAAAAAAAAGGTTTTACCAAATCGGGTGTATGACCTTGATACGCTAATTAGCCATGTGCCCGAATTGCAAATTCAATCAAATTTTATTCTGCCAAAAAAATGTTAAATACAATTCGCTTTCCGAGAGTTAATGGTATGCTGCATCGAACAAAGTTGTTTTGAGGTGGGTCTTGAAGCTATTGAGGTCGAGAGATAACCATCTAGATAGTTCGTGAGAGTTCCAAAGTTTTGAAGACGCTTCAAGGTAATGTCTTGATATTTGTTTTATACGTGTATCTACCCTAGACACATCTTCAGGCCAAAAACTGGCCCTGTCAGATTCAAGATGGCCGACTGGCAGCCATTGTTGTTCGCCAAAGTCAGCACTTTTTACACATTTTTGAAGTTTTCGAGGGAAATTTTGAAGACACTTTTATCAATAACCTTGATCATTCGTATATATTTGTATCCCCCGAGGGCCCATCGGCATGAGAAAAATTGAGTCGATCGGACTCAAGATGGCCGTACTGTGACCTTTTTTGTTCCCAAAAATGTCAATTTTGGCCTGAATTCTGAGTACTGTAGCTTTCTAATGGTGTGCCATGTTTCATTGCAATTTGTAATGGGTATTCTTTGGAAAGGGATCTTTTATATCCGATAGGGTATTTTTGACCAGGCAATTATGACGCACTTGGTGGCCATCTTGGGGTCATCAGTACTCATTCGTAGGTGGAAAAGTTTTTCCACATCATAATTGATACTTAAGCATATTTTGCTACTATAATCAATTGGAAAGTTGTAGCTCATGACATGTTCTATGATCGAGGTGAGTTTCAAGCTCATTGGGTTTTTTTATGGCCACCAGGGGGCGTTGAACAATACAATAACTTAGTATTTCTATATTACATTCGTTCCTGCTGTCTGTGTTAACACACGATTTTACAATGTAAATGATATTGAGCAGGGAGTGTATATTGATAAATATAACCCACAGATTACATCAATTATAAAAAGCAAATCTGACAGGCTGGCCATTGTGCCCCTTGGGGCTCTTGTTTATAGTTGCAGTCTTAATTAAATTATCATAACCAATTATATTTCCCATTTTTAATACTAAATCATTAGAAATAATTAACAAATTAGGCCCTATACAATGATTTAATCTAATATGTGTTTTATTTAAATAATTTTGGTATCTTATAATGTTTTCTGGAATCGATCTATTTTTATCATTATGAATAGAATCTTCAAATAAAACTTTAAATTGTTTCTGCGTATCAAATGAACTATTATCATTTCCAACTATAGGTGATCTTGTTTCAACTTGTGCACCTAAAATACAAATTAAATTAGTTCTAATTGATCGATTTATTCTTTGTATACCAGGCTTTGTAAAACCTTCACCATTATCTATAATATAATTATTCCAACCATCATCATTATTGATTTCATAATTATGATAGGCACCAACTCTATGCATATAATCAATTCTTTTTATTTCATACTGTTCACCAATACCTTGCAATTTACTATACGTTCTAAAATCGGAATTAATATCTATATTAAATTCATCACATATTTTATAAAACTTAGATAGATTAATATTATCATCTAATTCCTTAAAATATTTCGATCCTGGTAAAGGACATTCTAATTCATTTAATATAATTCTAATTTGAAAATACGTGAAAATTCTAAATATCGTATGAATGAATTTTAAATCAGAATAAGACAAATTGTTATATAAATTATTCAAATGATCATTCCAACTTACCCCACACCCTGTTGTTGCACAATAAACCGCAAAATATAATTGATTCAGCATCAATATCTCATATTAGATTTTATTTTATATTTATCATATTCATCCCGAGAAGAAGAAAGATTATATGTATTAAATATATTTTCCATTTTAGAAAGAACAAACTTTGTTTCAGTAACATAAATTTCTAAATTGGTTTATGAAGGCAAAACTACATTATATGTTATAATACTATTAAAACCTATTGGTGGAATATTATATATAATTGATTTATTGTATTGGAAAGCCTTTGGAAACCCCATTTACATAATAAAAAAATTAATAATTGATTAATTCTTTTAATAATTTATCTTGTTCTTCAATTGTTATACTACCATTTAAACTTATTATATAATCTAATGTATTTTTCAATTTATTGATTTCTTTTATATTAGATTTAATTTTTTCTTTATTACTTTTTATATTTAATTTTGAACTTATTCCGGTTAAAAACACTTGATGATAATCCTAGCACGCCAATTGATATAGCTAAAGGGGTTAATGGTAAAACTATTGCTAAAAATGTTATTACAGAACTTATCGTAACTGAAAAAATTCTAATATTTGTTTTTCAAAATATGTTTTTAATTAAATTTTATTGATATCATGAGGAATAATATCAATATTATCAACTTTATCATCCATTTATTTAGCAAAAAATTACCAATTAGTAAATTTATATGAAACAAATATAACAATAATTGTTCCACCTAAAACCCAAATTATTTCATATTTCTTCTGTTCATTACTTGGGTATAATAATCTGATAATTTTGGTTTATATAAATTTAATTTTTCTTTATTTGTTACTGCGTTATATAATCTCATAGCTTCATCAACTGATTGAAAATCTCTATGTGAAATTTTCTGATTATATAATTCTTTGTTAATATAATCAATGTAATTTTGTCTTTTTTCTCTATATTCTTCTGCTGCTTTATTATATTTTTCTAATGCTAAGTTATGTCTTTTTTGTTCTTCTAATGACCCATTTTTATCAATATGCCTAAATAAATAAAGTATCGCCACTATATGCTAAAGCGTTAACGATTGCCGTTCCTACAACAGTTACGATTGCTGCAACTGCCATTTATTTAACAAAACAATTACGTATTTATAGGAGGAATATATTTTTGTTTTTCTAAATAACCAACTGTTATATTAGATAAAGTAACTGCCAACGTTAATTTTAAAATATCATTGATATCAAATCTATCAACATTAACACTTCCCATTTTAAATACTTTTTTAAATACTATTGAATACCCATCAGTTCCAACTGATACTAATGCACCATAATATAATCCAGTTATTATCCACTTATTATCACTCATTTAATAATCAAAAAAATTACTATCTTCAAAACATTTAGTTATATTAGTTATAATTATTTCAACATTTATAATATTATTAGTTTCATTTTCGTATATTTCAGTTATTATTTTTTTAATGTCATCGATGATAAAATCTTCGTCTAATTCATAAAATCTTAAAGATTCTCTAATAAAATCGGTAATCTTTTCTACATTAAAAGTTTCTTTATTTATTGTTTTTTCATACTCAAATGTTGTTTCATTAAAAAATGCAATATTTTTAATATGTGTTATTACATCATTAATACCAAATCCAATCAAATCCAAATCATTAATACCAAATCAAATCCAAAGCATATACTCGGTCCTACAGTTATATTCATTTATATAGTGAAAAATTACTCTCTCCATCTTATTACTTATTCATAAATTACAGGAAAATTATCAAATCAATTAAGTAACCATTATGATTTCTTACTTCTAATTTAAAATTATTAAATCGTGAAATACAAGGCTTGGAATCACAGTTAAATTGTAGTTTATTTGAGTTCCAAATTGTTTAACATTTTTAATGGTAAAATATTTAATAAACTAGAATTACATGTTGTATCTTTAGTTGTTTCAAATGTTTTTGTTGGGTCAATCAAATTGCAATAAATATAAAAGTGTGTAAGGTATTATATTTGATATACTTTCTACGTTTCATATATCAGTATCTGGTTTAATTCCTAATAATTTAGCTATTGGTTTTTTACCATAAATGCAAGTTTGTTTCCATGTTCTATCTTTATTCTAATTTTATCAGAACTATCACTTTTTATGAATCTAATTAAAAATTTATCTTCACTTCTAATTTTTAATCGTGCTCTTCGATTTATTTCTTGCGCTAATGTATCTAGATTATATAATCCTGGTTTTAAAAATAGATGATACCATTTATCTACATTTTCTACATAAATTATAAACAATCTATGATCAAAACTTTTATCCGATATATTATAAAAAGAATTACATAAACTTACATTTACTGATTTTAAATCTACACAATTTTTAAATTCTCTATCTAATTGTACTAGTAAATTATGTGATTTTGAATTTGCGAGTTTTCTGGAATCAACAAATATTCTATATTCTATTAATTCAACTATTATTTATAACACCAAAAAAATTACTTCGAACCACTAAAAAATAATTTTAATAAAATTTTTCTAAATAAAGCGATGAGTAGATAGAATGTGAAATTTGTGGTGAACTTCAAAGAAAAAGTAATATGGCTCGACGTATGAAAAAACATGATGAAAATTATAAACCCCCTAAAATAAACTGTCCAAATTGTAATAAAACATTCTCTAGAAATTATTTCAAAAAACATTCAGAGAAGTGTAAAAATAATGACTTAATAGTTAATGTTGACAGTAACGAAAGTAATAATAATTCTGTTGAAGTTGAACCTGAAATTATTTGGAAAAGACCTTTCTTGTTCTATGATAAGAATGTAATTAAAGATCATTTCTGTGAGTATTGTCGAATAAAATATAGCCCCGAAAATATAGAAGATTGGGAGAATCATCAATTTCGTAAAGTACATATAGATACAATTTCTAGTAAATTTGAAACAGAATTTAATGAAAGAAAAAATTAAATATTAGAAAAAAATAAATATGAGAAAACGTTATCAGATAATGAAGAAACACTTGAAAAGTTAGAAAAACAATATGATGATTTAGTAAGAAAAACATTATTGTAAATATTGTAAATTGATTATTACAAAAAGTAATTCAAATCTACATAATAGAACAATAAAACATAAAGAAAACGTAAGAAAATACCAAGAGCTCAATGTTGATCTATTACCAAGATTCGATAGAAAAAAATGCTCACAATGTATTTATGAGTACTTAAGGCAAGAAGATTCTGTGGTATTTTGTAGTTTTGTGGATGGGAAATGAATTTACGGGGTGATGATGAAAAAACTAAATATTTTCTTGTGGAGTCAAAATTAAAATATCTAGATGAAATTTTTAAAATATTTTCTGTGGAAGATCATACACCAGAATATAAGCAATGGCTTGAAAAAATGAAAATGATAGAAAATAAAAATGGTGAAATAACTAAAAAAGATATAATAAAAACAATTATTCCATCAACATTTAACACCAATAGGGGTAAAAAAATATTTTAAAGCGTAAGGTTTCAGCGAACTCTAACTCTTTTTCAAATTTTAACTTATTTCAATAAAAATTTTATATATAAATGTGCTCAAGATTAATCAAAGTTCCCGCGAAAGACATGAATAATAAATATATAAATTCAATATTGTATTATTTAACAGTGAATAATAATTTAGCAGATATTTCAGGAGTAAAAATAAATAAGTATTATAAATCGGATAAAAATGAATTAATTGAAACGTCAGATATATTTTGCGATAATATAATGTTATATAAAATCATGTTAGAAAAATAATTATAAAAGAAAATAGAACTACTTTTCTAAACGTTAATCAGAGATAACACATTATGAAATTAAGGAATGTTTTAATGTTTTAATCAAGGTTATGTTTTAATGAATGTTTTAATCAAGGAAATATTATATTAGATAACTTAGCTATAAAAATTACACGTATTTTAACAATTCATGATGATAATTCAAAATCAAATCATATATCTTAAGTAGAATTAATCAAGAATTGAAATTAACAGATTATATTGGTTGTACATAGTAATTTGATATAACTTGATGCTTTAATATCCTTTCTGTTGTAAAGTTTGAATCATTTATAAACATTTTATTACTCTTTGATGTTTTATTTCTTTTTGTATTATAAACATTTAAATCTATAAATATAATTTCATTCAATGTTAAACCAGAACCCTCAAAATATCTTTCTTCGATATGTCGTTTAAATTCATTAAATATTTTTTCTAATTTCTCTTTTATTTGTGTTTTTGAAACTATTTCTTCAGAGTGTGTTTGAATATTCTACCCCATTTTTACTTCTGATTTGATAAAACTTACTTTTCCAGAAATACTAATTTTTGGATATTCAACATCTGTTACAAAATCTATTATTTTTTCCATGATTTCAATAAATTTACTATAGTCTTCTATTGTTGCTCCTTTAAAAAATCTAAATATAATAGCTGCAGGACCAATTTTAATAAGTAATTTCAATTGTATCTTTTATTTCTAGTGAATCGATATAATTTCTAACATTTTCCACGTAAGGTTTATTTGAAATAGATTTAGTTTTTGAAACTGTTTTTTTTTTTACTTTTTGAGGTTTTTCATCAGAATAATCTGTTCCTTAAACATTATTACTTAAATTTTGTTTGTGTTTTTGCGATTCGAGATGTCTTTTATAATTCCTTTTTGCTATAAATTCATTACAAACTTCACATTTTATTTCATCTTTTTTCATTTTTTCTAATTTTCTTTTCTTTCATTGGAATTTTCTGGAGTTTCAAAATCTATAACTTTTTTAAAATGATTTTCAGTTTTTTCATGCCGAGATTTATTAGATTTATCAATGTATTTTTTACAATATGTACAATAATATTGATTTTCATTAACATCATTTTTTTCGTCTGGTACTCATTGTCTCCCATTTATTAGAAAAAAAATTACTTGTGGTGATGAGTGGTGTGTCCTCTCGTCCTCTGATCTGAACCCCTGATATTCCAATTACTAACATGAACAGATCAGCAATATACTTGAATAAAATAGCCGGTCGGTATAACAAGAAAACAACAATATAAAAGAGGTAACAACAAACAAATACTCTTAAACCTGTCGGACTCGCGAACGCCGGACTCGTGAAGTCTTTGACTCGGACATCATATTCTCGGAGCATTCCTCTTTCGGACGAATTATCGGTATATATGCATTCAGGTTCAATTCAATTCTTTATTGACAGTTACCTAGTAACTAATTTCAAGTTTCAAATAGGATAGACATTTTAGACATTCTGCTGGTTCATAGAGACCGTTATTACAGAATCAATTTATACGTTGCTTTAAGATGTCAGTTGCCCAATCTGAATGAAGATGGATGTTATTTGACGAAAATAGGCGGAAAATGAATAATAATGATAATAATAATAATGATAATAATAACGATACCGATAACGATTCAAGACTGATCACGCACGCTCAACCAAGGTTGGTATGCGCTGCGGAAATAACAAAAACGATTAATCAGAATCATAAAACAATGAAAACGACAACCGATATAGTCAACCTAGATTTTATTACTGCATTAAATGTGTGTAAATATCAGAGCCCAAGAAAGTTTCTAACGAAAGTTATCGACTCCCCAAGCAAGTTATCAATCTGTGTGATAGCAATATGGGCTTGCAAGCATGCATACGTAGGCCTTCGCCGCGATGGAAATTGTATATTCAAGTCTATGTATATGGTCAAAAAACGAATGTGGGGAAGGGGTAAGAGCTAGTTATAATGGCACACATACGTCATGAATGGCTGAACTCTTTTTAATGTTTTCATTACATATATTTTAGAGGTAGATGCATCTATAGATGCATCTATCAGTTATTATTGATTTCTCGACTCTGATATATTATATCCAGACATCGATTTTTAAGAGGATATAAGAGTGCACCGTGAAAAACGATTGACGAGTAACGAACAGTGATGGCCCATCCTGATTTTTATCTTCTGTTTGGCCAACATTATGATGAATGACTAGATGGTTTGTCCGCCTGTATTGCACACTATCAGAAGTGGCCCAGGTTACAAGGGGGTAGTTTTGTGGGAAGAAATAAGAGTTCTTAGTAGCTATTATTAGAAGTGGGGTTACTATAGTAAATGTTAACATAACTTCGTAGGATAATAAACTACTATAGGTAGTGGTGCAGTAACTCTAGTAATTAAATACACTGTGTACAGGAAATGACGAGGCTGAACACAGCAATTGAAATTAATACGGTCAGTTTAGTTAAGCGTGAGCGGATAGCTTAAAGAATTGGGGAATGTCAAAATAGAATAAAAGTCTGAGGTTTTTGCTCGGAAAAAGAAGAAGAAGACTAGGAAACGGAAGAGAGGCTAGTTTAGAAAAGGAAGAGAGGAAGTAAATAAGGAAAATGAAATTAGAACACAAGAGATAAAAGTGTTTGTGTCAAATAACTATTTTGAAGATTTGGGAAATCCGGAGGAATCTGCCAAAGTCATCAAAATAAGATCATGCAAGATAACCCAACACAAGGTGGATGATACGGAGGATTCCACAATCTGTGTGTAGATTATGAATCCGAAATGAAGCAGATACCAAATTTCTGTAAATTTTTGAAAAGTATATATCGTTATATTTCAATAAGTTTAACAGACTTCTGTTTATCTAGTTAGTTGCTAATCAATGGTGGTAAGCTTTTAATCCGATAGGCTTGTATGCTTATCATAGACAGGTTGCCGTCTATATGTTACCATCCAGATTTTTTTAGGAGCCTATTTGAAATGAGCAGTTTAAACATTATTTTCATACATCATTATTTGCATAAGTTACATATCATAAGTTACATATATACATGATATATATGGCGTGAACGTGACTTTTCATCCCTGGATAAACCGTCAAGCCGATTTCGTCGATTCAAAGCGGCATGAATGAATGATGATGACGACGACGACGACGACGATAATTATAGAAAGAATCGAATTCGTTGCACTAATTGCATGACATGAGGTTCGGTGCGGCAACTCGGACGAGATTTCGATCATTTTCAGTGAACTTTTATCGAAATTGTACAAGCCTTCTTCATCATAAATTGGGCAAATCATTACTCTAATGGTCCGTATTTAAAATGCAATTTTCACTAATCATTCATGAAATTTATTGGTACATTTCAATTAAATCCGTTAAATCCTGGAGTGGTTGTCCATGTATCCATGCTAGCAACACCTGATGACCTTTGCTAGCAACATTGTCAAGCGGAATGCGACTGAGCGGACGTCATTTGTTTAAAATGAGTTTATCGATTGCTATATGCACAGGCGTAAACCTGCTGTAGATTTTAAGTAATAATCACGAACAAAATAGGAGCTCCAATCATTCTCAATTGGGATAGTGTCACGGTTGAATTCGTAGTAAGAAGGAATTCATTCGAACAACATCACGCTACAATTATCAATCGAAGGGCAGCGAACACAGCTGCACTTATACCGCCAGAGACCGGCAGGGTTACAATCCAAGCAAATATAATATTTCTGAACAAACGCCAGTCGACATTTTCCTTCGAACGGTATCGACCGACAGCAACCACCGAGCCAACTTTACAGTGCGTCGTTGATATGGGTATACCGACGTTTGAAGCAATCAATACTGTTAACGCTGAGCCTATTTCGATACAAAAGCCACTACAAAGGAAACAATAATGCTGATATTTTTTTCATCCTCAATCCACTTGCCATTCTGAAAGTACCTTGCAAAACTTAAAGTGCCCACCCCAACCAAACTTGGGGTCCAAGGAAACCATGCCTAACTTAGGAAAATGTCTCAAATGCTCACATTCTAGCAATTGCAATATTCAACGCCCCTGGTGACCATGTAAAAAGACCAATGACCTTGAAACTCACCAAAATCATATAGTACATCACGAGCTACAAATTTGCAATTGATTGTGATAACAAATATAAAATATGGCTAGGTACCAATATAATAAGGAAATACTTCGTTATTCTACTATCCAACGCCCTCTAGTGCCCATAAAGGATAAGCAATGACCTTGAAACTCACCGGATTCATAGAAAATGTAATGAGCTACAACTTTGATTGTTGCAAATTTGCAAAGATACCAATATAAATAGACAAAGTATATATTAGTAAATATTTAACTCCCCCTGGTGGCAAGAACAAAGAATTAGGTGATTCCATTTCCATACGAGGAGATGCATCTTATGACAGTGGCAATATTGATCAAATATCAAGACTTTGAGTTAAAAGCTCATGATATGTTCTTTAAATAGCTTTTTCCACCTTTTTTTGTGATAATTGACTGATCAAAAATACCTTCTGATGTATTAAAAAATCCCTTTAAAAATGTAAATGAAAAACCAGTAGGAAGCTACATGACTCGAGACAAAACTGTAATTGTTAGGAACAATATAAAAGGTCACAGGACGCTCATCTCAAGAGTCTAATCGCCCCAAATTTCTCATGCAGATGGGCCCTTTGGGATACAAATACAAACGAACGATCAAGGTAGTTGATTGAAGCGTCTTGAAAATGTCCCTCAAAAACTTGAAAAATTTGTAAAAAGTGCGGATTTTTGCGAACAACAATGGTTCTGACCGGACCAGTTTTTGGGCGGAAGATGTGTCTAGGGTAGATACATGTGTAGATCATATATCAAGGCATTACATTGGAGCGTCTTCAATAAACTTCCCAAAATAACTGGATTCCATCTACGGACGGACGGGCGAGAAGTGAACGCAATAGCCGTCTCAAGTTGGCTAAAAATTAAACGGCATGTGAGATAATGATAGAAACTCAAGCATGACACCCCGGAATGCGATATTCATAAATCAATGAAATAATCTAGTTTTCTACATCTCATAATTGTTTATCGTTATTTCGTACCTAGACGGAGTCAATTTGGTCAGATCTTCACCCATTGTTTTGATTACTCTACGTCCCCAGAGCCAGAGACCTACGATTATACCAGCTCCACCATAGAATAAGAGCCATATCGGAGTCGGGGCATTCTGGGTGACATTTCCGGTCTGCGCTACAATCCATAAACCAATCAACGGCCCAATAGCATTGCTGTAATGTATAAAAGAAGAAGGTTCCTATTAAAAGACGAGAAATGGAGGATTCCTGAAGTTCAGACATCCAGCCAACACTTAACTTTGTGATATACTGCTAACGTCAATTGATATGTGTTCTCCTGCAAAAGTCGGTCGTTCAACACGCCGGAACATATTTGCTTGCTAGTTTCAGCCTCAAAAATGAGGAGTTCTGGGACACCTTGGCCACTTGAACGGGGTCAGAATGATAGGTTTTAATGTTGTATGAATATTTTGCAGTTCAAATGGGTATGATGGCTGATTCCAATGTCAAACGCATGAAGTTAGATGGTCAAGGACAGTCAACACCAATGAAGATATCTCTCTTCGACCGATGTTGCACCATAGAAGATCTGATTCTTTCAACTCAAGGAAAGTGATTCAACACGATCGATATAACACTGGAATAGGTTTGCAGTGACTAACAGTTCATTTCATTTAGTCATATGTACTTTTTAGCCAATTTGGATTTGATTGTAATTGAAACTATGGAACTGTTAATAAAAGACAAGTAAGACAAGTTGAAAAAACACACAAAATGTTATGCTTGATTCTCATGTTCAAATTTAATTCAAATTCAAATTTATTTTATTACATCATACTTACAAAGCATATCATTGGTTCATACAGTAATAAAAATTAGGACAGATCAAATATTATTACAGAATTTCCAAAAAGGCAATGAATTTCTATAACTAAATGAACATTATTTTTCTAATAACTCAGATCAAGAGTGACTCTCCCGTTTATTAGGAAACACACGCAACTAGTGAAATAGGTTTGATTTACACACATGTTGCAGGTATCAATTGTTTATCACTATAGAATTTGTAATCCATAAATAAAGCCAAAATCAACATCAGCCGGAAACCCAGACCAAATCAATTCATAATTTATAGATTGAATCTACACTACAATATATGTATTTATTCAAATATTTCAATAAAGAGATTAACTTATTTAATCTATTCTAAATCACAATACGTTCTTATCTGTAAGTTCACTCAATCTATCGACTCAGCAGTTGCTTAAGATGAGTTCTTAATAGGACAGATCCATTTTAAAGCATGTTGATAATACAGTATCATGATGTTTGAATGCCAAAATAAATGCCTGGTCAAATAAATCAATATTCGTTGATTGTACGTCCGCGCATGTTCGGTTTCAAAGCTGAATCATATTTGACGTTTACACAGTGGTTGCATATTAGGTTCGAATCTGTCAATGCATTTTATTCTATGTATCGATATTTCAATTCACTACAATTCCCATCATTCTGAATGGCTTTGCAGAAAACCCGTCATCGCTGCTTGGCAGCTATATTCAAAATTAATTTTCTTGTTATGTGTTTTGTTACAGTTTTTCAGAAAATTAAAGAAAAACTAAAGTGGGAAATCACAATGATCACCAAAAAGATCGCACTGAATATCTATGCCCATGAATGCTGCAGTCAACACAGTGCAATTGCCCGTAAATTGAGTGTCACATCATGGAATAGGGCGTACTGACGATGTCCTGTGCCTGTGGTTGCTGCACGTAACACGGATATAAATAGACCTATGTAGAGCGGTTATAATTGCCCGTGAATATAGTGGACCATGTATAAATTTGTATTATTTAATGTGTAAAAAGTGTATAGTATTCCTCAAAGTATAATTCCTCCTTGTAAAGTACAATTCCTCAGGCGAGAGTCGAATATTTGATCTGTGCGTTAGTCGTACGCTGTAACTATACGCTAACACTGCATCGTACGACATACATTCGCATGCGAGTCAGTAGGCCTATTGCAGGGGATCTGATTAAGTAAGTCAGCCCAGCGCGTTTGGATCCCATGTTGCCCTCGATCGATTGGAATTTTTCAAATAAGAATGGCTTTTAAAATTTAATCAATCGACTCTAAACGAGATAATTTTAGAGTAGCACGTAGTTTTGTGTAAGCTTTGTATCCTTTACATCTGAGTGAAGCGATAGAGAAATCATGCGCCATCACATACATTTGGAAAAAGCAAAAATGTTTTCAAATGTCTAACTACCCGGATCGACGAAAATATAAAAAAGGTGGTTGTGAGTGATATAACAAGTTATTAGGGTTTGGGTCAATGGGCTTATACAATTTTTTTTTATTTCGAAAGTAGATCCTGAATTTTTCTGGAGGTATCTAAAGGGCAACACCACCCATCGCTTGGGTCCCTGCATTATGTCGATTTATATTCACCCAGAAATTTGCAAATCCATACCTGACGTCATTACCACCATGCGCAAAACCTCCGAACACTGATGTGAGTATTTGTAAAGTCGAGAACAGAAATCGAGCTTCTAAAGTATCAGTGATTAGGGCACGTGACTTCAACCGTTGAACCTGAAATGAAAAAAAAAAAACAAACAGAAAAGGTGAAAATCTCAAGGACTAGGTGTAAGTCTAATTAACTAAGATGGGCAGGCGAGCAGTCGTGCATGCCTTGTTCCCGCTCTACGGGTGATATATGGAGGACGATTTGCCCAATATTTTTGACCTATATGAAGGTCATCTTGGATAGCCGTCAGGGCCATAGAAGTATGTAAAAAGCCTTTTTCCCACTCGTCAGTCTTTTGTAGTTTTCAACCGATTTCTCATACTACTTGGTTTGCAGGTTTCGGGTGGGTAAAAAGTAGAATCTGCTTTAAGGTTATCTAAGATGGCCGCCACTGCCAAATCTACAGTTTATGAATTTTTTCTGATTGGCAACAATCGTATCTACAAAATGCTCTAAAGGAGTTTCCATTCTACGGAAAGAAGATATGAAGTAGAGTGTTGATCGTTATTTCATAGATCTTGACGGTAGTGGCATTTAAAATGAAAGGCTTTAGAGCCATTTGGATCCTCAGATACGGTACCAATGTGCCTACACGCGATAATAATGCCAGAGGTGAAAATGTTAGGGGTCTAAAATGCCAGAAGGAAATAGTATGCACTTTATCCGTATATTCATTTCCAAAATTAAAACAAACAAGAGCCCCAAGGGGCACTATGGCCAGCCTGTCAGCTTTTCGTAAAATGGCAAATGATGCATTCTGTGGGTTTTAAATTTGTCCAAATACATTCCCAGCTCATAGAATAGTCAATCCCAGGCTAATGATTTACACAATTCAATCGTGTTATCATAAGTAGCACAGACAGTGACTGGAGCTGGCAGGAGCAAATACCTCAGATAAATCTTTTCCCTTGGTCTTATTCATTTGAATGCGGAATAGAACTGAATGTTCTTAAATTTGCTCCATAAAACAAAATTGCTGATAAACTTTGTTCAATAAAGTAAAATTGAATTGGATTTTATATTTTTTTCAGAATAAAACTTGATTGAATCTGCAGTTTGAGCACATGGCTAATTGGCATATCAAGGTCATCCAATCCGATTTGAGAAAAAGCTATTTTCCCGGACTTTGCACAATTGTCAATTATATTTTCTGTAGTGCAAATAAAAATATTCCTCCCAAAAACCAAATTAACTAAAGATTTCACAGAAATCGTTATTGAAATACAATTTTGGATCTTAAAATAAAACCCGGAAGTCAACGGTAGACGATACCGCGGGTTCACGTGAACACCTGCTGATCTCTGCGGCTAAGCCAATCATAGAGGAGTCTTTGCTTTCTGATTGACTTTTTTAAAACAGAAATCTTTGCCATCAGATATTTGCGAAAAAACTAATATAAATTTCAACGATGTCCTCTTTCAAAATTCAGCTTCATGGGGGTTGGAGAGTGGATAACGCTCTAATGAATGATTTGTATGAATATATGCTCAGTCGCACAGTCAAAGAGCCATTACTCAGGAAACCATGTCATTTAAATTCGCTCCATTTGTATAGTAATCGGCTCAGCCTACGGTTGGCACAAAAACCAGATATCTAGTCTAATGTTTTCAGCACAACTTTTGATTCTATACATCATAACAAACTAGTTTTCTCAAAATCTTCTGATAAACTATTCATTTAATTGTTCATTGGTTATTATGAATTACAACAAGAAATTCATTGATCTAGAAATATGTTATGTCTCAACCAAATTCATTTTAATTCAATTAATTTTCCAGTTTCCAATAATCGAGAAATGTGTTGTATCTAGATGCCATAATCATATTGTCCAGTGTGAATGTTCTCTTGTCTCAATTGCCTATGAGTAACTTTTTAGAAATAAATTACTGATTCACTTTTAATTTCAATTAGGTTTATTTAGAAGTATTTTATATCTAAACTGTGCATTCAATATATGACATCTAGTGTAAATAAGAATATCATGTCCAATGTTAATAAATTTTCATGTTTGCTTAATCATCTGCATATTTCCTCCTAGCATTTCACGTGTATTATGATTTTCCTCTAATCTGTTTACCCCTGGCATTTTTTTGTAGTGGCATTCCTCCCTATGGCATTTTTACCACCAGCATTATTACCTATATTCCAATGAGCCTATCCTATAGAATTTATAAATTATTATGATTAATTAGATATCAGCATGTTTTATCTACTTCATTTGAAATATTGGTTAGTTATCTAAATGAATATTTACACGGAAGATATTCATATACGGAGGTAAATTTTGATAAAATTTTTATATCAACACCTACATAAGACCCTTAATAATAAGAAAAAAATTGTTGAGTCTGTCAACATGAAGGCAATGCCAAGAAAATGTATGAAGAGATCAAAAGCAGTACTGGTAAATGTGGGTTTTCATACTCAAAGGACGAAGAAAAAAATTTTTAATCATTCAGAAATAACCATAATTTCAAAAACACACAATTTTCATCTAACGTTAAAACATATATATCAAAATAGATATTTCATATTTTTTACGAATTAATTAATCTAAAAGATGAAACAATTTGTATTAATCTAAATTACATAGGTTTGAAAATTGGTATTTTGTATTAAACTCTTTATGGTTTCCTTTATTTTCTTTCTGCTTGACCCTTTAATATGAAAACCCACATTTAGCAATATTTACAAAACTTACTGATATAAATATATATTATTACATATCTAATCAATATCATTCAATAACTAGACATACGTAGAGAATACACCTCGGCCAGTGAGTGAGTCATGTAGAGAATTCAAGATTGTGATAGGGTACGTATTCTTAACACTAAGTTTCATCTCACAAAATGAGTTTCAATATGACTGATAACGTATACGCGTCAAACTCCTCTCCAACCTTTAATACACATAGCAAGTTATACGAAAAGCTATAAATTCTACAGCAAGAACGACATCCAAAATGCTACTTCATACAGAAATTTGGTTGCTTTCGTTAAATCTATATGTCAAAAATTGGGCTCATTCCCTCCGATCATAAGACCACCATTCAAGTATAAAGAAAATCAGCAAAAAAATCTACACCTTAGAATAGTAACAAGCTCCAAATCGGCTATTTAAGACACCGATTTAACTGTGGCGGCCATTTGGACAACCTACTTACATCGAAAACGGTAGAGTTCACCCGTCTCATGCCTTCAATCCACATACCAAGTGACAAGAAAATCCGTATAAGACAATAAAACTCAAGAACAATGAAACTCATCCTCCCATCATTAGACCACGGCTTAGTCCAAAACGGTGCTTCGACGCGGCGCGTTGCCGTGGCGTGTTGCGGCGGCGCGTTAACTATTTGGATGCGACGCGTTGTCGTGGAATAAAACTGCAGGCCTGTTCTAGAAATAGAATCTTGCTTGGAACCATGTCTTAGGTCACCTACTTTCCGTCGTTTATAGAATACTTTCCCTGTAAGTGCCGGCATGGATCTTTAAAACGTTTCAATACAAACAAACAAATAATCCATGGAAAATCATGTGGTGTCGTTTAGTTAGAACACGCGTAATTCACTCCTGCATTCACAGGTGACACTAACTCCGCGTACAAGATAAAATGTATATATTTAAGCTGATGAGAGGTGCTCGAAAGTATTTCTACAGAAAAAACAAAATTTCAAGTGGTGGAATAGCCACAATCAAACGTGGAGAGAGAACGTGCGACGATAACCCCTAGGGTGAGATCGAAACGTCGTGCTATTGGGGTGATAAATTAGTAACGGGAAAGGAAGCCAGAGTTCGGGGCAGTGGCTGCGGTTAGTAAACAACCTACGCAAAGGTTTACGTCGCACATAAGACATTGAGTAGAAGATAGGTGAGAGTGACGTAGGTATCTACGTAGGGAGGCTGGATATAGCAGCAGCTTTGAGCTCTGGTAAGTTCAAGTTGTAAACATAGCGCCGTGAGGTAGGAATTACGGTCAAAACGTCCTCATGTCAAAACGTCCTCGCGCCAAAACGTCCTCCGGTCAAAACGTCCTTGTCTGTATTAGGGGCCTATGTCCTCTCCCACACTCAACAGCCCAATCAACAGTAGTGGGGAGAGGGCGGCACCTTTAGGAACCTTGATGTTTTAAAAAATCTGAACTTTTTTAGATGTATTTAGACCCCTCCTCCGATAGTATGTAATTAGTATGTTGTAAATAACGTTTGTCTTATGTTTTGAATACTTTTATTTTCTGTTTTTGTAAATATTGATCGACTGCCTCATACGCCAAGGTCATATATTTAGCTTATAACTCGGATTTAACAGTAGTAATAACTATATGCACTGACGGAATTTATTGTATGATAAAGTTATTCTGGCGTGAGTGAGGACGTTTTGACTGACGAAAGTGAGGACGTTTTGACCGACAAAAGCGAGGACGTTTTCACCGGGTATGCGAGGACGTTTTTACCACAGGGGCTCGTCACGATAGCTGGGGGTCTAAAATCAAATATTTGACCCAGTATCCTAGGTACCACCTATAAAAAAAGAAAACGGAGCTAACATTTTGACATACAAGAATTGACCGTCGACACAATCCAGATCGATCCGATTAATACGCACTTTAAGCGTCACTGAACCGCCATTGATGGTGTGACGTCACGGTCTCTAAGGACTGAAAAATTTGCGATACGTGATTGGTCGACTGAATATGTTAATTAGCTAGCGTTGCATGCTGGGATTTCTCATGACGTCACGCAGTTAATGGCGGCCGGAATGCACTTGGAAATCGTATTTATCGCATCAATCTGGATTATCAGCTCGCCACTCGCCGGTATCGGAACGGATTATCAAATCAACGCATTTTTCAATAAGGTCAGTTCATAAGCTTTCCAGGGATGTATGATATGTGATGATTTACGTCCGGGAACCGCGTCAACTCATCGTTTTTCGTCCGAAATCGACTACTCCGAGACGTCCTAGTAATTCTGGCTTTGGCTATTTTGACTCGTTTTTTTCGGGTTTGAGTCGTGATTTATCGGGTGTCTCTCGACCAATTAAGTCGGGAAAAGTCTCAAACGAAAAAGTAACCTCTTAGAAATGAAACGAAGCTGATTTCGTGCGAATCAGTCGATAGGTTACGAAGTTATGAGCGATTGAAATGAGACGGTCAATTCTTGTATGTCATAATGTTAGGCCACACCAAAAGAAAACCCTGTTTCACGGGCCCGACCGACCCGATATATCGTCATTTCAAATAATAATTTCCGAAAAAAATAAAATTGCCTACCGAACCTATTTCAAAATTGTGGATGAAATAACTATTTTCAAAAATATATATGTGGCCGACCGACTACAAAGCTCTCCATTCTCGTAAATTTTTTATCTTTTTCGTGAAATCGTGATGTCGGCACCGAGAGGACATGATAAAAATATCTTATTACATCGGATTTAACAATTTTATTCTGGATATGGTACTTGTGTGCTCAGACAACGTTGCTAATCAGATATTGATGACGACCTTGGATTGTTAAATTCCAGGAATTCCGTATACAATATATTATACGCCTATTCAAGATTTTGATGTTTTTCTTTTTATAAACAGTTTCCAAGTGTGAAATATAATACATAAACATCAACTTCCCTTTATTATTGTGGTCGTCTAGCTGCTAATCATATCTTTAACTGGAAATTTGGTCCCGTAAAAAATTATTTACGGCGACCTACCCACTGTCAGAAGAATACCCGAAATTTTTTTTTTTCTATAAGTATAAGTATAAGTATTTATTCACATAATAGATTGAAACAAAGCATTTAGGTATACATGTATAATATAAACAGTGTAGCAATAAATTATGCGAGGGCTTAGGAAAAGCCAAATTAACGGCTTAAACAAGTCCTTTCCCCTCCACAACATACACACCTCACACCCTCTCACAGCAATCATTCACTCGTTACACAATCATACTGAAAAAGTAGCATAATAAATCTAATCAAAAGTAATTAGATATATTATGATAAAAAAAACGAACAAAAACCAAAGGCTAACATGCTAATGGGCTCAGTAATTACTAATTAGATACGATTGAAGGGATTTGGTGAAAGTATTTAGTTGACTTATAGATTTTAGTTTAGTTGGCAGTGCATTCCAATGTTTAGGTCCTTGAATTTTGATCGAGTTAATTCTGAGATTCAGTTAAGCGAACTCGATGTGCAGGTTTTTGGGTCGACGTGAGGACCACCTATTACAAGTAACATTGCGAAAATAGAGAAACTCTTTAAAAACTGAGGGCAACAAATTATGTAACTGTGAAAAAACAAATGTGACCAATTGAAGTTTATAAATATCATGCAGTTTTGGAATACCCAATTTCTTAAAGATCGGCGAGGTATGCTCGAGCCAATCCGAGCGTGTTATAATCCTAATTGCCTCTTTTCGAAGTACAAGTTAAGGTTGTAAATTCGAAATACAAGCGTTCCCCCAAATGATATTGGAATATTGCAAATGTGAATGAACAAGACAAAAGTAAAGATTTTTTGACACTATAAAAAGAAAAAAAAATTCCCTTCCGACCTACCCATTTTGGTGATTGCCCCGCCCGAGAAACAGGATTTTTTTTGGTGTGGCCTTTTCTTCCCTTTTCTTTTTTGACAAGTGGTACCTAGGATACTGGGTCAAATCTTTGATTTTGGACCCCCAACTATCGTGACGAGCCCATGTGGTTTTGACATGAGGACGTTTTGGCCCGATACTTGAGGTATAACATACGTACAAACCCTTTACATAGCTCGGTGGAATAATGTGACGAGAGAATACGTCACATGCTGTACCGGGCTATGTGGAAGTATACGTCGGGAGAAACATTAAAAGTTTTTGATTCAATAAATTATAATTATTGTTTAAGATACTTTAAATCTGTAAATAGTTACAAGTTATATAATATTTCGAGTATACATTTTTTCTAGATTGACCAAAAAAAGGACATTAGTATTGCCTGTGCAGGATGCGAACTGTGTGAAATGCCTGTCTGCATGCAAAAGCAGAGATACAAACAGTAACGACTGAGTAAAATCGGACTACCGCTATAAATGATACAGAATTTGGAATACTGTAAAACAGCGTATCATCAACGGGGCTCCTATCCACTGCATACCGATACCGTGGTGTAAACGACAGGGAAATATACAATGTTGGACGACAACCTCAACTTACTGCGCGATTGATAGAAACTATTTCATTTTCTTGTCGTTTTCTCTCAAGACGACCTAGAATTTAAAATCACCAGTAATTTTAATTTTCAAAAGGTCGATATGGTAAATGACTATTCATTGACCCGAGTCTATAAGCTATTGATGAGACCACAATTGAGTGTGGAAATTGTGAATTCTAACGAAAAAATATACTAGTACATCAATTTCGTGTCAGATTCGATTAGAATAAATCAATCGATTGTAAAGGATAATTACCTGCTTTGTCCTCGTAATGTCGGCCGAATTCAACTGTGTTGGGATCGTCAAGTGTAAAACTCGTTGAACGTTGAGGAGTACTTGAAGCACTATTTTTGTTCGGTGTTGTCGGTACGGATAATTTCGGGCCGACCTGCCACGCGCCGGTAGTCCCCGACTTCTTTTTATTCGCCACCAACTCTCTCGCCGAGCCTCGTTTCGATCCACGCAAAATGCCATCGTGCTAGAAATAACCCTATGTATATTAGATACTTGACATGAAAATATGAATGATTGATTCGTATCAGTACGTTGGTAGTGATTTGGTTCTTCATTTTGACCTGAGATTTTACGCAGGTGGCATAATGTACCAGGTGACTGGATGGCTGGATAACTGGTCGACTGGACGACTGGATGATCGGATCACCAGCATCATGGCTGTCATCCCAATCTACACCATCTCTATTCTTGTGATCATCAAATTCAACACCACCATCAACATTATATCTGCATCATCCCCACTAGTGTGGCGGGCCTTCGTGCCGTGGCTGCGTGTAGCGATGCCATCAGGTTCGAATCCCTGTCGAGGGAGGATGTACCGTACCGATAAATCAACCGTATTTTCGTGGTGTTTAAACCACAGGGGTTTGGTGATGGGCTTGGATTTTATTTACGGGTTGTTGATAATCTCGCGAGAATGGCGCTAAATATGAACTGCGAATAAATTCAAAATATCACGGAAATACCTTGTGTTTATATTGTTTATTTATCCGCTATAAAGTTTCGGTAAACAATTGGTCGTTAAGAATCATTATCAGGCGGTCGTCACGCTTTACTATATAAAACCACAAGGGATGAAACGCCAGGCCTCCGCTGTACTTAAATTTTCAGCCAGAAAGTTGGGACAGTCACGTGACATTCTGATGACGTCATCGCATTTAAAACTTCAACACGAAAAGTTAACATATTCACAGACCAATATCAATTGTCAGATTATGATTCATATGAAATAAATAACTTATAAGGAATAAATTATGACGAAATATATAATTCATAGTAAAAAAATGCATTTGAATGTAAGTTATTCTCAAATATTTTTCGTATCATAGTTTCCATCTTATATGCTTCAGGTTCGCGTTCAGTCAAATAAGAAGCGTTAAGTCACGTGACTGTCTCAACTTTCTGGCTGGCACAACTCTGAAGGCGTTTCATCTCTTGTTCTTTTATATAGTAGCGTGACGACCGTCTGATAATGATCCTTAACGACCAATTGTTTATCGAAACTTTATAGCGGATAAATAAACAATATAAACACAAGGTATTTCCGTGATATTTTGAATTTATTCGCAGTTCATATTTAGCGCCATTCTCGCGAGATTATCAACAACCCGGAAATAAAATCCAAGCCCATCGCCAAACCCCTGTGGTTTAAACATCGTGTCCTTGATGATAGACCAGTTCTATGTCCTTTCCAGATATGCGTAGATAATCAAGATTAGACATACCTTTATCAGTGTGTCGTGTTCTGGAACTTCCACTTCGTCATGTCTTTTCGTAGCTGTTGGTGGATGGTCTACAGTAAAACACGTATAATTCAAAAGCTCTCTGAGCCAGAACCCATAAAAGAATCCACAAAAAGATGGATTTTCTAAATCTCAACATGTCGTCATCAAATTGGCTTCCTAATGATCGATTCTACCAGGTGGTCGGGTTGTCCCACCTCCCTGACCATTATCAAACTGAGAATAAGGCTACAAAGTAAATGACTAGTAGCTTTCTTCAAATATCATACGAGAATGGTAATATACTTCTTCATGGAATGGTCCGGGAATGGTAGTATACATACTAGCATCAATGAGTATACATAAGTACCAGCATCAATCATTTTAAGCTAGTTCTTATCTATAGAGTTAACTCTAAATCTGTCACACGAATATAGTATAGTACCCTGTCCCAAATATCTCAGATCAGTTGCTCAAAAGTCAGTAGTCAATACTAAATGTAGATAAAGTTTATCGTCACTCAGTTATCCAGCACTGGATAACTTTTCCCATCTGAGCATTTGTACTAAAGGTTCTGTGGCGTAAACGCTATTCGTCTCTCCAGCTATGAGCGTTAGTGTTTTAGTGTAATGGGTCCCTAATCGTCTTGAACTATGTTTACTAAAGTATACGCCGAGGGGCCTTGGAGTATTTTACGTCCTCTCCGTCCAGCTGATTACGATTACGATTTATTTACCATTTCCATGGTATATGGATTTGACCACTGGCAGATACCGCCTCTAGCAACATACAGCTGTACTATTCTGCGTATTATTGCGTTTATTCTCGACAAGGAATGAATTCAAAACGACAAAGGAGAGGTACGTATGGCGTAGGTTCATTGCTAACTGTGCTATTCTAAAACACCACGCAACAGCTGATCGTCCATTAACTATTCTAAGGGTGGTATCCCTTAGTGCTACTCTACGGAAGCTCAATACCACACACTCCTGGGCTAAAATTTGCTAATCTCTGCCAACAACACAATAAATGCTTTTCTTGAATGCTGCTGCAATTGGCCAGAAGTCATTCAAATCCTGTTCTAACTTCGAAATGAGGCATGCAACCGACTATGTCTATTTACAAAGTTGATCACGAGGCTACGACTCCTTTGGAAATAAGATTTTTAATATAGCTGCAACGCAGAGATGACAGGTTTTCAGCATTAATGATTATGTTAATTGAACTACTTGGCAGCAATTAAATTCGTTTTTAAATGATTTGTCCGAATTGTAGTCCGTAGAATTCAATCGGTGAATCAAACTATTCACGCATGGCAGCCAACCAGGCAAACACATGTCAAAAACGTCAGTTAATGAATAGTATCTCGCAATTTGTCATACTTGTGAACTGGAATTCAGTGACAAAAATATAAAAATTAAAAAAAGAAAACTAAAAGGATCTTTTGATCTTGATTAAGGCCCTGTTTATTACAGCCCTACAACCATCATTAAGTCAACAAGGCTCATCTTCTATTTTAAATTCAGATACCGCTTGTAACCTACTTATTGATGATTTGAAAATTCGATGAAATTTTGCATTATTGGAGTTATTCAGCCAGATCTTTGAGTCGCTGCTTAATGGAGAAAAAAACCATTTCTCACTTTCTTACTCTATTCGTGCTATATTTGTCCTTAGCCTAGGATATTTAATAGATCGCGAAGTTGCGGAGTCCAGTTCGCCATCACTGGATAAATGCATATGAAAGGCTGAATCCAGGAACATGTCTATCCCACTATTTTTCTCAAACGTCCACTTGAAAACAATAAGCAATTTACGATATCGACTACTTTTTCAGTAGTATACATTTAAAAGCAGTCGCTCTGAAATAGTCTACCTCCTATCAATGTGGCTGTTTTTTCATAGTGGTCGTCTACTGCGGAAAATTGACTGAATTAAACCATCCGTGTTTAGATAGTGAACACAAGCAGTAGTAGTCAACTATAAAACCACCCATTTGTAAAAAGTGACTTTGTGATAGAAACTGATAGAAACAGCTACTTTCAAAACACATCTTTTCAGACACATCATACCTTTACCCGACACACCCGACACATAAATGACGGGAGTGTCGGGAATGTCGGAGTAAATTTGATAAGCTTGACCGAATCACACCATTTCAACATTAGTGCAACTACATCCATGCACTGTTTCACCAGATATTGGACTTGACCCGCCAAAGCTCCTAGTGCATAATCGACAACACTATGATTACATAATATAAGTAGCGGAGTCATTGTTGCTGAAAACTTGTTAACGTTACTACGCATCTTTATTCATAAGTGAGATTTTAACTAAAAATTAAAGAATGCTACCTACACTTCATGAATCTAGCCTATTATAACTTTGCTCGAATTCCTTAGTGGATAATAAGTCTATATATTTACTGAAAGTTATGATCAATTGAAACGATACAATTCATTTTTTTTCTCGCTAAACAAAAAGGTAAAACGGTATCAGTTGCCCGCCATCAATTTTCATGGAATTCTAATGTATTTCATTTTTTAAGATCAAATGACTATCAAAAGCCTATCCAAACGCATAATTCAGCGCCCAAGATTTTAAGATCCATGGATCCCAGTCGATTACTCCCGTGTCGAATAGAATATGTAGTAAGTCTTAAAAATATGTGCACTCAATGAAAAAAAAAAACAAAGTAGGTTGTACTTTCTCTACATACCATGGTTATTAACAATATCACTGATGTCCGGAATTCTATGATTCATATCGTTATTTGCGTCCAAAGACGTCGTCGACATTCTCCGAGAACCGATCCTGGTATGTGAGGTTGAGTTTCTAGCACTACTATTCAGTCCTGTCGGTATATACTCAACCATTTCAGTAATGTTTTCCTCTTCTTCATTGGCGCGGATATACTCGCACTTATCTACCAATTGATTAATTGATCGATTAATTTACAAGTAAGAATTGATTACCTATGTCTTGTTAGTATGTAATCATCGTTAAGACATTTCGTAAAAATAGTTAGGCCTAAATATACTTGTGTTTGTTTTCAAAACAAAACAAAATTAGTTATTACTTCAATCAATGAAACTAATTTTGACATTCATTGACATTCATTGCGTTCAACCAATATAGTTAGTTACACTCTATTAGTTCCTTTGATGGTCATGGATTTATGTATTTTCTCAAAATGGCAATAATCTACAAGCGAGGTGACGAGAATATGTTAGCCGATTCATGTCATATATTATAATACGTGTGATGTCCATTGACAGAAATCATGTAAATGTAATTTTTCGGTCGGGCCATTAATTCATTCAGGACTTCCAGGCAAAAATTCAGATTTGCGTATTTTATAGCCTGGTCACTTTCGACACGACGAGAATCGTACATCACAAGTTCATGCTCGTTTTTCGTTAGTGTACTTGTCGCTAGATAGAGTGCTGGCACCTGATCGAATATGGTTGCTGGATTCAGGTAGCACAATCACCGAGAACCGATTTTGGTGACGGAACATGGGGTAAATGTGGCCTAATTCCTGATTAATTAAATCTAAGAATGCCCCTTACTAGGAAGTTAGCAAATCATTCTGTCTGTCTTATAGCAAACCAAATGATTCTACGTAAATATGAGTATGCAAGTCATCCTGCTTTTCCAATATGGCCTGAATCGGCCGACTCGTCGCGTCCCTCGGATTTAAAAAAATCTCAAAATCGCAACTGTTACCTTTAATGATGCGTCGTTGCCACGGTACCACGAGAAACATGACGATCACGAGACAGATGGCACCACTGCCAAAACTTATTACAAACAGTCCCCATAGCGGTATTTTATCAAATCCGAGCACTGTTCGAAAATTCAAAATAAGACTACATGATTGTATCGTATTAGGTAAATATTTGGTGGTATTGTAATGAGAACACGTAACCCTTCGGGGGTGTTGAAGACGTCACGCGTGACGTGTCAATCAAATTTGCAGTCAAATGGCATTCACACGTGACCCATTACTTCAGGTAGCTCGCGTTCACCTGATAGCCAGTATGACGCACTGTTACGTCATATCTAAGGTCTATTGCAAGGGAAAAAACTTTAACAACTTACTGAATTTATCAAAACTGCTTCCAAATACCGCTAAGCAATTTTTGTATATGTCGTTGTATATTGCACATGTGTATGTGTATGTATGTATGTATGTATGTATATATATATATATATATATATATATATATATGTATATCATTCATTTGTTGATTATCTGTTTATAAGCGAATCGATGTATGTCAATCATTTGTTGGTTATCTGTTTATATGTGAATCGCATTAACTATTGTAATTTATTTCAATGAACTTTGATTTTGTTTTTGTGCTCTAAGCAATTGCATTTTTGTCGAGCAATGAAACTTATTCTATTCTATAATCAATTTGCATCATCAATTCGATAACCGTGGCAATTACAATCACAACATACTTATAGTTTAGTTTATATATACAACTGGGCGCAAGCAGACAAAATACAGTACATAGAATCAAAATTGACGCTATCTAGGTTTTAGTTTATTAACCTCTCAATTTAACGCATGTCTATTAAGTTTAGTACACCTACATATCCTTACAAAGAATTACTGACTGATCATTTGTTCTATTTCATCACGCACAGTTTCTTTAAGTTTTATTGTTTCGGATTTTTTTACTGTAAACTACGTAAGCTACCACGATAGCTAAAAAGTTGCCTCAATTTTGACCTTGAAAACATTCAAATATAATATATGTCGATAACTATTAAAATTGGTTGGAGGTTTAAGACCGTAAAGTTCGTATTGAATCATCGCTTCGGAGAATTTAGACGGCTATTGAGGAGCCGACTTCCTAGAGTGTAAAGTTGGAGCTATGAAGGCCCTTCTAGCTCACATATTGGGAATACTTACTTGGAGGTCCCTCATAGAAAACTGAAAACACGTTTATAACTATAGTCAAAGCGTAAATGTACGGAAGCGTTTTCAACCCCGGTTCTAACTGATCAGGCTGAAAAAAAAGATAACGGGTATGTAGATAATGATCCAGTTTTATCGACTGGTATCTAGCCGACCACCGTTGTTGTTTCATAACAGGAAACATGAAATAGATGATAGACCATTTTACAGAACGAATTCAAATGTAAAGTTAAATCATTTTGATATGACTGGATTATCGTGCTGCACGGAATTGCTAACAACAAAAATTTGAATACAGACTTGAATTTGAAAACATAATATTCTGTTACATAATCGGAAGTTGCTATCACTGCGTTAAAACATAGCAACCACGATCATGGTCAGGTGAGTTTATACGTTTATTCATAACATGCCGAAGTGCCAGTTTTTGTGGACAAGTTTCATTCGTTTTTTATTCATTTTAGATTAAGTGGCATTTTATATTCATAATCATTATCAATCAGCATGTTAGCGTTGCCCTTTAACTCGTTTAATTGACATGTCGGATAAACTTACCTTAAGTAGAATGAATTTCTGTATGATGTAAAATATTAGAACAGATACGCCCCCAGAGAGAATTGGAGAAATGATCCACGATACAACTAGAAATTTGAAAAAAAAGAAATGAAAACATTAATCAAATGTATTTTGGAATATTCCCTCCCTCCCTCAAGATAGCGAGCATAACCGTTTTCCTAAAAAGGTTCGAAACATAAATATCGTTTCTTACCTATAAGTCCTATTTTCATCCAGTTCAGCCCACGAGCTCCGTTAGCTACAAGTGCGAATCCCAAAGCGGCTCCCACTATTGAATGAGTTCCACTCACTGGGACTGAAAAAAATGTCGCTAAAATCATCCACACACAGGATCCTGCAAATGAAATGAAATCATTGGTGATTAAGATATTTTAACCTTGACCTTCGACCCTAGAACAAAATCAGTATGGCACATCCTCTCTCCGGTTATAATCATGCTATGAAATAGCAATGTCCTGCTATCGATGGTTCTTCTTGAATCGCATTTTACGCGCAAATGACTTCTACTGACCTTGACCTTTGGGACCCAAAATCAATAGGGCATCCTCCAGGCGAAATCAAACTGATATAGCATTGTCCTGCTATGAATGGTTCTTCATAAATTGCATTCACAAGGTTTCACATAAATGACCTCTAGTGACCTTGACCTTTGGACCCCAAAATCAATAGGGCACATCCTCTACCTAGGGGCAATATCACTATGTAATAAATATCATTGTCCTGCTATCAATGGTTCGTCTTAAATCCCATTCACAAGGTTTCACATGAATGACCTATAATTTCCTTGACCTTTGATCTTTGGACCCAATATCAATAGGGCACACCCTCTCCCTAGGTTTAATCATAAAATGTAATATCACATGATATCACATATTATGATAGTCCTGCTATCAACGGTTCTTCCTGAATCATGTTCACAAGGTTTCACATGAATGACCTGTAATAACCTTGACGTTAGATCCTTGGACCCCAAAATCAATAGGGTACATCCTCTTACTATGGGTAATATTGCTATGTAATTTCTGCTATCAACGGTTCTTCTTGACAATAAACTAATTTTGACAACGTAATACCATAGAACTATAAGCGAAAGGGAAGGCCAACTCCGTGACGTCACTACACATTTGCCTTTGTTATTTTCGAAATTGATCAGCGTCCTCACCGGTGGCGATAAACAATAGGTTCTCGGAAATATCGATTATATTAATCTCTGCGAGCATTGAACATTACCGTTTTTCAAGATTTGGTATTAAGACTTTTAAACCTATTGTTTATCGCCACCGGTGAGGGCGCTGAACAAAACACAAGATTACTAGCGGTGCCTAGCGGATTTTTGAGGAGTCGGCCTTCCCGTACGCTTATAGTTCTATGGTAATACCTGAAGCCGCGTTCATACGATAACTAGTTAGACCGGTCTGAATGGGTCCGTACCTGGTCCGGTCCAAATTTAGACGGGACCAAATTTTGGTGAGGGTTCACATGGCGTTTTGACTCGCGTTGATAAAATCGCTTGTCAAAGGGCCCATTAGATGTCACCATCTGCTAAATAATTAAGTGGGTAAGCAGCTTATAAGAGAGTGATTACATGGTAATGTTTTAACTTACCGGTTAGCGTGGCTACATTTCCAACCATCAGCACTCCTTCAGATCCGTTGTATGGATGAACATCAATTATGCCTTTTCGTATAGTGTCCGACACTTTGGAACCTGGATGAAATCGAAAGGGATTTCATGACGTTAGGCTCAATAGAAAAGGCTTATAATGCATTCTCTCTTAGAGTTCAAAGCAGCAAAAATGTCAAATCATTTTTTTGTACAGGTCGGAATGCTTTTTGAGTACGACTCAGGATTGTGATGTAAGTTCACCTGACATTGCAATAATGAACCTTGTATAAATTCTTATAGAGTGATGAACCCTATATTAATTTAATGATCCCTATCTATTCTGTTGAATATTTCTATCGGCCGAGGGTAGCTAGCGTAGCTCTAGTTAATCATATCCCTGGAACCAAGAGACAGTGTTGTTAATGAATCGAGAAGATACACAATATCCCTGTAAGATGAATAACAAAAGAAATCCCCACGATAGATTCAGCAAAAAAAGTTCTTTAGTAAAATGATATATGTTTCTAGTACTGTTTCGGCTCAATGCCATTAGCCATCATCAGGCATTAGCTTTCCCTGACCCCTTTTTGAATAAAGCTCTGCAGAGAGCACGTCGTATCCATTGGTGCAAATCTCAAGCTCTGCGCACTCGTCAAACCCATTGTCGTACCTGTTGTCCCTTCATTGAAAATCAAAAACGCCTTCATTCGTCTATCTCCACAACAAACAACACGTTTTCAATAACAATGATAAACTTAGTCATAACCTAACTCATGATTCCTCCAAAACGGAACGTCTGAAAATTGGTGAATATAAAATCCCCTGTAAAGTATATGATAAAAATATATTGGGGAAACGGGCCGCGACCAGCGACCAGCGCGTCCGACAACACAAACCGACCTTAAAAAGTTCCAACCCGTGTGGAGAAGCCAATCGTGTTTATGATACCAGTCACAATTTTGACTTTGAAAACTCAGCTATAATGTTTCCGTGTCCTGATAGAACTAAACGTCACATTATAGAATCTGCCGCGATCATTGAATATTTTAAAAATTGTGTAAATTTGAACAATTGTTATGTATTTTTTTGATCTCTAAATTTTTCGCATCACTTGTACCCCCATTATATTAATTCTTGTTCCTTCCACTCACTCACTCACTGCATGACTTTCATGTCCTTTCTTTTTCTTTTTTTCTGAATAACCACAAATTTTAATCAATTTTAAAAATTACTCCAATTTGTGTTATATTACCCCTAGTTTTCCGTTTGCCTTCTTTGTTTTCTTCTTTTGTTTCCGGTTTTTGTTTTTAAATTACCCGGTACCTCAATCTGTATTATCTTTTCAACATTTTAATCATATCATATCGCTCACTTATCCCTTTTGTGTGATTCTCTTATGAATATTCTGTTAATTTGCTTTTGTTCTCAGTATGCCCGATGATGGCTAATAGTATTTAGCCGAAACTTTGCTTGAAATATATACCACAAAATGTAACCATATAAACTTTCCTTTTCTTGCCGAATCTAGGGATTTCTCTCGCCAGTGAGAATGAAATACATACTTTTAACAACAATATTTAGGGTACATAGATATTTTACTATTAAACTAGATTTCTTCATAGAAATTTTCAAAACTACGATAATACGTATCATTTTAATGAATGTTGCTCGGTAAAAGTCACAGAATGATGTCATTTTCATGCACGTAGTTGGTAAAAGTCACAGATTATCCAAGGTGAATATTGTGAAAAACACCACGGAAAATTTGAAATTTTTGAAAACTATTTAAGTTTTTCTTGATAAAGATATTGAAGTATTTTATAACATACTGCTGTGAAATCAAATTTGGAGGATATTTACTGGGGGATTTTTACCGGGGGGAATTTGTTAATGTTGGTGACAAAATTTAGTTTCAAAGTTTTGGTTGAAAATCCCATTTAAGTAATAACGGTGGTGGCCATTATGAAAGGTTATGAAAATCCGCCAGATTTTCAAATGTAAGGGGTGATTTCGATTGTTTCTTGGGATTACCTATTTCCTATTACCCCAAGGTGACTTCTCCGTGCCATAGGGATCCTTCAAAATGGGTGTTTATTCGACAACCAGTTCCATAGTCATATCTTAGACTGAAGACCAGTTCAAGACTAGCTTAGTTCTTTAGCCAATCTAACAATCAAAGACCAGTCTAAGATTTAAGACTACTTTTGTACTTGAGTCACAACTGTGGAACCGGCCCTAGAAGATATGGGGAAAATCCATTTTTCGACCTCGTTACCATGGTGGCAACATATAATTAATATTAACTCATTGTGAACGATCATGGAATACTACAGTAATAGAAATATTAATACGATCTTCTTATTCCACTGGTTATGTCAATAATGCGGGCAATCTACGCGATGCTTTAGGCAATTGCAACAATCGCGAGACTAATTTATCATACGATGTACCAATAACAGTGTTATATCATTATGCAGAATATTTCCACGAAAAATTTGACTGTCTATTACGTAGTACTGGATAGCAGCGGTCACCGGCAACACCGTTTATGAGCGCCATACAATTATCTTATAGCAGTTATAGGCAACAAATCGGTACCATTTGAAATAAAAAGTCAATATAGAATACATGTATTACAAACGCAAGTCATAAGGAACCACATACTTATGATAAATACATAAGTAAGAATTATTAGTTTTGGAACGGCAAAGGTCTTCATCGGTAAGAGCGTGCACAGAACTATCGGACTATTTACACGTAGAAAACGACCAAAAAAATATAAAAATGGACAAAATGATCTTGTAATATAGCTATTTCCAGAATCTCATTGTATTAAATTAGGCAGCCAGAAAAATTCATCCCAATCAGTCGCTTGCCGGTTCAGACTGAATGGAAGATTGTTTGAATGAACCGGAACCGAATTTCCAATTATGTACTTCGATTTTAAAATATTCTGTTTACTCGACCGCCGATCACACATCTATATCTGTACTTCGATTTCCGATTTCAAAATCAAACCCCCTGTTTCGCTCCCGGCAGGTGTGGTGGGTCTGTAAGGGACACTCAATCGAAAAATCAAACAAAATTTACCAGCCAAATAAATAAATAATGGGGACAATCCCTATTTTAAGATCGAAAAAAGAGCTTGCACAGAGGTAACAGTTTCGAGCTTATAGTACGTATGTCGATAAACGACTCCCCATGGTGAAGTATTGGACGCATCAACACTACCTCTGAGATGAAATATTTGTCTCGACCACAAGACATACGAAGAGATGAATTGTAACGTTGGTATTCACATTTATTCTACAAGCTGAGTTGCCTGCGCTCTGCTCGCGAGAGCGAACCAATAATTACAACTAACAAGTACTTCATACACACAAAAACTCATTTGTGTGGAGCATGTTGGGAACCTGCCAAAAAGAACGGCAGGAAAACTAAACTATTCGACAATTGGAGGGAAATTCCCGACAATATTATTTATTGTGTACAATGTACGACTTTCTAAAATCCTTTTTGTCATGAATTCATAAGCTTTAGCCTTCACAATCGCACCCATCGTTAATTCCTTACCTGGACATTTTAACCGAAGGCACGATCATTTCCTTATGAACATTTTTGTTTTGTGTGCGCATTTGTTGAAAGTCGATGCTCGATACCCAACGACGCGCAGTTACCTCTCCTTAAATGCCCCCATTCATTTCTTTTAAAAGCCGGACGCTAAGTAAAGATGAAGCAGCATTCATTTTTGTATTGAAGTAAGTTAGCAATTAAGGATCTGCGAATTGAACGTGTATCGGCACTAGCTATGTGTGATCATGGATTCTTAAAAGTTTTTAGTTTCCATTGTGTGGTGTAACAGATTAATGAATACCGACTGCATTAACTGCATAAAAATTCACAAAATAGATTAACCATAATTAAGAATAAGTAATTAGTGTTGGCCAAAGAAGGCTATCATCTGCACAAACAGTGGTGTGGTCGCGGTATTTCCAACGATCCTGACACGTGAATGAAGAGGATAATTGGAGTGTCAAATAATGTTCGTAGACCCAGGTAACAGATAGATTCTTGCGCATAAATAAATCTGCGTCCGGTTATAATTCATGCAATTGGTTAATAGCTACTCAAATAGACCGGTTTCATTTTAATCTAAGAGTTGAGTCATTTATTTCTTTGTCAATGAATGATTGTTATGGCTGAGGAACTGAGTGGTAATGCTTACCGATTAAAATGGCGCCTGCTAATTCGAATACCGAGGCGATGGCGCAAGCCTTATAGAGAGTCAACACTTTGGCACCGACGATCGTTCCGAACGTGTTCGCCACGTCGTTCGCTCCGATGCCGAAAGCTAGCGCGAACGCAACCACGAAACCGACCACTACCATCCAAATCCAGTCATCGCGGATGAACTTATCTTCCACTGACGTCAATGATGTCGCTAGTGATGTCGCACTGTCGGCAGCAGCTGACGTCAGGCCGTTGGCTATTGTCGTGAAAACACTAGCCATTTTTGTGTCATCTATTTGCACAATGGAAATATAAATTCGGACAGAGTATTGTACGCTTCCAATCTTAAATCACCAAGGTTTTTCGGTCAGTGATATCGGTATTATCAAGAGATAATTTAAAAGCCCGAAATTCGATCGATAAAGTTTTATATGCGCGCGTGCAGGCTTTGGCTACGCCAAACGCACTATATTAGTCAATGCAGTTCAAGTTCATACACAGCCGCACTGGTCGCACCTAAAAGTCTAGTCCGATTTATGATATTTATACATAAATAATTCATTAAATCCGAATATTAATTCCACTGGGCAACAACTTTTCGAAAATTGCGATATCTAGAGCGTTGACCAAAAGATATAAAATGTCCATATATCTTAACGATTCTATTGTGCAAAAAACTAGGAATTGTCGTTAGAAAAATAACTTTTCCACAATCAAGAAAACATAGCTTTTCCCATAATGCAGGATGTGAACTACGTGGGGTTAGGTTTTTCGCCTGGTTTTTCTTACTTTGTCATATCCAGCTATTTGGTCTATCCAAGTTAATCAGTTTTTGTATCCTGATAATCAAAGTTGTTGTTGTAGTTCAGTTGCAGTTTTCATGTCACCAGTCGGCTTTCAATAAAAAGAACTATCGCAACGCTTTAACTTATTTCCTTGCGGAGAGTGCTGTCAGTCCAACCGCTGGGACTTGGACACTTTCGATCCTAATTCAGTCCCCGAGTTACCTACAAATGAACTCTGTTGTGAAAAACATGCCCAATACCGCTCAGTTCCGCTTTGACTTTAATTACCTATTCTGCGAACTGATAATCTCGAGTCAATACAAGGGCAATGGTTCTTCTAACCTATATAATTTATTAAATAACGTTCAATATATCATGAGAAAGTTCAGATAATGGAAATCTTTGAGACAGTCGACTTAATTCATTCAGCGTTGGCCTCATTCTTTCTTTATTTTTTTTCGTAAACCATGTTGTCAAATATTTTATTTTTGTATCTTCTTGTTTATACAAAGCATATATAGAAAAGAATAGAATAGAATATTTTATTGCTCACGAAAAAACATTTGCTTAGAGCAAAAACACAAAACGACATGAATGTCAATACGACACAATATCAGGACAACATCAGAAGCAAAATTATGTTGTATTTTGGATAGGTGATAGGTGATAGCCAAGGCTAATATATATCCAAAATTACACTACACAGTAAATGTGCGACAAAAATAATACAGCAATGTTTTCAAAATATTTGAGACCTCTTCGTATGAATAAGGCAAGCTTTCGGAATTTTACCTCAGATGATCTAAATAAGTCCACAAATTTATGTAATTGTGGGTTATCTACAAAGTACGAGCTAATAAGGTCTCGACAAAAATTGGCAAAAAACGGACAAACAGATATAAAATTAAATTCGTCACAGACAACTCGCATATTACATTTTGTGCAAAGTCTGTCCGCATGTGGGACACGGTTATACCTCCCAGTTTCAATCGGTAAGCGGTGGTTCGAACATCGAAATCTTCAAAGGGTTATCCTTAAATCGTCTGACAATTGAGTAAGATAAGTTTCAAATCCCCATTCTGTTTTGAATATCTTATATGATTCAGCAATACTAGAAATGTTACACTGATCCCGGGCCCAATTTTGAATACATTGGTCCTTTAATCGTAGTGACAGACTTTGCGCTACATAATCGGGGTCATGCGGGTTTTGATCGTACAAAATATGTCCAAGACCGTTCGTTATAAGCGTGTTTTGGATAAAAACTAACCAGTCATGGCGGGAACCACGCTCCGCAGACTTTAGTATTACATGCGATATTTCAGATGATAATTTATTGCTATTACGCAGTTTCAGTCGAGAAGTTAATTAATCTAATTTTTGACGCCTTATAAAACGTTACCATTATGAAACCTAAACGATGTTAACCATTCAGCGTCATTTTACAAACGACAACCGTAAATCGATGTGCAAAGCGTAACAGGGTATGTGTACACATACGAGCTATTTGGCAAAATATTATTGACACAGACTTAGAATGGCTTCCTGTGATTATATAATGAGCTTTATTTGAACGTTGAAATGTTATATTGCATTGAAAATCATTAGAAGACGTATTGTAATAGTAAAGGATGTATTATATCAACAGTGGCAGGCATAAATACAAATGATAAGTAAATCGGAATATTCGGTCAAAATGGCGGATGTATACACGATTCGGAAGTCTGATATAAAATTAAGACCCTAACATGGGGATGCTGGTGGAATGACGAAGCTATGTACGATCTGTAAAAGGGCCGGCGTGAATTTCATCGGCGGCTACAAGCGGTCAATATAAAAATGTGTAAACATATGATTTCATTATTAAAAATGTTTTTGAAAATTTGTTCGATATTTGGGGTATGCAGGTTTCATGAGATTAGCAATTCAAAATAGCATAGCTGTCATATACGGCTCCGCATCCTCTGATGGCATGTATTAGGTGACAATTCAATTCAATTCTATATTGATCCTTATTACATATAAAATTCCGGGATAAAAAAATTCCTAAATTCAATAAAGTTACAAATTTTGAAATTAGAAAATACAACAAACAAGACACACGCGTAATTCATACAGAATAACATTAATAAGCTATTTTAAATGACTGTCTACTTCTAGACTGGTTACCGGTCTCCTATCTTCAATTAGAGACCGGTTGTGCCCATCCTCCATTTTACATTTTCGATGCATGTCAAATAAGGTCAAACATGTAAAGTAGAAAGTTACTTCCTGGTTAAGATGGCGTCTCTTCGAATCTGCTTAGCTTCGAGGGATATCAAATTTATTTGTCCTTTACAATGAACGGAAAGACATTAATTGCTGTAAGTATTAGATAAATCCGCTGATAATTTACCTGGTACTCGGAATATAAACTAACAAGGATCGATATCTAATGCGAGGTGAGCTCTGCCGCGACCGTCACTGAATACAGAACATTCTGAAGGAACAGAGGACATCCTTTCTATATCTACCGTGAGATGTATTAAGCGAATTGATGTTTTAATACAGTGTTGTAAAATGACTATATTTATTATCTGAATAAAGTTTACAATTGTTGAACTCAATAGTGCTTTGTGAGATCAGATATTTGGATCCACCTCAGCCTACTGATTTCTGATACAGACAGCAAGTTGGTCAAGACAAGTTACTCAGATCACACTGGAAATTACTCTCCTCATGGACCACACAATGTCAATGTTGGTGATGATGATGAGTTTATCACAATCAAGGAGTTTCACCGCCTGTTATTTGGAATCTCATTTCATGACAGCTAGTGCTGATTCTTTATTCTCTTTGATTACTGCATGATGTTATCATTCTGAAATTAAAATGCATATCACACTTACAATTAAACCTGGATTGACTTTACAATTAATGGTTCAGAATCCATTTTTCAAACTTACCGTGATGCATTGCAATCTATTCTTTTCATTTTGAGCTCAGATTTGATACGCATTACTTCATTTTCTTAAAACATCCTACGAGTTGTGACTCACAAAATCATCACTAAAACGCTCACAATAATCTACAATAGATAATCAATATAGTGTTTGTGAAATAGCACTCGTATTCAATGTTCACATTTTTACGAAGTAAATAACTAGGTGAAGTTACCTTGTTGATGTAATTATTTTCACTGGATCAACTGCTGATGTCCAATGTCACATTAAGAACAATCAATCAATCGCCTCGAGTGATCAAACAAGTAGCCTCTGCTGCATGGTTCGGTGACAGTATGTCAGTAGTAGTAGTATTGTATCTACTGTTGTTTCCATCCAGTCCAAATTGCTGATTGACGACCGGTAGGTTTGACGGCGCTGTCACGCAGCCATCCTGATATAAAATATTTTCGGTACCACACGCTAAACAAGTGCCTGCAGAAGCGTTACCTGGCAGTTTTAATGGGATTTCTTTCTTCATTGATATAAAACATGACTTTAAAGAGGTCCATGGAACGTAAATCGAGACACTGTGTAGGTGGCCATGTTACATTGTTCACGTGATGAAATACTGAAATCTGATTGGATCCGTAAATTCCGCGGAAGATGGCGGACCGGCAAAACCTGTCCCATATTGAATGGGACAGGCAACCAGTCTATGTCTACTTCAACCCAGACTCAAGAGGACATCGAGTGACAGCCAAACCGAAAGGACCGGCCCGGCTGGCTAGGCCACACGTTATGCTCCAAAGTCATGATGAAGCAGACATCAGAAGAGCTCTTTCCTCAACCATGGAGGCAATGAAGTTGCAGACCAGCTTACAGGCAAAAAAGTGAATGAAGTCGATCGCAAGTTATCAATTATTGACAATTTTCAATAAAAAACTTAAACCAGTACTGTACAGTCGAAGACCTATCACCTACCAAATCGCCAAATCTCATAATTCCCCAAATTTCTTAAAATTTCTATTTCAATTTTGCAATTCCACATTAGCTTATCCCAGAAATTCTACATTTTTTGCAGGCGTCAAATGATTTATTGAAATTGATTATCTTGTTATAATAATTTCAAGTGGAAAACGCCCTTACTCTCTATACGCAAAAATGGTAGGAGTTGACTTCTTTAGCTTCGAAATGTACTTAAAAATTTTCAATTGAATCCTTTCTAGGAAAGACACATTTTCAATTCCCCAAATTTCACATCCGAAGGTAAGAATAGGAGGTACCATACTGTCATATAATTGTAATGCAATATCAATTCCGAGGGCATGCGCTTGAATTTTATTTAGGACATAAAACAACGCCTTGTTTGCGTGCTCTGCGATAGATTTTTTACAGAGGGTGAATTTACCATTGTTATTAAAAAATAGTACCTAAATACCTAAAATTCTCAACTACCTCGATCTGATGGCCGTTTATCATTATATTTGGTCGGCGGCGGCCTTACCTTTTCTCAAAAACTATAACCTTCGTTTTATCATAGTTAATTATTAAGTGTCATTTCTGGCAGTATTCAGCCATTTTACTTGCTAATACCTGAAGGTTCAATGGGTTCTCGACCAGTTACACGGTATCATCAGCATACAGTTGTACTAATAATTTAAAACATATACAGTTGTCATTTCTCTAAGAAAATCGATACTCGGGCAACCTTCGTCTAATAGATATTGTTCCATGTCATTAACAAATATAGAGAATAATGTCGGAGAGAGGTTTTCTCCCTGTCTTAAGCCCGTTAGGGATTCAAAAAAGTCAGATGTCTCCCCCATCAACTTTCACACAAGACTTTGCATTTGCTTTTGCAATATATTTTTTTTCCATTTGCAAAAAGAGTTCTATTACACTCTTCAGGGAAAAAATATGATCTAAAAATATATTCCTTTCTAAAACCATTTCTGATTTAATGGCCCAAAAAAATTATTCTATTGCATTTTCTCGTTAGTTATCTGGTGGATGAGAAGGGGTTAAGCAATCGCGTAGTGATATGTCCGCATTGACATGGGCAGTAAAGAATGGAGAACGGCCTCTTCTGAATGGAAAAACATAAAGTTATGTACCTCCGATTTATAAATATCAATAGTGTTTGAATATCACTATTATTCCAACTATCAGTAGCCATGGCATTAATTGGGATTAATTCTCAGCGTTAGAATACGTATTTCTAGAGCAGTGGTACGGCACGCCTACTCGTGAAAGAAGCCCGTATAGGTAAGTTATGTGATCGTGCGGGAACGCCTTTGCTAAATTTAAAACCATTTCATGATGACACGAAACATTAAACGGTAAACGGTAGGCTACCACCATGATACGATATCACCAATAAAGACGTTTTATCTTATTCGATTTTAACAGAGTTGTTTATTGGAGGAATATCATTGATAAGTACGCTTTGAATAACCATGTTGTATCATCAATCAGTTGACTGACAGCTTATTGTAAAATTCCATCGGTTCGGCTATATTCTAAGATAAGTTTTCACTTTAAGATACTCCGCCCGCCTCCTGCGCACTCACGAGGCGGTAGCAGCCCTTTACGCACTCGGCAGATAGATTCGGTTTGTAATGCGCGCCGGGAAAAATAACTTCAATCTTTTCCACGCGTTGAACACCACAACAGTGATTAAATTTACACGTTGTTTGTCGTAAATTGCAATATCGCGATGGTTATTTGCCGCTTCTGAGTGTAGTTTTTTTTTAAATTGAATCGAGCGGCCTCGGTCGCACAGTGAGATAAGGCGTGATGCTGTTGCATCCACTATTAGTGTTGAGTGATAAGTGGGTTCGTGTGCTGCTGACTGCTCACAGTGTGCGGGCAACACTTCACTGGCCGTCCCGTCATGAGGTTGATTGAACAATCAAATAGGGAAACCAAGGTCCGAACGACGTAAACTAACAAAAAGACAAACAAGCAATCATCAGCCTGCCTCAGTAGTGACACCAATGCCGCCATCGCTCTCAGTGCGACGTTTTGATTGATGCGTACGTTTTTCCGGTTGATCTACCTATTATGCCTCAGAGTATTTTGCATTCAGAAAAATTGTTCTGTTTTTGTTTTCATTATCCGGCAATAGGGCCTAACAGTTCATGCAAGGAAAACCACGGTCAGTCGAGATTACCCGTACAGATGTACATTAAATACGAATCTCGTGTAGGCGAAAGTGCTGATTGTTGTATTAAATGGGTTTTTGGATACAAATCTGGATTGATATAAATCTCTTGGCTGGGACATGATGTAAAAAATCAGAATAAACTTGTTTCGCCTTAAACAAAATTGCATTAATGAGGTTCAACAGTACAAATAGCGTAGGCTAAATCGTTCGGCAGAAAAATGAAGTTCATTCAATTCTTAAGTCTGTGGTCCTCCCAATCAACATCGTCATAGAACATTTTCCGGCAGATGTAAAGCATTAACCACTTAATACCTTACCACGCTATAATCATGGATGTATAAAATAGAGTTTATACGTCCATGGTATAATCTACCAATGCTTCAATGCCCATGGGCCTCTTGTCTTGTCATTTGAATTTATCAGTTTTTTTTATTTGATTATTAGGGATTTTCATTGAGAAATGAATTGTAACTTTTCAACACTTTAATTTCCTTCTCATGGATCTTGAACTCACGCTGTTATTCTTCGAATTTTGTTATGACCTGACGAAAAACATCATTTTTAATTTTTGAGAGATTGTTAATTTCTATTGGTTTAAGTAAGACGCTCTGGACTTTCACGAGTTAATGAAGAAACACAATCGAGCAAAGAGAACTAAATTTAGAGATTTAGAGATTCTTTAAAAATCATGTCGCGTAATCGGAGGGTCTGTCTAATTACATACCTCTTACCGCCCTTTGGTTTTTTCGCTCCGATTTTGATTTTATTGTTTTAGATGCAACCTGAATGATTCATTTCAGGACTTCACCCAGTCCAGAGCGTGACGCTCCGTAATACTGCCCGTACTAATTAAGGAGCTCACGTGTGTCCGATAGCGATATACCACTGTATCTGACTCTCAGACTCAGTGCATTCGTTATCGATTAAACAATTTAAAGAATGGGATTAAACAAATCAAAGAATGGAACTTATTTATAAAAAATAACATGAACATCATTTAGGCTATATGATAATTCTTTTCTCTGCTGTGATCATAACCGCTGATACGTTTCATTCACTTCAAATGAAGATACATTGTATTCTAAAACATACAAGGCATGGAATGATCACTGTGTAAATCTATTTTGGAATAAATAAAATATAATACGTGTGTGCTGTTTTCCCTTAGGTTAGGTCCTCGACAAGACTACAGACACGAACTCTGGTATAGACTTGATATATAATATAGATTCAACAACAGCTGCACACAATTCTAGTCTCGGAATAGAGACTGTCTTTACCGGTGTTACTCGACTTTTGGCGATGATCAAATTTGAAATCGAGCATCTATTGCAACAAAGATAGGCACATGCCCCATACGCTTTTGCTGATGCGTCGGCAAAGACATGTAAATTCGATACATCAGTGAAATTGGATCCGGGCATCTGGGAATAGAAAAGGTAGAACTTATAGTATGTAAGCACATGGATAGTTTCGACCATTCAGCAACAATTGAATCATTCAGTGGCTCGTCCCATTCTACGCCCATTGACCAGAGTTTTTGCATGAATATTTTCGCGCGAATAATTACAGGAGTAAGCACACCAAGTGGATCATATATCTTGCTGGCTGCACTCAAGATTTCACGTTTGGTTAGGAGCTCATCAGGTGCAGTCAAAGAGGGCTTCGATATAAAACTGAGTTTATTGGAATGAACGTTCCACTTTAAACCTAGAAATTTGACAGTTGTAGAATTGTAAGAGACCCCATCGGAAACAGCAAGTTCATGTGTAGATTCGCCATTAGAAGCCCAAGATCTAAGATTGAATTTTGCATCATTCATTAAGTCGCGACTTTCACAATAATAGTTGTCCAATGCATCGGATGACGGAACAGATACACCGAAATTATCAACATAAACATTAGAAAGCATGGATCTGGAAACGGTAGAATCGTATTGTAGTAGATGTTTGATAATCGTTACATTTAGTATAAACGGGGAGGAAGCTGCACCAAACAAAACAACACAGAACCGATATTCAACGAATGGACTTTCAGGATCGCTTGGATCAGACAACCTAATCTAGTGAAGTCCTTGTCGTTACCTAAAGAAATCTGCAAGAAAGCCTTTTCAAAATCACAAATGGCGGCATACTCGAATAACCTGAAGCGTAAAAGAATGGATGAAATGTCATTCTGTAAGGCAGGACCGGGCTCAAGACAGTCGTTCAAACTAGGAGAGTCAGAATGTTTCATGACAACTGCAGTTATACACGATGCGAATCGGCGTTGTGGGCGAGTCTTTAAACACGGGGTGATGAGGAATATAGTGGCATTTTCCCTCATAACGAACTGTTTCGTGAAGAGGAATTCGTTCGATGATCTTGAGGGATTCTTGTTCGTGGATAATTTTGGAATATAAACGTAACATGTCTAGATCTTTGCCTAAACGTTGAGCTGTTTTGCGAGTGCGAGTCATGCATATATCATAATTGGTAGGCAGTGATTCGTGCTCAATTTTCCAAGGAAATGGAGCTATGTATCGACCATTGTTTTGTTGAATAATGGTCTCGGAGTAACGTTGCGTGAAATCCGGGATTGCTATTTTATCATCTATCCCTAAACATTCTATTTTCCAAAACTCATTCAGGTTTTGCTCGGAATGATTCTCTACTAAGCTAATCATGGAAATTGATTGAGAACTAGGATTTGGATATTCTACTGGACCAGATAAGACATAACCTAGTTTTGTTTTTACGGCAGTAAGGGAATTAGAATTCACATCTTTAATACAATGACCGTCAACTATTTTGTAGTAATTATCTGCACCTATCAAAATTTGGATTGTGAAGGTACCATCACCTGGGGATGTGCTAATTCGAGATCACGAAGGTGAGAGTAATAATGTACTTGTGTTATAGAACTAACGTCAATTGGAGTCGATATCATAGGAAATACTAATAATTCTAATTGTACCAAGCTGCCATCTTTACTAACAATGTGAAGATTTACTACACTAAGAATTTGATGACCAGAGTTCGTTGAACCAAAACAAGAAATGTTAAGTTCTTCTTGCCTCAATGGTTGAAGATTGAGTTGTTGCGACAAGTCATGTGAAATGAAAGATCTCATCGAAAATTATGTTAGCGAGTGGACGGAGTTGAGGATATTCAGGGTTGAGTACGGGCGCTATTGCTGTCTTTGAAAGTATTGTACTATGACCTTTTGTGAATAACGTAGACACTGATTTTCGCTCAGTGTCAATGGATAAGGATACGTCTGCAGTTGGTTGATGAGACTGAACCGAGTTCAACATTGAATCATCCTGTTGCTGTAAAGGCGATTGATCCCTGTCAACGTTCGAATGAGCATTTGAAGTATTAGTAGCCAACAACTGTCGAGAAGTCTGAAATTGATGAGAAGATACGTCAATTGGATTATCAAGTACTTGATTATTTCCTGATTTAGCTTGAAATATTGATGTACAAATGCTAGTGTGATGTCTTCTTTTACACAATCTACAATTATATCGAGATTTACAAGCTATAATGAGATGCGGACCTAAACAGTTGAAACATAATTTATTTGATTTTATATGAGCAACCCTATCATCCACAGATTTCAAATTCGAACAGTTTTCTGAGTTATGGTCTTTAGCCTTACAATATGTGCAATGCACATATTTCGATTTAACAGTAAAACTTTGATTCCTAGGATTTCGGAGTACGTTTACAGGTTGTCTCTGATAAGTGAACAATGTAGAAACTGATGGTTCTCGCTTCCCAGCTCCAGCTTCTAAAATATCTAATTCATTAAACAGAAATTGTCGTATTTCATTCAGGGAAAATCTTCTATTGCCATGAAAGCGAACAATATTACTTCTGCATTCTGGTGGCAACTTATTCCAGATTAAAGAAACTAACATATCTCGGTATGACATATCGCCAAAGGTTTTCTATCGCTCGTACGTGACACTCAAAAGTTATCTGTGAATTTCCTCATCGAGAAAGAGTTATACGAAGGAATTGGTTCGGACATTAACGCTTGCATATGGCTGTCGATGATTTCATGTTCCTGGCCAAAACGTCGAGTCAAAATATCAATCGCATGTATGTAATTTGCGTCAGTTAGTGTCAACCCTTGAATGCAATCCAGAGCTGTACCGGACAATAATGGTTTCAAATGCTGAAATTTCTGAACATTCGGAATCGAATGTATTGAATGAACGCCTGCATTGAAAGAGTCCCAGAATGGTGACCATTTCATAACATTTCTGTTGAATGTGGTAAGTTCTAATTTTGGGAGATTAACTTTAATTCGGGTGTTTGAACTGTTAATATCTGACGGACAGTTTGGAGACGTTCGCGCGTTAGCATATTGGTCGTAAAACAACTTACGGTCTTTCACTTTGGAGATTACATCCTCCGCCTCTTCCGACACTTTCATGTATATTTCATCATTGTCGATCATCTGTAACATGGATTCGTTTATCAGTTCGAGTTCTCGGATTTTGTCTTGTAGCTGACATGAACTACGTTGGAGTTTTTTGATGTCTGGTGGCTGGCAGGTTTGGCTGTTCGTGATCTCGTCGGCTACGTTGATGATCTAAGTAGATTGAGCTCTCTGTGCAGTTCTTTTTCTCACCAACGCCTGGTAGTCGTTAGATTTCAAGATTTCTGCCATTCTTAACGGCTCGAGGGACCAAAATGTGCTGTTTTCACTTAGGTTAGGTCCTCGACAAGACTACAGACACGAACTCTGGTATAGACTTGATATATAATATAGATTTTATTTTGCAGTTTCGGTACTTATAGTACGTACAGTCATGCTCATTGAATTATATTACAGAAAATCAGTCAACTACGCAAAGTCAGAGTCAGAGTTGTTTTTAAGCAAAATAGCCTATATTCTGTTTGTAAGATGTATTACTAAGATGTGAATGAATTCATATATTATCGCTGATTGAAATATCCGTTAGCGTATCGCTGCCTCATTTCTTCTCCATCCCATCGCGGAGACCTTCATCTGTCCCGGCGTAATGTTCCTCCTCATCTGATCGCTCTTCAAATTCATTTTCTGGTAATGTTCTGGAGGCCGTGTAATTCACAAAAGTTCTGAAATAGCACAGAAGCCGCAATCACCGAACAGCATTTTTGAGGGCTAAGCATAATAGCACCACCTAAAAATGTAAATTTCTAATAAGATCATGTCTTCCATTTCAAGCAATGTAATTAATCCCTGGATGCATATTTAGAATTGATTGAGGTATATTTTTGTTAATATCAGATACCATCGATTTATACTTGTAATTTGTTGTTTTTACACCACGGCGTGTTGCACACTTGGCATTTAGCGAACTTATCAAATTTATGGCACACCAACCATCGCATCTTCCATCGGCCAAAATGTGCATTCAATTTTGCTCCTTGTTTTCATGTGGCTGACGGTGTATTTCTGCTCTCCTTCTGTCCTCGGTAGATCAAACGTCGTCATCAAGTATTTCCGTAGAGTACTACGGAGCTTACCATTTTATCAAAGCAAGACACAGTTTTGTGATCGTAACATTACGTCTCTGGGGCCGCAATTTATGGTGGCTGACAAGGGCCAAAGAAAAAATTTTGAGGCGGTCCCGCATTGTTGGAAAGATTTTACATTTTTTAAACTAAAACCTTTAGCGCGATTCATTGTACATCCCCCTTTTGCTTCAAAAGTTAAATTCATGTATCGTGAGAAAGGTGACAATTTCTATTTTCTGATGGTGTTTATTTCATTTTTCTTGCCTGCAACAATCGGATACAGTTACAGTTTAAAAAATATACGTCATTTTAAGGAAGGCGCCTCAAAAAGATTGGTAATTTTGTGTTATCGACTGTAACTTTTTCATGTTTTGAGATACAATGTAGAATTTTTCAATGAAGATAGAGTCTTATTTGAGGATTTTGTTGATCCTACTTTCGTAAAAATATCTTCATAGAAGCGCGCGTGCCCACCGGTTAAGTCAAGTGCAAAGTGCACACGAGTGGTTGACCGTCGATTTTTCTGCATACGCGTATGGTGTCTCGATTCATTGCCTAACAATGGACTGGGTTCATTCATTCGAAGCAGGATTAAATACGCTTATAATGAATATCTTGCATGATATCATTTTACATTACGGGTGTCTCATAGGCCTGGTTTTATTTGTACATTGTTCGGTTGTAGGTAAAAATCCCCCAGGTAAAGATCCCGAGGGGTATTTTACCCAGAGGATTTTTACCCAGGGGATTTTTACCGCATACCATCAATCGGCGTCCAATCTCTTGGCCATTTTTCCGTTCACCGTCGCAACAGTTGGAATAAAACCTATGAAATCTATGAGCATTTATATCAAGAAATTTTGATTGAGTGAGATAATTGTATTGTATTGTATTGTATGAGGATTAAACATTTTAATGGCTGGTGATTATTTGTGATGAAGTAATCAGTGAGATGGACTGTTGATTTTATTATCATTATTATTATTATTATTATTATTATTATTATTATTATTATTATTATTATTATTTATTTATTTATTTATGAATAATTTACATCAATAAATAAATACCAGACAAAATAACAATAGATAATTAATTTGATTCATACAAAATATATATAAACTGATGTAAAATAACAGCAGGGCAACCAGAGGAAAGCAGAGCTTGTAATATCAGGCACCCCAAGAGGAACAAATAGAGATGAAACACGCACGCTACACACAAACACACACGCACGCACGCTCGCAAGCAAGCAGCATACACGCACACACCAAAACACCCACCACATATAAGAAAAGCACACACATATATTCACACACATTTACTAGTAGACACACAAAAAAATGTATACATATAGATACATAAAGTTATACCTTGGAGTTTACTCCAAGGTTATACATACATCATATGAGCATAAGTAAGTACTATTTGAGAAGGTCATTGCACCTTATACGTAATTATCATTATTATTATTTTCATGAATAAACTGTAACGATTAATAATGAGAAAGTAAAAGGTTTTTTGTTCGATTTTTGAAACGTTCAATAGAAGGGGAGTTTTTAATTGAATCATTCATAATATTCCAAATATTTGGACCGTTGACTTATATTGAAAAACGTTTTAGATTTGATTTGAATGAGTCAGGGCGGATGTTGTTGCTGTTTCTAGTGTTGTATCCAACTTCATTCGGCTTAAAAATATTATTGAACATCTCAGGTAACTTGTTATTGACATATAGATACATGAATTGTCCAATTTGAAAATTGTTCAATATATCTGCCAATTTAAGAATTTTTGCAGACTTAAATAAAGGTGAGGTATGGGCTCTAAAATCAGTTTTAAAGATAATGCGGACCGCTTTCTTCTGGAGAAGTCCAAGCTTTCTTAAGTTTGAAGGATAAGTATAACCCCATACAATATTACAATAGGTGAGATGGCAATAAATGAAAGAATAATATATCATCTGCAGTAAAGTTGTTTTTGACAAAATTCCATAAAGACTACCCATTATACCAATGAACCGTGATAGTTTAGTAGAGATGCTATTAATGTGTGACTTCCAAGTACGCTGGTCGTCAACTTGAACGCCTAGAAATTTTGTTGTCGAGACTTGTGATATAGACATATTGTTGATTTTGATAGAAATTGAGTGTTTATGTTTAGCACGTTTGAAAAACATGAAATGAGTCTTTTTCAAATTCAATGAAAGCCTGTTTGCCCGAAACCAGATATTCAGTTTGTGTAGTTCTGTATTTACTATTATAGTTAACTCATTAATATTGACATGAGAAGTGAATACATTGGCATCATCAGCAAACATGATAAGATTAAAAATGCTTGATGCGTTTGCAAGGTCATTTATATATAATAAGAAAAGGATCGGCCCCAAAATAGATCATTGAGGCACTCCACAGAATACAGGATAGGTAGTGCTAGTAGTCTCTTTAAAAAGAACAGTCTGAAAACGGTTTGAAAGATAGTTTCTAAACCAGAGTAATGGCGTATCTCTGATGCCATAATGGCAAAGTTTAGACAATAGAATTTTATGATTCACTGTATCAAATGCACGCGAAAGGTCTAAAAATATTCCTATAGTTGATTTGCCATTGTCTTAATTATTGATAATTTTATCTATGATAACAGTAATAGCCATGTTGGTGGAATGGTCTTTTCTAGATCCAAATTGACATGGAGATAGTATTTTATACTTGTCCAAAAAACTTATAACTCTTTTGTAAACTACTTTTTCAAAGATCTTGGAAATACATTGGAGTATTGATATTGGTCTGTAGTTTGAAAAATGTGAAACATCTCCAGATTTGAACAAAGGTAATATCTTAGATATTTTGAAGGATTCAGGTACTTGCCCATTAGTCAAACTTAGATTTAAAATATGAGCTAACGGCCGAGATATAGCGTCAATAACTCTCTTGAGGATCTTTTGATTGATACCATCATGACCAGTGTTATTACTATTTTTAAATTTTGAAACAATATTTTCAATTTCTAAAGAATCTGTGGGAGAGAAAAAGATATTATTATGTTGTGGAGGACCCAGAAAAGAGAAAAATGTTTTGTTAGTAGGCAAAATATCAGTAATAGGGGTAATGGGCTTTCATACCAAAGGTCGAGAGGTTGGAAAGTAAAAAAATAAAAAATAAATTCTCGCACACTCGAATTTATTTTTTATTTTTTACTCACCCGCCCCTTCAACCTTTGATATGAAACAACTAAACCCCTATTACTCTTAAAATATTCATATACATGAATAACATTTAAATTGACAGATTATTCAATATAAAAGTGTGAGCTCTTATAGAATAGATATATAGATATATTTTAAACATTATTTCAATATTTATATTTGTAAGAGTTAGATTTTTAAACATTAAAAGTGTTAGTAAAGTGTGATTGAAATAATTTATATATAAATCATTGAATATTCATATTTATATGCGTTAAATTCTTATTTTCAATATAAAAAGTAACGAGTAATTAACGAGTGAAATAATTCATATTTAAAACAGTGAATATTTATATTTATATGCGTTAAATTCTTATTCTATGTTTAAAAGTAACGAGTAATTAACGAGTTGATGAAAATATCAATTTTGATAACAAAATTACTTATAAATATGAATGAACAGATACTACATTTCAAAGATATCGATTTAAATGAATTAGAAAAATATTTTACAATTAAAAATTTCATTCTTATTAAAGATTTGATTAAAACTGCGCGTCTTCGTTTTCAAGTGAAAAATATTACTGAATTAGTGTTTAAAATCATTATCTGATAATAGAGTTATCGAATGATAAAGATAAAATCTTACTCAATACAATAATTCCAAAATTCACAACATTTGATGGAATAGATAAACATTTAATAATTACAGATGAAATTCAATCACTTTTTAATAATGAAAATTCACATAAAACATTATTTTCACACTTACGTTATTGCCCATTCAGAGAATGCTATGTTATGTTTTTCAGATTACAAGAAAAGAGATTTATCCCTGACATTCCAAATGAAAAATCATATAAAGATGTTGGAATTCAATGTAATTTAGATAATGAAATTGTTGCGCCTAAATATAATCCTAATGAAAGCGTTTTATGTAATTGTGGAAAATATTATACTCGAAGCAATAAATCACACCATCTTAAATCAAAATATCATAACACATTTTAAAGATAAAAACTAATAACATAACTGATGATTTAAAAACATTAAAACATCATTTTGATTTCAGTAACTATCCTAAAGATCATGAATTGTTTAGCATGAAATGATAAATTGTTTGACAGTTGAAATGATAAATTGTTTGACAGTTGAAATGATAAATTGTTTGACAGTTGAAATGATAAATTGTTTGACAGTTGAAATGATAAATTGTTTGACAGTTGAAATGATAAATTGTTTGACAGTTGAAATGATAAATTGTTTGACAGTTGAAATGATAAATTTTTTGACAGTTGAAATGATAAATTGTTCGACCGTTGAAATGATAAATTGTTCGACTGTTGAAATGATAAATTGTTCAACTGTTGAAATGATAAATTGTTTGACAGTTGAAATGATAAATTGTTCTACAGTTGAAATGATAAATTGTTTGACAGTTGAAATGATAAATTGTTCGAATGTTGAAATGATAGGACAGTTGAAATGATAAATTGTTCGACTGTTGAAATGATAAGACAGTTGAAATGATAAATTGTTTGACAGTTGAAATGATAAATTGTTTGACAGTTGAAATGATAAATTGTTTGACAGTTGAATGATAAATTGTTTGACAGTTGAAATGATAAATTGTTTGACAGTTGAAATGATAAATTGTTTGACAGTTGAAATGATAAATTGTTTGACAGTTGAAATGATAAATTGTTTGACAGTTGAAATGATAAATTGTTAGACTGTTGAAATGTTTAATTGTTTGGCTGTCAATTTAATTGTTATTTGATTTAATCATTTAAAAGTTTAATATTTTTTAAATGATTATAAAATATTTAATTAAAAACTAGCAAATATTTTATAAACTGTTTAATTTTTCTCTTAAATAAATGGATGGTTTCATCCAAACTGGGAAAAGTGATTTTAAACATTATTTAGTAGCAGGTGGATTAATATTGGCTGCGCTTTTCTTTTATTATGAAAATATCAGTAAGGATTTGATTAATGAAAATATAAAATTGAGCAAGAAATTAAAGAAGTTAAATGGAAACAACCACAGAAAGAATAACAATAAAAAAGTTAATTTAGAAAATGATTTAGAGGATTAAAACAGCATCTTTTATTTAATTCATTCTATATATTTTGACTATAAAAATGAGTGAAAATAAGGTATTAGAAATATTACATCTAATATATAAAAATCAACAGAATATTAAATCAATTATTATGATTTCAGGTTTATTTTCATTCTCAGTTTATACTATAAAACAGTTGTTAGAATTCTATGATAGCTGTACAATTAGATATACAGTATTGAATGAAAATATAAATTATCTATCAGATCGAATAAATAATATTAAATGCTGTGAAATATGTAATAAAAGATATAAAAATAAAAAGAGTTTGAGAAATCACATGTATATTCATGAATTAGATGAGAAATTTCATAATTCAAATTGAGAATAAGACTGTTAAATTGGTTGAAAATATAAAAATAGATAATATTATAACTATTTCTATATTTAGATTAATAATTTATATCTATGATTTTTATAAAAACTAATTTATATATCTATGTACTAGACGTACGAGTAAGAAAGTAAGATTCTTGCCAAGAAAGTAAGATTTCTTGGATTCTTACGCTAGATTGTTTAACTGTTTAAGTATTAAATTGTGTACATTGTATATTCATAAACTAAATGAAATAAATCACGAATAAGACTGTTAAATTAGCTAAAATGTATGAAATATTGTATGAAATATTAGTTAACCAAAAAGGGGGTTGAGGTATCAATGTATTAAATACGTATTTAATACGTATTAATGGTATTAAATACATATTAATGGTATTAAATACATATTATGCTTTATTTCTGAAAATGAAGTAACAGAAGTAATTTATGTTTTAATTCATTCAAGTATGATATTGTAAATTCTTTACATTTGACTAGGATAATACAAGAGTGATATTAGTTAGTTGGCTTATTCAATAAGAGAAACAATGAAATAATACAAGAGTGATACTAACAGTTAAAGTTATTGAATTTCTTGTTAAATCTATTTGAATTCTAGTCAATTCTTGTTAACCAATAGCGTGAATAGAAATCAAAAAGATTTAAATAAAAAAACAATAAGTTAAATAAGTTAGTATTAGATAAAGTAACTTATTGTTTTTTTATTTAAATCTTTTTGATTTCTATTCACGCTATTGGTTAACAAGAATTGACTAGAATTCAAATAGATTTAACAAGAAATTCAATAACTTTAACTGTTAGTATCACTCTTGTATTATTTCATTGTTTCTCTTATTGAATAAGCCAACTAACTAATATCACTCTTGTATTATAATAGTCAAATGTAAAGAATTTACAATATCATACTTGAATGAATTAAAACATAAATTACTTCTGTTACTTCATTTTCAGAAATAAAGCATAATATGTATTTAATACCATTAATACGTATTTAATATGCCTAAGTAATAATTTTGAACCTTTGTTATTCTTTAATTTATTCATATATTATTTGAAAAAATAAAAATAAATTGGTTGAAAATTGTATAAAATAAAAGTTAATAAAAAAAGGGTTTTAGGTATTAGGGTATCTAATAGGGTATCTAATACATAGGTAGGTATTAGGGTATCTAATAGGGTATCTAATACATTGATACCTCAACCCCCTTTTTTATTAACTTTTATTTTCATACATTTCAACTAATAAATTTTATATTTTCAGCTAATTTAACAGTCGATTTCTTATTTTGATTCATATAATTTTTCATCAAGTTCATGAATATACATGTGATTCCTTAATGATTTTTTATTTTTATATCTTTTATTGCATATTTCACAGTATTTAATATTATTCAATCTATCTGAAATATAATTCATATTTTCTATTAATTCAGTGTATCTAATTTTACAGCAATCATAGAATTCTAACAACTGTTTTATAGTATAAACTGAGAATGAAAATAAACCTGAAATCATAATAATTGATTTAATATTCTGTTGATTTTTATATATTAGATGTAATATTTCTAATACCTTATTTTCACTCATTTTTATAGTCAAAATATATAGAATAAATTAAATTAAAAGATGCTGTTTTAATCCTCTAAATCATTTTCTAAATTAACTTTTTTATTGTTATTCTTTCTGTGATTGTTTCCAATTAACTTCTATAATTTCTTGCTCAATTTCATATTTTCATTAATCAAATCCTTACTGATATTTTCATAATAAAAGAAAAGCGCAACCAATATTAATCCTCCAACTACTAAATAGTGTTTCAAATCACTTTTCCCAGTTGGAATGAAACCATGCATTTATTTAAGAGAAAAATTAAACAGTTTATAAAATATTTGCTAGTTTTTAATTAAATATTTTATAATCATTTTAAAAATATTAAACTTTTAAATGATTAAATCAAATAACAATTAAATTTACAGCCAAACAACTTAACATTTCAACAGTCTAACAATTTAACATTTCAACAGTCAAACAATTTATCATTCCAACTGTCAAACAATTTATCATTTCAATTGTAGAACAATTTATCATTTCAACTGTCTTATCATTTCAACTGCCAAACAATTTATCATTTCAACTGCCAAACAATTTATCATTTCAACTGTCAAACAATTCATCATTTCAACTCTCAAACAATTTATCATTTCAACTGTCTTATCATTTCAACAGTTGAACAATTTATCATTTCAACTGTCAAACAATTTATCATTTCAACTGCCAAACAGTTTATCATTTCAACTGTCAAACAATTTAACATTTCAACTGTCAAACAATTTAACATTTCAACTGTCAAACAATTTAACATTGCAACTGTCAAACAGTTTAACATTTCAACTGTCAAACAATTTATCATTTCAACTGTCAAACAATTTATCATTTCAACTGTCAAACAATTTATCATTTCAACAGTCGAACAATTTATCATTTTAACTGTCAAACAATTTATCATTTTAACTGTTAAACGATTTATCATTTCAACTGTCAAACAATTTATCATTTTAACTGTCAAACAATTTATCATTTTAACAGTCTATTAGATATTTAAATCATTTAACTCAATTCAATAATTATAATGTAGAATTGTTACTCTTTACGCCAGTTTTTATGTTTAATTGTTTCATAATGCTTTGATTTATGTGATTTTAAATATTTACCTCCGCAATAACAATGCACTTTTTCATTAGGATTGATTTTTCTAAATTCATCATCTAAATTACATTGAACTGCAATATCTTTAAATGATTTTTCATTATCTAATTCACATTGAATTCCAATATTTGATGAATTTTCATTATAGATAATTTGTTTATTATCAAAATTGAAATAATATAATTGTCTTTTTTCAATTCTTAAATTAATCAAATCATTGTAATTTTTTGAAAGTATTATATCATCATTTCCTTCATTGAAAGGAGTTTTAAGAATATTTATTATGTTTTCATCTAAAATTCCTTTTAATTTTAAAACTGTATTAAATATTTTAGGATTTTTAACGCCATTATCAAAAGTATCTACAAGTTCAGTAATTAAATAAGTTTCATTTGATAATATTTGATTAATCATAGTTATGTTATCGATTTTATAATGTCTTGCGGACACTAAATTTGTTGCTGAAATATAATTTTTAATGTTAAATAATGAAAATGATTTATTGGTTTCATTGATTTCGATTTTAAAGTTGGGTTCTTCTTCTTCTTTCTTCATTTTTATAACAAAATTTTTATTAAAACTCATTCAAATATAAATATTCAATGTTTTAAATATGAATTATTTCACTCACACTTTCATATTGAATAATCTATCAATTTATATGTTATTCATATATATTTTATTCATGTATATGAATATTTTAAGAGTAATAGGGGTAATCGGCTTTCAGGTTAAAGGTTGAACGGGCGAGTGAGTAAAAAATGAAAAATATGAAAATAATAACAATTTCTACTTGAATTAGGAGTGAAACTCATAAAAAATGAAAAATAATTCTCACACGCTCGAATTTATTTCACTCACACTTTACTCACACTTTTTTCTAGCGAGTAAAAATGAAAAATAAATTCGAGTGTGTGAGAATTATTTTTCATTTTTTATGAGTTTCGCGACTAATTCAACTGGAAATTATTGTTATTTTCATTTTTTACGAGCTCGACCGTTCGACCTTTGGTATGAAAGCCCATTACCCCTATTACTAATATCATTAGCTAGATTTGGACCCGCTTGTGCAAAACACTTATTAAATTCATTGGCCATACTAACATTATTTTTCAAAAACATCAGGAAATTTAGAATTTGATGATTTTCTATTAAAAAGGTCATTAATTATTTTCCAGGTTTCCTTGGGCTCTCTCGCATTGTTTAACATAGAGTTATAGTGAAGCCTTTTAGCCTTTTTGATACAAGTATTAAAAACGTTTCTATATCTATTGTAGATATCTCTGTCAGTTTGAAGTTTACTAGACAGGTATCTTCTATAAAGAGAATCCTTCTTTTTTAAAGAAATCAATAAACCGTTAGAAAACGATCCGTGTTTCTTGTCCCTATATACCGAAAACTTTCTATTGATTATAGGGAAACATTCCGTGTAGTATTTATAGAATACATCATAAAAAGAGTTATAGGCAACATAAACATCATGAATATTAAACACATGAGTCCAATCATGTGCAATTAGCTTTCGTTTAAATCGAGCGATATCATGATCTGACATTTTTCGATAACTAAGTGTCCTAGTTGATGTATGGTTGACTTTGATTTCCGGCAAAATTGCAAACATTGGAAAGTGGTCAAATAATCATTGATCAGTATCCCTGAAATTGCATCGAAACTAGAATAACAGTTTGAATATATATTGTCAATAAGAGTCGAAGATCTGTCGGTTACTCGTGTTGACTTATCTATTAAATTCGTAAAACCAGTTGAGAGCATATTAAAAATGAAATCTCCAGTCGGTTTATGAGAGCCGGCGTTGAAAAGATCTATATTGAAATCGCCCAATATGAAGCACTTACGCCCTGTTCTAGTTAAGTTTTCTAAGAGTGGTAGAAAATCAGTATTAAAGTTATTGACACTTGCATCAGGCGGTCGATAGATAGTGCCAACAATATGTTTTGACATATTATGTGGTCATTGGATTTCTATAAATAAACTTTCGAAAGTGTCATTTACACATGTAAAATCATCCAGTACCCTAAATCTAATGGTGTTGTGGACAAACATCGCTATTCCACCACCACGTGAATCCTGTCTACTTATGAAAATCGACTCATAATCAGGCAAATTATACATTGACTTGTTGTCATGTTGAAGTTTAGTCCACGTTTCAGTAAGAGCTAAGATCCCAAAATTGAAACAGAGGGAGTGTAAATATAATTGCAAATTCTCAAAATTCTTATTAAAGCTCCTTATATTTAGATGAAACAAGGAGAAGTTTGATAATCCAAACTTTGATAATTGCGTTAAATCCTTATAATATTTTCTACTTGAACCTACGATAAACTCAGGATGTGCATGACTGGCCATCTGCTAGTGGAATTGAAGCGTGATAGTAATACTTCGACGGCACTCACCGTTACATAATAAATTTAGCTCATTATGAACAAAGTACGCATATGTATACACAAAAAAATCAATGTAAACAAAGAAAAATGACGATGTAAAAAATTGGTGATCACAGCACATACTATTAGCAATAAACCATACCGAGTAACTAAAGCCACGAGCATATGAAAGGATTAGCTCCTCCTACATAATTTTAAAATGCTAAATAATAATTGTTATCAAGGAATTATGATTTGACAGGATTAATCAAACTAGGATACACGATTCAATATCTCATCAAAATCTGCATAACCACTAAGATGGTGTTTCATGTTGTTAATGATGGCCATAATTTTACCGTCATTCGACCATGATGCTGAAACCGCTTGATGTTTGTTCAGGTACTTCAGGAATTGAGCTCTGCCGCGGGTTAAATCCTCAGAGATACTAGTTTTGGATCCTTTTATTTTTCTACGCTGCTTGATAACCAGCTCTCTGTCGGTATGACGCAAGAATTTGACGATCATTTGTCTCGGAACACGTGGGTCTCTAGATGGTTTTCCTATTCGATGCGCTCGGTCGATGCCACACGGATTGATATCAATGTTCAGGGAGTCTTTGAAAAAAATTTCGTACATTTTTCAAGCGGATTTTCGTCTGGAAGTTCGTTGAGTCCAAAAATACGGATAGAGTTTCTTCTAGTGTACATATCTAATTCTTCGTAGTACGCATCATTTGCCGAGAGTCTGTAATCGACGTCTGAAAGTGACTTATCTATTGCACGACATTTTGTTGTTAATTCGTCGATTGAGTTTTTACAGGATTCGATCATGGTGTCGACACTATGTTTAAGTTCATCCTGTTTTTTATTCATATCAAATAAAAATGCGTCGAATTTGTCGAATTTATCATTTATGATAGTTTTCGTTTCCCGCTTAAACGTTGTAAGAATTGAATCGACAATTGTTTGTATAATCTTTTGCACATGCGGGCTATTTAGAGCTTCTGAGATTCTAACTTCAAATAGTTCGTCACCAATGGATTTATCGGAACTTGAAAATACGTCGTCATTGTCGAATTCATCGATAGTGGGCGGTTCGACCTCTTGGGAGTTCTCGCATTTGATGAGGTTGATGATGTTGAGTCGCCGGAAGTGCTAGTTTCTGCTTTTTTCCGTTTGCTTTTATAGGTGGTTTTACTGTTTTATCAACTCCAGCCATTATAGGAAGAACGTTGAATGATTAAACAAAAAGTAATGATCGTTCGACTCCACTACGTTCGTGGCACTTCAATAGAAATCCTTCATGCGTGAGTGAATATACGGCGATTTCTAGTCACTACGTCATCGTGCGAGCATTTTCTACCTGGTTTATTAAGTAACGATATCGAAATAACCAAAAACAGTCATAATATGGTGTTCAAAGTAGAAACAAACTCACGAGAGATCCACAACAGAAAAACATAACGTATACCATTAATCGTTGTAATTTTCACGCGTATAGAATAAGTAAAAAATCCAGTAAACGAGCCTAGAAGGAGGAGCGAAATAAAACCGGTCTCACTCTAACGTCGTCGCCATATTTAAAAAAAAAACAACAAAAAAATAGCCTTGATTGAGGCACACATTTTCATTCCCAACTTTTCATCAATCCCGATTATCAAAAATAATAGTTTGATTAACGGATAGTTGCAGTTAACAACATTACTGTGATAGAGACGGTATACAGAGGAGCCAAACAGAGGGACAAGAAAAGAGCGAATGTAGGAAAAAATGGCCAAGAAAAAATGGCCAAGGAAAATTTATGAGAACTACTGACAATGTTAATAAACATTAAGCTCTCAATTTAATGACATCATTCGTTTTTCATGAGGCTCGAAACAATCAAATTCGGTATAATGAGTTCAGAAATTTGATGAACTTACATTTTATTTCATTGAATATAATGAATATATGTAAAGAACTATCACGAAAGAACTATCATGCAAGTGGGCAATGGATAAACTTAATAGTGATAAACTTAAACTTAATAAATTAACTAAATTAGTATTTCAAAACATCTGAGTAAGCTATTAGGGCACAGACTGTCTTATCAAAGGTAAGTGCATTGAAATTGTGCGGTAATTTATATAGCAAACTGGTGTAGTGTAGTGATAATATCGAGGTGAGATATGCTCATCAAAATTTACTCAGTCAACTAATCCAGGAATAGGTCTAATAATCTCAAAAAGTGACATGTCAAAACAGCAATGCATTTGATTTCTTGTATGTCAATGAAATGATGGTTAGTTTTCTATGTAATCTTCCTTGGCCTTTTTTCCGTGGCCATTTTTCCTTGACAATTTTTCCTAGGCAAAAATACCTTCATTGGCCATTTTTTCCTGGCCATTTTTTCCTTTGCCATTTTTCCTTGGCCATTCTCTCCCTTCACCGCGGTTGGTGCACTGCTTGAATTTGTTGGCTTTGCAGCAGTTTCTCTCGCATCGTCCGTGTCAGATTCTTCGTCTTCAGTTTGGGCTGGCTTCTCTTGGTCGATTATCGTGGACTTCCCATCATCCGAAGGCGCCTTTGACTTATGCGACTTCTTCGGCGTTTGAGCAAGTTCAGTTGGAGATGATGGCCTCTTCCTCGACTCATCAGTGACAACGGCAAATTTCTGTCGCCACCTCATCTTTGTGCTCAGATGCTTCAGCCGATGCTGGGTTTCCTTTTTTCATCAACGTTAAAGAAACGGTGTGTCGGAAATGTATTTGACGGCATCGATCGGGTGTATGCGTTGGATGAGTACATGCAACGTTGCACTTAACCCAGGTGTGATTAAATTGTCCACATATCACGCAGTGTTCAGGCTGACCGTTATAATAGACCCTTGCAAGAAGTAAGCCATAACGTTTCAAATCTAGAGTTATATTCCGTGGGATAGGTGATGTAATAGCTACCTCCAGTACACGTTTCTCACCGTTCTGAAATATTTTTCCTATCGTCGGGTGATAGGATCCCGTATGGATGTTTCCGTACGGTCGGGTCATTTTGACTACCGCTTCGTGAGGGCAGATTGCAGGTATACCTTCGATCCTGACGATGGTTATGGGCGGCCATCCCCGCCAAAAAGACAAACTTCCAGTGTTCGTGAAAATGACATCAATGCGTGAAAATGTCAGTAGGTGGCGCTGTTTATCAAAAAGATAAACTCGTGTTTTCCTAAAAAAGACATCGATGCATAAAAATATCAGTAGGTGGGGATACTAGGGCATAGTTGTAAACCGGAATTTAATTACTTTTAATGGATAAAATAGAATCAATTTAAATTGAATCAAGGTCGCGTGGAAGTTCGTGCTGCAGTGTAAGGGTAAGCGATTTTTTCTACCGGCCGCATTTAGGTTTCGCACTGCGCATGTTCTGAATATACCGGAAGTAAACAAACCGTGACGTACGCGGAAGTAAAGCACATGGCTAGTCAAAAGTCAATTACTGTGTCAATATATATTATTCTGCGATGATAAAATCGAAATTTTAAAGTAAAAATCTAAAAAGATTTCCGATCCGTTTCCTTCTATGCCAGCTTGTTAATATTGAGACAAAAATAGAATGGAATTCTACATATAGAATGAATTTAATGTGTTTATTTCTTATGAATTTAAGTGTTTATTTCTTTACTTAGTACAGTACTGCTTGCAGAAAATACATTTCCAATCAAAATTTAGAATTATCTTTCGGTTTAAAGTATGAGGTAGACACACCACATGGTACCATCGATAGCAATAGTTGCATCCTACCTAGAAAAGAAATAACAGAACTGTATATTGATTAATGTTCATTTATATATGGGTGCTTCTGTCTTAACAATCAAAGCACAAAACAAGACTTTGACCCTCCCTCCTTAATTACTAGCCATGATTCGGTTGGTACATTGTATATTCTTTTGGTCTTTTAAATTTATCTCACCTAAATCTATTCAAGTTATACTTACCCAATCAGAAGACTTGCCATTTTCATTTCCACAGACATGGCATATGTTACTTATGTCATCTAGGATAAAAGGAGAAAGATAGCCAATCAGTTTGTGTAAGCCTACAGTATTAGTACACTGTTGGGACAAATGGAAAACATGGCGTAATAACAAAATTGGCATTATAAAGAATGGAAATTTCATCAAATTTGAGTTAGATTCGGCAAATTTGTTCTCTGAAATGGCATTTAGCGAGCACTGGCATTAAAAAGGATCGCATTATAATGAACTTTGAATTTAATAACTATAAGGTAGAGGGCCTACCTGATTCATTAACTAGTGCAGCGGCTAATGTGCAACGATGTGAATTTGTATTTACTGTTGAGATATGGGTCGTGTCAGTACCTTCCCAGCTGGCATTTCTACGTCAGTAATACGTAGAAACAACGTCAAAAACTAACGTACGTTGTTTTTTCATTGGAAAACAGGTCGAAAATGGAAGTTTTTTTGACGTATTTTTCTGACGTTGTAAAAACGTCTTAAATATTACAGCGTCCCAACGTTGTATTCACGTTGTTCTATCGTTGTTTCTACGTTGGTAGATTCCATCATTCCTAACCAGTTACAAAGAGGAATACAATCTTTTCTTTTATTGAATGTAATAAAAAACTTTATTTGAAACAAAAATACATTAACAATTGCCTGCTTTGGCATCAATAATAAGTCACTAAAAAAAGAGGCTAAGATTGGATTTCAGTATTCATCTAATACTTTTCATTAGGTACATAAGCTTCACACCGTAAGCCTATCTACCACCACCACCCTTACGATCGGGTGCATATTTCAATGCATTTCCAATGGACTTTAGAACCTCGGACTCAGTGCTGCACACGAAACGCCGCATTACACATTCTGAAAAAAATACCATCTAATTACAAATCGATTTCAGGCAAGTCCTCTACGTAGTATGTCTCACTAGTTACGAAGTACAGAAGGCATATTATCATTGTTTAAAGGAACTAGGTAAAAAAAATATCAACGAAAAATAAAGGGGCAACCCAAAAGGGAAGGCAGGGCCCCGGGTCCGGAAGGAATGGCTCGTAGCCTCTATAATTGCTCATTACAACAGGCTTTTTGTCCAACGCGTTATTCAACTCGATCTAAGGCCCAAATTTATGCGATCTAGCAACTAAAATATATGAAATTACTTACCTTAGATCAAAATAATGTACATAATGAGTGACAAACTGAAAACGGCGTGCGGTTCGACGGGGTTCGGCAACGTTCAATATGGTGGATGGATCTCGTTCGCTACGAAACCGAACGCGATAGCCTGTACCTGTCAGGTTCGAATCTCACCGCCTTTCCGACTTTACCTAATCGTTCTTTAGAAGACCAAACGATGGTAAATATGTTTTAAAGGGCATTTTTATTAGGAAATGCTTTTTTAGATCAAAATTAGTACTTTTTTTCTTGTGTTGGATTTGTTAAATATTTCCAACGTAATTTCGACTAGTCGAAAAGTGCGACGTCGTTTCAACGTCATAAACAGTGATAAAGATGATCTCATGCTAACTGGTCTGACCCGACGTAAGTCCGACGTTGTCTCTACGTAACAGTGCAACCTCCACCAAAAATCGACGTCAGATGTCGGTTGTTTGCCAGCTGGGTTGAAGAACACTGCCAGCATACTGTTGAATACACGTATGTAATTGAATGAGATTTGTTAAACAAAAATCAATAATATTGAAATTAAACAAATCAATCCTACCAAAATAGTCAGCACGCCACAATTATGCCCATCAAGTTGTTTCTGGTGAGGTGGTTCGATTATGGACCATTTAATATCATCAATGTCATGTCTACCAAGGCCTGTGGCTAAGTCAAGTAAGACCTTACATTAAGATGAGAAATAGTTTGGAAATTATACATAATACATTGACATAGATAGAAGTAATAGGGATAATAGGGGTTCAAGCCAAAGGTCGAAAGGTCGAAAAATAAATTCTCGCTCACTCGAATTAATTTTAGACCTTTCAGCCTTTGACCTGAACCCCTATTATCCCGATTACTCTTCAAATATTCATATATATGAATATGAATAACTTCTAAAATCAATTTTAATAAAAAATTGGATATTAAAATGGAAGCAAATAAGAAGTACTACTGTCCAACATGTAAAATTAATATAGATAAATCTCAAAAAGCAAGACACAATAAAACTAAATCTCACTTAGAAAATAGATTAAACTTAGAATATAAAGATGATATATTTGAAAATAAATTAGAGGAATTGAAGATTGAAAAAGAAACATACAAATGTGATACATGTAATCAATCATTCAGTGAAAAAAGATATTATGAACAACATTTAAAATCTAAAAGTCATATTAGAAATATTAATAATGATATTTTAGGTGAAGATTATTTTGATAAAGATAAAGATAAGAAACAGAAGACAATTAAAAGAATAAAAAATAAAATAAACAATAAAAGGCCATACATGGAAGATGTTAGAAATTATATTAATTCATTAGATAATAAAAAAGAAATAGAGATAACTGAAGCATTTAAAAGTGATATTGGTCCAGCTGCTACTGAATTTAAATTTCATAAAGGCAAAACATTAGAAGAAAATAAAAAACATTTAGAAAATATGAAAAATATTATAGAAATAATTACAGACGTAGAATACCCTAAAATTAGCATATCTTCTAAAGTTAAATTTTTAGAATCTGAAGATAAACCAACATATAATATAAAACAAGAGATGGGCGAGTAACGATTGCTCATCAACATTTTTACGACCGAAACGAACCGAGCGCTTTGCCAGGCGCCTCCAGCTGGTGGCGCCGCCAATATATCTCTTCGTTCTCTCAGCCAATCACTGTTGAGTACAAGTTCCTTTCTCTTCCGCATCCCGAGCGTGAAAGGTTACGTTTTATTTCTTCTTTTCTTATCGTTGATTATCCTTTTTTTACGTACTCATCCGATATTTTTGTATACCAGAACTTTTAGATAGGATGTCTAAGAACATTGTAGTCGTAGGCCATAGTTATATAATGCGCCTGGGTGATTTTGTGAGGGAGAATAGTTGTGCTTCCTCTATTGTTAATTCCGATTGGGATCTAGCTGGTTTAGATTTTACGGCGCCTCATTCGATCGGTATTGGGGGAGCAACTATAGACATGTTGACAAACCGTGATATGCTCTCATTGATCTGCTAGCAGCGGCCTACATTAGTTTGCTACAGATTGGGTCGAACGACCTAGATAACCGGTATCTGACCCCAGCGCTTGTTGGGATGAACATTTCCAATACGCTAATGCTATTGTCGAGCGTACAGGCGCTGTTGTGTATATATGTGACCCTATTCGCCGCCAGAGATGGCGCAGTTTTAACGAAATTACTGGGAATAGTAGGGTTGGACAAGTGCAGGAATTCCTGCACGCCGCTTGCACAGGGTGCGAAAAGATATTTTCCTGGCGGCATCGGGGGTTTTGGAATTCTAGATATAATCTGTATGGTGGGGATCTAGTTCACTTGAACAAACAGGGCAATATGAAACTATATCGGTCCTGCTTCTGGGCAGGTGCCCTCGAAATAACCATTAATGTAAGGGCTTAATTTTCCTGCTTCTGGGCAGGTGCCCACAAAATAATCATTAATATTAGGGCTTAATTTTCCTGCTTCTGGCCAGGTGCCCACGAAATAATCATTAATATTAGGGCTTAATTTTCCTGCTTCTGGGCAGGTGCCCAGAAAATAGTCATTAATATTAGGGCTTAATTTTCCTGCTTCTGGGCAGGTGCCCAGGAAATAATCATTAACATTAGGGCTTAATTTTCCTGCTTCTGGGCAGGTGCCCACGAGATAATTATTGATATAAGGGCTTAATTTTCCTGCTTCTGGGCAGGTGCCCACGAAAAACCATTAATATTAGGGCTTAATTTTTGGCGAACCGTAGGTTTGCCTATGTAAACGGTCTGATGAAGCAGTTTTCATTGAAAATGAATAGAGTACCGGTGTGTCAACAAGGCACAAACATTGGCTGTTGAACCAATAGTGTTGATTTTTGGTGTCATGGTTTGGCTTAATGAGTTCTCGAGCCCACAAAAATTTCATGGTGATCGAGTTATTTTTAGGGGACTTATTCTTGACAAACACGCAAAAACCCTAAGCACCTAAACCCTAAACCCTAAGCACTAAGTAATGGCACGTTTTTACGTATGACAATTTGCATGCTTGGAATTGAAATATATAAAAGTTCAATCCTTCCTGGAAGTGTCGCCGTTTTTAGTTCGATTGATCTCAATGTACTTTTCGACCTACAGGCCCTCACTTTATGAACCCCCTAAATTTCCTTGCTTGTATTTATTTGAGTTGACCTTGCAACCTGAGCTACAATGAATGTGATTGGCTGTTTGTGGGATATACGGGAATTCCGGCGTTTCTGATGTAATTGGGAAAGCCCATTGGGAAAGCCTAGGGCGAACTCTTTTATCAGATCGGAGAATCCGTTTGCCTCCAATCGTACTCTTTTATTGGTCACGTGACTTTTTGGAGTCTCCGAAACCTCCTTTCTGTCGAGGTGGTGTGATTCGGATTTTGTGTGGAGCCAACCGGAGATTTCGGACGGAGACTTCGGAGGTCATAAAAGAGTACGCCCCTAATGTGAACCCAAAACAAAATTTTTTTTTTTTTTTTTTTTTTACATTTTGTCGATGGATGGATTCTGACTTGTGACATTGCGGTCAATCTAATACTGTGTCGCTTAGGTAACTGAGGTCAGGCGACTACTATATACAACAAGAGTGAATAATACTAAAAGTTTTCCCATCCTGGTCATCTTTATTCCTCTGGATTTGTTTTATTTCTATATACTCAAAGAACACATTACTAATTAAAATATATTTAAGCATGAAATTCAAGTTTTCGTGGATTAATTTCTTATTTTATGCACCCAACGATTAAGCTTAGACTATGTTCAATATGCTTACAAATAACGACTATTTGTGGATTAACTTATTATCTGAAATTATCTCATCGTGAGTGAGTCGTGTGCTGCTATTTAGCCGTCTAAATATAATGTTTCAACTTGGAAATTAGTTCTGACATTTTGTAATGTAAACATTGACTTTGGTATCCTCAGAAAATATTCACTCTTGAATGCAACAAGACTTCAAAACTGATTTTTCACTGCTAATTTCTTCATTTTCTTAGTGTAAGTTTGGAAAAGTTTTTCTCTTTATTCACTCTTGCCTATAACCATAGTAACAAGCAGCTGGGATCCAGCGGGTCAGTGATGCTCAGTGTGAGTTTGACCACTTACAGCTGTCAGTACCAATTAAATTGCTGTTGATACTGGCTCTTTGATAGTGAGATGCCGCGTTCATATCCGCTGGGATATAGGTTACAGTATGTGTGTTAGTAATCACCTGAGCGACTAGGCAATAATAGTAGACACAGCACTCTCGCGCATCCGCAGGCGCATATATTGTCAGCCTCATACATCTCTAATCCAAATTAATTCATATTTAGTATAATATTTTTGACATTATATGCACTCAATGATTTAATGGTGAGCCACAGGGCCATTGGACCTTTATCCTGCTTCTGGGCAGGTGCCCACGAAATAATCATTAATATTAGGGCTTAATTTTCCTTCTTCTGGCCATGGTGCCCACGAAATAATCATTAATATTAGGGCTTATTTTTCCTGCTCCTGGGCAGGTGCCCACGAAATAATAATTAATAATAGGGCTTAATTTTCCTGACCAGGTGCCCGTTGGATAATCACAGAGGGCCTGTGGTAGGCAGGTCTTATTCATAATACTGGTATGGTTAATAACCCGCACGTATTTTGTGTTTTGGTAGTCAAATTAATAATGCAGCGCAACAAGAGAAAGCAACAGGCAACCCCAGCCGTAAACAAGTGAAGGAAAGCGCCAGCTGGGGCTATCTCAGAGAAGGAGGCTAGGGCAGACCGCCTTCTGGAGACTCTCGAAAGAGCGGTCTCTTTGTTACCCCAGGTCAACGCTATCCCTGCAAACACCGCTGCAAATACACATTGATTGATCTGACGGTCGGCGTTCCTCATAAGTCATTTCACGTTACGCTCACGCCCGAGTCCAAAAAAGATCTCCACGTCTGGCGTGTTTTTCTCGCAGGCTTCAACGGCAAGTCGTTTTTCATAGACGACAGGAGATTGACTAACGAACGGTTGAACCTTTATACCGACTCTGCGGGGGCGTTGGGAAACGGGGCTATATTTGGGCCCCATTGGTTCAGTGGCGCCTGCCCGACCAGTTGGAAAAATTACTCCATTGCAGTCCTAGAGCTGTACCCAATTGTAGCGGCTCTAGCCGTTCGAGGGGAGCAATGGCGGAATAAGACCATATGTTTTCATTCTGACAATCAAGCGGTTGTTAATGTCATCAATCGTCGGTCTTCACGGGACAGAGCCATGATGACCCTTGTCCGGAAAAGGGTATCAATTTGGTTGAAATGTAACATTGTTTTCCTCAGTGAGCATATACCAGGCCGTTTTAATATTCTACCGGACTTACTCTCTCGTTTTCAGTACCGTACCGCAGATTCCACCAGGCGGCACCGTGGGCAGGCTGTCTAGATAGTCTCTGTGGGCTCAGCCGCATATGGGTGGCTGTGTGGCATTTTCTGAGCCCACTTTGGCGTATTAACTCACTAATTAATTAGGTCAAACAGCTACGGCGTTTGACTTCGTCTTAATATTACGTAACTCTGTATTATTCATCTCCATAACTAGGTCAAAACAGCTAGGGCGTTTTGGCCATAATTTTATGATTTTATGTTTATAATATCATTGTCTAAATATTAGTTAATAAGTTTGTAATGGTTTTTTTTTGTATACGTCAAAAACAGCTAGGGCGTTTTTGACATTTCTAATTTTTATGTTTTGTATATAATAAACGTCAAGCAGCTAGGGCGCTTGGCCTTTTCATCCAAATATGTCTTCGGGTCGTTTCTGTTGCAAAAAACAAGAGATGGGCGAGTAACGATTGCTCATCAACATTTTTGCGACCCAAACGAACCGAGCGCTTTGCCAGGCGCCTCCAGCTGGTGGCGCCGCCAATATATCTCTTCGTTCTCTCAGCCAATCACTGTTGAGTACAAGTTCCTTTCTCTTCCGCATCCCGAGCGTGAAAGGTTACGTTTTACCACTCACCATCCCCTTCCTTAGCACCTTTCGAATTGGTGGCATTTTCTGAGCCCACTTTGGCGTATTGACTCATTAATTAATTTGGTCAAACAGCTAGGGCGTTTGACTTCGTCTTAATATTACGTAACTCTGTATTATTCATCTCCATAACTAGGTCAAAACAGCTAGGGCGTTTTGGCCATAATTTTATGATTTTATGTTTATAATATCATTGTCTAAATATTAGTTAATAAGTGTGTAATGGTTTTTTTGTATACGTCAAAAACAGCAAGGGCGTTTTTGACATTTCTAATTTTTATGTTTTGTATATAATAAACGTCAAGCAGCTAGGGCGCTTGGCCTTTTCATCCAAATATGTCTTCGGGTCGTTTCTGTTGCAAAAATTCTCATTCACAACATATCATATCTAAACAACATATAGATGATAGATTAAATAAATGTTATAATGAAATAAAAAGTAAAATAGAAGAGAAATATTTTGAAGGATCGGGTTTAACATTTGATGAAATAATATTTATGACTTAACATGTTTATAACACAAAATATAATAAGTTAACTAAATCAAAACCAATAGATGAAAATAATTTATCATATTATAAAGATGATAATATAAATGGATCAAGTTATATTAAACTACCATTTAAAACTAATGCTGTTATAAATGTACAAAATGAAGATGATAAATGTTTTCTATGGTCAATAATTAGTTGCTTACACCCAGTTGAAGTTTATAAACAACATAGTTTTAGATTAACAAATTATAAACAATTTGAAAATAATTATAAGATAGATAATTATCCTGTTAGAATTAAAAATATCCCAAAAATAGAAAGAGATAATAATCTAAAAATAAATGTATTCGATTTAATCAAATTACCAAATACAAAAGGCAATAATATTGAACATTTTACATTAGAGCCTTTGTATTTATCAAAAGATTATGATTCAAATGGTGTTATAGATATATTATATTATGAAAATCATTATATGTGGAATAAAAAAAATAGATTTATTTTTTAGAACAGAAAATAATCACAATAAAATATATCTATGTAGAAAATGTATAACTAAATTCAGTAATGAAAGGGCATTATTAAATCATAAGCAATTATGTGAAAATCATGATTATTGTAAAATAGTTTTACCAAATGAAAAGGATAAAAAATTAGAATTCAAAAAATATGATTACAAGAATTAAGTACCATTTGTAATATATGTAGATTTTGAATCACTAAATAAGGAATTAACTGACCAAGATAGAAAAGAAATATATTATGAAAGAAAGAAATTAAATTCTAATGAAAGTGATGTAATTGATTATTCAGATCCTCTAATAACGAATACAAATAAACAGATTCATCAATCAGCTGCAGCTTTCGGGTTGTATATTTAATCTGATTACCCAGTACTAATTAAAAGTGAATATTATGATTATAGAAATGAGAATGTTATCAATCATTTTTGTGACTTATTAATTGAATATGAAATGGAGTTTAGTAAACTATTAGATACTAATATAGAAATTAAAATGACAGAAAAAGATAAAGAAGAATTTGAGTTTGCAGATAAATGTTATTATTGTGAAAAGATATTTAATTTCAAAGATAAAAAAGTTAGAGATCATGATCATTTGAATGGAAAATTTAGAGGTGCAGCCCATGAGAATTGTAACTTACAAGCTAAGAGAATCAATTTTGTTCCAGTTATATTTCATAATTTATCAGGGTATGATGCTCATTTATTTATCATAAAATGTCATAAAATAGAAGAAATCAATGATGAAATAGAAAGATTAAATTCAAATAGATCAAAAGATGAAATACCAACTTATAAATTTAAAATGTTAGCTAAAACATCAGAGAATTATATATCTTTCCAATTTGGATGCCTAAGATTTATAGATTCATATAGATTTTTGAATAGTTCATTAGATAATTTATCAAAATCATTAGTTGATGATGAATTAAAAATACTAAAACAACACTATCCAAACAATGATGATTTTCAATTAATGAGATATAAAGGCGCAATTCCATATTCATTTTATAAAAATCATAATGATTTCAATATAACTGAATTATTAAAAGAACAATTCTATGATGAATTAAAAAACGAATATGTTAAAGATGAAGTCTATAATAGAACATTGAATATTTGGAATCATTTTGGAATAAAAAATCATGGACAATTAGTAGATTTATATTTAAAATCAGATGTATTATTATTAACTGATATATTTGAAAGGTTTAGAGATGTAAATCTAAAATATTTTGATATTGATCCATGCTATTGTTATTCGTCACCAGGTTTAACTTGGGACTGTGGTTTAAAATTTACAGATATAAAAATGGATTTGTAAACAAATAAAGATCAATTACTATTGTTTGAAAAGTCTATAAGAGGAGGAGTTTCAGGTGTATTAGGTGATAGATATTTCAATGTAAATGATAACCCTGGATATAAGTTATTATATATAGATGCAAATAATCTATATGGTTGGGCAATGATGGAACCTCAACCTTATGGAGTATTTGAAATAACTGAAGTCTTACAACATGAAAATAATGATAAATTTGATTGGAAGAAAATAATTCTAGATATTGCAGATGATTCAGTTACTGGCTGCTTCTTTGTTGTAGACTTGGAATATCCTGAAGATAGAAAATTTAAATCTAGAAATCTAGCATACTGTCCCGAACATAAAACTGTTACGCATGAAGAATTATCAAATTATCAAAAAAGAATTAAACCTGAAAGTCATATTCATACAGAAAAGTTAATGGTAACTCAAGAAGATAAATATAATTATGTAGTACATTATAGAATGTTAAAATTCTATTTGAATCAAGGAATGATTCTAAGAAAAGTACATAGATATATTTCATTGAGTCAATCTATATAAAATATACCTATACCTAAAATATACCAAACAGAGAACTAAAGCTAAAACTGATTTTGAGAAAGATGTTTTCAAGTTAATGAGGAATGCATTCTATGGTAAGACTTGTGGAAATATTAGAAAGAGAAATAATATTGAGTTAGTTAGTAATGGTAAAAGAATTAGATATTTACAAACATATCCTAAATTTATTGGTAACAGAATATTTGATGAAAATTTAGCTGCAGTAAAAATTAGGAGAATTTGAAATTTAATAAAACAATTTATGTTGGAGCATCAGTTTTAGAAATATCAAAATTATTAATGTATGAATTCTATTATAACGTATTACAACCTCATTTTGGAGGAAAGCATATAGAAATCTTATATTTTGATACAGATTCTTACATATTAAAGATAAAAACTAATAATATAACAGATGATTTAAAACCATTAAAACATCATTTCGACTTTAGTAATTATCCTAAAGATCATGAATTGTTTAACAATGATAATAAAAAAGTTCCTGGTAAATTCAAAGATGAATTAGGTGGTGAAGAAATGATAGAATTTATAGGTATTAGATCTTAAATGTATTCATATAAAACTAAAACTTGATTTCTGGCTTGATTCTTATTTCGAAGCGATTTCTCTTGGTAAAATGTGGTGCTAATAGCGTCCAAGATGTTGCTATCTGTTCAAATAATATTCCAAAAGGAGCCAATACTACGTTGGCCAATTCTACAAGTATCTCCAAAGTCAACAGTGATGGAACTTTTCGAAAATGCGTTGGCCGGTTCTTACTCAAACTTGACAGTTAGTGAAGAAATGCGTGACGTTCACGAGAAGTATATAGAGTGTCCAGATTTACTGAAAGCCGATATTTCTAGGACCGTAGAAGGTGTTGCAATGGATTTTCAGGATTCACCAATCATTTTTAGGATTAAGCAGTGATTTTCCTGTTAAATAAAAATAAAAAACTACCTCCCGCATCTGAAGAAAATATGTCAGAGGGATATTTTTATTGATATAATAAAAATAAAAAGACACCTCCCGCATCTCCAAAAAAAATTCAAACAGTTCTTTTTATTTCTACTTTTTTTTAAAAGTACTTAGAAATAAAAACCGCCCGCCCTCGTCATGGTAAAAAACAAAAGTGTGATGAGAAACAAGGCATCTTTTTTGGCCTAAAAGATATATTTTAGATGATTGTATACACAGAGTTGCTAATGGTTGTAATTTAGATGAATACTTAAAGTTTAAAAGAGAAGAAACAAAAGAGAATGAGATTATGAAAAGAATTATCACATGTTAATCAAATTTTAATTAAAAATTTGTTATTAAAATGGAGAGTAAACAAGCACACAGTGAGAACAACAAATCATTCCTAGAATAAAAGATATCACAAATGCTAGATCAGTAGATTATAAATTTAAGAAGTTAACAGAATAAACAATTCATAAGAAATATCTAATTACAAATATTGATACAGTTTCTATCAAATATGGAGATAAATTAGTTATCCACTTAGATATGAAGGATTAAAAGAAAATAAATATAAATTCAGAACATATTTACCAGATAGATTTCATAGATTATCAAGTGAAGATTTAGAATGATTATGTTCTGGAGATTTCTATTTCATATACAAAGGTAAGAATGAAAAAGGGCACCATGATATAGATTTCGAATAAAAAAATATGTAAAATAAATGCAAGATAAATTAAAAGAATATAGAATATATGTTTATTCTAGAAAACTGTTAAATTCTAAAACGTATAATTTACTAGTACAATTAGATAGAGAATTTAAGAATTGCGTAGGTTTGAAATTAGTAAATGTAAGTTTATGTAATTCTTTTTATAATATAACGGATAAAACTATTGAAGATAATACTTTTTTAATTCATATTAGAAATAAAAATAAATGGTTTCGTCTAATTTTAAAACCAGCATTATATAATTTAGAAACATTAGCTCAAGAAATTAATTAAGAGCACGGTTGAAAATTAGAAGAGATGATAATTTGTAATTAGATTTGTAAAAAGTGATAGCACAAATGAAATTAAAGTATAGGTAAAAGATGAAAGTCAAAATGCATTAATGGCGTGAGAAAGAAATGACATTTAACATTAATGATGTAATATATTAAAAATATTAAATTTTTTAATGAAACAACATTTGATTATGAAACAACAATAAATAAAGAAACTTTTAATGTAGAAAAGATTACTGATTTAATTAGATAGTCTTTAAAATTTAATGATTTAGATGAAGATTTCATTATTGATGATATTAAACAAATAATAACTGTATAATAATAAGTAGTAATGAAATAAATGTTGAAATAATTAAATAACTAAGTTAACTAAATATTTTGAAGATAGTATTTTTTTGATTAATAAATGAGTGATAATAAGTGGATAATAAATGGATTATATAATGGTGCCTTACTATCAGTTGGAACTGTTGGTTATACAATGGTATTAAAAAAGTATTTAAAATGGGAAGTGTTAATGTTGATAAATTTGAAATAAATGATATTTCAAAATTAACGTTGGCAGTTACTTTATCTAATTTAACAATTGATTATTTGGAAAAACAAAAATATATTCCTCCTATATGAATACGTAATTTTTTTTTACTAAATAAATGGCATCTGCAATTATAACTATTATACGATCGGCAATTGTTAACGCTTTAGCATTTACTGGTGGTGGTTATTTATTTAAGCATATTGATAAAAATGGTTCATTATCAGAACAAAAAAGACATAACTTAGCATTAGAAAAATATAATAAAGCTGCAGAAGAATACAGAGAAAAGGGACAAAATTATATGGATTACCTTTAGCTATATCGATCGGCGTGTTAGGATTAAGTTCAAGTGTTTTAACTGGAATAAGTTCAAAATTAAATATAAAAGGTAATGAAGAAAAAATAAAATCTAATATAAAAGAACTTAATAAATTAAAAGATACATTAGATTATATAATTAGTTAAAATGGTAATACAACAGTTAAAGAACAAGATAATATATTAAAAGAATTAATTTATTATTAATTTATTAATTATATAAATGGTGTTTCCAAAAGCTTTCAAATATAATAAATCAATTAAATATAATATTCCTGCAATACATTTTAATAGAAATATTTCATATAAAAATTTAGTTTTGAACTCATTAGTTAATAATGAAACTTATGTAGCCGAAACAAATTATTTTACTTCTAAAATGGAAAATATATTTAATACATATGAAGTTACTTTTACTCGAGATGAATATAATCTATATAAAATAAAATCTAATATGAAATATTGGCAGAACAAATTGAATTTTGCTGTTTATTGTGCAACAACAGGGTGTGGTATAAGTTGGAACAATCATCTTAATAATTTAGAAAACAATTTTTCTTATTCAGATTTAAAATTAATTCATACAATATTTAGATTTCACACATATTTTCAAATCAGAACTATATTAAACGAATTAGAATGCCCTTTACCTGGATCGAAATATTTTAAAGAATTGGATAATAATATTAATCTATATAAGTTTTATAAAATATATAATGAATTTAATATAAATATTAATTCCGATTTTAGAGCGCATGGTAAATTACATGGTGTTGGTGAACAGTTAGAAATAAAAAGAATTGATTATATGCATAGAGTTGGTGCTTATCATAATTATAAAATTGATAATAATGATGGTTGGGTTTATTTTATTTTGGATAATAGTGAAGGTTTTACAAAATCAGGTATACAAAGAATAAATCGATCTATAAGAACTTATTTAATTAGTATTCTAGGTGCACAAGTTGAAACAAGATCCCCAATAGTTGGAAATAATAATACAGTGGGTATCCCCGTGGGAAAATCCGTTTACTATTCATAGTAAAAATGAAGAAATTCCGCGTTTTTGGAAAATTCTGCGATTCCGTCTTTCCGCGATATGACAACACCCTAAAAATAGATCGATTCCAGAAAACATTGTAAGATATCAAAATTATTTAGATAAATCTCATGTAAGATTCAATTATTGTATAGGGCCCAATTTATTAATTATTTTTGATGATTTAATACTAAAAATGGGAAATATAATTGGTTATAATAACCTAATTAAGACTGCAACAATAAATAATTCAATTGGATTAAATGATATAAATAAAAAGATTATTACTGCTCCAAAATTAATGGAAGGTGAAAAAATGAAAAAACATATTCAATCAACTGAAACTAAAACTAAGAATATTAAATTGGATAATGATTCTAAAAAAAAGATTACGATACATCAGAAAATATAAAAACTGATATTATTCAAAATGAAAAAAGTAATAATGATAATAAATCACATGAAAATGCTAAATTAGCCATAACTTGTATAGGAATTGTAATAGGAGGAATATTATATTTTAAATTTTAATTTTTATTATATAAATGGAAGAAGATGTTCCAATGGATACTTTTGGTGACGCCCCTGCTATAAGTGATGAACCACAACCTGATTTTAATGAAACTAATATTGATAATGATGGTGGAGCAGCATATAATACTAATTTAGGTGAAGATGATTCTAGTGGGCCTATATTATATGATTATGATGAATTTAAAGATGATATTTGCAATGGGATAATAATTAAAACTAGACCAGAAAGAAAAGATTTAATTAATAGATTAGAAAGAACAGAAAACCCTGAATTGAAAAAAGAATTATTATACATAAAACAAAGTGTAACAAATACAGTTATTGAAGAATTATTACCATAAAATTTAACAGATAACATTGAACCAGAAGATATTTCAGAACAAATTAGAGAAGATGACATACATTTCATGAATAATTTAGAATTTAAAAATGATTCATGATTATAATGTTGAATTAAATAACAAACTGTATCAATTCAATTATCTTAAATGGGACAAGAAGATCTGTACCATCCTGAAATGTTAGCAAGATCTACAATTGAACGTTCAAAGGGTGGTTCAGAATTTCTCAGAATTATATGGAATGCACTCGATAGAATAAATGAAGAAGAACCAAATGTTGGTATTGATATTAACAAATATTCACCATTTAAAAATCCAAATTTAAATCCTACTTATGTTGATCCAGAAATGGAAGAGTATGGAGATCGATTAGATAAATTAAGATCTTCAACACCAGAAACATCGAGAAGAGATATTCAACCAATTGATAATGGTTCAAGTCAATTACAATTAGTAAAAAATTTAGATAACTTACTGGATACAATGAATTCATTTGAAGAAGATATGATTAGTATTTTAGATACACCTGGTACTGAAACGGGAACAAATCAAATACAACATTTATTAAAAAAATTACTTGATTTAAATGAAGAAAAATTAAAAATATTTCCTGAACAAGCACGTAGAGAAATTAAAGGTATGCAAGAATCAGCTGGTGAAATTGCTAATATTAAGATGAGATTTTCTAAAATAACCATGTTAGAAAAAGAATTATCTGATACAAATGAAGAATTAGAGCAATTAGAATTAAATAAAGATCTTCAAGTAATTGATGAAGCTGAATATGAAAGCAGAAAGTTAGCTTTAGAAAAAGAAATTGATAATTTAAAATATAACAAAGAATTACAGGAAAAAGAAAGAGATATATTATTGAAATCATATGATCTAAATATTAAAAAATTAAAAGTTATTTTTAAAGATTTAATAATAAAACCAGATTCTAAAATATCATTGAAAGATAGAATAAGATAATTATTTAAGTTAGAAGGTATAACAATTCTTTCAATTCTAACAGCTGTAACTATGGTATTCACAACAATAGCAATATCAAATTCATTAAAATCTACACCTACTCTCAATAAACCGGATAAACCCCCAAATGATAATAATTCAATACAGGATAAAGTTAAAGATGGATTAAAAAAATAAGCAAAATATTTATGGGAATTATCTAAAAAATCTGCAGCAGCTTTACCAGGATTTATTGCATCAATTGTTTCTCATAAGATGATTATAATTTATTTATGCATTACAAAGATTTATGGTTAACAAAAGAAAATAGAAATAATATGATATTTCAAGGCATCCAATCAGAAAACCATAATAAATTAAGACCAGAAGCTAATAATGCAATAATAACTAATGCTACAGATAATTTAATAAAAAAGATTTATGGAAACAAATGTAAAATTCCATTAGACTTTGAATTGATAAATAATAATGCACCTTTATATAAATACGCAATTCAAGAAGATATTATATTCGAGATAACATTTGCTCCTGTTAATGAAATTGTACTATCAAGTGTAGTTAAAGATATGGGTTATAAATTATCGAATATATGTTTAGAATTTGATACAGTAACTGATGAAAATATTGCTAACACAATTCAAACTCAATATGAACAAGGATTTTCATTATTATATGATTATATTGAAAAATTTAAAATTTTAACTATTAGTGCAAATGATGAAATAATTAATGAGAATATTAACTTCCCAAGCAGATCTATTAAAGGTATATTAATATTTTCTCCAATTGCAACACATTCTAATGGCGCAATAAATGTTGATAATTAGTATAACCCTTAAATATCAAAAGTAGAAATAACCATCGAAGGCATAACTAATAAAATATTTTGCCAAGGAATGAGAACGATAGATCAGTGGCCAGAAATTAGAAAACATTTTATGAATGAAAAAATAAAATCATTTGAAAATTGTAATATTAATCAAATTGATTATTATTCCGGCAATAAATATGCACTATGGTTAGATTTTAGAACCACTGAAGATAACTTATTACATGGTTCTGGGAAAAAATTTACAAAATACAAAAGATGGAATACAATTATTCATGAAAAAGGAAAAATTCATATTATATGGGCACCATGATATAGATTTCGAATAAAACATTATGTAAAATAAATGCAAGATAGATTAAAAGAATACAGAATATTTGTTGATTCTAAAAGACTTACAAATTATAAATCACATAATTTACTAGTACAATTAGATAGAGAATTTAGAAATTGTGTAGATTTAAAATTGTTAAATATAAGTTTATGTAATTCTTTTCATAATATATCGAATAAAAGTCTTGATCATTTAGCTTTTTTAATTTATGCAAAGAATTTGAATAAATCGTATCATCTATTTCTAAAACCTGGATTATATAATTTAGAATCATTAGCGCAAGAAATTAATAAAAGAGCTCGTTTAAAAATGGGAGTGTCTGCTGGATTTGGAATTAAATTTTATTAAAGTGATATCAATAATAAAGTAAGAATAAAGTTAGCTAAAGATGAACATCAATTTGTGGTTAAAAAACATTTAGCTAAACTGTTAGGAATTAACCCAGATGTAAGGATACGTAATGCCGATGCTACACCAAACTTAATACCTTAGACTCACTTTTATATTTATTGCAATTTAATTGATGCTACCAATAAGGGTAAAAAAAAAATATTCTAGAGCGAGAGGATTCAGCGAACTCTAACTCTTTTTCAATTTTTAACTTTTTTAAATAAAAACTTAATATATAAATGAGGTGCTCAAAGTTAATTAAAGTTCCATTTCATTCACTTCACTTTGCTTAATTTTCATATTGTTAAGCTTAGTTTTCTTAAATGATCAGATTCTTAACGTATATCACGTACATTAGTAAAATCATTAGAATTTATTTTTAAATATTTAGTATACTTTTTCATCAATTCAAAATCCATTTTATCAATTATTTCAAAATGATTATGTGATACTTTCTCAACTTCGAAAATGGGTTTTTCTAATTTTGATAAAATAAAGTGTCTATCAGGACTACTGCAACCTTTTTTAACTTTCTATGTTTTCTATCGAAGACATTTCAAAATAAATTTAATTAAATACGTCTAATTGTAATGTTTTAATCAATAATTCTCTTAAATCAGTAGTAGTTTCAAATAAACCTTAGTGTGTTAAAATATAACTGAAATAAAGAATTGTTAAACATTTACATTTAGTTGAAAAACCTCTAATTTCAAAAATTGTATCATTTTCAATTCCGGATATTTTAGGAGTATAAATAATCATTTAATTTTACTTCAGGAATTATTTCAAGTTTTTTAAATTCTGTCTCAAATAATTCATTATCAATATCTAATTGCTGCTGTAATTCATACAAATTTGATTTCTATTTTCATCGATATCTTCTTGAAATTGTTTAAGTTCTTTCATTTCTTCTAATATTTTAAATTCACTTTTAGATAATAATTTTATATCAAAATCATCTTCAATATCAAGTGCATCTAATTCGTGAAAAGGTTTCGATTTTGTATTGTATCTCTTTTTTAAAGTTGTAAAACTAATTCCTGTATCACGTAATTTGAATATAAATATTGAATTAGTTGAAGATATAACACTTCATCCTTCCGTTTTAATATAGTTTTTGCTTCAATAATGAATTCTGATTTATCATCATTTTGATTAATTGTGAGGTATAAACATGGAATATTTTTAATTGTAAACATTGATAAAATGAGTAAAAAGGAGGCTCTTCAATATTTTTACTTATCCTAGATTTATATCCTATAGATTTTCTTGCTAATAAATCACCATAATAACAGAAATAAATGCATTTTTCAATGAAATCATAAATACATACAGTCTGTTTTACCTCATCAAATAACGATTTAAGTTGTAAATATGCAAGGTAAATAGTAAATATTTTCCTTTTTCCATCCTTTTTAATCCTCTTTTAAATGAAATACTAGTTATTTCGATTCTAATTAATCCTGATTTAATTGATTTTTTAAATGATTCTTTCAACCTTTCTTGATAGCAATTTATGTAACTATTAAATTTGAACCGAAATTTATATTTACACCAGGAGATTTGAATTGACATGCTGTTTCATTATAGATCTGTATTTTATCATCCTTATGTAATGCTGAAACACAACTATTAGAAAATTCTTTTAGAACTTTATATTTTCTATTTTCGAACATTGATTTTATTTCATCCGAATTAAATGATCCTTTAAAATCTTGTGTAACATCTACATCTAATATATTGTATTTTTTTCATTTAATAATTTTCAATATTATCCATTTTCTGTATTAATTCATTTAAATCTGATTGCATAATGAAATTTTAAATACTGCAATATAGTTTGTTTATTTCAATTCTTGATTAATTCTACTTAAGATATATGATTTTGAATTATCATCATGAACTGTTAAAACACGTGTAATTTTTATAGCTAAGTTATCTAATATAATATTTCCTTTATTAAAACATTCTTTAATTTCATAATGTGTTATTAATTTCATAATGTATCATTTATTTCGACGCACGAGCTTTCGCTACTAATGTATAGAAGCTTCATAAGGAGAATTAGTGAATTATTAGTATTGGCACATTTGGTAAATTTACGCTAAATTAATAGACTGGTCCGCAAATAAAGTAAGTGTTTAGAATTGACACGTTTGTACGATTTTACGCTGTAAATTTATCATTTTTCAGGACTTAAGGACCAGAAATTGGCAATACTTTTGATACAAACTGAGAAAGTATCAAAACATTTGGGAACGTGTTCCTACAACGACAAATCGACAGAAGGTTCGCAATAGACCAACATGATACCAGCTTGATCTCAGATCAGTCTACGCTCAGCAACCGTAACTCGCGACGTACGGTCAACTTACCAAAACTCTCCTTGATGAAATTTGATGGAAATATACTGAACTGGTTGGAGTTCTTCGACTCTTTTAATTCGGCAGTTGGGATGGTCGAAAACCTTACTGACTTCCAGAAATCTTAGGGAAAAGAGCCAGAATTCCCTGATTTTCCCTGCAGGGAAAAATATTTCTGAAATTTCCTGATTTTCCCAGATTTCCCTGATCCGTAAGAACCCTAATCGTCATCATCATCCGTAGAATGTTGCTTCATTTAATTCGTCAATGGCTACCCAATCGTCCAAGTTTCCATGCTCTACTGCTGGCACATCCAAATTAACAGCCTCATCAGAAGATTCATCGGAGAATTGAATGTCAGATTCACTAGATTCTTTCAACTGTTCAGTGAATTTATGTGTTTGGACAATTTCATTATCCTGATTATCATCACTGCTCATTTCACTGATAGATTTTCTAAGATGAATATCTACTGTTTGTTGCATTGTACACCTATAGCTCTCATATAGTTTCGACTGTATTTTCTCTTTCTATCCATTTTGAAATACCAGGTATTCCACTGATCGACCAAAGTAGGCCTACCTCAGAAAAACAAGGGTGCCAATAAGACATTCGTTCACAAGCATGCCACCAATTAATGCCCTCTGAATGTCTCGTCTACTACTGTAACAGGATTTGACAAGAAACAGAAATTTTTACTGGGCATGATTTGTACTATGTAGTTTATTAAAATTAGAAGCTACTCATAGGCCATAGTCAAAACTATCTCTCTACCAACTTTGGTATTAAATGATAATTCAAAGCTATATGGAGGTTCAGTCATTTTGCTAAAATACTACATCAATTGCTCCTCTAGCAGAGGAGGAAAATGAATTATTTCAGTTAATTTGTCAGAATTGCCGTTAAGCCCCACCCTACTAAATCCTGTCACTCACGCGATTCATCAAAATCGTTAATCAGTATCAATCAAGTGCTGTCATCTGTTGAACGCATCATGAAACTAGCAGGAACTATCCTTGAATCATGTCGAAGCACATTGAATCCATTTAACGTCCTTTTTTGTTGGTTCACTGCAAAATGGCATTTCACAAGTTTCATTGCAGTTGCGTGAGCTGTAATGCAATATGCGGCTGGAAACGTACGATCTGAATATATCACATTGTTGCTGGCGCATAATTTTTGGAGTTACGCCGTTTCCAATTGCCTCAGCATTCTGGAAAATAAAAGAGTAGATTTCTGTAAAATTGTGTCTTATGTAATCGATTTGGAAAGAAATCTTTAATTTCATAAAAATCCTGGCGAAAATTACAAAACCTACCATTAACAGGAATATCCCACAGCTAATTCCATCAGTTTGGTTCGACTGGGCATAATGGCGGGACGACCACCCAAGCTTCAGATTTTTGTCCTCAATCACTTCTTCGCTACGTACTTTCATGAATTTCCTTATAAAAAGTAGAAACAACTAATAATTTGACTGGAAAAAAATTGCCTTTTGTTGGCAATAGAAAGTTAATACACATGTCAAATCAAAGGGCAGATGTTTTCAATTTTTTATGATCTGCATAAATTGCGTGAACGAACCTCCACATTTCTGCTATTTCTGACGCGAAAGGAAAGAGAATTTAAGGAAGAGAATTTAACACCAACACCGTCTTTGCCTTAATATCTGCTGATAGTAGAATCCAATGGTTACTGATACAAATTGGTATCATTACATTATCAAACTCGGAAAAATTACCTTAAAGTAAATAAAGAATCATTTAAGTAAAGCATTTAGCATTCAAACATAGCATTCAGTGAAATGTAATCGAGCAAATTTTGAATACTTACTTTTTCGTATAACCATTCATTGAAATTATCGTTCAGCCATTTGTTATGCACGAACGATGGTATGACGTATATTTGAACAGCAGACAATTTGGAGAGCAAGCCCAGGTAAGCATGTATGATCTGAAAAAATATAATTACCTTGAATTTGAAGTTATGAAATAGAATATTATATGAATCTATATTTTTTTCAGAAATGTTTCATATTTTGAAAATGTATTCAAAACAAAGTAATTCATGATGTTTAATTCACTTACAGCGTCATCGCACCATCCACCCAAACTTTTAAGACTGTTCTCTCTGATGATGGTATTCATGACGTAATGTTTCACCCGTCTTGCTGAAGTTCTTTCTCCGCCTCACAAACTTGGCATCCATATGGTCTGGTATTGTTTTGAGTGTACCCGACATCTCTATTGGTGGAATATTGTGCCTGAATGATTCAATCAGGAAATGACACACTTTGTCACACCGACTCACTTTGGGTCCAGTTATGTTGATCTCTTTACATTTTTCCTGTAATCTAGCCAATATTTGAGAAAGAGTATCTTCATGTTCTTCTATACTTGTAGATTAAATGAGTTTGCTATCGATTCTGGCTTGCTGTCGCCAATTTTCTTCGGTAATTTGAAGTCTGGCCATCTTAGAAACGATATCCTAAATAGTACAGCGGTCGATGGATGCTATGAAATCAAGCACATCACTTTCAAGAGATCTACATGGAGATTGTGTATCAGCAACTATTTCTTTTGTGTTTTCGGCTTTTTCTGCTTTTAATTCGGGTGTGGATGTCGCAACCGGGCTCTCGACTTCTCTCACAGCTTCTAAATACAACGACGTCAAAACTTCTTCAATGCTTTCTTCTACAAATATTTCATCCTCAAAACGCAGGATCTTTTGAGATTTTTCACGATCATCGGTTTTCATGATGCTTTTCGGTGTTTCCGATCGAGTAGTTTCATTGAGCGCTATTGTGTTTTCAATGATTGAGTCCGGTGTAATATTAATATATATCGATATACATTGATATCCCCGACACCGGACGCTTCTCCCTCGATGTTTTGTCCTTTTTCTTACGTGCGTTTTTCGGAGTTGCGATAGGTTTATTGTCTTTCCATTTCTTGTTGGCCTATCCCTGACACAGCGTACAGCTATGATGAACAAGCAGATTGCAGTTTGCTGGACAACAACAAATCAACACAAATCCATCAATTGCTTTTGAAATATATAGATAAGTGTATTCATGCAATAATGAGAAAAAGGTTATTTTTGGCTTGAATGTGCAAGACCTGTAGCTTCCTAATTATTTGCCATTTTTCGTTGAAATTTGTGATTGGTATTATAAGGGAAGGGATCTTTAACATATCAGACACATATTTTGATCAGTCAAATGTTTTGCAGCTGGTGGCCATCTTAGTGTGATGAATACTCATTCGTAAGGTACCTATCCGTTTAGAATTTAGTAACCGCAATCAATTGTAGCTCATGACCTGTTCTAAAATTTGGGTGGGGTTCAAGGTCATTGGGTTATGTATATTGTCACCAGGGAGCGCTGAATAGCCAAATAACGTAGTATCTTCATGTTACGTTGATATCTGGGCTTATTTTGTTACAATAATTGCAAAATTGTAGCTCATGACAAGTTCTAGTGGTAAATTCCAAAGTTCATTGGGTTCTGTATAAGGGGCATAGAATATAGAAATTGTCCGATTTTTGGGCATTTCATACCACTTTCCGAGTAGGCATAGTGTTCCTGGACCCCTCATTTAAAAATGTACTGTGAAAAAAAGAATATTGTCTTTTTTGTTATGTCATTGAAGATTCTCTTCTATGGTTCTGCCAACGCAACTTCTAATTTTGATTCCATGTGTGAATTTGTATAATTGATTTGCATTTGCAGGTATGAACTTGTATTGAATATTCAAACATTTATGTCCATTTGAGGATTATGAGTGTTCATAGATGGAATCAGGTTTCTTTTTAACGTTTTCATTACACTTTGATGTGTTGTCTTGATGCCTTTCCTAGGGGCATCGTATAATTTTTATGGACTTTTGCTTTACCGAAGTCCATTTTTGCTCAAGTATGACACATGCCTCCGTTGGTACGAAATAACTTGCGAAAGAAGTTTCTCATCTGAACTTTCAAATGTTCAATGTTGTAATAATCTCTAACCCTCCTACACAACCCTCCTGTAGGTTTGTTAGCACTCTACAGCCGGTAAGTCTTAATAAATCTTCATGAAGATTTGTGTATGAGTTGGAACAGGTAAGAGGTGATATTGAAAATGGTGATCTATCAGCTAGATGATATGTCCGATATGACAGCCATACAGCACCATATGGCACCATACAGCCTGCCAACCTGCTTCCCTTAACACTGGTGTATTAGCAGGTAAGAGGTTAAAATTGGTGTTTAACCAACTGTCTAAAATTGCTGCCATAATATCCAATGTATGATTTTCTTCATATTCAATAATCATTATCACTGTCATATGTTATATACCTGTAGAAATCTGTGACTAATGAATATACTCTACACCAGGGGAGTTGAATATTTGAAAATATTGCTACGTATTAGTTAGTTTTTATGAAAACTTGATTGGTTTTTACTCCCATATAGGTTCTCAGGTTTGTGTCATGTTATGTATTGATAATGATGTTAAATGGCCATTTGTCTATCAGGAATATATTGATTCCCCTATGTAGATTCAGTTATTTTCGATTTGAGGAATTTCTATCAACCTCAGGTACATGTATATCGTACATAGTTTAAAATGACCCTTGTGTAAAACATTAATTTTGTGCTGTTAGGGGGCGTCCAATTATTACGTACGTATTTTTATCAGTAAAATCAGACCCCTTGTACACACTGTACGCAATTCATTTACCCCCTCCTCTTTGCGTATACGTACTTGCCTTCAAATTTATAATATGTATTTATGTTGTTGTCATCAAATGTTGATCATATCTCTACAGATTTTGTGCATATTATTATGTCAGTAAAGATATTTTCAAATATGACCATGCTGTTGTGTTTCCATTGCTGAAAAACTGGATCGATTAGATGCGGCATACTTGAGTCCCTACTACTAGGGCCTACATATGTAAAATTCCCCGACAATAATTTCCTTTAAGAAGCTTACGTTCCCGTATTGGGTTTTAGTTCAACATCTTAGTTGAATAGTTAATGCATGTATAGCTTTGACCGGAAAACAACACTGTTGGGCGAATATCTGAAATATATAGAAGGAAAATTATCGAGTTGTGGTCGGCCCAGACTGCAGATCGATTCCCATGTACTGCCAAGGCTTCTAATGCAATATCTCGAGGCCCCATCGCTGCTGCAGACCAGATTTTCGATAAAGAGCCCAATATATGGATGACCTGTAGCCCTACACATACATTGTTTTACAATCTATCATATCATTTAATGATAATTACTGAAGTACTCGAGGAAGGCCCCAATACGAATTATTTTGAAGCATGAATTTATTTGTATTGTTTCAATCATAGCATGACATGTAATGCATTCACATCGTGATGTTACTTAGCCTTATGTTTAGAATAGTGATTAAGATGAGCGCAACATACATAGCATCAAAATTCAAAAATTCAGTCATCCATTAAACATATTGACTCGTTGTTTAGTGGGGTAGCCAAAACACATTTTTCGAAATAATTTTCCGCGCCGAATCCGAATCTGTAAAGAGAGATGAAATGGGGTTTCTTCCGAGTTCCTGAGCTAAGAATAACTAGTTTTAAAATCGAAAAGTGATTTCTACGGTTTATTTGAAGTCTAAAGTCTTGCGTAAGTCGAATCTTTTGGGACCAAGACAAATCTTCGACTTGGAAAAATTCCGATTTCCAGCCTTTTCAAAAAACTAAGAATCCATTTAATTTCTGTAAACGGAATTAAATCCATATCTACAAGAAATGATTAAAAACACTGAAATATTTCGGGTTTATTTTTTCCAATACTTTCTCACAACTAGATTAACGACTGTTGACATGTATCATCGATTTACAGCCAGAAAGAAATGGTCGAAACAGGAAAGAAAAAAAAGGAAAAAAATTTTTGACCGTCAGTATTCATGTGATATTGTGATACGTAAATTCCGAGTTTGAGCTGAAATCATCTTTTTTTTATTTCACAAGCGACTCTTAGGTAAATTCCTAGTTTCTGAGCCGAAATCGCCGCCCTTTTAATTTTGCAGGTGACTTTTAGGTAAATTCCGAGTTTCTGAGCTGAAATCATCGCCCTTTTAATTTCGCAGTGACAACCGGGATCACACACAACTCACCAGAACAACAATGGATTCTTTTCAAGAGAGCGATGTCACACCGCTACATTTCTGAAGTGAAATCATCGCATTTCACAAGTGATTTAGGTAAATTCTGAGTTTCTGAGCTTAAATCATCTTTTTTTAATTTCGCAAGTGACTTTTTAAGTAAATTCCTAGTTTCTGAGCCGAAATCATCGCCCTTTTAATTTCGCAAGCGAATTTTTAAGTAAATTCCTAGTTTCCGAGCCGAAATCATCGCCCTTTTAATTTCGCAAGCGAATTTTTAAGTAAATTCCTAGTTTCTGAGCCGAAATCATCGCCCTTTTAATTTCGCAAGCGAATTTTTAAGTAAATTCCGAGTTTCTGAGCCGAAATCATCGCCCTTTTAATTTCGCAAACGACTTTTAGGTAAATTCCGAGTTTCTGAGCTGAAATCATCGCCCTTTTAATTTCACAAGCGACTTAAAGTAAATTCCTAGTTTCTGAGCCGAAATCATAGCCCTTTTAATTTCGCAAGCGACTTTTAGGTAAATTCCGAGTTTCTGAGCCGAAATCATCGCCCTTTTTATTTGGCAAGCGACTTTTAAGGCCCATCTACACGAGAGGAAAAATCCTTTATTTTCAGTCTACACGAGGAGAAAATTCCCAAAAAGCCGCCTTTATCGGAGCCGCCTTTTAAAAAGGCGGCTCCGTTTAGGCCTACTCGCGAGTAGGCCCCAACGGAGCCGCTTTTAAAAAAGCCGGCTTTTTCATCCGTGTAGACGCACGATCACGAAAAGGCGGCTCCGTTGAGTTCCTTAACAGATGGCAGCACCGTTCTTAGCTTCCGCTTTATTTCCGGGCTTTACGAACAACGAACATGACAACGCTTCAATCACCACGGTATTATTCCACTCAGCGGACTTCATTGACATTTTAGTTACCGGTATTTTTTGTTTACGAAGTATTATTTAGAAGTTAATGAAAATGACTAAGTGGTCAAGTAGAGAAAACAAGGCGCTAATAGCGATTTGGAAGCGCGAAGATATCCAATCACAATTCGACGGAACGAAAAAGGATTCGCTCGTTTACAAAAAGATATCTACTGAACTATTGATATACGGAATAGCGAAAACGGCAACACAGATAAAAAGCCGTATGAAACGACTGAAGGCGGAATTCAAAAAAATTAAAGACAACAACTCAAGATCTGGGAGAGGGAGAATAACAATGGATTATTACGAAGAATTAGATGAAATATTAGGCTATAGACCGAATATTAGGCCTAGGGTAATGCTGGAGACCTCACAGGTACAGTCTCAGTACGTTTTGGAGCCAGAAGAGATTGAGACTGAGCCAGCCAGTGTTAGTGCATCATCAGATGAAGATGAAACCAGTTCCGTGTCTGATAATGATATCAACGATGATGATGATGATGATGAGGATGATGATAGCTCTTTGAGTCCTTTTAGTCCTATATCTACTGTTACCAGTAATTCTGCGGCAGAAAATGACGTTGATGATGAACTTTGTAGTAGTGGTGATGACAGTGATGGTGTCGGTAAGTTTAATTATTTCTAATAAAATGTACCATAATAATGACATGTGAAACTGGTAAATTCAATCTTCAAGCAGTTGAAGTTCAGTGTTAAAACTTTTTTCGAGTAACTTCTGTTTATGGTACTGCAATTTTATATTCATAAATTGACACATTTTAGGGTCACAGATTGTCAGCAAGTTTATGAAACAAAGAAGTAAGCTGATTCAGCCTGTAGATACCAGTGCACATGGATCAAAAACAAGTATGTATTTAATGCTAGTGAAATTCACTTTCTTCAGCACCCCTGTATGAGATGATTGCAGTGAACTAGCATAGCAATGCCCTGTTTTCAGATGTGATAGAACCTCTTGATGAAATAAACCATTTTGAATTTGATTTGCAGAAATTTCGACCAGCACACCCAAAGAAAAAGCGAAGATAAAGAAGCCTATTGAAAAAGTGCAAAAACCAGATAAAGTTCAAAAAGTAAATAAAGCCCGAAAACCAGATAAAGTCCAAAGAACAGACAAAGAAAAAGGTAGTAGTATTATTTGAATTTTTGAACATGAGGCCTCAGCAGTTAACGTCTTTATTCCTCTGCCCGGTAGACAGAAATCATGTTTTTATAGGGAAGTTCTTTTCAGGCTTTGACCAAATTTCTGGGTATAACGTAGAATCAGGGAAAAGTCAGGGAATTTCAATTTCAGATATATTCCGAATACCATTGTTTTGTGTTCTAAGCAGTATGCAGTCTAATAAGATAAAATCCCACTATTTACAGATTAAAAGAATTTAAAAACAAGAATTTATTTATTAAATCTAAAATATTTAAAAGACACGACGTTTCGATCTCACCCTAGAGATCATCGTCAGGTGTGAGAAATAGACTAAAAACAGGGGTATATATACAGAGGAGGACAGTTTAATTGAGTAAATTGGTGAGTGAGTAAATAATTAGTGTTTGGCAAGGCATGAAGTAATATACTTAGAAAGAAGGGAATTATGCGGAGAAAAGCCATTATTTAAATTGGTACTAATATCTGAGTGACGAGTAATTAGGGCAGACTCAACTATGTGGCGTTTAGTGTAATTGCTGGAAGTATAAATAATTTCGGCTTAATCAAAATTAAAACGATGACCAGTGTTCCAAACGTGATTGGCTACGCCACTAGCCGGTTTTTGATTTATTATATCCTTTTTGTGTTCCGAAATTCGAGTTTTTAAATCACGACCAGTTTCTCCAAAGTAAATTTTATCACAGCCAAAACGAGGAATTTTGTAAACTCCGCAGTCCAAAGGTATAGATTGATTGTTTTTAACCAAAGTCTTACTAATTTTGTTTTCATACGTGAAAATGATTTGTTTATCCAATAAAGGGAGAGAGTGACGAAACTTTTCCAAAACAGGTACATACGGATCTACAATGAACTCTGAAATGTGTTTTTTATTTTCTGGAGGTTTAGAATTGAAGAAAGTACGTTTAGCCTTAGAAATAGCGATTTTCAAAATGTGATCAGGGTAAGCCAATTTTCTAAGAGAGTTGGATATATGGTCAAAAGGAAGGATCAACTCCCAATATCCATCTTTGAAATTCACTTTTGAATGGGAACAAAATGACCAAATTCCGTTTTTAGATGTTCTAATTCACAATAAATTTTCTCATTTGATTTTCTCAGTCTACCGTAAACCTATCAACGCCGAGGCATACCATCACTTCTTTTCGTTTACTGCCAAATCAATCAAAATCGGTCTCGCTCAAGGCCTCTTTCTCCGTGCACTGCGGATTTGCGATGAAACCTTCTGTTTTTTCATTTTTTCACCTTCCATTATATAAGACTTTCATCGTCTGAGCTTCGAGCGAATTCTCTCGAATCCTGACCCGGGTAATCTGCGTTGTCTCGCGAGTTTCTCTCGAAGTCGGATACTCGCCCTTGCCGCCTCTCGACCCGAGATCGCTCGGAGGTCCGAGGCCTAGTCAAATCCAAATAGCCCGTTCATTTCGCCACGACTCTCGACCTGAATAAATCAATAAATATTCATACATGTCATTTTTAACTATGAATTGTTACTTCTTTTGATTATGCGTTCGATTTTTCGGAGTATATATAATTATTCGAGCATGATATTCTAGTAATGCGATTGCCTTATTTGCCTATAACTGTCGCGAGATTCAGTGGGATTCGGTAGAGCTTATATTGAAACCGGAATAAAATTCAGACTGCACTTGAATTTTATAGTCGAAGAAACCGATCGCCTATTTTTAGTTTCTCTCGAATTTACGGTCGGAGTCGATTCGATTACGAATGGCCGACGTAACGAAAGTGGTGACTTCCGGCTGTGGTTCTTGAGAAATTCGACCGACTGTACTGGTCAGAGTTATATTTAGGCGGGGAAACCGAATCGAATCTCACGAGTTAGCAAATCGCATAGTATTTTTCGACGATTGTCCTAGGGCGGTCATTGACCCCTTATTCTTTCCTCTCCAGGGGCAGAATCGACCTAGGCGTACCCACCTGTAGCGGACCTATTCTGGACTTACCTGCTCTCGCTACCAAGATTTAATGCCGTATATACTGTCGACCCCGTGCCGCTACACTTGTTCAGTAAAACGTTCGCTGATTGGTCCATTTAACAGGAAAACCAACAGAAGCCTAATGTTGTTACAGGCGCTGTGATTGGTACGACCGGATTCTGGTCGGCTAGTAACGACTCCAACGACTTGTGAGGTCAAGGGGTTCGGTGAACAGCTTTAGCGTAGTGGGTTCGAATCCCTTGACGGGTGAAGATGACAATATGTAAACACTGATATATACAATCTACACAGGCCTAGCAAAGCCAGAAAGGCCTCTTAACGCACCCATACAAAAAAATCAAACAAAGTACCGTAACAAAAATATACACAAATTATACAAATACGATTAACAAAATGACTCAGCAGAATGTGGATGCGTAGATATTATGTGATTGATTATTAATTATACAGTTTGGGGATTCAATAATCTTAAATAACAGTTATAGCAGTTAATATTATTGCAAACAGTTATGTTACTATAAGTGGAGATGAGATAGGTTTTTAACATACATTTAACGGATGATTTACTTAGAAGGTCGATAACGTTACTAATTGGTAATGTTCTCCATATATTAGCAAGATATTCTTTCGGAGATTTTGTTTCTTTAAAATGCGGGTTTGTAAGTGAAGAATAGTTGTGGTGGAGGTGAATGCTTTTAATGATTAGATAATTTGTTGAGAGAAGATCTGCAGTAAAAAAGCTTTTGAAGTGTTTCGGAGCGTTGTTTTTGAGTGTGTCATAGATGAAAAGAGTGGCTTTAAGTGTGTAGAGATCATTTATTTTGAGAAGATTAAGTTGTTTGAAGAGTGGTTCAGAGTGGGCAGTAAAGTTAGACTTAGTAATAATTCGAGTTATTTGTTTTTGAAGTAAAGGACATTTTTGCGTAGTGTGGTGAGTGACCCCATGATAATATACATGATAATATACCATAGTTTAAGTGAGGAAGGACAAGTGCATTGTAGATGAGGATGAGGTGATTTTGATTTAGAATTTGACTGCATTTATAGATGATACCCAGGCCTTGTGAAATTCGTATGTGGGGTTTCCAGTTAAGGTTTTCTTGTAAAATAATGCCTAAAAAATTAATGTGATCTACTCTACTTATCTCTTTACCTTTAATAAAGAGTTTTGGGGGATTTCTCAATGCATTACTAATGAAAGGCTTACGTTGACTAGAGTGGAATAGGATAAATTTGGTTTTTTCCATGTTGAGAGATAGTATATTAGCAAGAAACCAATCGTGAAGAGAGTTTTAATCCTTATTAACTTTTGTTAGAAGAGAATTTATGTCCCTGTCATACGCCAACCCTGTAGTGTCGTCCGCGAAAAGAACTAAGTCTAAGTTAGGTGTTGAAATGTACAAGTCATTGATATAGACGAGGAATAATAATGGCCCGAGGATAGAACCTTGAGGTATTCCACAAGAAATCTCAAGAACAGATGATTTAACAGATTGAAAAGAAACATATTGGTGTCTGTTTGATAAAAAGGAGGACAACCAATTAAGAGCAGTTCCTCGTATACCGTAGTGCTGAAGCTTATGAATAAGAATATCATGGTTGAGCGTGTCAAAAGCTTTAGAAGGATCAAGAAAGATTCCAATTGACCAGTATTTGTTGGTGATAGCTGTGGATATACGCTCAGTTAATTCCATAATGACATGTTCAGTTGAGTGGCCCTTTCGGAAACCATATCGAGATGAGGAAAGCTTGTTGTATAAGTAGCTAATTAATCTATTATGCATGAGCTTTTCACAAACCTTTGACAGAGAGTTTAATAAAGATATTGGTCTATAGTTTTCTAAGCTCAATTTATCTCCTGTTTTGTGAAGTGGAATTATTTTTGATATTTTGAGAGAGTTAGGAAATATACCTAATTTAAATTATTGGTTAATAAGATTAGTTAGCGGGGAAGAAATTAGTAAGATAATTTGTTGTAGCAGAAATGTGGATAGCGAGTCATCGCCGTAACTGTGTTTCGATTTAAGACTGTTTACCATGCGAATAACTTCCAATTCTGTGACTGGCGTGAGAAAAAAATTAGTAATGTGCCTAGGTGTACGATTTAGATAGTCAATGTATGACTGCGTTGGAGTAGGTAATTTTCTGGCAGGATTTGGCCCTATGTTGTTGTACTGTTTGTTGAATGAGTTAGCGATTAAAAGGGTCCGAGGTTTCTTCATTGTTAATGTTGAAGGTGTGGATAATGTCAGACTTATTGTTAGTTTTACCGATGATAGTTTTGAGAATGTTCCAGGTTTTTTTAATATTCCCATTTGAAAGAGATAGTGCTTTTTGAAAGTGAAGTTTCTTCGAAAGTTTTCTTATCTCATTAAGTACGTTGCGATATTTCTTAAAGAGAAAGAGTTCGACTTTATAGGCAATTTCATTTGTTAGGGAGAGTAGATGTTTATATTTCTTATCACGATTATATATAGATTGTATGATACCCCTGGTTATCCACGGTTTTTTTGCCATTCTAAATTTGTGAATTTTTTTTTTTGGCTGGATGATGCATTGGAAATTTGACGGTAAATTTCTGAGGAGAAATTGTCAAAGTTAGTGTTTACTGTTAGAGACTCATCGAACGAGGTAAGGATATTTGAGTCTAAAATGTTGTCGTGAATCTTTTTGATGGCAGATTTATCTAAGAAGTTGTTGGAAAAAGAGAATTTACTGTTTGGTGCTTCTGTTATAGTCGTATTGCAGGTGAAAGTAAGAAAATGGTCAGAAAGCGGAGACGTGACTATACCAGAAGAGTATTTGTGTGAGCGGTTTGTTCAGTTAGAATGCAGGTGGCGCAGAATTGGACAGACGACCAGTCTAGTTGACTGTCAAACTGCGCTAGACTGGTTGCGAGACATCTTCACTTGCCAGGGGTGTCACAACCCATGTGGCAATCACCCCATCTTCACCCGTCAAGGGATTCGAACCCACTACGCTAAAGCTGTTCGCCGAACCCCTTGACCTCACGAGTCGTTGGAGTCGTTACTAGCCGACCAGAATCCGGTCGTACCAATCACAGCGCTTGTAACAAACGACTTTAGGCTTCTATTGGTTTTCCCGTTAAATGGACCAATCAGCGAACGTTTTACTGAACAAGGAAGTATTTCGCAAATCGAAATATGACGTCATGCGCAACAGCGCCAGTAATGAAATCACGCTTCGTGAGGCCAGGGGGCTGGTGGAAGCGAGTTCGGGAATGATACCTGACCCCGGGCAAGCGAGGATGCAATCACCCCGTATTCGAACTATTATAAATTGAAGATTTCAAAGGTGGCACGATGATTTGTTTGCGGGCCGCCTACGCGATGATTTGTTTGCGGCCCGCAAACATCGTTCTCTCCAGGAAAAGAAGAAAAATAGTTCATATGAAGTAGAAGATTAAGAAATTGTACAAACGGAAGCCAAATCATTCATTACGAGCGGGTGGATCCGAATGTTTTTTTAATTTTTGCCACGCTGGGGGGCCACGCAACCGCCAATTCGTTCGTTGGGATTAATACAATTTATATCTCCCAGTTCTGATGTGATTGGGATTTTGAAAAATCAAACTTGTGAGAATAGAATGGTACCGGTATTAGTAGTACGTATTTATAGTTTAGTATCACGTAGTAATAGACTGCTTAGCAGGTGGATGATATCCCTCGTTAGTAAGCCTGTACTTTAAGTTCATTATTGGGTTATCATAAAGCCGTTCGTCTAAATAATCCGGACGGAAAATATGGACCGAACTTCAACTGCATATTAAAACACAACAAGGTGACAACTGCAGTCCTTGGTATGCCGATGTGATGAATAAATTCGACGATCATACAAACATTTCGGGGACAAAAATCAGCGGTCAGATAATTTCATTGAATTGGCATTTAAGTTCAGCTTAGTTGAATTGGATTATTGGATTGCATGGGTGAACTTACAATATTGAGTATTGAATGGTCATATGGTCATATGGTCTTTTGTGCAGTTATGAGCTATTATGTGTGTGTAATACTGTATACTATGAAGAATTTGGTCACTTGACATTCTGCTATTATACAAACTGGACGAAATATAGGCTGGCAACGATTTCGAATGACATCATGGTATGGAATAAGTAGAACTTGTCCATCAACTTGTCATCTCGTATCGTTGTCCGGTCCCAAAGTTCAAGTCATCATTATTCGAAAACGTTACACAATGTCTAAAACAAAGCAAGGAGATGATGTTGGGGAAGCTGGACCGGAAGTGGAAAAAGCAGAACGCGTTCGCAGGCGGGCGAAGGGTACTTATACGAGAGCTGAAACTAAATTATTCCAGTATATTGACATGAACCGGTCGGTGTCTCTTTTGAAGGAAGTTCATGAGCAACTGTCAAATGCATTTAAAAACTGTGAAGACGCTCATGACGATTATTGTATCTTACTAAGTGACACTGTTGATCATGAACAAAAATGGATAATGGAGATACAAGCTCGGTTTATTGAAACTGACGTTGCCCTTGCTGAATATGAAGTGCAGCCTCGTGGAGGCAAGCCGATAGAGCCTGATGTTCCAAATGCTGATCCAAAATACAAAAAGAAAAGTCTGAAGGTAAAGGCGCAGAAAGTTGAGCGAGAAAAGGAAGAGACTAATAATCGAGGCGAGTCCACTCGAAGTCGAATAAACGTAATTCATACACGATAAAAGGCTATGATGTTCTTCCATTGCAGTGATCCTTGGTCAGATTCTCCTTTGATTTCGGGTTCAGACGAAGTATTCGAGCGGGGCCGGAGCCCTGTCCGAGGGACGTGGTTTGAAATGACTTATCGCATCATTCCGGGGTCAATACAGACCTGAAAGAGGCAATTAGACTGTGCGTCTGGCGATTTTTAAGAGATCGATTATTCAGCGAGCGATTACAACCTCTCTCAACGTGTCTTAAACACGGAATGTCAGGAATGCGGTTCTGAAAACCGCTCTTAAATAGGCCGCCTTCTACGCTGATTGGCTAATAGCCAAATTAATAGCGAATAGTGTCTGGGACCCATATCTCCAGACTGACATACACCGATTGGAGATGATCAAACATCGAGCTGCAAGATATGTCACAAATCGTCACCACAATAGATCCAGTGTAACAGATATGTTGTCCCACCTACAATGGCAGTCACTACAGGAAAGAAGAAGACAGGCCAGACTCACACTATTGTATAAACTCGCCAACGAACAAACTTTATCCTCATCCTCATCCTCATCCTCACCATCACCATCACCATCACCATAACCATCACCTGCATCCTTCATCCTTCATCCTTCATCCTTCATCCTTCATCCTTCATCCTTCATCCTTCATCCTTCATCCTTCATCCTTCATCCTTCATCATATAAAACTATTGTAGCCATGAGATTTAATGTAGAAATCTGACGTTTTTAAACTACAGAAAAATTTGTTTTCGTATAATCGATAAAACCATAGGCTCTCAATACGTAATCAACATTCCCAAACTCCCACGTTGTTTTTCGCAAAAAAAATCCTTCACGGAAAAGACTTGGCAATATCCCAGGTAAAAGGAACTATTTCGTAAAACGGCCGTCTACGATGAGGTGACACGGCACTTTCGGATACGGATTTCAATGATTTTGAATAGTGCGGCTCTGAATTGGCGAGTTCTCGCACTATTAAAATGCTGTAAGGCCGTGTTGTAATCCATTTTTTTAAAGTCAATCAGAACTATGTACATGTATATTCAAATTTTAAAATTGTGGAAGTTGATTTATATCAGAACAATGTGGTGTTTATTCAAATTAAGAAATTTGTGAAATAAAAAAGTTTGTATGGTACATATATGTTCATGGTTTTAGTTTATATTTTTCTTCAAGTTGAATGTAATTTGGGAGGACTTTTTAAGGATTTTCCTTTTGGATAGCCGATCTCCTGATTGGAAATAAGTTTCTATTGGTCATTAATTTGAATTTCATTCAGACAAAAAATGGGAATTTTGTTTGAACGAATTGCGCTGAAGGACCGAGTTCGTGGAACGATTTACGGGATTCGAACCCAGTGTATTGGGCTACGTTACATCGTAGGTGAAGTCTAAATGCATAATTCGTTGACCGAAATGAAGGTGACTCCCAGCCATCTGAAATAGTCAGACCCGTTTTCCTCAAAAGACGGATATAATGTTATCGCGGATTGGTCATCAGGTCTGAAGGTTGGTTCCATGGTCAATCTTGCCACACAAGGAAGTATTTCGCAAATCGATAAATGACGTCATGCGCAAAAGCGCCACTAATGAAATCACGAGTCGTGAGGCCAGGGGGCTTGTGGAAGCGAGGGCGGGAGCGATACCGGACCACTGGCAAGCGAGGATGACATATTGTATTCTATGCAAATAAATCTATTGAATTGAATTGAATACAATTCTTTCGAACCAAAGAAAATTCAATTTATTGATTCAAACTTGATTCAAAACTGAAGTTAGAGACCGGCAACCAGTCTAACAGTCAACCAGTCTAAGAGATAAAAGAAGAAAGTGAAAATCATTTTTACGAAACAGTTATCAGACTTATAATTTACAAATGCAGATTATGATCCCAATTAAGATACAAATTTTATTGAACATATGCATATTTGTAGAAATCATTTTCTAAACATAAATCGCAGACCAATAATGCACAAATTTGAAATTTAGATTTTTTCTTGAACAAGACACTTCATTTTGTTTTATTTACCAGTTTCCATTTTTTGTTTCATAGCGACGTATAAACAAATGATCGGGAAAGTCCCTTACTCTTTTTAATCTCGTTGCGTTGTTAATTTTTGGAATTTTTGCTTTTGTCTTGAGGAAATGGCTACAAAAATTGACCAGAATTCCGGCCCGCTTATTCTGCAACATGATGGTGAGTAGAAGTTTGTAGAATGCTGAATATGGAGCGACTGTTGTGTGTCGAATCGTTTTTTACGACAGTTAAACTTGTCTCTTCTTATTCTACTTATTTCTTACTAACCTGCTTTAACGACAACGTACCACCACCATCAGTCGGTAATTTAGGCCTTTTCCACAGGGACTTGACAAAAAAGGATTTTGACCCAAGTATTCTACTATGTATAAAAACGACAAGGGAGCCAACTCTCTGTCAGATGGGTCGATAGGTAGCCTACCTATGTCACTTCAACAGTTCGTAACTTCGTAATTGTTAAATCGTGTGATTAATCTGAAAAAATCGGCAAAATCTGTCTGTACCGCACCAGCCTGGAAGTAAAAATGACCATGATTATTTAAAACAAACGGTGCTTTTTACCAGTAATTCTGTGAACCGATTTTTAAAACGAAAGCTTTTTGGAAAGCTTTGACTCTGATCTTACTTACCTTAGCATATCGTTATTTCTGATTCAAATGATAATCCTGTCTATAGCGAACGTAAAATGTGACCGAGACCGAAAACAGGTCTCGACACGGCGGCCATTAATCATAGGCATAGCTCCGCACACCAATTTTTTTCGGATTAATCGCACGATTTAACAATCTCAAAGGCACTCAAATTTTTCTCAAACCACTTGGTCTAATGCAAAAATTCGTTATCTTTAAGAATAATCTTACTTGAAGCGGATTGGATTATCAATAACCAAGTTATGAACTGTTGAAGTGACATAGGCCTACCTATCGACCGATCTGACGGAGAGTTGGCCCCCTTGTCTTTTTACATACCTAGGATACTGGGGTCAAAATCCTTTTGTGTCAAGTCCCTGTGGCCTTGTCATTAAGGAAGTGGTTATTTTGCCGGATCCGGTAACCAACTTCTGAAGGATATTTTGCCGGATATCGTCTCTAATTGGCTGATTTACTCCGCGCATACACAGAGAGGTGCGCGACTAAGAAAATTCGAAGGAAGTGTGGAGAACAGAGTTTGAGAAAATATAGTCTAGTACCTAGCTGTCGTTCCACAAACAACTTCTAGGGAGAAAGTGCTCAAATAAGGTTAATTTTCGTCTCTCATTTTGGGGGACGAGGATTTGAGTGTCTATTTCACCCCTAGAAACACCTTCAACTTAAATAATAATAAGAACGCAACTATCACAATCTTCATGATGATAAGGAGTTTATTTACATGTTCAAACGTTTCGATCGATTTCGGCTCATCTCTTCGAGTCCTTTTCAAGAAAAGACATGAAACTATGTATAGGCCTAGTATACTGTTACTAATTACAGAGAATATCATGCAGGCGTGAAGTGGCCTAGTTTACAAAGTACAAATGGATTAATTCCGGAAATTTAGGATCGCCGATGTCAATTCCGGAAATTTGGTGAGAATTCCTCGTGGCGACCAGTAATGGCACGGACCGTAAAAGTGTTCGTTTGCTTGTACTCGTCGTCGCTTCTGTGTTATTTTATCTTGGTCTACATTTCTGAGGACGTTCTGCTACAATGTATATATGTGTGCTTGTTGTGGTATCTGTGCGCGTGCGTAGGCGGAGCACCACTGTTGTGACGCCATTTCCAATTAAAAGTTATCTTTACGCGCCATTGTACATTGTCGCGCTGACGGCCAACAATGTGGAGATGCACGTGGTAATAATTAAGATGATATTTAATAAATATCATCTTAATTATTACCACGTGCGTGCTATGTCCTGAGGCAAGCAGCTTTGTAACTTTCTTTTTGCCTGCAGCTGTTAAGCGGGACGGTCTGCAAAATGAGCACGCACAGAAAGATTGTCAGTCGGGGGTCGTCCGATATAAAGGCAATTGACAGCGGTATAAAAAATAAATTTAACTGGCACTGGCTAGAATGTAAGGACAGTAACGGGGACTACTTATCGAATACATTCGTAAGTTAGACTTAGCTGGCGTGGCATACTGCGTCGTTTGTAAAGACCAGGTCAAATACGGAAGTGGTGGGAAAAAAGATATTTTTCGTCACCCGGATAGCGCGCGGGTTAAGAAGGCAGCGAGGGATGTGGAGCACAACGAATGCCTGCCGTCGTATTTTCAGATGAAAGATGCCGATCGTGATACTGCATCTCCGGCGATGCAAAAACGCAAAAATCTTTCTGGGGGAGGACCCGCAGACCCCCGTTCTAAATTCCGGAATTTCGGTACTTTGGCCCTAGCATCTCTGTATATACTCTATGGAGCAGACATTGGATTAAGCCAAATTTCCATTTTTGAGGACACATAGCTGAAAAGTTTAGAATCAAGCTAGTGTAAGTTGATTTTCTAAATACATGAGAAGTGAAGGTACCATCATCCGTTGTTGGGAGCGAAATATACGTATCTAGAAATGCAAGTGTAGACGGTCCTATTTCTGAAGTAAATTTAAGATTAGGGTGTAGTGCATTTAGTTTCTCCAGGAAAGATGCATGTATTGAATCACGTCTGAATACACAGAAAATATCATCAACATAACATAGGTATAACGATGGCACGAAACTTTTCCCTGAACAATCATTAAGCAGCTTAGATTCAAAATAAGCCAGACAGAAATTAGCCATAGTGGGCCTTAGAGGGCTGCCCATAGTAACTCCATCTACCTGTCGGGAAAATCTTTCGCGATACATAAAGATTCCACTTGTTGCTATTTTCATTAGTTGTTTAAAGGTAGCCTTATCAAAATCTGGTTTAGTAGTCGATCCATAGATATGGTCTGCTATAATATTGATAGTTTGTCCCAATGGTACATTAGTAAAAAGTGACACGACATTAAAGCTGATCCGTATATCAGTAGGTTTGAAATAGAATTGTTTCAATCGCTCCAAAAAACTGGAGGTACTAGCATATAATTAGAAGGAATATGTGGTTTGATAATATTGTCAAGGTATTTAGCCAAATTATACTCTGCTGTGTTTAACATTGAAACTACAGGTCTGAAAGGAAGACCTGGTTTATGAGCTTTACAGAGGCCATAAAGTTTGCCTGGTTGGCTGCCAGATGGATAAATCGAATCATAAACCTTTTTACTAATCGAGTCTTTAACATTTTTTCGCAGATAATTTTTGATAGAATTTTCATTTCTTATCACTGGGTGCGATAAATTTGGATTGACCAGAATTTCTTGAAACTTAGATTTGTCAAAAACAATGTTGTCTAGTTTTTCAAAATATTCATTTGAATTAATAATGACTATACCATTTCCTTTGTCAAAAGAACAAACCTTGATATCTGAGTAGTTTTTTTAGTCCTTAAGAGTTCTATGGAAGTTTTGGCTAATCCTAGAACCACAAATAGTCTTTCCACTTTGCAAAAACGGCTGTGTTGCATGTCTCAAGTCGTCCTTTATTTTTGACTCTGTGTTCCGGTCTGATCCACTAACAATAGTCCTTTTATTGAAATGCCATAGTTGTTCAACCTGCGTTTTAATTTGGATTTCATTGATGTTCTTTGGTAGAATGTGATGTTTCAATCCTAATCGAAGTGCATTTTCTTCCTCGATCGTCAGTTTCTATCGCTGATGTTTAATAAACAGTCTGGAGCTGGAGCGCGTTGATCTTTCCATAGTTTCCTTTGATGTCTTTGTTCCGTTTCATTGGTCTCATGTCTACATTTTTTGTTGAGTTTGGACATGAGAATTGAGTATTCTAGGTAGCTTAGTTTCTCACATATTTTCGATTTCAATTTCTTGTTTTTGTGACAAGTATTTTGTAACTCCGATCGTAATAATCCGACTTGATTTTTTAAAATCTCAGTTTTGATGTTCTCAGTTCGACTGTAAGCTTTTAGTCTTGGAGGTTTGAACATCAGAAATTTCAGACAAATTTTCAAGTTGATGCATCGTTCAAAATAGAGTATATCCAAGCGTAACTTTGTAACCTTTGAACAAATCCTCTCGAATTTCCTCAGTTCACTAATGTGTATATCTCTTCGGTTGCAGCAATAATAATATTATTTCGGAAGAGTATCCAGATAGTTAAATAATAATAAGAACGCAACTATCACAATCTTCATGATGATAATGAGTTTATTTACATGTTCAAACATATTTCGATCGATTTCAACTCATCTCTTCGAGTCCTTTTCAAGAAATGACATGAAAAGATACAAACTATGTATAGTATACTGTTACTAATTACAGAGAATATCATGCAGGCATGAAGTGGCCTAGTTTTCAAAGTACAAATGGATTATAAACATATCAAAATACGTTCAGTAAAAATGAGACAACATGTGTGGAGAGTTGTTTGTTAATACTTGGTTTTTTGGATTTTATATATAATGCCTCTTTGATGGTGATTTCAAGGTCATTTTTTCCAGAATCAACGATTGAAAAGTTGTTTTTTAACGAAAAATTTGATGCACAATTTTTACATGATGTTAAATGTTCCTTAATTGCTGAAGGCGAAGTTCCATGCTCCTTTACCCTTGTGGCCAAATGTCGCATTGTTTTACCAATGTATGTGTTATTTGCATCACGCAAACATTTGAATTTATAAATAACATTGACCAACAAGGGTGAAGGAGTATGGGACTTGAGTGAAAAGTAGTTCCTAATTTTGAAAGAAGTAAAGACAATACGAATATCCACATTGTAATATTTTTGAATAGACTCTTGAGTTTTCTGCCAAATATAATCGAAGGGAGGCCTATGTAAGGAATGAAAAAAAGTGTTTCGACCTTATCTTCCCTGACCATACTAGCAGGAGTATCATCACTACATTTGCTATTCAAAAATCTTCTAAGACACGAATTAAACAAATCTTGTGGGTAGCCATTTTTGTGGAAAACGTTTTTTAGGAAATCAATTTCTTGTGAGATAACAAACCAACTACCGGTACTGCTTATGGTATATACTCTATGGAGCAGACATTGGATTAAGCCAAATTTCTATTTTTGAGGACACATAGCTGAAAAGTTTAGAATCAAGCTAGTGTAAGTTGATTTTCTAAATACATGAGAAGTGAAGGTACCATCATCAACATAACCTTCAACTTACCTCAAACTGACTGTTCTGTAATCAGATGGAAGTTAACTATTGTTTGGGCATGAATATATAATATCCTAAGTAGCTTTTGACGATCGCCGTAACTCAAAACTTGACCAGTCACCTAAAAAAATAGTTGAAGTGAAGCAACATAACAAATATGGCGGCTTTTCGTGTTGCATGATGGGAGTGTAAATTACGGATTCGGACTTGGACTGACATTGATGCCAATGCAGATATTATTCTTGTTTCAAATTCTTTAGGTAAAATTCACCAAAATTAATGCTTTTTATCAACTAAAAATAACATTTGGAGTAAATTTTGAGAGTTATAGCCTATTGAATTGACACATTTTGTTATTTTAGTCTGTATTGGAAAATCCGATTGTGGCAATCAATTCAAATCGAATCAATAAATTCTCCGGTTCCCGATTTAAATCATCAAAAATATTACTATAAAACATGTTTTCAAAGTCAATAAGGTAACTAATTGATTTATTTGAGTACAAAGGTTTGATTTGGCACTAAAATCAGTTGTTGCATTGTAATAAACAGGAGTTAACCTCTATATGTCAGTTTGGCGTCAGACGTTGTAGGGAACCGTAACAACGACTGGTATTCAGACTATCCCTACTAGTTGTGAAACGGAACCCTCTGGACCCTCTTCTCACCCATTTGACACTAACCCTATCGAATCCCTAACCCTAAACCCAAAACATGTTTTTATTGTTTCATAATATAGGCCTATATGGATCCAGAAAAAATATCATTTATAAGTCGGTAGGCCTAACCAGATCCGGCTTAATAACCAATACCTTTCATTTAGGCCTGCAGTAACCTGCTACACGTATCCCCTTCACTCCATCGATTACTTACGATCACGTGGACTCGTGGTATAATACGAACTGCCCAATAAGCTAATACCGGAATTGAATTTTCTATTCTGCGATTGAAAAAGCTGCCAACGGCAACATTTTGCTTTTTAATCAACCTACGAGCACACATAATGGACAAGAATTTAATAATTCACCAACTACTTTAATTATCGTCTACCATTTTACTTCCAAGTTTTATTTTAAAATCTAAAATTGTATTTCAATATCGATTTCTTTGAAATTATCTTTAGTTGATTTGGTTTTTGGGAGGAATATTTTTATTTGCACTACAGAAAATATCATTGACAATTGTGTGAAATCCAGGGAAAATAGGGTTTTCTCAAATCGGATGGATGACCTTGATATGCTAATTAGCCATGTGCTCAAACTGCACATTCAATCAAATTTTATTCTGCCAAAAAAATATCAAATCCAATTCAATTTTGTTTTATTGAGCAAATTTTAGGAAACTAAATTCTATTCCGCATTTGAATCAATAAGACTAAGGGAAAAGATTATCTGAGGTATTTGTTCCTGCCAGCTCCAGTTGCTGTCTGTGCTACTTACGAAAACACAAATATTAGCCTGGGATTGACTAAGTCTATGAGCTGGGAGCTATTTGGCGAATTTAACCTATAGAATGCATCATTTGCCATTTTATGTAAAGCTGACAGGCTGGCCATAGTGCCCCTTGGGGCTCTTTCTCTAACTCTGTTCTTTGTGCTTTCTTTGAATTTTTTAAGTCGCGCAACTTATCAAAATCAGTCAAACAGTGACAATGTACGGTGGAATAGCGGAAATAAACACTCTGCCTTAGGCCTACCGTAAAATATCCACTGTGTTTTTAGCCCACTTGGGACTTAAGTCTCGTGGGCTATTGCGTGCACTTTTTGTCCATCCGTCCATCCGTCCGTAGACGGAATCAAGTTATTTTTGGGAAGTTCTGAAGATGCTTCAAGGTAATGTCTTGGTGTCTTGATATTTGGTTTATACATCTTAGACACATCTTCAGCCCAGAAACTGGCCCTCTCAGATTCAAGATGGCCGACTGGCAGCCATTGTTGTTTGCCAAATTCAGCAGTTTTTATACATTTTTGAATTTTTCGAGGGAAATTTTGAAGATGCTTTTATCAATTGCCTTGATCTTTCGGATGTATTTGTATCCCCCAAGGGCCCATCAGCATGAGAAAAATTGGGTCAATCAGACTCATGGCCATCCTGTGACCTTTTTTGTGCGCAAAAATGTCAATTTTGGCCTGAATTCTGAGTCCTGTAACTTCCTAATGGTTTGCCATTTTTCATTGCAATTTGTGATTGGTATTCTTTGAAAAGGGATCTTTTATACCTGAGACATAGTTTTAGTTATTCTATATGGTCACCAGGGGGCGTTGAACAATACAATAACATATTATTCCCTTATTATATTGGCACCTTGGCATATTTTGTTACCATGATCAATTGAAAAGTTGTAACTCATGACATGTTCTATGATTATGGTTAGTTTCAAAGTCATTGGGCTTAGCATATGGTCACCAGGGGGCGTTGTATATTAGAATAACTTAGTATTTCCATATTGTAGTGATAACTTGGCATATTTTATCACCACAATCAATTGGGCATGGTGTCCCTTGACCCCTAGTTACTAGGCTTATGCGTTTTGACATCCCATAGTAAAATCATTTATGAAACCTGTAAATCAATGCAAATGAGCTAAAGTCTTTTAGAATCAACCATTTGAATAAGATCCCTCTTTATCACTTGGGAATGGTTTAGTGAAAAAATCCGCATTTTAGTTGAAGAAAATAGAAATCGAAAAATACCCGTTTTTAAAAGCAAACATCGCCACTTAGGACCTGGAATAAGTGACGAATCACCAGGAATCAGAAGGTTTTGGATCTTAAAATTCATGAACCTTGATCTAAGATCATAGTTTTTGTCATTATGAAGCATGAATGCACTTTTCGCTCAAATTTTCCAACTTCAGATTGCGATATCTCTAAAACTACTGAAGATAATTCAAAAATTTAAAAAGCACATATTTTTATTTGAGCCCTCCCCATTCCAACAAGCTTTCTTTCAGTAAGATTGAAGCAATTTGAATACTTTATGAATATAGCTAGCCATGCTTTATAATGAATTTACCCACAATACAACGCGAGTAATTACGGAATAGTTGTTCTAGATCAAAGGTCGAGAGGTCGAGCTCATAAAAAATGAAAATAAATTGTCGCACGCTCGAATTTATTTTCATTTTCATTTTCTACTCACTCGCCCTCTCAACCTTTAATCTAGAACAACTATTCCCCAATTACTCTTAAGATTTCATGTTTTAAAAGTGAGAGTAAAATGTTAGCATAATAATCTAGATAAATAAGATCAAATATAGATTTCAGCAATAAAAAATCAATTTTAAACATCAAAAGTGTGAGTGAAATAATTCATATTTATGTAACGAGGTCCTATTCTGCCTGTTCCACAGTAGAAGTTTCCTCCAAATATCGACTCTGAGAGCCCAAAAACCAGTAAAAAGGCGGACAAAAGATATTAACACAATCACCTATTGTTCTGTATTTTCGAGAGAGAGAGCAGCACCCTCCAGTTACAACATAGAAAACGACTGATGGACATATTCCATCACACCACCCCCCTTCAACTTGTTCAAACTCCCATTTGAACAGGAATATATAGTCAAAATATCTACACAAATTTAATTATAGTCCTTATTATAGTATATTAAGCTCCAAACTTCTCGGCTCTGGATACAGTAGACATCTAACACGGCGTAGTCGTTGTTTCGCATTAGGGTTGCATCTCAGTGATGATAATACATGCAGCTTTCGATCTCCACTAATGGTTTGTGGTTTGTTTTCGGGGCGCACCTAAGCGTAGTGTCTAACCAAAAATATCTATCAAAAGTTAGATACGGCCAATGAACACTGCACTTGGCTTGCCCCTCTGCCTCTGTTCCTCGTCCTGGGAAGCTGAAAAATACAATCAAAAGAAAACGGAAAGGAACTGTTCGCAATGGGGTGTGCTACATCTGGGGGGTCACGTGTGGTAGTATTTGGACTGAATGGCTTTTTGTCACTAACATTACAAAGAATAAGCGACTCCAGGTGAACCATCGTTAGGTACCGAAGGAAACACATTCAGACGCGATCTACCACACGGATTATTTCCCGACAGACAAAGTGCATGGCCGACTTTTTGTAGTGGATCCCCACAAAATCAAAATCCGGGATATCTGGATGGTCGGCCTGTTGGAACCCGGCACGGAGGGCGAAGACGTTAACCCGTTTGATGTTGTTTACCCGATTGTGGTCACCACGCCAGCAAGGAGGGACAGGGGTCTGTAGGTGGAAAAGGGGAACAGAAGGGTGCTTGCCCTTGAGTAGCGCCAAAACTTCCGCAAACTCCTCTGTCGTCCTGCCATATTGCCGGCATGGTTCATACCATGCGTGACCACAATCGCTCTTGCCCTAAAGGATACATGTGGGAGGTACTCCAACAAATCACCGAGTCGTTCACCAGGGTGGCAAATTGGAATCAAACCGCCGCTGGCCTTTAGCCCCGTAAACATCGAGTCTCCCAGCAACACAATTGGTAAGTCCTCAACTGCCCTCTGTTTCAAGTCTCCAAGTTTCGACCAGATGTGCGAGGCGTCACCACCACATTCGGCCAGGGCGTTCACTAGTTCCTGGCTGATGTACTCAAATGCAGCTGTGCTCATCTTCGGCCGAAAACGTCGGGTCTTTGTCGTCTTGAGACCGGTTACTACCGCACCGGTTACTATGCGACCAGGATCCTCCACAAACGACTGATCTACGGCAGAGTTATAAAGTCTGCCCATCTTGGCTCTCAATTCGCTGAGGGTCTTGTCCTGTCTGTGAAGGGTGGAACAGACTTCTTTCGAGACCTGCCGTTTAAGGGTCTGTGTCGCCTCGTGGAGGCTAGATAACTGGTCTAACTCGATACAGTCCATGCTAGAAACGATAAATAGTTCAAAACATGAGTTGGCTGCAACGACAAGACTAAATGGCGGAGATTCCGTTCATTCAGATACCACCCGAATCATGCAAGGTGGGTGGTCCCAAGCATACCATCAGGAGGTGCAAGGGGTCTGAAATCCTAGTCACCACCAGTTACAAATGATAATAAACTGTCTACTAAAACTAAGTAAATATATATACAGGGTTATATACAAGGGTATCTATATATATATATATATATATATATATATATATATATATATATATATATATATATATATATATATATATATAGGATTTAACCCTTTGATTTAAGGTACCGGCCCATTTCTAACCAGTAGCCTTTCCTAATGTTAATCCGGGACCGAACTTCGTGACATTTCTGGCATTTTTGGATCAGTTCTATATCAAAAATGTTGTTCTGCTCAATCTTGTCCGAGGCGACTGGAGGTCCTATAAGTGTGTTTGGATCCACCAAAGGGTCTGAGGCCCTATTTTGGTTGGCTAGCGAATCATCGTTGTTGACTGTACATGAGTTTACGAACCGACTAGGGCGCCTGATCCCTACTCTGGGCCTGAGTCTTCTGTGCCCCTCAGTGTCTGTAATGTTCAAAGGCCCAGGCTTGGAGTGGTTTTGAGTAGGAGGCTCGCGATGGTTTTGGGTAGGGTTTGTTACAAGAGGTTTTTGAATAACCGCCGTTGTCTCGGGGTGTGACCGTGTCCAGACACAGTCTTCATCTTCCTGCCCCTCGTTGTCATTGAGGGTTGGTTGCTCCTCGGGACCGGTCGTTTTAACTGGTTCCTGTCTAGGTTTTTTATGACCTATGGTCACGGTCTCACTAGACAGGAAGCACGGTTTCATATCATTGAAGTGCACGACCCGCTTTCTCTTCACCGCCCTCGGATCGGCGCCTGGTTCCAGGACAACCCTGTAATTCACCTCTGATAGTCTCTCGGTCACGACGTAAGGCCCTTTCCATTTCCGGTGGAACTTAGATGCCTCGTCCTTTTTCAAGAAATGGCTCATCAGCCACACGCGATCCCCGACCTTGTAACCCCCGCGTTTTGCGAAACGGTCATAGTCCATTTTCTGACGCCTTTGTGCCATCACTAGTCGATCACGAACAATGTTGTGTGACTTAGTGAGGCGGTCAGAGAGGTCCATGCCATACTTAGTCCTTGGTTGGTGGTCCTCGGGCAAGCCTATGCTGATGTCGATTGGTAGTGACATTTCCTCGGCGTACATCAAGTAGAACGGCGTTTCAAGAGTGGAGTGCTGGACGCTTGAACGAAATGCCATCAAACACGCAGGTAGTTCCTCGTCCCAGTTTGTTCCACACTCATTGACTGCTGTAGTCAGCATGGCCTTCAGGATATTTTCCACCTGCCCATTGCCCATAGGATGGTAGGCAGTGGTTCTGGTCTTTTCAATAGCCAAGATCCTACACATCTCCATGAAAACTTTCGACTCGAAGTTCGCGCCTTTGTCCGAGTGGATGGATTCAGGGCTGCCGTAACGGGTGACCCACTCGTTCACAAGGGCACGTGCCACCACGGAGGCCTTTTCAGTGCGAATTGGCCATGCTTCGGGCCACTTAGTGAATGCATCTTGAGCCACTAGAATGTAGACGTTGCCGCGGCGGGTTCTCGGTAATGGGCCCACGATGTCTATATGTACACGCTGGAAGCGTCGCCCTACCGGTGTAGACATCATTGGGGCTTTTGGTAGTTTGGACGGGGACTTGCACTCTTGGCAAGTTTTGCAGCCCCGAACAAAATCCCTGACCCTAGCTGAGAGGCCTAATACCCAGAATCTTTCCCTAATTTTGCACTCTGTCTTTTTGGTACCGAGATGTTTCCCCGCAAATCCCTGATGTATGACTCCTATGGTTCCATCAGTCAGTGAAATGGGTAGTACCACTCGGTGTCTCGTTGAGGTAGCCCCCGGAAGTGGTTTAAGCACAAGAATGCCATCTAAAAGCTCTAGACGCTCAACCAGACTATAGAGGCTCCTCGCTGTTCTACCACACCGTTGTAGCCGTTTCTTGTCCCTGACCCCATCTCCGGCCAAGAACTCCCTAATTTCTGATATTTCGGGGTCATTTACTTGCGCCTCGATTATTTTGTTCCTGGACAAGCCAGTGGAGTGCGCTGTCAAATCGCCCTGATGTTTTGCAGTCACCTGGTATATAGATGGACCAGTGTCACCACAAGTTGGGCAGTCCCCATGTTTCCTCTGTCTCTTAGGGATGCGAGACAGGGCGTCTGCGTTCAAATGTTTGCTTCCAGCTCGATGTTCGATCACGAAATCATATTCCGACAGGCGTTCAAGCCACCGAGCCACTTGGACCTCAGGGTTTTTGAAGGTTTGTAGCCACTTGAGTGCTGCGTGGTCTGTGCGAAATTTGAATTTCCTGCCTAGTAAATGGTGGCGGAAGTGATCATTCATGTCAACCAAGGCCAACATTTCGCGCCTGGTGGCACAATAGTTCTCCTCTCCACCTTTCAGCGTGCGGCTACTGTACTCGATCACTCTCTCAGAACCATCGTGTTGTAGTTGTGACAGCACCCCTCCGATAGCCCAGTTAGAGGCGTCACAGTCCAAAATGAACTCTCCAGCGCCCTCCGAGAAATCTGGGAAATGTTAAATATGAATTATTTCACTCACACTTTACTCACACTTTTTATGTTTAAAAATAAGAATTTAACACATATAAATATGAATATTCGTTGTTATAAATATGAATTATTTCACTCACACTTAACATACACTTTTTATGTTTAAAATTGGTTTTTTATTGCCGAAATCTATATTTGATCTTATTTATCTAGATTATTATGCTAACATTTTACTCTCACTTTTAAAACATGAAATTTTAAGAGTAATTGGGGAATAGTTGTTCTAGATTAAAGGTTGAGAGGGCGAGTGAGTAGAAAATGAAAATAAATTCGAGCGTGCGAGAATTTATTTTCATTTTTTATGAGCATTACTAACGCGCACCTTCCATCGTTTAACATATATTAGGCCTATACAGAAAGGCAGGAAACGCTCCTATTTCCGAAATGCTTTACTCTACCCACAAATATTGGGGCAGCCAAACACTGCCGACGATTGTTGAAGTTTGTTACGAGGTGTCAATTTTAATCCTGAAATAGGCCTATAAAGCAGCGCCCATAATTTCAATGTTACATGATTTTTGGAGCACATTTACACTCTTTTAGCGCCATTAAAGATTTTGACTGGTAACAAAATTTATTTTTGAAAATTCGCCGGAAGTACGACCACCAGATGGTGGGGCATGAATGCTCTGTCAGAAATAACTGAATGCCTCTTCGGGATTGTTCTGACATCTGTCCTGATATTTGCTATATGGGGCTAGATCTGCTCCTGACTAAATTGGTAGGCCTACCATTTTGTCATCACATCATAATCCTTTATACAGCTGTTAAAACATCTTCTTTTCAGTTTTTATGCAAAACATGTTTGATTAAATTCTAGACTGATTGGGATGAAGAATATCTTCGTAGGAAAATACGATTGTACCAGCGTAGGCAACTTGATGGTATTTTAAATTGTACGTGTCGTCACTCCATGTTGTCTGCATGGGCCATTTAAAGAACTATACTATTCTAATGAAGATAATCAGAAGCTTTGCTCATTTTCATGGAGAAGCATTGTAGCCACCAGATTTTTTTTTCAAATGTTTTAACCAAAAATCTCTTGACTTTTTAACTCAGAATTTTGACTTCAGGCCTCAAAATTGAGGCTTATATACTCAAACTTTTGACTTAGGCTAAGAAGTTACAGGAGAAAAATGTTTGCCTCGAGGTCTGATGTGGTCATTTATGTCTAAATGAAATTTTTACTGTGATGTTGATAACGGCTGAATAGATACAAGGGCAGATCTAATATATCAACCTAGTCAACCTAGAAAAATTCTTAAAGGATTTGCCTTTTCCCAGAAGCCTGGAGGATGGATGTCTTTGGTTGCATTTAATTTTTTTGCTACAAAATTTTGGTACAAAATAACTTCCGAATGAAGCTTAGTTTCTCTTCAGAACTTTCAAAACATTTAATGCAGTAATAAAATCTCTAACCCTATTGAATTTCATCGGAATGCTTCACTTAATTATTAATTTAGTTATTTATTCAAATTATTTTGTTGTTTACTTGTTGAAATATTAGCGATTTAGTAAATTCATTTGTCATGAAATTAACATAAAAAAAATCTTGTCAATTTCTTGATTTTCACGAGAATTTTTCCAGTGATTCACCAGAAGTGACAGAGTTATGAATTGCTGCAAAGGTGCAATGATTAAAAAATGGTTTTGGGGATAACAATGAGTCAACCAAAACTAGTTGATAATTGTAACAATAAGTTCACTGAGCCTCAAGTTCTTAAATCTATACTTACAGCCGCAATCACGCAGAGGCGCAATTGGCCTGAGCCAAATTGGCATAGATGAGGGCTGAGTAAAATTTGCCTAATTAGAGAGTACGTTCAACGCAAACCAATCGTGGGATACTTAACAATGTTCAAACAAAGCAAAGTGAGTCACTTCTGGTACCAGTGGCAATTCAAATGCATTCATTTGTCCTGTGGTAAAACTTGTGCCAAGAACTCTCATGTGCTCACGGCTTATGGGCCTACTAATGCACCAGTCATCATAAGAGACGTTGCAAATTACAATGTCTTGGATTGTTGGTAATGCTACATTGAATGGTAAAGATTAAGAGTTTGAAAAAGATTTTTGCCTCAATGCTTCTCCATTCATTTTGCTTTTTACATTTTGCTTCATAAATTCCTACAAATAAAAGCTGGTCTTGAAATTTAACAAAATTCTTGGCCAAGGTATATCATAGCTTTGTTTATAAGGTTATGAACTTTTGCTCCAACAATCCTGCTCGCATTACCAAAGACTGGCAAACTGGTGTTATGGACGCATATTGCTGAATTTTTTAGAATAGTTAGGGCCTATATTTATCCTTCACAAAAACACTTTGTCTTTTACCAAATATAGGCCTTATGCATGAATAGGGCATAGGCCTACATCCCTTCTTGGCAAAGATTCAAACTTCGTCATCAATGACAGGTTCAGGTCCAATTCTCTGTCCTGCAAATTTTGGGTCAACTTCCGTATTAGAGGTTGTCTACTGAGGCAGTTATACAACGCGAACAATTTCCACTTCCCGAAAGGATCCTGTCAGAAGATGGAATAGGCACCTTGGTCAATTACTTCCCAGTAGCCTATCCAGGACCCAGTTTTACTCTAAGGATTTTTGTTTGAAACTGGGCTTGCTCTTCAGAAGGTTGATGATAAGCAGACTGAATGAATTGTTTAAGGGATTGTAAGTGGTCTTTAAGGGGATAGGCCTATGACAAAAACTAATTCTTAGCAATGATTAAGCCGTATAAAAATTTAGCTAACTTGCATGAAACATGAATTGCTATTATTGGTGCTGATTTTGCTTTTGCTCATTTCCTTAGATATGATTGTTTTTTGTTTTGAATTCTGCTTGAAATATTGATTTTAGCCTTTCATTCAATTTCATCAAAATCATCAACTGCTAGCATTCCTCATGAGTTGTAGTGCATTCAAGACTAAAAGACAATATAAGAGTAAGCTATGCAGGTTCAAGTGGCAGTTTTGTTTCTCTTAGTGGAGGTTTTTCATGTAGGTGGAACTTTTTGAAAGGTGCTCACGCATATGTTGGGTCCTGGGAGTACTCGCACAGAAAAGTTTTGAAAATAAGATGTAAAGAGAAGCAATGTCACAACTTTTAGCATATATAAGGCCTAAGGGGTGAAAATTTAGCTGCTTTTGGAAGTTTGGAAGCATATGCATATAAGTTGAAGGAAAACATATGAGAAAGTGTTACCAATGAGTGAATCTTTTGCAATCAATGCTCCAATATTGTCATGTCGGCAGAATCTGGGCGAACCTCCCCTAAATATGAGCATGGACATCTAGGTTTGACAAGTTTGAAATCTAGTCAAAATTAGGTTATGATCTCATGTCAGCTGGTGGTTGTTTATGTCCAAAGCTCTCATATTACATCATCAGTTGTGAATAATGAGTTGATATTAGTAGATATTATTTGCTTAAAGGCCTAAACATTACATTGTAATCAATAGCAACTAACCGTCTGCTTACTTTATTGAAAATACAGCCTGGCTACAGTGGGTTTACACTATGGACTTTTCTTGAAATTTATCAATTTCATCCATCCCAAAAGATCCAGATCAAATTCGATTTACTTGTGTTTCTGAAAAATCTAATGATCAAGTTATTAAGAAAAATGTGCTGAATTCATCAGACCTGTAGGCCTATGTTTGGTATAGGCCTACTTAGTTTTGATTTTCATTTTAGTCTATTTTTACACTTTTTATATAGTAATGAAATCTGATGTTTCTCTCGTGCTACATCAGTCTGTCATATTCATTTTTTTATTTTTCAGTTTTGTTTTTTTAGCAGCGCACACCAAACTTGCTTGAATGTGTGTGATCAGACTTAATATTGCTATTCATGCGCGGTATAGCGCTGACAACGTTTGACTTTACTTTATTTAAATTCTTTATATTTTCTTTTAATTTATTAGGTGCTTGTGTTAGCAGCATTTTGCAAAGCACTCTTTTTTCTAAAATTTGTAAATATTTGTTCTGTTTATTCAAAATTTCAATTTCTTTAAACCGCTTTTCTATGAAATGAATTCTGAATTGAATTGAATTGAAATGATTCCCTGTCTCTTCAGGGAGCCAGGCGTGACAGTCTCTATGACAGTATTAAACTTGATTAGCTGATTGTAATGAAATGTCATCTGAAGGAAGTAGGCCTACGCCTTATCGTTGCTTTATGTATTTATTAGGCCAGCCAAATTTATATGAGCTTTTCCCAAAAATTTGAAATACAGTCAACCCAACATAAGTCGTAGTTCTGGGGACCAACAATTGTACTACGACTGATGTACGAATTATGTGTGCGTAGTATTTTTACGAGTTATCTGTAAGTCGTGCTTTTATACAAATGCCGCGAATAACCCGTTAAAATTTGATATATACGACGCTCAGATTCTAGCATGGTTCGTCATGTTCCCGGTCGTATCATGAGCAGATCCTATATGGCTCAATCAATCAATTAAAGCTGCCACGTGCACCACGCAGACAATGTCACAAGAAAGTTACATTGTAACTGTAACTCGAACCTAGGTTTAGGTATCTTCGCACGAAATAATTGTTTCCCTGCAGGAACTTTTTCTGCGACCTTCTCTTAGCTCTTTAAAACTTAATCAGTTCAAGGTTCAATTAATTCTACTAGGCCTACAGAGAAATACAAAACCACTAAGGACGCAGTAAAACTATGTCAGCAAGCCCATTTTTAGCCCACTTGAGAAACTGGCCTAAACTCGCTTAATCAGAATCAAAATGGCCGACCGGCAGCCGTTGTTGTCAGCACTTTACACATGTGTGAAGTTTTCAGGGAGATTTTGAAATGCTTTGATCAATTATCTTGATTTTTCACTTATGTTTTATCCACCCATAGTGCATCTGCATGAGAAAAATTCAGTTGATCAGATGCAAGATGGCTGTCGTGTGACCTTTTTAGTGCTCAAAAACTTCACTTTTGTCCTGAATTTCAAGACCTGTATCTTCCGAATGGTTTGCCATTTTTCATTGAAATTCGTAATACTTAGAGTATAAAACTATAGCTCATGAAATGCAGGCCTCTGTATCAATCCTTCGTAGCTCAGGTTTTTAACTAGGAATAGGATAGTCAAGTATTGATTTCAGTGAAGCATTCTAACTCATTTTCCTGTGAGCAGATGGCGACACCAGACGGCCTACAATGTCTATCAGTGATATATCATACATTTGGCATGTAGTAGGGGTATAGAAACCATGTGTCACGTGGGTCAGATTTCCGAAGTTGAAAAGATCGTTAGTAGTAATGGCCAATGCACTAAATACGTTCTCTAGTGAGTTTGGCTGATATTTTGGACATAGAAATGAAAGATTCTGATGAGAATTCGCATCGGGATAAATCTGATGACAGTGCTTCATTATTGATGGCCCTAAAATCTGGATGACCTTGCGATCTGTTACCTTGGGGTCAGACCCTGAAGGTGACCTCCAAAGTTTGCAAACTTGGTACCATTCGAAAGCTTATGAAAAGAGCTTTTATAAAATACATGCAATATGGGTTTATCCCTCATATCTACTGAGTTAGTTTCCCCCTTTTAAGGTCCAAAATCACTCACAGGCCGAAAAATACTTGCCGGTTGAAGGGTTAATTCAGAATCGTTGTAGCGGATTTTACTCTTTTTATCTGGATGATTTTTGTCGTTTCCGACGTTTTTACTTACAAAAGGGCTGACGGGCTTGAATTATTTTCTTCCCTCTTATGGTCAAGCCCTTTTCTCCTTTTGCTCGTCTTTCTTCCAGTTCTTGACGCTGCTTGCTGTACTCCATACGCTGACTGATTGTTTCATCACTGGCCATACTGATGTTTAAAAGAATTTCCTGGTTTTCTCTCTTCAAATCGGTATACTTGTTGACAATCTCTTCTTTATCGTATTCTGTCCCTAAGATCACTCGGAGGGGTCTAATCTTGTCTTTGTCGAAAATGCCTATCGTGTTAATAAGTCTCGGAGCCCCAACAGAATGCATACTTAGGGTCTGCAGTAAAAATTGTTTGACTGCGTGCCTGGCATTTGCGCTACGCTTATTGCCCTCGGCCTCTGTTGACTCGGGTATATTATACAATATAATATTTCTTTTTCTAGATTCAGTCTCCCAGATCTCTTCTCTTAATTTACCTAAACCATCATTTAACACTTCCGATATTCTTGTATCAATCTCAGGATTTTGACCGGCTTGTTGTAGTTTGGTGTGGGCTTTCTTTAATTCAGCTTCTGAGATTTTTAAGACCCCCATTTGATGTTCTTTATTTTTCATTCATCTACAGTCGTAAACTTCTCGTCAAAGTAAACTTTGTCGGCTTTTTTGGCCATCTCAATTAACAGAGTATCTTGTTTGGCCACAATCTGCTCGAGTTTGGCTAGCATTTGATTATTGAATGAGCTAGTGTTATCAGTTTCACGATTTTCACAGGCTATAATTAAGCAGGAATCTGTGTCGTTGTCTCGTTGTAGGTTCAGTTCCATTGGGACTTTGGCTCTTACATATGGCCTTTTTGCAATAGTGACAGTAATGAAAACCCTCACTGGCCGGTATATTCAGTGCACATTTGGAACATGCAGGGACAGAATTGTTGTTGACAGGGTTATCTTCCCCTCTTTTGTGCCTTGAGTTTCTGGGCATGACACTCTCTTCCATTGGGTGTTCAGGCTGCTTACGTTGTCTAGTTTCAGGTCCGCACTGTATAAGTTGGTCTTTAGCCTGGTCTTTATCAGTCTCTTTAGAGCCAATTGGTAGGTTAGATCTCCAAATCCCAGCTAATGTTGCTGCTCTTGAGATAATCCCTGGGGTTACTGGGGCCGCAACCTCTTGGCTATGAGCTAGTGAAGAGACAGTACCTTCCTTGTGTGCGATACGTACATCCCACTTGCTATCTTCATTACTACTGACATCACTCCAATGTTGGGGCTTACCTCTATTCCTCCAGATTGACTGTTGGGAGCTTATTGATGGGTGTGGCTCAGTATTTTGTTGGTTGGCAATATTGGTAAGCTCATCGCGAGGGCTCAGAGAGCGGCTTTGTCCATCAGCTGTTGTTGTTACTACTGTTGTCATGCAGCTGTCTGCCATCTTTGTTTTCTAGGAATTTCCAGGAAATGATAGAGCCCACTTCAAGGTGAGATTTCGGGCGTATTAGAGATTACAGCAACTTGTTTACTCACCTATTGAATGCTTTAGACAGATCTTACCTTGTTCAGTGTATTTTGATTATATCCTATCTTAAAAATTGGGTTAATTGTTAAGAATTATGGAGAGCTAATTTAATGTTTCCTTGTCGCTGACCCTTTCACCTAGCAATTCCCAGATGTTGGCCAATTGCTGAAGTCTTAAGTTTGTGCTCCTTAACTCTTGATACTAGGTGTCTTTTTGTTTTACCTATATAGGCAGTGTTTATATCACACAAACAAGTGTACTTGTAGACAACCATAGCTTTCAAGGATTTAGGAGTCGGACATTTAAAGGCTGAGGAGTACGGAGGCTAGTTAACCGGGTGGCAAACACTTGAGATTTTCAGTAGTGTAGAGAATAAGCCACATCCCACCACCTCACTATTCACTTGTTTGTTTTTGTGTACTTAATTGAGGTTATTGCTTCAAGCCAGATAAGCTGTCATAGCCAATTAGCTTTATGTCCCAACCAAGGATTAATTCAACAACGATTATAGGGAAAATACTCTAGCAAAGTCATAATAGGCCTATAGAGAAAACTTACCAAGACCATTGATTATCAATGTGAAAGATTTGATTTTGATATCATTCCGAATAGATATGATTCACAAAACTTTGCCAAATATTAGCCCGATATTGAAAAGAACATGGTTTATAAACTTTTTTCTGTCTTTGCCTAGTCCTTGTACCTCCTAGTTTCATATACATGCTGGTGTAGGCTCTGTCAACATTTTCATTCCAGTGGCAGACTGCTAAATTCGCTCGCATTAGATATTGTTGGTCAGAGAACGATATGCGTTTATTTTGAAATAAGTTCATCACATTATTGAAGCTTTCCACATAAAAAGAATCTCTGCCCAAGACAAAAGATTCAGGTTGTAAATACATATATGTCGACTTGATTAGCTTATTAAGTAGGTTTTCAGCAACAGGAGAGGTTATCACTATTCTTGATGGTTCATAATTTGCGTCAATTTTGCAACGAGACTGGATGATAGGAGTCATTTTTATAATGACAAATTATATTGTCCAAGTAGTCCAATAGTGTTTTTTCATTTTGGTTGCAATTTCAAACCGCACATTGAATGTGCATCCCAATTGGTTGAGCCTTATCGTGTAGTTGTTCATGCCAGGTTTTTCCATGATGTTTTTTAGCACCTTTTCCTATTTTATCTAATTTTCTCACTATATTTTTTATCTCGTGCCAGGTATCGTTTTGGTTGATGGATCCCTGATCTCAAACAAACTTGTTGATCGTGGCACTATTGTCATGACAGTGGATTCTAATTTCTAAGTCCTTGTGATCTTCAGTAGATCTCAGATATATCTGCTCGGTCCCAAGGCGTTCGTGTCGTTGGCTTACATCATCATCAGCCTTGGTGACATGTTCACATCTGATGACATGTTCACATCTGAAATTCCCCATTTGGAAGGTATGATGACGATGTCCATACAAATGAATGAGCTTTCCTCTTCCAATTACAGTTCAAATGTACACGTGGGACATGTCCATGGTAATAGACCTTCTTAACGGACACCTTACTGTCACGGAAACGAAAATGTTTCCCGGCCATCTCAACCAACTTTGTCAGTGCGGATTCACATGTCACAAATATCTTCTGATTGACGCTATTCTTATCGGTGGACACATAATTAGTAACATTCATCTCGATAGTTTCTGGAGAATTTTTCGTCAACCAACATTCCAGAAGATTCTCCATTATCACAGCATTGTTAATTGATGTCATAGAACTTTTCATCAATGATTCCCGAACTTTCAGAATTTTCTGTAGAATTGACGTGTTAATACTTTCATCTCCAGGAATCTCAATTTTAAAAGATAAGCGTTTACATGTCGTGCTCATGGTTGTAAGTGTGTTCGCAATAAGTGAGAGAAATGAAATGAGCAAGTGTCTTTACATCATATCATCTTTGGGAAATGTTTAAACACTATATTAAATGGATATGGTCAATTAACTTTTTAACTCATTAGCCTAGGTTACCCTAAATATACCATCAGCTTAAATCCAAAACGGGTTACAATGAATATAGCAAGGAAATAAATGTTCAATATAGGTTCTGAAGATGGCTGAATCAGCAGCAAACGAACATGATTCTGGTAGTCCAATAATGATGGAGACAAATGAAAAGGAACAAAAACATACCTTATTTATCAGAGTAACCCATGAACAAGAAGAAATCATCAAGGGTTTTATGAGTTTTAATGGCTAGGATATTGAAGAAGTGACACAAGAAATGGGATATGAAGACGAAAGCCACTTTCAGATTGGACAAAATCCTGAAGCGCCAGAGTGAATTGTATTACTGTCGACCATGCATACCGTATTTTCCGGCCAATAAGCCGAGGGCAGTTTTTTAGCCTAAAATACATGGATTTCATAAAGCTTCGCCCAATAAGCGGAGGCCCTTCATCAGAGATTTTAATTCACTGATTTGTCAATTAGTTCGTCTTAATTGACGATTTAAGAGGCTGACAGTAGCGCCCGCCGATGTGTGAGAGTGCTGTGTATACTATCATCGCCGAGTGACTGTGCTATATATAGGCTCACTCAGCTGATTACTATACACACAGCCATACACGCAGTACGCGGCTCACTGCTGATTTGCATATATACTAATGTATGAACTGACACGTGGTAGTACGATGAACTCGCGCGTAATAAAAATGTATACCATTGCCGCTGTGCGGTGATGGAACAATCAAAGTAAAAATAAAATAGTTCAAAATAGATTATAATTGGTTGTAAATAATGACCTCAAATAAATATCGACCACTTTTCTTGATTTTGACGATCATTGAGAGCATTAGAGTGGCATAGATCGGGAAGTGATTTTTTATGTCAGATCTTATCCGCCCAATAAGCCGATCACGATATTTTGGGTAAAAATCTGAGGCTAGAAAATCGGCTTATTGGCCGGAAAATGCGGTAACAGATATGTCAAATAAGCAGTTATGGTGGGAGGGTGAGCCTGGACAACCGCATGGGTTGAACCACAGACGAAGAAAATCTGTTTACAAGAAGTTTTGGACTATGTTGTTTCATAGGGATGCATTTATGGATAATAGATATAAGACTAAGAAAATGTATTTTCTCCAGATTAGGCCAAACAAGAAAAATTGTGTGTGGCATCGCCGAGATATCTTATCTGAATGTGTAATTAAGCGTGTGCGAGAGTGGTTCCCGAATCCTGAGCATCAGGACTATATGGGCCACAAGTGGCAATGAAAAAAACTAACTTACTAATGAAACCTCATTAATTCATACATATGCTATAAAACGGAAACATACCTGGATAGAATGAGTAGTGATTTTTAATTTTTTCAATAAATGAGGCAAAATTAAAATGAAATTTCTATTTTCGTCAATTTTCAACCGATTTTTATGAAATTTGAAAGGTAATCTATATGCGTTATGAATATCATTTTCTGTGCTGTGGTTATGAATTAAACGCACAGCTGTGGAAGTGGAGCAAGTGCCAACTATAGACAGTACTAAATCCCGCCTACTCTGTCAATCACCTATTTAAAATACCCATGAAAACTTCCAAAGAAACGGCTTAATTTCATAATTGGCTAGATTTAGCTCAGATTTGACTGTTGGATCTGCCCAGGCATGGATTCATACACCTCCTTGACAAAAAGAATCAATGAAATTGGCCTAGTTTCAGAGAAACTGTAAAATGTGTACTAGAGTGGCAGAGCTCCATGGTAACGGATTGTATCACGTGATATGGGTAGTCTGACAACTGAGTCGGCTTTAATACTGCTCCTCAGCCTTTAAGTGAAAAGAAATTCTTAATCTTAGTGGTTACGAACGAACATTGAAGGTCTGTTTCAAAATTCGATTTGAACAGTTTCTTTAATTTTTGAGCATATAGAATAGACGGGAAACCCACATTGGGTATGGAAATGAAAAGAGAAACTTTATTCTCATCGACGGTTTTAGGCTGGGTAACGAATTAAGAGTCGAGAAATCTTTTAACGCAGTGATCAAAAACATGGCTAGGATAACCATTAAGTTTGAATAATTTCTTAAGAAAATCAAGTTCTTCCGAAAGAATTTTCCAATTTGCTGCATATATTGTATGCACGAAAAAGCAACACGATGTCTTATCAACACGATGCTTTTTCGTGCACACAATATATGTAGCAATTGGAATATTCTTTCGGAAGAATTTCTACTCTTCAACGTCCCCTGGTTACCATGTACCAAAATCAATGATATCGAAACTCACAACAATAACAATAATAGAAAATGTCATAAGCTATAACTTAGCAATTGCTTGTGATTACAAAATATGCATAAGTACCTATGGAAATAGAAAAATCGTATAGTATTCAATGTTTAACTCCCCTGGTGGCAAGAACAAAGAATTCATAAATATCTTTTCTATATACTACATAAGTTTTGTGTCGACTGCGCATTACTACAGATAACTGCTGTGTCAAGTAGAAAATGACATTGGGAAAGACTTCCCGTTCAATTCAGTTCAGTGCTAGGGAGTCATAAGGAAAACCCCTTACCATGTATATCTTCAAAATTGAAGATGCTTACTACACAGCGCACCATGATTTCATCAGAATATGTTATTGGAAATCTGCGAACAAATTGATTTTTGTGCTCAAGTTAAATCTACTAGCTCAGTTGATCCTTCTGGACCCATGGTCCTTTATGGAATTTGTTTCTGCTTTGCGTTTTTCTATTATCGAGATGATATGAAAATAATGTGTCCCTTAAGAAACGCTTCCCGCCGAGTTTATCTACTGCGGACAAATCCACCAGATATCAATGTAAACCTAAACATTATTTGTTAAAAAGGTCAAGTGAATACCTGGTAATTACGTACTGACGTTTTATCGATAGTGTGGATTGAAAATGGACCTGGCTAAAATGATTCTTTCTTTCTCAAAATTCTCATTCCCTTTTATTGCATTCAATCTCAATCCATAGGCCAACCGTGCCTAATTTTTTGTCGAGCTTTTTTATATCGAGCATCAGGGCCTTTGGTCAACTAGTATTTTCTTATGCTTAACCCTTTAGCACTTTTCTATTTTCTTTTTACTTTTGGGTACTTTACTTATTTCTAATGGGGTTATTTTTGCCAACAGTGTCCCGGTAAAATACTTATCGTAAATAGCAGGTATGTAAAGATCAGAAACTGACGATCTGCGCGAACCAGTTACGCGATCGCGTAATGAGCAGTTGCGCGATTTGTTACTTTGCGCAGCTAGGATATTTTCATGATCAGTTGCGCGAGGTAATTAGACCCGGTACTTCGTACTATCTAAGACTTCCGTTGCGGGCGCGTGGATTTTATTTCACCTCTAATTAGTGCAATGATTTTTCGGGCGAGCGGGATAAAAGTGACAATTTTTTTCAAAGGATTTCTCGACAATGACAAACAGACAAAAAAAAACGAAGTCCGCCACAAATGTAAGTAATTAGGACAGAAGCAAACTAAGAGGATTAAAAAAGCAAAACAAACTAGGGGTAATTAATTACCTATGACAAGAGTTGAATACGTGTAACGTGAGTGACAATAAACGAGTATAAATTGCTTGTGTTTGGAATTGTTAGCGTACATATGCGAGATATCTACAAACATTTTAGCAGAGAACATTAAATACACGTATACTGATCGAGAGAAAAGACGAGTTTTAAATAACAATTTTGTTCATTACTAATGAAGTCATACACGTGTAAACACTTTGACTAAACATTATACATGTATATAAAAAAATATCAAAATAACACGTTAAACGTTAATGTTAAACACCCACAGATTGAAGGGAAAAAAGATTTCACTGTATCTTTTAGTGGTCTGTAGTTAGCATTTTCTAGTTTTTGGATTCATTTATTGCGGGATATAGGACAAAAAATTATACCTAATTTCTCATTTTCCCCAAGTTTATTTTACACATAGCCGGGCACTTATGTATAAAGTATTTAGATAATTATACAAACAAGTAATTTTTAGACCCGACAGCTAAGAAAATGAGTTCGTCAGCATTTCTATTTGTAATTTAAGGAAGCCCTAATTTTTTGCCAAAAATTCGTTCTCCTACCTGCATTATATACATATGATTATATTTGATATTTATCATTTGCATTAATCTAATTATTAAAATTGTCTTTTAGGTCAATAGATAAGTCATTGATTCGCAGCTGAATTGTATTCTCAAAAAGATCAATCCATTTATATACGTAGGTTTCTTGGTATGTCCTGGGAGAATACATGCATTGTTTCGTTATGCAAGATAATACATTATCCGCCTTGATGGTTGTTTGTCTGAAACATTCATACTTGTATCAGGCGAGCAATCTAAATCATCTGAAGGTAATTACGGCGCTGTAGTCATGAGAAGAATTCGTGGAAATGAGCAATTATGAAATATACTTTATGAAACACTCGCTGACCCTTAGTCTGATAAATCGATTATTAAGGAGTAATATTAAAGAGTAATATTAAAGAGTTTTATTATCTTAATTATTAAAAGTTTGTGTGTTTAAATTTGAATGTACTAATTATGATAAAGAACATAAATAAGAAAGATGATATTTCGGCTTATATTGTATATTACTATTAACACAAAATTAAATACCGTTCATTATGGGAATTGTGATCATTGGATAAGTTAAAATAAATGAATTCGAGGGTTGGAAAAATGGTATGTAATCTCTTTGGTGCGGTTGAGAAGGAGAGCAGACCGGCATCATTTTCTGAAGGCACCTGGCGCCGTCGGATGGAATACGCCTGACTGGATATAACTTGATTACTATGTATATACACATTTATTATAAATTTCTGCCGTTAACTAATTATAAGTCTAGTATAAACTACTATGTAAATGCATTTTTAAACTAAGTACCGGTCCAGTGTTGGCACCTGAGGTAACGAACAAAGAAATCATTATTATCGATACCGGTATTCTTTTAGTTTCAAATGCGAGTAATTCTTACAATAAGTAGCCAAAATGTTTAACGAAGCAGAAATTGTGGCATGTGCCTAAATAGTAATCCCATTCGCCCATTTATTTTAAAATACTGGCACAATGTTTGCCAATCGTACCAGGAACCCTAATTTCTTAATAGTCATTGTATCTAGAAGAGCTGTGTAAACTAATTGTTCTTAAAACTCTGAAGACAATGATAGAAGTACCGTATAAAAATCTGCAATTTCTCAGCACATTAAACAGTATTCTTTGATTCTTCAAACACTTAACATCACTTACAACATCATTTACAACGGAAAACGACCAACGCTCAACGACCAATGATTAACGACATGGATACAGACTCAAAAAAGATGACTGTAGACCTATGACATGCGTGGCATATGGCAACGAAGTATGCTGAGAAATTTTTGAAGAAATCAGGATATGCGGTTATTCTTTGTGGATAAGTGAAAGTGATAAAAAATGGTTAATATTTTTAGATATTTCAACGAGGTGTGCGGCATTTCGTGAGATAAAATCGGTCGCAACCCGACGACTAAAATTTGCCTCGTGTGCGCCGGGCTTTAAGTTCGCGCGCACAATCAAATGTAATAAAGTTCGTGCGCGCGATAGAATTAATAAAATATAAGCTTGGGCCAGAACAGAACCGTTCAGTTTACGTTAGGACATCGTCTTGGGCACATGTTGGAATACACTAATGTAATCATATAACAAGACCAGGATTATTTCATGACATTAGGATTAATAAACAGATAAAGGTAATTAAGCTACTTTTCACGTACCGTATCACTATTTTGATACACTACAATTTACAAGTTTGATACACTACATCAATATAATCATCGTCATTAGGCATATAAAATCATAACCATCAAATCTTTACTTTTTAGCGATAATTTACAAATAACAACGTATCTAAATATCGCTTCTTGACAAATTCAAATAGTGGAAAATCTTACTCTTATTAATATTGATGTTTTAACAGTTCCTGCATAATCAATTGAGTAAAGTAAAATCTGTTCATCACAACTCGCGCACCTGTTCATCACAGCTTGCGCAGGTTTATTCTGCGCGAAGTAACAACTCGCGCAAAAAGTCATTACGTGATCGCAGATAGTAGAAAACGGATCCGATTTATAGCTCTAAATAGACAATTGCATTCAGGTCCACAAAGGTTATGTTTTTCTGTTAGAGATCGTAAATGTCTACCACACAGGGATGAAATTTCAAAGTTCATGACAAATATTCCCATTAGGAGGATACCATGGAATACAACAAATTGTTTGAAGAAATATGCCTTTGTAAATTTATTATTTTATCACCAAATAACATACATACATAATTCTACACATGTGGAGAACCATAATATATCAACAAACCTACAAATATATTAAATACTTGGTGATTATTTGCTTTAACACACAATTATTTCTTATCAGTGAAATATTTCCCGAAATAAACTAATGAGTAAAAACAATGAATTTTTGTTTTCATGTAAAGTCACTGTTTTTTGTTCAACGTGTCACTATATAACAATAATAATGAGTTTATAAACTAATAAAGCCAAATTATCAAACCAAAAGCAAACAATTCAATTGTTTATTTTCTTTTTTCCTTACTGGTGCTGCCCCCTGTTTTGCAGGATCATCAAAGTCGTACTTAGCCAGATAATGGTACCACCGAGAACAGGGATCAGGACACATTCGTTTTTTACATTCACAGCATATGTAACATGTTTCTACTGGTTGAAGGTGCGCAATACACTTGTGGACTGGTACATGTTCAAGCTGTCTGTTCATGCGGCGCTCATCGGGTGTTTCTACTGGTTGACCCTTTTGAAAGTGAATGTACGACCACCCACAAGCTCGTTGGCTACATCCGAGAAAATGTCAAATTCTTTCATATCTGATGCAGGATACAGCTCACTGTGCACAATATAGGCTTGTACTAGTGAAAGCTGAAATAAGTGAAAAACCAATTGCTTATACCAGGTCCTGGACTTGTCTACGGTACAATGATACACGCTGGTCAGATAGGTCGACCCCACCCATATATGTATTATACAAAACAATTGCTTTTTGTTTGATAATCTCTCAGCACCCCGTTTAGTTATCCTGGTAATTTCTTGATCACATTTCATGGTCAGCAGATTTACAATACGCTTATCTCTCCAGCTTATCGCCAAAATGTAACCATTCATTTTTTTAGGCTTTCACCGACTTTCAATTTTTTAACGTCTGCACAAGACTTCCCCATAGTTGTTGGTAGTCCTTTTTGATTTGAATTAACAGTTCAAGAAAGAAGAGTTTTCTTTAGTTCTAACACATTTTAAGCTCAGGGCTAGTATAATAGTTGTCAGTAAACACAAAATACCCTTTGTTCAGATAAACAGTCGCGACATCGAGAACTGATTGAGTAGTTTTGCCTACATCGGTTTGTAAACGTTGACCGGTATAGGGGATGAAATTCAAAACGTAACCAGTTACTGACACAGCAGCTAGAAACAACTTTATCCCCCACTTAGTGTGCTTATTCTTTATGTACAGTTTCAATCCAAGGCGGCACTTGAATTTTATCATTGTTTCGTCGACTGAGATTTCACGACGCTCAGAGTCATTATCAGCGAAATGAAGGTATCTCATAATCTCGAAAATCTCAGAAACAGCATAGTTTTACTGAATGATGGGGTCCGTGTCAGCCACATCTTCCCCCAATATGAATTGTCCTTTTAATATGAAACGTCCCTTTTTTGTACCAATCCCATGGTTAGTAGAAGGCCTAACCATGTGTTCAATTCTGGGGGTGTGATGTCAACCCATGGACTTCATCCACTCGGCGTCTTGCCATGGCTGTTAGTCAACAGATGCAACGCAGTGGTTTGATTTTAATAGATCTTATTGTATCAAATTCGATTGCGGGATTGTTTCATCTATGTATTAAGGATTTTACCTTAAAGTACAAGATGCCTGCTATTTTAAAACTATATCGTGATGAAATACACAAATAACAGATTTTTGTTTGATAGAAAAATAATCTGCAAAATAATATATAAGACATAGCCTAAATCGCATAAAGAATCCTAAGACGGCTGAGACTTAAGGCTGCTTTTTGACTAAGTTTATTTATTCCTTTGTAGATGCACCGCGTGATATTGGTCGCTTTTCACCAACTAGAGAGGAAATATTGAAAGAACAGAGTTACAGGTTTAAGGGATACCCGAAAGAGAATTTCATGCATCCACACGAACCACTTGTGAAATCACTGCAAGACCAAGATACATCAAATTTTCACTATGGAAAACCGAGTCATTTTGATAAACGTAAGTCATCAATTTTTTCAATCTTCCTTTTTGCCTATGCACTCTTTGGGCTATTGTATTTAATTCTATAGGAGTATCTATTCTGATGGAATAAAAATATTTTTAGGAACTTATTATTTTGCAGATATTGATGGTTTGTCTTTAGATTTAGTTTAAACATGTCTATCTTTATTCTTAGTTAATTTCAATTCTTAGGCATGTATTTCTTAATCGGTGTTGTCATTTCGCGGAATCACAGAATTAAAAAAAATTGAATTTCTTCATTTTCATTTTAAGTAATAACTGAGTTTTCCTGCCAGGATACCGTTTGTTGGACAACGCTCTGGATGCATATTTTCATTTCCACTACCCGGTATGCGATAATAAATCATCATCGTCACTCAACAAACCAACCATAGTTCCCTACAAGAAAAATGGAGAATAAAAGGCAGTGCGTCGGGGGTAGACCGCATCGAGTTCTGCGTTGTGACCACTGATAAGCCTTTAATTTAAAAGTCCAATTTGAGGTATGTGGTCAAACGATCAACAAGAGAAATATCCCAAAATGATGATATCAGGCGAAAATAGCAGATTGCAATTTGCAGCCATCTGAACCTACGACCCGACATACTGCAACCGTGGTCATTCCTGGTCATTCCCTGAACTAATAATATTCGGTTGGAATAAGTTTGCAAATATTCGATTAACTTCGATACGCGATGTTTGCCCTCTGGTGCCGGTCTCTTTTTCCAACTATCTGACTGCTGCTGCAGGTGGCAACTGGCAAATTGCGTGCAAATAGTGGGATTCGGAGTTGACACATCAATTGGTCTGATGACTTGTCCGACAGCGGGTATCCTTGTGGGAAAACCCAGTTACAGTGTTCTCCATTGAAAAAAAATTCGTAGGGGCGGTACGTACTAAGAAAACGAGGGCACAAGAGGGCACAAGCACTAATAGGGAATGGGGGCCCTCCCCCTGTAAAAATTGTCTATTTGTAGGTGCTCAGATGCGTTTTCCAGTATTTTGGGTCATAATCAACTAGTTTAAGTTTGGTAATTTTAATAGCCTTTGGCTAGAAATCGATCGTCGGCAGTTTGCTTGAAGCACCTTTCGGATGGAGATTGGTAATCCTACGTGCATAAAATGTTCTTCCATTCATATAGCTAGATTTGTCAATAAAGCTCAATGAGCATTTATTCATTTCCATTTGGTTACCTGCTGTTTGAAAAATATTTTGCTAATCATAATAAAAGTATTTGTACGGGCATTGAGACTTGAAAAATTAAGGCCACAGGTTTCGTTAATTCAGCAGCTGAGTTCAGCAGTGTTTAACTTATTATGACTTTCGTGCTCATTGATTTTTTTAATTTTTAACATACCGGGAAATCCCAGGATATTTATAGGCCTACCTGTGCAGTGCTGTGTGGCTCTGTGCATGAGCCGTCTCTACAATTATTGACATATGTAATAAGTTTTTATGGCATGAAGCGTTTTTCTGACTTACTATTCATACAATTATTGACATACCTGTAATGTTTGTGTGTAGGAGAAAATAATCGCTGGTGATATTAAACCGAAGATCGTCACTGACGGATTTTCAAACGATGTCAGCTACAGGGGCAGCAATCTTTTCATAAGGGCGGACAATTTTTACAGGGGCGAACATGAAAATTAAAGGGCGGGCTGCCCCTTAAAAACCCCTAATGGAGAACACTGGGTTACTATATAATTATGGTGAAAATTCTGTGTTTTTGGAAAATTCAGCGATTCTGTGTTTCCCATTATGACAACACTGCTACTTAATGGCTTGTCGTATTACATCGAAGGAAGTGTTCAATACTTTGATTATTGCACTGTCAAGCTTTTCACCATTTCCCAAATGAGCATGGTGTTGTTTGAACCGAATCCCCCCAAACTTATTTCGCTGAGAACCTACGATGAGCATTGGCGATACGGACCCAAAATCAACTGCTCAGTCAGGTACAGGATGTGTTGTTAGTTGTATTATCACTTGGTACCATGGTCATTTGGGTGTTCTCAGGTGCATTTGGTTCGACTGATCCCTTGGAAATCAACATTACTTTATTAGCTCGAGATGACAGTTATTCATTCCTTCGATAACATGAATGTACAATAGGTCATCGAAAGGAATCCAGGTAATAATGCCAGAGGTAAAAATGCTATAGGTAATAATGCCAGAAGTAAAAATGCCAGAGGTAAAAATGCCAGAGGAAAAATAACTTCATATGTAAAAATGCCAGAGGTAAAAATGCCAGAAGGAAATATGATGGAAATTAAGCGAAGAATTTATTAACATTGGACGTGATATTCTTATTTATACTAGCTTTTTCGTAATGAAAGCACAGTTTAGATATACAAAACATATTCCTATGATCATAAAAATTAAAAAATGAATGACAAATTTATAAAATAAAGTGACATAGCAAGAAATTGATTAAAATTTATGATATTCTTGCACAAGATGATATTGAGATCCGAAATATTTCTAGATCATTGGAAATCAAATATGATTATATGATTGAAATAAAAAAAGCGAACATAGTCATGATATACAACGCTTTTCTAAATTTATGAATATTAACAAATTAATGCTCAGAGTTTGAGTTTACATATTTAATACACAGTTCAGATAAAGCATATTTCTAGGTATAGTAATAGGTATGATAATTAAAATCAAAAAGTTTTTGACGAGGGTTTGCTGTAATTCATAACAGCAAAGCAACAATTTGATGAATAGTTTATAAGTTTTGATACACTTGTTTCTTATGAAAATGGAATTTTTACCACCCTAGCATTTTTACCTCTGGCATTATTACCTATGGCATTTTTACCTCTGGCATTATTACCGCGTACCCGTCGTAAGTGTAGTAAAGAATTATTTCTGTAGAGAAAAAATTCTGATTCTAGGGGTACAGGTCGGTTCATTGAATTTGTTTATTTAAACTAAACTATTAATAGTCAAACTGACTATTTACATTTGAGAATTTTACAGCTTAGATATTAGATATAACTGATATAACTTATAAGATATTCTTCGAGAATGAAATACTTCATATTTTATTATATATTATACATAATGACATACATAGGATATACCCTAAAATACTCGAATGTGGTATTCATGAATCGGAATCATGTAGGATTTTGGTTTATAGTAATTTGCATGTAGGAATATGGCATGTGGGAATTTGGTCTCTGGGATTATGCCTGTAGATGGTCTAATGCATTTTCCCCTGGCACTTAGCATTTAATGCAACTTTGATTACCAGAAAGAATAAAGCAAATGACATAAAATTATATATATACCATTTATATATCACCTTCTCAGTTATAATGAATTATGCAGTTCTATTGATAGTAGAATTTGTTGTGCATAATGGTGTATAGAATATAGATGGAATTTGGATTGAGTTGTTTTTCACACCACCTTGAACCATGCCTTGAGGCATACTTACCAGCTTAAGGTACTTTAAATAAATGATACTGAATTTAGAATGCAATTGTAAGTAAATGAGAAAAGCGTTCATGAATCCCAGTGACTTATTATGAAAATGCCTTAGAAAGAATGAGAGTGTATGGTTTGTTTATTATTGCTTGTAGATTCAACAGTGAATTCGCCCAGGTTTTATATAACAGGTAGGGGGACTGCTGGTCACCTGCTTCCCTTTTTTTAAACCCTTGTCTTCAGAGTACCCTTTTCAGAACACAGATGATATTCCCTTACATTCTGTGACAAAGACCTTTACAGATCTTCAGAGTAATTCTTAATTGCAGACCAATCTTGCCTATCTATCTATGATATTGTTCCCATGAAGAAATATGGTTTTAAAGTAATGATATTATATCTGTGCGTGTATTCCTGGATGTCATGATAAAAAGATGATCTTTTTTCATTTAGGTTTTATACTTTAGTTTGATAGAAAACTGAAATTGGGACAATTTTTACCAGGGGGATATTTACCCGGCTGGAGATTATTACCTTCGTTATTTGAGACATCAAACCTAAAGGCTATAAGCTAAAAGTACAATTCCTGGGTACAATAAGCTTATTTTTGAGCAACCTTTGAAATACCTTTGCAATGAGCAATACTCTGATGTATGTCATTACACATGTACTTACTTTACCAAGGTTATCGTGATTTCCAGTTATTTTGATGTTGCCTACAAATCCATAAGGCAGCAGTAATTTTGAAACAGGCCTATGGTTATGGTGAAATTCATGGGGAACTGGTATGCATGTGATTACTGTAACACAGATCGGTAACCTGAACTTGAATGGTTTATAGGGTGTATCCAATAATTTTCCTATATTACCATAAAATATGATAGCATATTGAATTCCTTGAAAATAAAAAGCACCGGGAGCTTTGAGCATCAACAACACTTTTTTGGTGATGTGTAATCCCAAATTACAAACTTTCATTCTTGAGCCTCTTGTTTTTCTTCTCTGAAGTATTTCTATTATTGCCTTGCCACACTTAGTTGCCACACTAAGTATGTATGATACCTATGATACTCTGTAGGCCTACCCCTTCTTTTATATACTCAATTTCTTGTTCTAATTAGCAACAGCCCTTATCCTGTACTCTGAAGACATGCTCGTTTTACACAAGCCTCAGGAGATAGACTTTACACTTAGGCCTAAATACCTTAATAATATACAGTGACTGCTGCCTGCTAAAACAAGTTGGAAATCTGCTTTTCTCAGCACTTGTTCCCAACTAAATACTAATTAAGTTGGTAAAACTACTTGTTGCAATTAAAATTTTGACACCATCTGCTTAGAATATAACCTTAGCCAACCAAATTGTGGTACTAAAGATTTTTTACTAAAGACTAAAGATTAATACTTATTTTCAAAAATTGGGTCTTGTATATCACAAAAAATAGAAAAAAAACCTGAAAACTGAATTTAAAGACCTCGCTATAGGCTATACGAATAATCATAAATTATTACAGTATGGTCTGCTTAATTCAGATCATTCTTCCAGTTAGCGGGAAATCTCGATTAAGTGGATCTGGAGTAAGTGGATGAATGATCAACTTACTTAAGAAAAAATTTGAAGAGCTACGGTTGACTCTTAACATCAGTTTCAAACGCTTACTTTGCAATAGTTCTGATTGAGAAGACTTTTGAATTTTGGCTTCCCTGCACAAATAATTGTCTTCATCAGTGAAAAGGATAAGCTTTCCATTCGCACATGCTTTACGCTTATTATTTGAAATGCATGTCCGAAAATGCATGAAATACACAAGTGTACAACTTCTTCTGAATAATAGGATAATGGTATTCAAACTAATGCTGGTGAAACATTCTAGAACATTTTACACATGAAACATTTATGTGTGGGTCAATGTCATTATCCGAAGATTCATTACTCACAGAGTAAAAGGGATCCTGCTTTCAAGGTAACCAAAGTCATTGTTTAATATTACAATCATAGCCCTGAGTGGGAGCAAAAAAATTCTAGTTTACAGAATAACACAGATAGTAGCTCAACTCTTTGGCATTAGTTATCAGTATGTCGGATTTTGACTACGGATGCATAGTAGTTAGCATAATGAATTGAATATTTTCTAAGGATAGATTGCAAACTTTCTGTTGATTTTCTGACTGAACCCTTTTGTGGGGACTATGGATAGACCCATAAAACTGAAAATAATATATCTGTTATGAAAATAGTAATATGAGCTACCAGAAAATGTCCAGTATACAAAGTCTGAATATCAGGGTAACCAGTGACCCAATTCTTTTGCTTATTAGGAGCATTGCTAGCACTTTTTATGACATCAAGATGCCGAATATGCCATAATTGTGGTCGTCGTGGTCATATCGCCCGACAATGTCGGAGTCCACGGCAAAACTATAATAATCCGACAAATTCCAACCGTCTACCGCAACGACAATATTCGCAAGTGAGGCAACCAGCTGATAATCGATTTGATCGTTTCCGGGGAAGTTCAGTTTATCAGGATAATTCACGTGAACCGCCGCCTCTTAGACAGCAAGCTCAATCATTTATACCACGAGATAGAACGCACACAGTGAATAGTTTATATGAATTTGAGACCCCGCCTCCGGGAAACAAGTAAGGGCCTATGATTACGGGGTGAATCAAGGTCCTATAGCCACATCGGCATTTACGAACGGACATTTAGGTAAATCTAATTATGATGATAGATAGGATTATTTACAATGCTATAATGAATTTAGAGAAAGAAACTTCCCTTCAGAATATGAGCAGAATTATTTTGAGCCTTATGCTTACGATAAGACAGACGATCTGTATGGTAATGAGTTTATTTTAACGGACAGGTGCGATGGGTATAATATGTGTAGGTTTGCTGGCGAGGATCCCAGACGAAATCTGAATAGTTTAGTGTATACTGATGAATCTATGGGGGTATCCGCACTTAGTGAAAATAAACCGTTTATGAAAACAGATAGTAATTTACCGGAAAAAGGTCTGTCAGAAGCAGAAAGTAAATCTGAAAGAATTGAATCGAATAGCCTGTTGAATTTAAATAGAGAAGATATTACATTGAGTTATGATGGTATGAATAATAAATTTGATAGTAAAATTAGTAATGATTGCGATAGTCAGATTGAATCTACCGCAGTAAATGACGGAAAGATAGATAATGAAAATGTTTCTAGTTTTAGCTCATACTCTGAAGGAAAGGAAAATTCCAAAATTATATCAAATAAGGAATTAGAAGAAAAGTGTATACAAAATCAGTTTGAAATTGAAACTAAGAAAATAAAAAAACGTGTAAGTTTTGAAAAGATGTCCGACGTAAATGCGGAGGTTCAAATTGCCTCAAAGATAACTCGTGAACCCAGATGTTGGGACCCTGGGGAGAATGACAAAAGGTCCGATGACGATTTAGTAGATACATGTACGCGAAATCAATGTGAAATGGAATCGGCGAAGATTAAGAAACATGTAAAATTCGATGAAACGTCTGAATTAGACACCGAAGTACAAAATAACTCTAAAATAGCTCGTGAATTTAAATTATGGGACCCTGGTGAAGAAATTATTGAAATTTGCAAGTGGGCAGCAAATAAATTACAGAAACTTCAGTGTCGAAATGTAGGAACGAACGATATTAATTTTAGAAAATGCGAAAAATCATATTCAAGGTCTGGAAATGAAATTCTGAATGATGTGTCTGAATTTTTGATTGATGTTTCTGCTGGAACTTATGCTGTATCTTCTAACTATCCTAGGTTAGAATTCCAAAATAAATGCGAGGCAGCTGTTACTGATCTCCAACTAGTCGAGTGTGAAGATCCCTTGTCTCAAGCCGTTATAGGCGAGGTTTCGGAATTTTTACGAGAACAGTCATTAACCTCTGAATACCCTGCAGAGGATGCTTATTTTAGTACCGAGAATGATAAACATCCAATCATCTTAGCATCTGTAGCCAGTACAGTTAAAGGGAAGATAGGAAACACCCCTTATAATGTTTTAATTGACAGCGGAGCCATGATCTCCGTAATGGATAGTAGAGTTTATCATTCATCTTCTCTACTTAATAAATTACCTATCAAAGAAGCATCGTTAACCGTGGCGCATTCAGCAAATGGAACCCCTATATCTTTAGAAGGAACGGTAGATATACCTATTCAAATAGGTTCTGAGCGATTTTCTCAAACAGTATATTTAGCGAGCCCTATACAACAAACTTTGATATTGGGATTAGATTTCATGAATGAAAAAAAGGTTGTATTAGATTTGGGTTCAAGAAATATGTCTATAGATAATGGACACCCAATAAAATTACAAAATCAAGTTGGTTTGGGTCATCAGGCTAAAGTGAGAACTGTTAATGAAATAGTAGTACCACCGAAATCACAGTATGAAATAAGGGGTAAACTCTCGAATTATCTTTCTGACAGCAACCAGGTTCTTTTAGAACCAGATCGCAATCTTGGATCGAGGTACAGTATTCATAGTGATGAGTCAGTAGTCGAGGTGCGCAATAAAACAGTGCCATTGACACTATACAATTTTACGAATGCCCCGATAAAATTACATAAAGGCACATCTTTAGGTTTTGTAACGCTGAATTATATGATAGTTCCCGAGGCTAATCAATCAAGTGACTCGGAGGGTGAAAAATCAAAGAACTCGGGACCTAAAGAATTTAAAGTCTCTGATGGTAAACGATTTTTAGAAAATGACACTGGAAATATCAATTTTCAAGATATTAATATAACTGATACAGGTCTCAGTCCGGAAGGTAAAATTAAACTGTACAATTTATTAGTAGAATTTAAAGATATTTTTGCGAATGAAACGAAGGAATTATCGAGAGCTAAGGTACCCTGGGAGCATCGAATACACACTGGTTCATCTCCCCCGGTAAGGTTAAAACCCTATAGACCCGCTGTTGCACTCAGAGAAGTTGAAGATAACTTAATTAAGGAATTAGCTGATCAAGGAATCATTCTGGAGTCAACTTCCGAATGGGCGTCTCCTTGCATACTAGTACGAAAAGCTTCATTGAACCCTGATAAAACACCAGCTTATCGCTTGGTTCATGACTACCGCCAGCTCAATAAAGTAACAAAAATTGACACATTCCCTGGACCTACATTAAATGAGATATTCACTAACATTGGTAAAGGGAAAGGCAAAATATTTACAACACTAGATTTACATTCGGGATATTTTCAGATTCCTATGCATTCGGATTCTATAGACAAAACAGCTTTTGTTTGCAACAGTGGAAAATGGGAATACCTAATGATGCCGCAAGGGTTAGGAGGAGCACCCGCCACATTTTGGCGAAATATTACATATGTTTTAAAAGATCTCCTTCATGATATTTGTGAAGTATTTTTGGATGATATTATTATACACTCTGAGGATGAGGAATATCACTTAGCACATCTGAGACTAGTGTTTGAACGACTGCGTGAAGCGAATTTGAAATTAAAACGACTTAAATGTCATTTCTTTTCTAATAAAGTTAAATATTTAGGTTACTTAGTTACTGAATTTGGATTGCTACCATTGGAAGAGAAAATTCATAAGATTGAAGAATGTGCTACTCCAAACTCTCTTAAAACTCTGAGAGGATTTCTTGGTCTGACAGGATTCTATAGATCATTTGTAAAAGATTATGCCACGATTGCTAAATCCCTAACGTTACTACTTCAAAAGGATGTTAAATTTGAGTGGTCTGATGAATGTCAAAAATCATTTGACAATTTGAAGATGGCTCTTCAGTCAGCTCCGGTATTAGAATTTCCTGATTTCGACAAACCGTTCATTCTGCAGTGTGATGCTAGTAACTTTGCTTGCGGTATGGTTTTAAGTCAAATTTCAGACGATGGCAAGGAGCATCCAATTTCGTATGCATCAAAACAGTTTACAAAAGCCGAACTTAATTACAATACCACTCGCAAGGAATTAGTCGCCATACTGTACGGTGTCCATCATTTTCGGCCATTTCTTTGTGGTAAACCGTTTGTCATTCAAACTGATCATGCGGCATTGTCTTACGTTAAGCGAATGAAAAATCCTACCCCACAGGCATTACGAGTGTTAGATGAGTTATCGGAGTATGATTTTGAAATTAAACACAAGCCCGGTAGGATCCACGGTAACGCAGATGGGTTAAGCAGAATGAATTTCGGATCCAACACCAAGATTTATGAGTTAGCACGTGTTGACGTAGATAATATTCGCAATGAGCAATTAAAAGACAGGCATTTATCTGACACGATAAATTATTTAGAAAATGGTACTTTATCTGTTGACGAGTCGGAAGCAAGATTAGTTCTACTAGAAGCTGATCAATATAGCTTGAATGAAAAAGGGGTTTTATATCATATCCCAAGGCCGTCGAAAAATGAAAACGGAGATTATTTCTTACAATTAGTAGTACCCGAATCATTGAAACAAGAAATTCTACAATTTATGCATGACGAGAATATTTCTGGGCATTTTGGTATACCTAAGACTTATTCTAGAATATATCGAAACTATTTTTGGAAGAACTTGTATCGAGATGTATCTCACTTTGTATCCAGCTGTTCTAATTGTAATCAGCGAAAGAGGTCTAATAGACGTGGTCATGCACCAATACAACCACAGGAGATTCCTGATGGTCCTTATGTCAAAATATCAGTGGATTGTGTGGGACCCTTGACAAGGTCTAGTGATGGGATGAACCAAATTGTGGTCTTTGTGTGTAATTTTACACGATATTGTGAAGCATTTGCGGTTCCTGATATAACTGCTCCTACTATTGCTAGAATCATGTATGATGAAATTTTTCTAAGATATGCTTTCCCTAAAGAATTATTAAGTGATCGCGGAAGTAATTTCTTAAGTGAGATTGTGGAGGAAATACTTAAATTCTCAAATATTACACATAAGAAGACTGCTTCATTCAATCCTAAATGCAATGGTCTCTGTGAAGTTACGAACAAGTCAATTAAATCCTTATTATCTATGATGATTTCTGATAATCAAACCGATTGGACCACTTACTTGCGTGCTGCAGTCTTTGCGTATAATACTAGTCCAATGAAGTCAATATCGAATTATAGTCCATTTTACTTAATGTTTTTAAGGCATCCGAACACGCCGCTAGATAGTGCGTTATTGGAACCTATGTATAATCCTCTAAAGATAAACACACATGTCAGACTGGCCCAAGATAAATTACGGTATGTTTACAAGATAGCTAAAGGTGCGATCCTTACGGCACAAGCTGCATTCAAGAAGATCAGCGATAAACATGCTACCCCGGTCAACTTTGAAGTTGGGGACCACTGTTGGGTTTTCTTTCCAAATTTTAAGAAAGGGTTGACTAGGAAGTTACAAAAGCGTTATCGTGGACCGTTCCAGATTGTTAAGTCAATAGGTCCCTCTACATTTAGAGTCAAATGTGTTAAAACTGGTAAATATATGAAAAGTCCTATAGCAGCAGATAGGTTGAAGAAGTTTGTTCACAGGGACGATCTTCCAATAGGAGATCAAGACGCTTGTTTTGGCGAACCTTTAAGATCGGATTTAGCAAATCAGGAAGATGAGTTAGTTGATATTCCAGATGACATTTTTATTGTTAAAGAGATTTTAGGTGATAAAGTTATCAATGGTAAACGCCATTTTAAGATATGGTGGGAGGGTTATACGAAAGGCGAGTCTACTTTCGAACCTGAGGAAAATATATTAAACCCGAGTTTAATTGAGAACTATTTTAAAACGAAGAAACTAAAGGAATAAGTTGGTTCACGGAATGTAGTAACTATATTTCGTTCTCTTTTAGGATACTACCATGAGGCTTTACATTTTATTACTGGCTGTTTACATGACGACGTTGGAACCGGTTGACACTTCGGCGAATTCAGTTGTTATGTTGAATTAGGGAATTGTCTTCAATAAGTTCACAAATATTCTTAATGGTGTTTCCAAGTATAGGCATACCTTCTGTATTCCCTGGCCTAAATTTGACCTAGATATTATAACCCCTCTATCATGCCCTATAAATTATCATTTTCACCCGTATAACGGTTGTGGGATGTTAAATATGATTATTGAGCGATTAAATTCTCAGATTAAAGAAACACAAACACGGCTTAACGCTAATATGAATACCTTTTTTTAAATCTTTGATTCCTGTTAGGGCAAGTGGTCGTGGGAAAAGAGCTTTATTAAACTTTGTAGGGAATTTTGCGAAATCGCTATTTGGCACGGCTACTGAAGAGGACGTGGACGCACTTAGGCAACATGTCCTCAAAGTGGAGTCAGGGGTAACCGCCTTGGCTGATCAGGTTGTACAAGACGGCAAGTTGCTTAATTCATTCATGAACACAACTAACGAAAGGCTTGATAATGCTATGGTGGCCATCAAAGAGAATCATGACACAATTAAGAGGTTTGCCGATTCTTATAATATTTTGACTGTAGAGTACCGAAATTCTCGGAAGTAAATATTTCATAAATTGGATCGTTTAAATGTCACAGTTTCGGCTTTGTCCATTTTAATGAGGAACTTGGTTGACTACCAATACCGTTTTGGGGTAGTAGTTGGCCAGTCGGAGAATTTTCTACAGGCAACTCAGTTATTATTGGATGGCTTTTTGCCTATTTCTCTTGTGGGTCCTGAACAGATCAATAAAGTAATTAATAATGTACAGGATATTCTCAGCGATCATTATCCTAGTTTTAAGGTTACGCATAGTCAGCCTAGTTTTTATTATCAAATGCGGGATATCACGTTCACGCAGACTGAAACGTATTTATATATAACGATCGCCATTCCCATCCATAGTTTGGCTGGTTTTATGGATGTTTATCATATTGATACATTACCTGTACCGTCGAATGCCACTAGTGCTAATACGACTCAAATTTTTGGTTTACCTCAGTATATCGCCGTTACAAGTGATAACGAATATTATACCGAATTCGATAGTGATTTTTTACTTTCCTGCAACGGTAGAGACCTTAAAGTGTGTAGTACAACTAAATCTCTCAATTCCCGTCATAAATTAACGTTTGCGTCAGCGCTATTTTGGGACCAACCTGAGGCTATAATGAAATTGTGTGACATTAGATATGAGGAAGCGTTACTGTTTGAAGGTAGTTATGAATTAGCGGATGGGCGTTATTTACTGTCATCTGCTGACGAAGTTTGGACTATGCATTGTTCTGACCGACAGGTTAAGTCTATCAATGGTTGCAGGTTGTGCGTAATGACAATCCCTTGTTTTTGTTCTATAATTGCGTCATCTTTTCGGATCCCTTATAAACTCACAGGTTGTCATATTGGAAAGGAGGATAAAACTGTTTTGCATGTAGTAAATTTACCTGTGCTGCATTCGTTGTTCTCTAATGCTGCAGATTTGAGAAAGATAAGGGCAATGAGTTATCGAAAGCGCCCATGGTTGAGGTTCCACCCTTAAAACTGAATAAAGAATCATGGGATTTGGTAGCATCAAAGGACGCTAAATTTTCAACGGATCTTAAGAAATTGGCTTCAACGCATAAGTCTAATGTAGATTTGTTCGCCTCAAAGGCCGACGCGTTAAAGAATGAACTAGCTAAAGATAATTTGCGACATATATTTTCATCTCCATCGTCTATAGGCATTATATCGGTTCCTACTATTCTGAGCATAGCGGCGCTTGCTATGTCAATTTATATTTTCTTCATGATACGGTATAATCCAGGGGGTATTTTTCCGGTTGCAGCCTTGGGTGCAGCTCATGCAGCACCACTTGCTGGGGCAACGCTTATACAGTCTAATAGGACTATTTCATTTTTAGAACAGTCTTCGCGGGTTGCTCAATCGCTAATTGACGACGATTCCAATTTTCTAGTTGACACGATAGTTCTTCTGGCTATTATCTACTGTGCGTTGCATTTCCTGTGTTATGATATTAAATACCTATTTACCTTTCTAAGGGGCAGGCGTAATATGGTTCAACGTTGTAAATCACAACTACTTTTAGAGATTTCGGATTGGAATGTATGTATCTTACTTCCATTAATTGATCTTAATGCCTGTGCGGGCAGTATTTCCTTACTTGGATCCCCTGCTTTACGTAAGCTACATTGTAATTCTCATTTCTTTAAATTATTTATCAATCTTGATTGGGTTACACCTTGTAAAATTCAGTGTGATGGAATTGCTATTGATTTTCCGGATAAAATTCCGGTCAAGCCTTCTCTATATAGGCGAATTGGAAGATTGATTATGAGCTCATCATTTACTTTACGGATATATGTTAAACATCACGATCTTTTGGTTCCTTTGTCGATCAGTGAAGATAAAGGTATACCTCATGAGATTCAATATTCTCAAGACATGATTCGAAATATTGATGCATCTAGTTTAGCTGGGAGACCAGGTGGGAGGTCAGGTCTTTATCCGGACTTGTCACTTTATCAGCCTTAAGTTTTGGAAATTTTATGAAATTATTCGTATTTGTCGTGTTGTAGTAATGTAGTCGTGTTGCTGTGTTCGTTTGGTTCTATAGTCATTAATTGCAAATTCCTTTATTATTTATAAAAGATATTACGTTCATTTGGAACTATATAACGTATGTTATATCGTATATCGTTGCATAATTATCATTTATCGGGATCTTTTGGTTTAGCATTGGGAGTGAATTGTACCTTATCTATTTACTGGAAATCTCATATATCATTGCTATGCTATCTTTATCTGCAAAACCATGGGGAGTGTTTTGGGTTTGATCGCTTAGTTTTGTTTGGGTTGTTCCATGTCACTTTCTTTCCGGCCAGAGTCGAACTCGTCGGGAATGAACTGTACTGTTTCGAGATCGTCGTGAGACCGTAGCCGTCGCCATCTTCACATATACTTGCAGTCGCCGGATTCGCTTTACGTGACCTCAACTTAGCGCGATCGTCCGTATCCTGGATCTGAATGCCGTTGTTCGGACTTCGCCCAATTCGCTGTTCGTGCAGATTGTCGAGCGTTCGGTCGCTTGTTCCGTTATACCGCTGCTGAATCGTTGTGGAGAGTGATTCTCAATATGGTGCCGTCGTTCTTGCGATCCCTGGAAGTCCCGTATATTATGGACGGTGTGATAGATAATTATATTCAGGATCGTAGTATGGTCCATTCGAAAAATAAAACCGACTCGAGCTGTGAGACTGTGCTAGCTTGTTCGTTAACACCTATGGCCATCATTCTGTATTATAAGCTGTCAGTTGTTCGTTCGAAAAAGAAAAGAAAACCGCTTCGTCATCGTTTGCGCTGTAATCGAATTGATTAGTGTTCGTCTGTGGCGATGTCATTCGCATTATAATATATACCTGTTTGTTCTGCGTCTTAATGTTTAATATGTCGTATACCTTATGGTACGTCTCTTACCGTATTTTGTTGTGTACTCATGTCATTTGTACGGTTACTTGATTTGATGCTTTTGAATGGAGACCGTTTGTCGACGCGAGAGCCGCCGTTATTCGAGAAGATTCTGATTCGCCATCTAAATGGGTGCGTTATTGTGTTTGAGTGGTACCGATTCATGCTTCGAAACTTTCTTGTTAATTAAATGACTTGATTGAACTTGTTGTGCATTCAATTTTCGTACATAAATGATCAACTTTTGTTTTGCGCGTTGTATGCTGAACTGCTGCGGAAGTGGAAATAGAATCGTGGGAAAAAAAACTTTACATATTTAATAATGCATTAATGAATAAAATTAGTTCAATAAATAAATAAATTGCCATGTATAATGATAAATGAATGATGATATTAATTATGATAATATAAACTACTGATGATTATTATGTTAAATTAAATTCCTTAAGAATGCTGTCGTATCTGTATTGTATTGTTTGTATATTGTTTTATCTTATATTTAATCTGGTTGAATAAAGTTCATGTCTGGATGGTTGCCATTTGTTTTTCGGGGCGAAAAAAATTAAGCCTGGGGGGATGATAATTGACTAGGGTTAACCAAATAATGAAATAAATATTAGTAACGTCTGGGAAAAAATAATGATTTAATGGGAACAGTTGGGTTTAACGAAGCAAACAAGAAATATCTTAGTCTTAGGGAATAGTTCAGAAAACATGATTCAGAAACTTGGTATGTAGTGTTGGTGGTTGGGAATATATTTCTAGGCGGAGAGTGGTTGATGGAGGCTGCAGATTCTGTAGAAACCACACAAAAATTTGGTAGGGAGAGATCACGTGGTTGAAACTTGGTAGAGGGAGATAGTAGCTAAGTTGGGGAACAAGTAGAGAGAGAGGGAGTTCAATTTTTGGCAGCCACCAGGACAGTTGTCAGCAGTAGATCCTATGAGATTGCCTGGTCGTTAGTTTGATTTTTGGAGAGAAGACATCTTAGAGGCAATCGATCACTATTCTAAAGATTTTTCTTTGGTTTCCAGACATAACAGGCCAGAAGCATGAGTAATGAACCTTTGGAATTACTAGATTGGCGTTTTGGAAAAATATTTAATGCATACCGTACATCGTTGTATTGGTTTTTAAAACGCGTTCAAATCGCATGTATAACGCGTTTCAATTGGAACGAAGAAAGATAATTCCATGCATTCAACGCGCAAATGATGCGCTATTTTCGTTAAGTTGATTCTAAGCTGTACCATATCAAACCTGCTGAGTATCAAACCAAAATTCCCCCAATGTTTACAATTATGATCATCGAATTCCAAATTTATTTTATGATCACATACTCTCACTTAGGCCTATGCTGAAACCTAAGCATATCCAGGACTAGTGAAGGACCCAGTCAAGGACGGGTTTTTAGCCCACTTGGGACTTGAGTCCCATCGGGCTATTGCGTTCACTTTTCGTCTGTCGTCCGTCTGTCCGTGGACGGAATTCACTTATTTTGGGAAGTTTTGAAGACGCTTCAAGGTAATGTCTTGATATTTGGTTTATACATGTATCTACCCTAGACACATCTTCAGCCCAAAAACTGGCCCTGTCAGATTCAGGATGGCCGACTGGCAGCCATTGTTGTTAACCAAAATCACTTTTTAGCCCACTTGGGACTTAAGTCCCAGCGGGCTATTGCGTTCACTTTTCGTCCGTCGTCCGTCCGTAGACGGAATCCAGTTATTTTGGGAAGTTTTGAAGACGCTTCAAGGTAATGTCTTGATATTTGGGTTACACATGTATCTACCCTAGACACATCTTCAGCCCAAAAACTGGCCCTGTCAGAATCAAGATGGCCGACTGGCAGCCATTGTTGTTCGCCAAAATCAGCACTTTTTACACATTTTTGAACTTTTTGAGGGAAATTTTGAAGACGCTTTGATCAATTACCTTGATCTTACGGATATATGTGAATCCCCCCAGGGCCCATCAACGTAACAAAAATTGGGTCGGTCGGACTCAAGATGGCCGTCCTATGACCTTTTTAGTGCCCAAAAATGTTAATTTTGGCCCGAATTCCGAGTCCTGTAGCTTCCTACTGGTTTGCCATTTCTCATTACAATTTGTGATGGGTGTTCTTTGGAAAGGGATGTTTTATACCTGAGACAGGTATTTTTCATCAGCCAATTATGACGGCCATCTTGGTGTAACCAGTACTCATTCGTAAGTGGGAAAAAGTTTTTCCACATTATATTGATACCTAAGCGTATTTTGATACCACAATCAATTAGAAAGTTGTAGCTCATAACGTGCTCTATGATTGTGGTGAGTTTCAAGGTAATTGGATTTCGTATATGGCCACCAGGGGGCGTTGAATAATACACTATCTTAGCATTTCTTTATTATATTCGTACCTATGAATATTTTGTAACCACAATCAATTGGAAAGTTGTAGCTCATGACATCATCTATGATTGTTGCGAGTTTTAAGGACATAAGTTTTTTTATATGGTCACCAGGGGGCGTTGAATAGTAGAATAACTTAGTATTTCCTTATTATATTGGTACCTAGGCATATTTTGTTACCATGATCAATTGCAAAGTTGTAGTTCATGACATGTTCTATGATTGTGGTGAGTCTCAAGGTCATTGGGTTTTGAATATGGTCACCAGGGGGCGTTGAATAGTAGAATGACTTAGTATTTCCTTATTATATTGGTACCTAGGCATATTTTGTTACCATGATCAATTGCAAAGTTGTAGTTCATGACATGTTCTATGATTGTGGTGAGTTTCGAGGTCATTGGGTTTTGAATATGGTCACCAGGGGGCGTTGAATAGAATGACTTAGTATTTCCATATTAAATTGGTAACGAGGCATATTTTGTTTTCACAATCAATTACAAAATCATAGCTGCTGACATGTTCTATGATTGTGGTGAGTTTTAAGGTCATTGGTTTTTTATAAATGGTCACCAGGGGACGTTGAATATTGAAATTATTAGATTGTTGAGCATTTGAAACCATTTCCCAAGTGGGCATGGTGTCCCTGGACCCTTACACATTTTCAAAGCTTTCGAGGGAAATTTTGAAGACGCTTAGATCAATTGCCTTGATCTTTAGTTTATATTTGAATCTACCAAGGGCCCATCAGCATAAGAAAAATTGGGTCGATCTGACTCAAGATGGCCGTCCTATGACCTTTTTAGTGCCCAAAAATTTCAATTTTCACCAGAATTCTAGGTCCTGTAGCTTCCTACTGATTTCCCATTTCTCATTGCAATTTGTGATGGGTATTCTTTGGAAAGGGATGTACCTTTTATACCTGAGACAGGTATTTTTGCTCAGCCAATTATGACGCAATTGACGGCCATCTAGGTGTCATCAGTACTCATTCGTAGGTGGGAAAAAGTTTTTCCACATTAAATTGATACCTAAGCATATTGTGTTACTATATTCAATTGGAAAGTTGTAGCCCATAACGTGTTCTATGATTTAGGTGAGTTTCAAGGTCATTGGTTTTTGTGTGTGGCCACCAGGGGCGTTGAATAATACAATAACTTTATTTCTATATTATATTTGTACCTATGCATATTTTGTTACCACAATCAATTGCAAAGTTGTAGCTCATGACATCTTCCATTATTTTGGTGAGTTTTAAGGACATCAGTTATTGTATATGGTCACCAGGGGGCGTTGAATGGTAGAATAACTTAGTATTTCCTCATTAGATTGGTAACGAGGCATATTTTGTTACCATGATCAATTGCAAAGTTGTAGTTCATGACATCTTCTATGATTGTGGTGAGTTTTGAAGGACATTAGTTATTCCATATAGTCACCAGGGGGCGTTGAATAGTAGAATAGCTTAGTATTTCCTTATTAGATTGGTACCTAGGCATATTTTGTTACCATGATCAATTGCAAAGTTGTGTTTCATGACATGTTCTACGATTGTGGTGAGTTTTAAGGTCGTTGGGTTTTGCATATGGTCACCAGGGGGCGTTGAATAGTAGAATAACTTAGTATTTCCATACAAAATTGATAACGAGGCATAATTTGTTATCACAATCAATTACAAAATCATTGCTGCTGACATGTACAATGATTGTGGTGGGTTTCAAGGTCATTGGTTTTTGTATATGGTCACTAGGAGGCATTATGTATTGAAATTGTTAGATTGTTGAGCATTTGAAACCACTTCCCAAGTGGGCACGGTGTCGCTGGACCCCTAGTTTATCTCTAATTTGCTTTTCAGTGGAACCATTAGAATGAATACTAGATAACATATTGACAGTTATTTACATCCTGCCAAGTGCAGGCCATGATATCCCCTCACTCCGACATCCAAAATTCAGCTGGATCATATTTAGAAATTGTTGTTGTGCGCATAGCAACTGGGAGACTTTTACGATCATTTCGTACAGTACCACAGTACGATCATTTCGTACAGTACCACAGAGACCTGTGTTATTATCTTAGAGTGTAAGAGCAAGATCTGGTGAATTGAAAAATCTGTCAACATAAATGTCCAAGATTATAATAAGGTTCTGCACGAGTAGTCACAACATTGTAACCCTGGCCAAAATCATTATCAACAGGTTGTTCGGCTGCACCGCAATAAACATTCCAATGAAGACAGTAGCCATGAGCAGAGCCGCATACTTTTGGCCCATACTTTTATCCCCCCTTTACAGGGTTTCTGTGGTAGGTACTGACGAAACACTAAGCGACCCTTGAATTTCACAATACTCTCGTCAACGAACAAATTACGAGATGGAGTGTATAGATTTGCATATGTAGGTTTAGATATATCAATCAAACGTCTAACCTTGAATAAAGGGTCATGGCCAGGGTTACCTCTAGTTATTCTCTTACTGTTATCACAAAAATGCACAAAAGAACTTATCAGCTGCATACGATTTCTTGACATGTACATTGAAAAATCAGGTGTTTCGTACAGCCAATGAGTCATGAAATAATCAACCACATCATCCTTGTAACACAGTCCCTTTGCTATTTGCATAGCCACTAGAATTTTCATTTCATTCATATCCACCTCTTTATAATTTTTGAATCAAGAATTATGTGGCAAATCGATAGCAGAATCAAAAAACTGTTCGGTGTATTTGTTCATTTCTTCCACCATTAGTTGAAACGCAGCCTCCGGAAACATATACAAGTTTACGGCAACAGCCAAGCTTATCCTTTTTGCTACCATTTCTCAGATTTCTAAAAAAAACCGAGGGAAAGAACGTCAAATTTTGAAAAAAAACTTGAAAAACGACATATACTTCCGGGTTCGTATTTCTCGAGGGTATGATGTTTAGTTCAACATGTGCTAAGCGCTGCGTGCGTCATGCGGCCGAAACACTCTGAATTGTTTCTAGGGTGGTGAACTGTGGACTGTAGTCGCCTACGGCAGTTCCCTACTGTGTTGACTGTAGTCGCCTACGGCAAGTTAAGGGTTAAAAAAGGATGATCATTTGAAGATTTGTCCCAAACACTGAGCCATGTTTACCATGCTTACCATCTCCTCTTTTTACCACGTATCAGGCCCTCGAACTTGATTGTGATTGCTTCAAAATTCGTGTAGATGACCAATGGAATCACGTTGGCGCCAGCTATACCTCGACTATCTGACCTGTGCTTTTCAAGGAGATCAACTCTGTTGAAACAATGGAGACAGCACTCAGAGAAATGTTTCCTCCTTTCAAAGTTACTCTGGGTGAACAGCAGGTGACTGAGGTCTTGATCCAGGTGTAGTGCTGTTTCTCACCTCTCTACGAGCTGCAATTAATTTTTGGAACTTTTGCAGGGCCATCGCTGATATACAGGGTGTACACTTCCTTGTCATAGCTGAACACTTTTATAGGGAGACCATTTTGGCGCTTGACCTGTGAAATCAAGACACCTAAAGTGATCAATATATTTGCAAATCCGCCTTTACTTTTCGTTGCCAGTATATGTGATTAAATCTACTTTTTGACATTTACCTCGGCATGTTTTCTCTTAACTGCAACAGGGAGGTCGATATAGGAGCCACATCTCAACGCTTGATATCTGGCAATATTCAGGAATAATTCGACAACTCTCTCTATAGCATATCCAAAACCTTCTCTAATATATTTCTCAATTCTCTGTTAGACCCTCACTTCAGCTTTACCCAACTCTTCATTTATATCTGCCGCTTTCAATACAACGTATTGCTTCGACCGGAAGGGGGCTCAACCAGTACATCGGTGCTGTCGTTTTTCTTCTTCCTCAACGAAACCCGCAGAGCGATTGAGAACTCTATGCCTTTACAGTCAAAGATTTCCAAGACTAACTTCTCCCTGCCTAGTCCCGCTGACTATGCAAGGATATTGAGGGATCAGTCACGTCGGTCGCTGGTTAAAGAACCCAAGACCTCAGATAATTTTAGATAGCTAACGGTGCCATGCAGGGGACCGCTTCCGGTAGAATCTCATTCCAAATTTCGATTATCGTCTGGTAAGATGTTCCCTACATTGTACCTGGGTTTTCTGGGGCGGGTGTTGGCTTTCTCAGAGCAGTTTTCAGTCTGCGGGTCTACTGGTTTATGCCATCAGTGTACACACCGAATGTTGGCCGGGCCTGGCTATGTCCATAGGACATGGCTCTGGTCGCCGGTTGATGTCTCGGTTGTTACTCAGCTTTTGGTTGCAAACAGTGATGGCATAGATCTTTTCTAGGCTATGTCACAATCAGTAGCAATAGAGCAAAAGTCCAGGTCAGTGCATTTTAGATATATCGCTAACAGCATCTGTATAGAACTTTTCAGCAATAAAGGGGAATTCCAGGGCAGAGCGTTTATCTCACACTACTTATATATATTGTTAATATCTACGTATGTAAATAACACTTTGTTGTAGGTGTATTATAGTGGTCCGTTTATATGGGCCGTTGGAGGTTTACTAGCCCTGTAGGCTGTTTTCCTTAGTATTTCCTACGAGCAATTATCTGAACAGGAGGGAGCTCGCCCTATATATCTGTACACACGATCAGTAACGCTGTCAATCAAACTGTTTAACGCTGTCAATCAAACTGTTGGCGCAGGGCTAATTGATGAGCCTATTGTTAGCCTATTGTTCGGATTTTTGGGTGTGAGGTATTCACCTCGACAGACATGGATAAAAAAGAGCCAGACTATAGAATAATATCAAAACTCAAATTACAAAATGAAATATTTCATGGTCCAAGAAGTAATTTTCATCTTTTATAAAGGTATAATGGAGGTGACTTCTCTTTCATATTTTTAATCTAATGTTTCCATGTTGTGTACATGTATTGCATCAAGACAATTTTCGGTATATTTCTCTTTTAATTTTCGAGATAACTTATATTTGTTTAGTACACCGACAAAACATTCAATGACATCGTGTGAAATTGGAAAGAACGACAATGTTTCATACAGCATTATTGACGAAAAACTGTGGAGTTGGTTGTCCGTAATTGATGTATTCTAAGGATATATTTTTTTGGAATATTGTTTTCATATTAGTAAATAAACAGTGTCCATGTAGTTTCTAATTAATTTCTGTTATAAGAATTAGCAACTATTTACCTATATGATCACCATTTCTAGAAAAAAAATCGGTCGAAATGATGATTGGCCATATTACAGGTGAATACATTGTATTTTTGTAAGATTTTGGCAGCATTTTACCCTAATTCCGCATAATTCCGCATTCATCGGAATGTCATCCCGGCATTCATCAACACTTCATCTACTTAAAACTGCATATTTTATTCACAGGAACCGTCAGGAACATACAAAATATGTGATTTATAAAATATATTTATTGCAGAACGTACTAAAAATCTCGGGAGATGCAATGATATCGTAAAAATCTTAATTATCAACCGATTTTCAAAATTTTTTCACCAAGCTGTGGATTTCATAAGCGCGGTCATTATGGTGCCAAATATGCATGCGTCAGTTGGCTACGTCATCTTAAAACTACCTTTATGGATTGCTTTTAGAATCAACGCGCAGCGCTGCTTTCCAGCGACGTCGAATCCCATACACCCATGACTTTATGATTGACAGCGTTACTGATCGTACCAGTGTGTAGTACACTGATATAGGGCAAGCTTCCTCCTGTTCAGATAATTGCTCGTAGGTATTTCTGGACTGGCACTGGGAGGGCGTCTGGGGGAAGAGTGGGTACACGGTATACCAGGGTCTGGCTGACTGCACTGCACCCAAACCGCTATTTTGTATACTACTGGACCTTACATGAAAATGATAGATTTTCCCTCATTGTGGATATGCCATTGATATTTTGATAAGGGTTTGAATTGCAAAGTTGTTTTGAGATTCCAAGCTAAGCTGTAGGGTTTATTCAAAAATTTTGTCTTATGACCGAATCCAGTGATTTGTAATGTTGTGGAGATGTTGATGGATTGACTTGAACCCATCTTACTAGGCATTTTTCTTTTCAATCACTGTGAGTCCTACAATTTTCTTCCAATCATTTTCTTGCCATCAACCAAACTCAGCTAACAGGCATCTTCTAACCTAACCTGGTTTTAGAAGTAAGCATGGCTGATTGTGGGCAAATAAGATTTGTTTTTTTAGTGTTTTTTTTTTTAATTGTTAGGTAAACCACAAATAGATGAGGGACATCAGGGTGTCCAGTATGGGGAAAATATTCCCCAAACTGAACAGATTCCAAAACCGATGACTGGGGCTATTCCGCCAGTTCAAAAAACGTGAGTACTAAATTGAAAACAATGTTCCTTTGAGTATGTTTTAAGGACATTATTTTTTATAGGAAACCCCTTTTTTGTGTCCTTGGTTAAGATGATTGGATGATTGATCATCTGGGCTAGATTTTGCAAAAAAACATATTTATTTTACACCTACTTATGAGAATGTTTAACCTTCTTCTGGTAAATGAATGGTACTTCGACCAGATTTCAAAAGAAAACATGATCGATGTAAGATCCTCTTCATTGCCATTATATATAATATACCTAATGAATAGGTTATCCCATGACAATGTAGACATTTCTTTTATATGATTCTTTATTTTCTAGTTCGGCAGAATTGAGAAAATTGCGTCATCAACACTATTCTGCTGAACTTGATATAGAGGCTCATAAATTAGAAAAACTACGCAGAATGGAAGAAATGCAAAAAGAAAAGAAAAAGGTACGTATGTGTCCAGAATCAAATCTCTTTCGAGGCAACAACAGGGCCCCTGTGACGAGCTCCCTTATCTGCTGAAAGGACTCGATTCTTAAAACTGGCCTCCCGGTGTGAAAGCCCAATCGTGATTCCTCCCCAATTGAAAGTCATTTGGAGCATGATTCTGGCCCCCAGAACCAGTCACCTTCCAGGCTGGCTATTCAGCCATTGGAGAAAAAATTGTCCTCGTGAGCGAAATCCCGGGTACCTGTCAATCCCGGTTGATTGACCGACCCTCCCAGAGCCAGTCTCGTTCCCAAACACAGAGAGTCATGCTCCCGGACATCAAACCCTGGTCCCGGTCAACCAGCCGGCTGTATCAGCCTTGGGATTATCTGCATAGGGACAAACTGCATAATGCGGTTTTGTCCCGGAGAACTTCTTTCAACAATCAGAAGCATTGTCGAAAAAATTTCCCCCGACAATCCCACGATCAGAAGCACTTTCAATGTTTCCCTCGACAATCCAACAATCAGAAACCAAGCAATGTCGATGAAATTTCCATCGCCAATTCGACAATCACCTAATAAATATCAATTTTCTAATGTGTCTATTTGAGTGTATTTGTCGATAACCGTTTAAAGATTATTTATTTATTTGGAGAATCTGCAATACCGTTCTAGGCCACACAAAGAAAAACCCTAGTTTCTCAAAAGGTCAAATGCCGTCTTTGTAATTAAAAGTCCCTAATGAAAATTAGAAAGTCAAATGCGCATCGGCAAAGCATTTATTGTCTATTGTTATATAAAAATTAAAACCGGCTCGCATGCGACATCCCAAAATACAGTCCTTCGATCCCAGCCACTTTGTACAAGGGTAATCCACGTAAACACCCAGTCCTTCGATCCCAGCTACTTTACTAAATTTCTTCGACATTGCTTCTGATTGTCAGATTATCGAAGGGAATTTCTTCGACATTTCTGATTGTCGGATTGTTGAAGGATATTTCTTCGACAATGCTTCTGATTGTCGAAGGATATTTCTTCGACAATGCTTCTAATTGTTGGATTGTCGAAGGAAATTTCATCGACGATGCTACTGATTGTCGGATTGTCGAAAGAAATTTCTTCGACGATGCTTCTGACTGTCAGATTGTCAAAGGATATTTCTTCGACAATGCCCTTGGCGTATTAATCTGTAGGGCCTATTGTTATTCGCCGCCTGAACTGCCGTATTTTCCGGTGTATAAGTCGAGTTTTTGAGGTCAAAAATCATGTCCAAAAACCTAGGTCGACTTAAACACTAAATACACTTTCAATATTGTTTAAACTGATGACGTTTAAGAGTTCAAGGTAGCCATGATGAAATGGAATATTAATTTATGTTAGGCTACACTCGCATCCCAATTAGAATTTAGAATCTTGATAATGATTAATTGCAAACAGTGGTAAAGACTCTCAACTACTATGAGAATGACCATAGCACTGTTTTCAAAAGTGACTTATGTAAACACGTGAAGAAGGGACTTGACTTATACACCGACTATAGCCTTAGTACAACTTTTGAAACTGATAATTTGACCTCGACTTATACACTGGGTTCAACTTGTACACCGAAAAATACGGTACGTAACCAGAAAATGAGCTGAATTCGGTTAAATGACCTTTTGAGTCAATCTTTATTCCGGGACATGTTAGTAAACAATATAAAATGTGCTTTTATGGATTGTAAGGAATTCAATAATAAGATATCTAAAATCATGTTAAACACGTACAGAAGGGTGTAGTGGATCCAAAAATCGAATTTTTGCTTATAAAATGAGGTTATAACTTTGACATGTAGTCATTCAATCCACTATATTTATATGTACAAAATGTTGTTTGATCATGCAGCGAAAATCTGTTGGAAATGGAATTTTAAATGTCGCGTTCATTTAAGAGAAATCGACGAGCATTTTGTTTCATCAAATGTCTAGATGGCTGTTGAACATCGTTAAATTGATATAAAATAGATGCCCCCTGCGGTTAGTTGATCTCCTGCAGCCAATCAATGTAAGGGCATATTTGATCGATTATACAACGCAGACAAACCGGTCTATTAATCTACTCGAATATTCGTGTGCCATTTTGTAGGATTTACTTTCTCATTTTCCAGTCATTGGAGTCTTATTTTATGTTTATTTTAAATTTGATAAGTCATCGTATTGATTCCGTTTCCCCTCATCTATTGTATTATGCAAAAACCGGAGAATTTACCTGAAGGTCATGAATGTCAGTTTTCATGCTTAGAACTACCGCTAACTCTGTAAGGGGGTGGAGAGTTGTGCAGGCCTCTCATCAAAATCAATTGCTATGTATTGAAATGTTTTAAGGTATCTCTAGTTCCAAAATGAGTATGTTTTCCATGAATCCCCATGCATGTATTTGTATCCATACATGGTTTTGAACATTTTTTCATACATTACTTTTGTGAATTATTTATTTGCTAGTTTCTTAACATAAACTACAATGTTATTTTTACAGGATCTAGACATGTTACAAAGATACAACCCATGGGGCAAGCCAGGAGGTGGTGCGCCTAAGGTACAGTAGATCAATTAATCTAGTTATGCCTCTTATAATCTATTGAAATAATGTCAAAGTTCTACATTTTGGTACATTGTTGGTATGGGGGTCGAGTGTGTAGTGCAAAGAATAGGCCCAGTACTATAAGTGGCAGAACTAAGCATTAAAACACCGTTTTCAGCGAAGTGACCTTGAATATGACCTCATAACTGAGGAACAGGGTCTAAATTCTAAAAGTTGTCTTGAATTTAGCTATTGACCCAAAATACAATATATCCAAAATGCTGTGGGAATTGAGGCATGGGAATTTCGAGAGTTGCCTCATGTACACATCAGTGACAATTATTTATTTATTTATTTATTTATTCATTTATTTCCTGTTAATTGTAGTACAGTATATACAATAGATTTGAACCTCAGCCCATGAACAGTTATCGCCTATGGCTTGTTTCATTCTTAATTGGTTAATTATTTTGGCTTCATCTTGGAAAGAATCACTACATGGCACAGAGTAGGATTACCACTTTGGCTTAAGAATAAATAGTTTAGAATCTTTATGGTCATGCGTCCTAACGGATGGCATTGAGTTGAAGAGGCCACCACACACCCGGTTCCACTGACCTACAATTGTGGTAAAATCAACAAGATGCTTAATGACAATTTCACGCCATTCCCAAACAAATGCTGAAAGAACCCTCTGAATCAGTGCTACCTGGTGTATGGTGGTGGTTTGATGCCAAATTATCTTCCCCACTTGGTAGGTAATGACTACAATAATTCACAAACTAGCTTTTGAAAAAGGCATCTTGATTACATAATTTAAAACAAACTGTATGATTTTTAGATGGTTGTATGCATGTGAATACAATATATTGTTAGTATTTGCTATGATGATGATTCCCTATTCAAGACATATTCATTGCAAATTTCTCTTCATTCCTGGGCAGTTATGTGGTGGCCAGTCTGTACAGCCATTCAATAACTTGAAAACTTGATGGACAAAGATTTAGTGTGACCATTGTATGGTGACCATTGTATGGTGGCTGATTCGGGCCAAGTTAAAAAAAAAAAATTCCGCGAAAAAAAAATACATTGCTTCGTTTCTGTGTCCGTTTCTGCGTGGCGCAAAAATATAATTTAGCACACAAAATGAGCGATGAAACAAACCTTCATTTCTGCACCCGTTTCTGCGCGTTTTTGCGCGGCAAAAAAACCAATTTCGTTTCTTCGTCCGTTTCTTCGCCGAGCAAAAACTAAATTTACCGCGCAAAATTGAAGGTTCGTTCTGCCCGGTTATTTCTCATTTTTGCGCGGCGCAAAAACGAACTTCGTATCTGTTCCTGAAATCTAATGTTTTTTACTAAAAATTGAAAGATTAGTAAAGTAAAATTATTTTCCATTTAAGTAATTGTTAACTCAAACATTTTAACTTACCAGTTACTGCCTCAATGTCAATAAGTTAGAATTAAATTCATTTGAATATGTAAATTTGCAAATGATACAATTAGCTGGCTTTCATCAAAGAATCAATAAACCATCAATTTAAGGAAGTTTTATTGAATAAGAACCTAAACTCAATAAATGGGATACCAGCATGGCTACAGTGGCAAGTGATGATCCACTAGGATCGCTAGTGGCACTGGGTTACCGTGCTTCAAGTTCCAGCTTCATTTCAATAAATTTCGAATCAACTTTTCTCAATAGTTAATCAATTGTTAGTGAGGAAGCTGATCTTATATGTATTCGATTATTTTTTTATAACTTTCGCATTTGAAAGGCTGAATCCAAGAACATGTCTATCTCACTTTTGAGCCCAAACGTCTACTTTTACTTAGTAGCCACTTGAGAACAATAAGCAATTAACGATATCAGCTACTTTTCCAGTAGTATACATTTCAAAACAGTCACTCTGAAATAGTATTCCTTTCAATTTAGTTGGTTTTCTATAGTGGCTGTTTCGAAGAGTCTACTATTGAAAAGTGACCATTTTGAAACATCTGGTTTCGATAGTGCACACTAGCAGTAGAGGTGACTGTAAAACCACCCGCCTGTTAACAGTGACTTAGTGATAGTAACTCCTACCATAGCAGCTACTCTCAAAACACATCGTTTCTAAAAGTCAACTATTGAAAAGTGACCATTTTGAGATGGCATGGTTATTTCCTGTTCAAAATAGCAGCATCTGTTAAAGATTTGCAGTGATACGTGACAGGTTCAAAGGTACTGTTGAACCCTATATGCTTTGTGTACAGAACTCTGTATGCTTTGAATACAGTTCTGTGAATAGAAAATCAAAGTTTTTGAGATGCTAAGAATCCCCTAAATTATATTACGCTCAACACAATGGAAAACTATTCATTCATATAACATCATCATGGATTAAATCCATTAATACTAAAATATAGTGCCAGTCCTAGAATTCTTTACACTGGCGATTATAAAACATTCTGGTGCGTTCATAAATCTTTGATTTTGTAGAAAAGAAAGACAAGACAAAAAAATAAATTTGTCTTTTAGGCTTAATTTGTTTTTAAGGGTATATGAGAGAGGAATATACAAATAAAATCATATGTTCAAAAAATGAATTACGAAAAAAATGTATCTAAAATACTTAGAATTAACCTTGAATTAATTGTTTATTTCGATACAAACGATTTTTAAATAATCCATGTGATGTTCACTTTGTCACGCTGTTCTCTGCTTTTTCGTTAATGAATATTGAATCATTCTATCGCTTGCTAGAAATGATACCATAATCAAAATCTTATTTCGTAGTTATACAGTTTGGTTGAAATGAAATTACCAACTTATTATAAAAGATCAAACGATTAGCGTATAAAAGTGCAGTGTTGAGATGTTCACGTAATTTTGAAGTCAGCAATTTCATTTGATAGAGAAAACTTCTTTTGGCTTAAGATGTGAAAGAAATGTGAACAGTAATATGCTGTAATTCTAGTTTCACATACTTTCCCACTTTGTTGAGTAAATTGTTTATATAAGTTATCAAAAACCCAGCAGCAGCTATCGGTCAGCAGGTCAATTACACTGGCTAACTAGACAGTGATTGATGAACGAATGAACAAACTGCATTGGCCACCAAAAGACCACAAACCAAAAGTAATTACCTCTTAATATTGATAAACTTAGCACCGCAATATCTCTATGAAACTTTATTTCAAGGTGCCAATACAATCACATGCCAAAATGTACAGTGTTTGAACTTCGCTGAATCGATGAACCAATGATCGCTGAATTATAAGATTATCAGTTAACTCATTAACTGAATTATCAGTTTTCTCCAACTAAACTCTTTTTCTCAAATTATCGTAAACCAACGTTACCAATTCTTGAATTTGGAAGTGAATGTGAGCTAGAACTAACAAAGGTACCGGTTTAAGGTGCAGATATACAGGGAATCCCTCTTCTAGCGACCAACACGGTTTTATATCCCTTCTTTGCCGATTAATAAATAATTTTCGATTTTATGGCTACAGGACCCAAAGAAGTCGAATAAAATACTCTAAAGCGTGTTAACTGTAGACAAATGAAGAAATTCCACAATAGAATTTTGTATCATGAAATTTATTATAGTTAAACCACAACGTTTCAGCTGTTGACTGACAGCCATCTTACTAAAAGCCCTTATCACTAGGAATGTCTACATTCCACCTGATGATGGCTGTTAGTCTACAGTCAAAATGCAAAATTAGAATTCAGGGAAATTCGAACACTCCGAAATGCACATCTTAATTTAAGATGCAAAGACATCCAGGCCCCCGTTGAAGATAAACCACCATTTCAATAATGAGAGGTTAGCCTGAATTTTTGCGCTTTTAATCTAAGAATTAAAATCAAAAATAAATGCAGACCTATGCTTGAAAATAGCTGCATTTGTTCAAATTGAATTCTTTATTCAATTACATCGCCATGAAAAGAAGGAAATTTTGATTTATCTTAAAACTACATAACCATTGACAATTTGTAAACAAATTTAACTCCAATTGAGAGTTGGGAATCGCTCATTACATTTCACATCCTCAAAGATAGTATCTACAATATCTTCAGATCTCATCTGAGTCACTCTTTAATAGAACTATACCCCAAACTATAGCGTGAGTAGAGTTTCTCAGTATGTTTATATTGTCAGGTATCACTGCAAATCTGAAGCATATGTTGCTACAGTGTATTTATAACAGGGAATCTGGCAAGCGATCTCAAAATGGTCACTTTTCAATAGTTGACTTTTAGAAACGATGTGTTTTGAGAGTAGCTGCTATGGTAGGAGTTACTATCACAAAGTCACTGTTAACAGGCGGGTGGTTTTACAGTCACCTCTACTGCTAGTGTGCACTATCGCAACCAGATGTTTCAAAATGGTCACTTTTCAATAGTAGACTCTTCGAAACAGCCACTATAGAAAACCAACCGAATTGAAAGGAATGCTATTCCAGAGTGACTGTTTTGAAATGTATACTACTGGAAAAGTGGCTGATATCGTTAATTGCTTATTGTTCTCAAGTGGCTACTAAGTAAAAGTAGACGTTTGGGCTCAAAAGTGCGATAGACATGTTCTTGGATTCAGCCTTTCATTTGGCCTCGGGACTGTTTCATGTGATAAAAACAGCAATGTTACAGCCAGAAACGAAACGGACGAAGAAACGAAGTTCATTTTTGCAGGGCGCAAAAAGGAGAAATGACTGCGCAAAAATGCGCAGAAACGGGCGCAAAAACGAAGGTTCATTTCTGCGCTCATTTTTGCGCGCTCATTTCTCGTTTTTGCGCGGCGCAAAAATGGACAAAGAAACAAAGTTTGTTTTTGCGCTGCACAAAAACGAGAAGTGACTGCGCCAAAACGCACAGAAACAGGCGCTGCACTCCTTTTTGCGTGGTAAATTTCTTTTTTGCACCCCGCAGAAGTGAAGTTCGTTTTTGCGCCACGCAAAACAAGAAATGACGAGTGCAGAAACGAATGTTCGTTTCTGCGCTCATTTTTGCGCGCTCATTTCTCGTTTTTGCGCGGCGCAAAAATGGACAAAGAAACAAAGTTTGTTTTTGCGCTGCACAAAAACGAGAAGTGACCGCCAAAACGCACAGAAACAGGCGCTGCACTCCTTTTTGCGTGGTAAATTTTTTTTTTTTGCACCCCGCAGAAGTGAAGTTCGTTTTTGCGCCACGCAAAACAAGAAGTGACGAGTGCAGAAACGAATGTTCGTTTCTGCGCTCGTTTTTGCGTGTTTTTGTGCGGTAAATTTCCTTTTTTGCACCGCGCAGAAACGGACGTAGAAACGAAGCAATATATTTTTTGCGTGGCATATTGCACAGAATTTTTCATCTTAACATGGCCCAAATCAGCCACCATACCATTGCCAAGAAAAATTAATGGCACTTACATTTTATACCATTTCAGACATTCACAGACGAACAGGTAAGTCATTACAAATTCATCTCTTTTATATGAGTTTAGAATAAAACATTGAGGTGATGAAACAACTTAAGTAACGGAATAGTTCAAAATGCTGTAGACTATTGGAAGTAAATAATGACCTCAAATTTTTATGAACTGCTCTTCTTGATTTTGATGATCTTGTGATTGAGGCAGTTCATAGTTCATGTCTTTTGAATAAGCCAATTATCATATTTTGAGGTGAAAATCTGAAGCTAGAAAATCCGCTTATTGGCTGGAAAATGTAGTATCTACCCTAGTTAAATCTGCAGCCCATCAGAGTAAAACTGGCCATTGTTGATCCTCAAAATAAGCATTTCACAAATTTGTTTAATTTTTCAAGGGAAATTTTTTAAACGTCAATTATGTATCTTGATTGTTTATACGGTATGTATCCCCCTAGGACCCATCGTCTTATGAATTGGGTCGATAATTGAGTCGATAAGACTAAAAATGGCAATTTTGTAAACTTAATTGTGCCCAGAAAAAATGTCATTTTTAGCCCAAATTCTGAGGCATGTGTTTCAGAACAATGCTGTAGACTATTGGAAGTTAATAATGACTTCAGATTTATATGGACTGCTCTACTTGATTTTGATGATCTTTGGTAGCAGTAGTGACATAGATCGGGAAGTGATTGAAGTCAGTTCATGTCCGTTGAATAAGCCAATTGTCATATTTGGGGTAAAAATCTGGAGCTAGAAAATTGGCTTATTTGCTGGAAAATGTTGTATCTACCCTAGTTATATCTGCAGCCCATCAGAATGAAACGGACAACTGGCCATTGTTGATCCTCAAAATAAGCATTTCACAAATTTTTGGCAAACCATAGGTTTGCCTATGCAAAAGGTCTGGTGAAGCAGTATTTCCGTCGAGTACTGTACCCTTTCCTATGGTTTTTGCCAATATTTTCTAAATTTTGATTGATCGCCAATGGTTTTTCTATACGACCCGGCCCTGCGGTATTGCATTTAGCCACCGGCGAAATCCGCCATCTTTTTTCTTGGCGTTCTCGCAGTAGAACGCGTTGGATTGAACGCTCCAGTAGAACGCGTTGAGTCCGTTCGGTTTGGGGGTTATCCCTGGTTTCTATTTTTCCGTAAGAATTTTATTTACAAATATAATTTGATTGAATTGAATTGTTTTGATTTGTAACAGGATAATTATGCCACCCCCTCCTAAGGGTCAGCATTGTGGCGGGGAGGGATGCGGGCATTTGTTTGGCGCCTGGGACAACCACGATTCATGTGCGTCGTGCAGGCAAATCCGGTCAAATATGTGCAAGGAGCAATCCTTGCAAGATTTGCGACGTGTGGTCCGAGGACCTTTGGCTTCGGGCCGATAAGGCTCTTAAACTAAGAGATCGTCGTCGAGTTAGCAGGGATTCGTCGGTTTCGGCCGACGTGCCAACCGACGTTTCTAATCCTGTTTCTTATCGTAAAGCGGAGCGGTCGCCGGTCGTTCAGGTACGATCGGCTTCCCAACTCCGTTCACCGGGAGGAATGCTGGTTCACCGGCACCGGTCTCCGGTCATTCACCGGTCTCTGGTCGTTCACCGGTTCGGCCGGTTCAGACTACATGTTCGGAACCGAGCGCGCGCCGCGGTAGTCGTGAACGGCCCGCACCGGTTCGGTCGGTACCGGTCCAGTCCGGGTCGGGCATCAGTCCGGTTCGGGCACCGGTCCGGTCCAGACGTCGTCCGGTTCAAAACATCCGGTACGTTCATCGTCTGATTCTGATCGTCGCTCCGGGGATAGAGCTCGCTCTCCCACTAGATTTAGACGCCGTGAGCGTAATAAACGAGCAAGATCTCCTCGCAGATCAAGGTTTGATCGCGAGAGGGACTACGATCGTTATTGTCGGAAGCTTCGCCGTCGGTCTTCTCATCGTTCGTCGACGTCGGCTAGCGATGAAAGCGATTCTTCTAGTAGGTCGCGATCACGTTCGAGGGACCGTCACCGAAGTCGGCATGATCGTCGGGATACTGGAAAATACCTGACTCAGAAGGATTTCCATGTATTTGAGGAGAAAATTTTAAACTTGTTATCTTCGTCGCAACAAGTCGCTGCAACCTCTACAACAGGTTAGCCTATTCCTGATTGTCCGGTTAGAAGTTCGCCAGCCCACTCAGATCTTCGGAATTCTGACTCTGAATTCCTGGATGCTGCGGTAGGGTCTGATTTCAATGAGGATCCGGTCCCAGAAGCGGCAATTCCTTCTGGGGTCGTTCCTGTCGCGAGCAATTGTGGGTTGCCCCAGACGATAGGGGCTTCCCTGGCTCGCAATGTATCTCCGTCCCGTTCAGTTTTATCCGAACCAGCGGGGGCGAGGATAAGATGATTTAGAGCGATGATAAGTGAGTTCTTTGTCAAGCACGGGGCAACTCGCGCTAAGCCCACAGCAGCTCCTCTGGTGGGTGAGTCAATGGAAGCTTATCGCCCTCCGGACTCCGATCTTAACGTTTTACGGGAATCGTCAGCGGTTTCGAGAGAATGGGCTCGATTGGATACGCAATTATGGGGTGAATGTCGGCCTGGAACATTTTCATTTCCCCCTCCAGAACGGGGTATGAAATCTGGGAAATATTTTAGTTCAACCGATCCACCTATAGGCGCATTTCGCTCGGCGTATTACGCAACTCTAGGTGCTGTGGATCACAGTCATGACTGCCTGGATGCTGATTATACTTTGATCAGCCCGGATACTGTTACAACACAGTCGGGTATTCGTTTGCCTAAGTCCGGTTTGGTGGCCATGACGTCAATCCTGGACAATCTTACCAGGGTTGTTTCGTTTCAAGATATGGCACTTAAGGTGTTGACGGGTGAGCTTCGCGAGACTCACGCCGCCGTTCATGCGGGCTCCGACCCAGAGTCAGTTGCCCTAAAACTGGAGGGAATGGACCGGATTATCCAATCTTTGGCTCGGTCTGTTTCGCATGTAATTCCGTTGTCGGTTCGGGGTCAGGCTAATCTTGTGTTAGCCTCCCGTCAGTCAGTGATGGACTCCAGTTCCAAAACTCGTCTACCGGATATGGTGTCGAATGCTTTGCTGAGAGCCCCATTGGTGAGGTCTTCACGTCTCTTCTCCGGTTGGTGCGCTCCGGTTTCCGCAGAGCTGAGGAAGATTCGGGAGGTTCAGGCCAAGTCCAACCCCCGAACTCCGTGGAAAAAGCGTTCTGGTCCGACGCCGGCGGCGCAAGGTTCGGCACGGACGCAAACAGGACCATCTCAAACTTCAGCGCTTTCTCAGGCGGCTTCGGATGCCGGTTGGAGAACTAGCGCGCAACTTCAACAATCGTGTCAAGCCTCGTCCGGTCGTAACAGTTCCGGTTCGTATCGAGGCAAGGGGAAGGCTCCAAAAAGGGTCTCTTCCTTTGGGAAAAACTCGAAATGAATTCTTGGGACCAGTGGGAGGTTGTCTGCAGCAGGCACCACTGGTCCGACCTCTTTGGAGACGGTTGGCCCTCCCGGGTCGTCTCTCGTGGCTACCGTCTCCGTTTCCTAAGGCGACCGCGCCTGATGAGGTCACCTCCCGACATGCGGCCAAAACCAGGTCAGGAGGCCTTAATCTCTCCGGCTCTCAAGGAATTGGCAGAGAAGGGAGCGATCGAACCAGTTTGCAACGAAACTTCTCCCGGCTGGTTTTCTCGAATATTCATAGTACCAAAGGCCACAGGGGGTCAACGGACAGTGATAGATCTGTCATCCCTCAATCGGCACCTAGACATTCCAAGGTTCCGGATGACCAAGCCCAAGGACGTGATTCAAGGGCTCCGTCCGGGTCAATGGGCGGCTTCATTGGACCTGAAAGATGCTTACTTTCAGGTTCCAATTCACCCAAAATCTCGGCGATTTCTCAGGATAAAGTGGAAAGGCCGCCAGTTCCAATTCAGGTCTCTTCTATTTGGCCTCAGTACAGCCCCGTGGGTTTTCACCAAGTTGGTCAAGTCAGTTCAGAAGGTACTTCAGTCAAGGGGTGTTCGACTGTTCGTTTACCGGCCCAACAGTTCACTTATCTCGGCCAAACTTCAAGAAGCTGTAGCGGGAGTGTCCACAACCCCGAGAACAGCTCGTTACTGGTCACGGCTTCTAGGCTCCATCAGCTCCATGGGTCTGGTGGTGCCCTTAGGCCGCCTCAGAAGCAAGTGCTTGCAACAATATTTGAGGGTCTTCTGGTCTCAGTCGAAGGGCAACTGGGAGGCCTTGATTCCCGTACCTCCAACCGATCCAAGTCCGGATCTTCAGTGGTGGGCGGCAACTACGAATCTTTGGCTCGGGGTGTCACTAGCTCCGTTAGAGGCTCCAGTTCGTGTATTCACGGATGCCAGTCACCAAGGATGGCGGGCACATCTGGAGAACCGAGTCAAAGCCGGGAGATGGTCTCACTACGAGGCCACCAACCACATAAATTTCCTAGAAATGCTGGCCGTGTGGAAGGCCCTGAAGTTCTTTCACAGGAGAGTGGAGGGCCACCACGTTTGGTTAGCCACAGACAATTCAACAGTGAGGGCTTACCTTCAGAACCAAGGGGGCACTCACTCAGAAACCCTCACAGGTCTGTCGGCCAAAATTCTTCTTTGGTGCCAGACAAAGGGCGTGTCCCTGACTGTGGCACATTTAGCAGGGAAAAGGAACGTGATGGCCGATGCTCTGTCTCGTCGAGGTCAGGCTATTGCGACAGAATGGGTTCTCCACCAAGAAGTAGCCGATCGGGTTCGGGGCACGTTTGGCAATCCGCTGCTGGATCTGTTTGCCACCCGGTTCAATCGGAGGTGTCCTCTGTTTGTGTTCCCGTTTCCAGACGCGGAAGCGTGGGGGGTCTATGCCTTCTCTCTGGACTGGTCGGGGATGCATGCGTATGCGTTCCCGCCCACACCAGTCCTGCCGCGCTTACTGGATCAAATAGAGAGATCAGTCAATTGCAACATAGTTCTGGTAGCACCATGTTGGCCGGCTCAGAAATGGTTCCTACCACTTCTCAACCTACTGTGCGACAACCCCAGGATTCTTCCGAATTTCCCATCGCTTCTGTCTCAGGGGAACTTTTGGCATCATCCAACAGCCAGTGGTTAAATCTGCTCGCCTGGCCATTGTCCAGCGATCCTTGTCAGCTTCAGGCTTTTCAGAACAGGCTGCCTCCTTTATACGATCTAAGCGGCCATCAACAAGTACCATTTACGATGCCAAATGGAGTCATTTTGCGGATTGGTGTGCTGCAGGGGTAATTGATCCATGCTCACCCTCTGTAGCTCAATTGTACCTATTTGTAGTAAAAGGTTTGCAGGTCATAACTATTAAAGGTTACCGCTCCGCGATTTCTCATACATTGCGTCCTTCTGGATGGCCAAATGTAGCAGGGGATCATCGGATATCCCAGCTGGTTGCAGGGTTTTCTATTTCCCGGCCTCGGGTACCAAGGACAGTTCCACCATGGGATCTGTCTGTAATTTTGAAGAAGTTAATGGAGGCTCCATTTGAACCTCTTTCGGCTGTGTCATTTGCAAATTTGACAAAAAAGACTGTATTTTTGCTGTTCTTGGCTTGCTCGGCCCGTCGCTCTGAGATTCATGCGCTTTCAGTCCGACAAGGTCATATTGTCTTTGGGCCAGCGAAGGAATTTGTTTCGCTGCGGCCTGGAATTTTTGGCAAAGAACCAACGACCAGGCTCAGTTGGGCGTCAATGGCGAATTGAAGCCCTAAAACATCGAGCATCGGAGGGAGTGGTTTCTCATCAAGTGAGGTCTATGGCTACTTCCTGCGCAGCCTTTTCGGGTGCTCCGTTGGAGGAAGTCTGTCGGGCCGCCTTTTGGAATTCTCCATCGACATTCACATCATTTTATTTACGGGATGTTTCAGGCCAGTTAGGCTCATTAGCTTCACTTGGTCCTGTTGTCATGGTTCAAGGTGTCCGTTCTTTCCGATCGGACCCTTTAGTGTAGAATATTTATGTTGCATTATCAGGATCACAGGGGGTGTATCCTTGTACATAGTTTGGGCTCATATCTGCAAGTATTAATTTCGCAAAATTCTGGGGGGGGGCCCCTGAGCTGGACGGACTCACTGTGGCCAACCGGTCTTCCCTGTGCTACAGTGCTCCATTCCGTGCTTGGGTAAGTGCTCTCTTTTTCCCTCTTACCTTACGTTTGAGCGGTGGTTTTTCTATCTACCTTTCCCACCATCCTTGTGCTAGGCCTGTCTAGCAAAAACCATAGGAAAGGGTACAGTACTCGACGGAAATATTACAATTTTTGGAACTAAAATTTGTATTTCCGAGTAGTACTTACCCTTTCCTAATCCCGCCCACCTGCCCCGCATAGCTGTTTTTTTTTTGGTTTGCTATGACGTAAAAAGATGGCGGATTTCGCCGGTGGCTAAATGCAATACCGCAGGGCCGGGTCGTATAGAAAAACCATTGGCGATCAATCCAAATTTAGAAAATATTGGCAAAAACCATAGGAAAGGGTAAGTACTACTTGGTAATAGAAATTTTAGTTCCAAAAATTGTAATTTTCATTGAAAACGAATAGAGAACCGGTGTGTCAACAAGGCACAAACATCGACTGTTGAACCAATAGTGTTGATTTTTGGTGTCATGGTTTGGCTTAATGAGTTCTCGAGCCCACAAAAATTTCATAGTGATCGAGCTATTTTCAGGGGACTTATAATTGAAAAACACCTAAAAACCCTGCTTTTTAGCACTAAGTAATGGCACATTTTCACATATGAGAATTTTCATACTTGGAATTGAAATATAGAAAAGTTCATCCTTCCTGGAAGTGTTGTCATTTTTTGTGCTACTCATCTGGATGTACTTTTCGACCTACAGGCCCTCACTTTATAAACCCCCTAAATTTTCTCACTTCTATTTATCTGAGTTGACCTTGTTACCTGAGCTACATTGAATGTGATTGGCTGTTTGTTGGATATACGGGAAATTCCGGGATCTTCTGATGTAATTGGGAAAGCCCATTGGGAAAACCCAATGTGGAACCCAAAACAAAATAGCGAGCATTTCATTCGACTAGGTATAGTATGTTCACTTATAATTTGTTCGGTGTTACGAATATAACCGAGTAGGCTATTCAATTCAATATCCAAACTAGCAAGTATGGCAATACTAATGGAGTTTTGGCTTAGATTTGTCTTGTCAATGCCTTAAAGACCTGCTAACCCGTACTGTTTAACCACGGCCGTCGGCTTTTTGTGAACCGTGTTACTACTCTGCCCTATTCAATTTTAGTACGTTCTTAGGAAGAATTGTGAGCGGTGATGAATTAATAATGGACTAGATAGTCTGTAGACAATAGCGGGCAGTGGAATGCTCTCAGCTTTTCATCCTATCAACAGTCAGTTTTTTCAACTGATTTAGAGGTGGGAGCTAGTCTTACATATACCCTTATATATATCACTATCGTACTACGGAAATCCGTGCGAAGCGATAAATAGAGAACGTACAGCATAGTTATCACATGCGTGCTGTTAAAACCAAACACAGATGAGACTGGGAGTCGTGTGTTGGGCACGTATTTTAATTCAATTCAAGGATGATAAAATCTGGAAAATGCGAGTATGATAATATCTTGTATGTATTAATCGTGTAATAAGGGGCTAAGAATTAATGAAGTGATTAGATTTAGAATAAAAGATTGTTGGTTGAAGAGTTTGTTCAGCATATCGTCAGTTGGTTTTGATTCGATAATCTATTCTACATTCGATTGCAACCCAAATTTATTTATAGTTAGTATGATATTTTTGACAATATACACTCAATGATTTGATGGTGAGCCACAGGGCTATTGGACCTTTATTCAATTTTTAAAGGGAAATTTTTTAAACAACAATTAAGTATCTTGATTGTTCATATGGTATGTATCCCCCTACGATCCATCGTCTTATGAATTGGATCAATCAGACTAAAATGGCCATCTTGTGAACATAATTGTGCTCAGAGATATCATTTTTAGCCCAAATTCTGAGGCATGAATTTCTGAACAATTTGCCTTTCTTCATTGAGACTCGTGGTGGGTATATTATGGCAAGGGATCTTGCTGGCATGTCTTTCAATCAGTCCACTTTCACGCAATTGGTGGTCATTTCACTCTAGATGTATAGAGGGAATAAAACGTTTTTGGAAACCATTAACAGGTTTTGATGTTGAGAATTCTTATGATGCCATAGGACACTTCATTATACATGGAATTGGGTTGACCGAGTTTTTTGGTCTGTTTTGGTGTGCATGGATGTGAGTTTCAAGGCCATTGGTTTCGATGATGTTTACCTGGGGGTATTGAATAGTCGAATTACGTGGATTGTATTTCTAAGTACCTGTGCATATTTTTACGCCCAATCAATTGCATAATTCTAACTCCTGACAATTTGTATGATTGTGCCGAGTTTTATGGTGATAGATGTTAGATTACAATAGCTGTTCACCAGGGGTTTGAACATGGACATTTTTAGATTGTCAAGCATTTTACCATGTTGGCATGGTGTCCCTGGAGCCCTAGTTTGGATGTGATTTGTATGAGGTGTTCCCCATATTTTTAGGAATCGCTACTAGACATAGAGTTGTCAAGATATGACTTGATACCTGGATCTTCTGTAGGCAAAATGCTGAAACAATAAAAACCCGTCTTTAGATATGACCTTCAGCAGATGCCCCAGAGTCTGGGGCCATATTTCTATGAATTGCTATCAGTCCTCCATTTTTAATCGAATCACTACTTTTTCAATGTATATTTGAGTCATGAGTCATGTGAATTTATTTTTTTGGATTTGTCCCCAGTGGGTGCCCTAAGGATGTGGGTCTATTTTTTTGAGTCAGCAATAAAGATTGAAACATATCTACAATATCAACCTTGCTTCTAATATTGGACTCCGTGCGTGATTGGAAATGATTTTTCAGTTCCACCCATATGTGATGTATGTAGCTTTCAGTAATTAGTTTGACTGAATAAATTCACTTCCGTTTTGAGTACAATGAATGGCATTGTAGTTCATTGATAATCGGTCAGGAAACGTCACATTGGCGATGAGGAAAACTTAATATCGTTCTCCATCCGAGTGTAGAAGGAATGAGTATGGCTTCTGCTTATATCGGTTCGATAAATGAGTAATCTCCGCAAAAGGAAGAATGGAAAAACTACCAATGTAGACTCGAGGCGTGGATGAGGGTAAATAAAATTGCAAATGAAAGCAAATTGGACGTCCTTCTATCAATGATTGGACCTGAAACTTTCGAACTTTTAGTAAATCTAACCATGCCAAAGGCTCCTTCGGATGAAAAATACGATGATCTCACAGCCTTGTTAGAAGCCCACCACAAACCTCCATCCACAACAATGGGTGAACGGTACAAATTTAATATGAGGCGCCAGTCCTCGTTAGAGACTTTGTCAGAATACATTGTAGCGCTGAAGAAACTTGCTTTGTCGTGTGAGTTTGGAGGATCCCTGGAGAATCAACTCTGAGATCGGTTTGTCGCTGGAATTAGAAGCGAACCAATCCGCAAAAAACTACTTGGTTCGTCAAAATTAGTTTGGAAAGACGCATGGAGATGTCAGTCGGGTCGACTTCAAATCCCAGTGAAGGCGATGTTAATATGGTCAAATCGCGTACCGGTAATAATAATAATAACTTTGGTAGAAAGCCGCAGATTAATCAACAGTGATAATCGGTCAGGAAATGTCACATTTCACATAGATCACTTATTTCCCTGTAGTGAAAATTTTGATATTTTTGTCAATGAGGTTAGAGTTAATCTTTTGGTAGATACAGGCGCATCAGCCACAATTTTTTCTGAGAGTTTATATAAAGAGAAATTTTCTGACATAAAATTGTCAAGGTCAAATGTAAAACTTGCTAGTTACTCAGGTGAAAATATCACTGTGTTAGGTTCTTTTCAGGCTTTGGTTGAATATAAAGGTCAGAAATACTATCTGCCTGTTATTGTTGTAAAGGCGGTGAACAAGCCTCCTCTTTTAGGCAGAAATTGGCTTAGCATTATTAAACTAAACTGGTCTGAATTATTCTCTGTAACTTCATTTGATGTCAATGATTACAAAGGTCAAGTGCCAAGGTTGGTCGATGAGTACAGAGATATTTTTCAAGCTCATAAAGAGCCAATCAAGGGTTACACTGCAGAGATAGATCTTAAACAGGAAACCGATGGTATATTTTTCAGAGCTAGATCTATACCGTATGCATTATTAGACAAGGTAGAAAACAATCTTAAAAGATCTGTTGAAATGAATGTTATGAGTAGAGTTGAGACTAGCAAATACTCAAGTCCAATTGTATTTGTCCCAAAAAAAGGATGACAATGTGAGAATTTGTGGTGATTTTAAGGTGTCTATCAACAATTTGATAGATAGTGATCCTTATCCCCTGCCAACACCAGAGGACATTTTCTCAAAACTAAATGGTTGTAAATACTTTTCAAAGATCGATCTTTCAAACGCGTATCTTCAATTGGAATTATCTGATAAGTCCAGAGAATTATGCACTGTTAATACACCATTTGGTCTTTTTAGGTACAACCGTTTACCATTTGGAGTTAAAACGTCTCCAGCTATTTTTCAGAGATTTATGGGCAAACTGCTTGTAGGTATTCCGCAGGCAGCAGCAAGCCAAGACGATATATTGCTTGCTACTGTTACTGCAGAAGAACATGTGAGATTGTTGAGAGAAATTTTTAGTAGATTACGTAAACATAATGTTACTGCAAGTTCTAGAAAGTCTCGGTTATTTGTATCTGAAGAAGAGTATTTAGGTCACAATGTAGATAGTGAAGGTATTCATCCAACATCCAAGAATGTTGAAGCTATACATGCAGTACCTAGTCCTAGTAGTGTTTCTGAGTTGCGTACTTACCTTGGCATGTTGAATCATTATGGTAAATTCTTACCAAACCTGTCTACGTTATTGTATCCTTTACATCAACTTCTCAAAAAGGATGATAAATATGTGTGGAGTTCAGAATGTGAAAAGGCATTTTTAGAGTCAAAAAGGTTGTTGACAAGTAACCAGTTATTAGTACATTTTGACCCCAAGGCAGAGCTAGTTCTAGGCTGTGATGCGAGTCCATATGGTATAGGTGCGATTCTTTCTAAAAGGTTTCCAGATGGATCAGAGAAACCCATAGCATATGGTAATCGTAGTTTGACTCCTGCAGAACACAACTACTCCCAAATTGAACGTGAAGCTCTTTCAATCATTTATGGAGTCAAACACTTCCACAAATATCTATACGATAGAAAGTTTCTGTTGGTCACCGACCACAAACCTCTTGTAACAATTTTTGGTTCAAAAACAGGAGTTCCGGCCCTGGCAGCTCTGCGTCTGCAAAGGTGGTCACTTATTTTAATGGCATACGATTACGAAATTGTACATAGAAGTGGTAAAGATCATGAAAACTGTGATATGTTGTCTAGATTTCCTAATCCTAATGCTAAGATGGAAGCAGTGGAACTGGATATTAATTATTTTACGTATGCGAATATGTTACCTATTAATGCTGCAGACATTGAGTCTGAGACTAGAAAAGATCCAACAATGTCAAAAGTTTATCAATATATACTTAATGGTTGGCCTAATCACTGCAACGATCCTGATATTTTGCCTTATTTTAGGCGCAGAAATGAATTATCTGTAGATCAGGGTTGCATACTTTGGGGAATGAGAGTTGTTATACCACCAAAGTTCAAACAGATCATGTTGGATGAGTTGCACTCGGAACATTTTGGTATTGTTGGTATCAAGTCTTTAGCTAGAAATTATTTGTGGTATCCTGGCATTGATCAAGATATTGAAAATTTAGTACAAAACTGTCAATTGTGTCTTAGTATGAGAAATGCTCCGGTTAAGGTACCTTTGTTGCCATGGCGACCAACAAATGGTCCATGGGATAGGATTCATATAGATTTTGGTGAACTTGAAGGCAAACATTACCTCATTATTGTTGATAGTTTCTCTAAATGGTTGGAATGTTTTATGATGTCATCAACAGCTGCACCAAAAGTAATTGATACCTTGAGAAGTGTTTTTGCTCATGAGGGATTACCTAAGGAGTTGGTCAGTGACAATGGGCCCCCATTCAATTCGGAGGAATTCCATGACTTCTTATGTAATAATGGTGTCAAATATACACCAGTACCTGTTTATAGCCCAAGCTCAAATGGGGCGGCCGAAAGGTCAGTACAAATAGTTAAACGAGCGCTCAAGAAACACATTTTGATGCAGCGAGTCGATAAGGTTGATCCCTCGAAATTACTGGATAACTTTTTGTTCATGTATCGAACAACACCACACTCGATAACAGGTAGATCTCCAGCTGAACTTTTCAGGAAACTTCAGTTAAGATCTAGGCTGTCACTTATTAAACCTAATATGTATACCAAAATTTGTGCAAAGCAGGATATTCAGAGGAGATATCATGATTCTGTATTATCAAAACCTAGAGAGTTTGTTGAGAAACAAAATGTTATGGTAAAATCTAATGTGAGAGGTCTTGAAAAATACTTTCGAGGTGTAATCATTCACAGGAAAGGTCTTCTTACCTACCTAGTTATGGTTGGTGGCAGATATCGTTATTGTCACATAGATCACTTATTTCCCTGTAGTGAAAATGTTCATGTAAATAGTAGTTGTGTGGATGATGTAGATAATCGACAATATGATATGCCTAGTGTTACTGTACCAACGGTACCTCCAGTCAGTACTGATCTGGGTACTCAACAAGGTTCAAACCCAGATGTCGAAAGTGGAGTTAGAAACTCAGGTGATTTGGTTGAAGTTTCTGATCAACCCCAAGCCCATAGTATTCCTATAAGTGTCAGGAAATCCTGTCGTGTTTCTGTACCACCTAAGAAGCTGATCAAAGAAACTTAAATGTGGTTTTATTATGTCAGTTTTTCTTTTATTACACTTACAAGATGTTAATATGGAGCTTATGCATTTTAAGATAATGCTTAGTTTTTTTTAACTGGTGTGGAGAGTGTGATGTATGTAGCTTTCGGTAATTAGTTTGACTGAATAAATTCACTTCCGTTTTGAGTACAATGAATGGCATTGTAGTTCATTGATAATCGGTCAGGAAACGTCACACCATACTATGAATTTTTTTCATATTTCTAGCTGAACTCATTGTTTAAAGTCTACATGGTATTTCAGGTTGACTCGAACAATCGTAAACAAAAATTTCGTGAGGAAGATATCAAAGTTACCAATCAAAAAAGTTTACCGGTAAGATGTGTGCTTATACATTTATTTACCAAAAAATCATAAAGAGATATCAGGTGGTTTTTGTGTGGCAGCTTTGCTTTTTGGTTTAACTTTGTCAGCAGTATGAGGTTGGCATTGAGCCAATTCATGTAGAATCGCGGTACGTTTTTTTATGTGAGCATTTTTTTCATTGGTTCTCGGGTTAAACAACGTATAATCGATGCGATTGAAGACATGACGAACCTCTGACGATGACATGGTCAACTTTGTTTAAATTCGACGAAAAACTGTTTTCTTCGTCTCTATTGTTTGGACCTTCGGCACTCGCGAGTACTGACGCCTACCCCGTCAGCTGGTTCCTATGTGTAACTCAAGAAAAAAAAACTGCAAATTTTATAGGTCGGCGTTCTCATCTCTGAAAATTAATCTTTTGGGTTCGCTGTGTGGGTGGCACTTGTAAAATCTTTAAATCGCTACTTGTCCTACAATTATTATCCAATCTTGACAGAATTTGGTATGTCAATATTTTTGGCCATGGGCTGTGTTGCTGAGCCATTTTCCCAATCTGATATCTCGGGGGCGCTGTACATGTCACACTTGTAAAATCTTTCAATTGCTACTTGTCCTACAATCATTATCTAAAATTAACAAAGCTTGGTATGTAGATACTATGGGCCAAGCGCTAAAAAGTTTTAGAGCCTTTTTTCTGGATTTGAACTCTTGAGAGTGCTGTGTAGGTGGTCCTTGTAAAATCTTATAAAACAACGCAGCTGTATCAGCCGATAGGCTGCTTGTTAATCAATTTATATCACATAAGAAATCATTCAGCATCTATGTTCACACAACGTATATAAAATAAAAGTAGTATTGATTTCTCTGCCCAGTACATTATATTCATGTCAGTGAGTTGCTACGGACCAGGTATATTCATCATGCAGTTAGACCAGACTTTGCTCTGGTCAACTTCAATATTGCAACTGTTGAGTAGAACCCCAGAATTTTGTACAGTAGAATGTTTGGTCATGAAATAGATCATTCACCTTCATGCATATTGTGCATATTTTTCAGGAATTTCACCAACAGTTTGGAAAACCTGGAGCTGGGGCTCCATTACGGAGTGAATCGGGTAAAATAGTTACAGAGGTTCATGGAGATCCACTCATCAGAATGCACATTGGACAAAATGAACAAATTAAAGCAAATATTGGAAACGCAGTTCGGTATTCATCAGATAAGCTTGCATCTGATCAATATGCTAAAGCTTTAGGTGAGAGAAATATTTCATCATGGTTTCCACACAGGGGAAAATGGGAATAAGTCTGCTTCTTGGATTTCAAATTTCCCGATCAGAAAAAGTTTTTGTTTTTGGTGGTATCCCTTGCAAATCGGGAAAAGTATTTATTTTTGTGTATTTCTTGATCACATTAAGTTTTATTTTCATTTTCTATAGAGACGGGCATCTGACAATTTCCATCATTCCGAAACATCATGATTTCCTACGTATCATAAACCAATGTCAATTCAATTCAATTTTATTCAACAACATTTATCAACCCGCCAGTATCTCAACTACAGCTGCTAGCTCTACCTACAAAACGGATTTAATATTTAATTGTAATTTTTTTAGAAAACCAGCTGGTTGAACGTGCAACTCATGAACAAGAAGCGAGAATTGAAGAACTAAAAAAAGAAATTGAAACGGTATGAAATCTGGATATATCCAGTTTAACTCTAGGCCATCCGGTTTTAACCCTTTTAGTGCTGACTAACTGATACCCTATAGTGCTGGAGAAAATTTGAAAATTTTGATTAATTCCACCCTAGTGTGTTGAATAATGGGAATACTGCTATAGTGCATCTACACCGTGATCCGGTGCATTGTTAGTTACTGCTATTTCACTATGTTTGACAAGTGCTGCCATTTTTCAATAGAGATAAAAACTAATTACTAATTACATAAATACACTGCAGTGCGGTGTACTAGCAAAATCCATCACCGATTTTTACACCGCAATGCGGTGTAGATGCACTGAACGGGTTAACTCTGGATGGCTCCATTTTAACTCCAGGGCCCTCCAGTTTCAAATCCATATGCCTTCTATTTTGGCCCCGGTTTTGATTAAGTGCCCTCAAGTCAAAATTCCTAAGGGATAAACTGATTAGTCTTTAGAGTTTATGTGTGGTTCGATCTTCATACATCATGCATAAAAATTGAGAATTTATTGTTAGATTTTGATTAAGTTTGAGTAGAAATCCAGCGTTGACGTCATACTGTACACAAGCGATCCTGGCACATTATGGTGGAATTCAGCTTGCCACAGTAATGTTGCCGGTACCCCATTCTCATATTGAATTTTATATTTATGGCCTTTCACTTTAGCGAAGTCCTTTTTTCTAGTGCATATGAGACTTTCCTCCTTTGGTGCAAAATAACTTATGAACGAGGCTTAGTTTCTCTTCGTTACTTTCAAAACAGTTCAATGCAGTGATAAAACCTCTTGCCCTGTTGAATTTCATCAGAATGCGTTGCTTATTTGTTAATTTAGTTATTTATTTGGTGTTGGAACTACATTTCCTTTCGGAAGAACACATGCACTGTTATGTTTATTCATGTTTCACACACATGTGCGTCAAACCGACTTGCAGCTATGCAGTGTATTGATTTGTTCACTAGGCTAGATACATGCATTTATATGGAAGGCGTGCCTCGCGTGTGGCCTAGTATAAGTTTTCCAGGTTCAACTGCCAGGTTCGTTGCGGGCTGTTTGAGCAGTAAATAGCAGTGAATTGAAAAAAATGATTCACGACCAAGAAAAGCAGTGTACTTTTATAGAAGGGCAGTGAAATTGGGAAAGGGGGCGCTGAATCATGGAAATTGTTCAATTTACAAAAGTTAATTGTCTAACAAACTTCATGCACAGTGTACATAATAAAATCATTCAATATTCAGCCACCCTCTAATATGTGACATCATATGAATTTTAGGCCATCCCAAAATAATGGTCTGTTTGCCGTAACCCGACCAACCCGACTTCAAAGGTACCGAGTGAAAACTTTTTTCTTGGATTCATTGAAATAAATTTTATTTTTGATAAAAACGGCCGACCGACCCACTGCCGACTATGAGCTACGTATGTTTGAATTCAAGTGTTCATCGTGTGAAAACATGCCTTGACATGTGGCCTAGTTTAAGTTTTCCAGGAAACTGGCAGTGTTCCAATAAGCTGCCATTCATTCTAATGCTGGTAACGTAAAAGCGCGCACATATTCAATGTACTGTTTCATTTTTAACACAGGGATGACGCTCTGGACGAAGTTATAATTTTAGAATAATTCTTGAAATCTACGCTATTAGACAAATTTCCTGTGCACAACGTAGATGATTTTTTTTGCGATATTGTTTCCACGAAAAAAGCCCAAAGGTGAAAAATTTGTTTTTTCGGCCCAAACATTTTGCAAAAAAAAAATTTCTAAGTACCTACCGACTCATCCTGAAAAGTTGAGTCGGTGTTGCGGCAGCCAGACAATTATTTTGGGATGGCCTTATTTGAATTTTTTTTCATATTGTGAAACATATTTGTTTGAAAATATAAAATAGTTTCCCTGCCGCGCCTACGTACCTGTACCCTACAAAATTGTGGACGTGGACCGTAAACAAATGTATATCTTTGGTCTTATTGACTACAAAATAATTCTTTGAGAAAGATAAAATGCAATATAAACTTGTGGAACTTTGAAGTCACTAATTAAAAAGATTTTTCAAGCAATGCCCTTATTCCAAACAACCTCTAGCTTTCAAGGTAAACCACACTTTGCCCATGGGCAATTTATTCTGCCAAATACTTCATGCTGAAGATAAGTATGCATTTCGATTCATAATTTGAAAAAAAGAAAATTTCTATCTTGATATTATCCGTGCTTATTTCCGATTTAATTATCTGCAAAAGTCAGTTTTCTCCCAACATTTGAATCAATCCAATAGTTTTCACTCTACTTTTGGTTTTTCTGCAGTCCTTCCAAAAGTTTCATAGAAAAAACTCTCAAGAAAATTAGGCATGTTCTCTCCCAATTTTGAAAACTTAGGTGATAATGAAAATTCATATTTCATATTTTATATTTCCTCTTCGCCCTTACAGTTTCAAGGGTACAGTATAACTCACTTAATTCAGATCGTTTTTATTCGCATTCTCACTAATTTCGGACTAAAATTCCATGAAGTTATTTCAGTTCAAATGAGAGCACATAATTGGGGTAATCAAAATGGCCGATCTGTTCAAATCAGCATAATTTTGCGGGGTCGGTTTATGCTCAAATCAAGGACTTAATTATGGACTTAAACAAACTGAAGTTAATTATACGGTATGTTAAAATTCTGCAGTTGACTACAGAAAATTTTCATATATTTCCTGTATCATAGGACTTTTTGAATTAAAAATTTGACTTTTGGTATCGGGTTCGGACTTCGTACTTAAGTACTCAAGTACTACGCCTACTGACTGCCAAGTGACCGCCCGACAACTACATGCATACCGTGTACTATTTATAGTTCGCCAAACCACTATTCATAGCTTGCCAAACTGCAGTTAATCCATCTAAATCCATGTGTTCTATCATTAAAGTGTTTAAAGTTTGTGCGTCCAAGTGCGCCTGTGATCTCGGAACGTCAGTTCAAACCCATACATCGTAAACGATAAACGACAAACGATGTCCAACCTTGGAAATCAAGTACTTTAACGTCGTACTTAAACAAAGTAGTGCCATGCATACATTTTTGAAATAGCGCTTTACATAGGCCTATTCTCTGATTTAGTTGTTTATTTCCGTATATAGTTATTGGGAGATATATTTTGTCGTTTATTGCCCGAAAGTTTGGTATTTTCTTGGTGTGTGTGTCAGTGGATTAATTGGATGTTTACACATCGGTGATATAGACTCGGCGAGTACACGTGCTACATCGATTCAATATAAGCCAAACAGAATTCCGAGCAGCTCGTATTTGCGCGGATCTACTAATGATCGAAACCGTGCAGTGATTACCGAGCAGCATGTTTTGCGTTGTTGTACAATAAAAGCAAGCAGAATGCCCGAGCAGTATACCGAGCAGCACAGTTGCTCGGCCGCGTAAGTTCCGAGCAATCTTTTGAAAACGGGCATTATAGCTCTTATTTTTCCTGAACTTATCCGCTTGTGGTCTTTTGTCACAGTTCTCTTGCTAGTTAATCTCAAAATTCAAAGAATATGCAAATTCACTTTTAATGTGAGAAATTCATCACTTTTCTTAAAGGGTCACTTTTGTTTGTACCCGGATTAGCTAACCTCCTATTTATTTTTCAAACCAAAAGTATTGTCTTACTACTATGTAATGATGTTGAAGTGAATCCGGGTCTAACTAAATTAAAAATCCTTTATACTAATATTAATAGCATTGGAGCCCATGAGCTTACAAGATTTGATGTATTAAAGAGTGTGCTATCAGACCATTGTATTTCCATTGCGGCGATTAGTGAAACTGGCAATATAGAGCAAGAGCTTAATGAATATTGATATACCAGATTACGAAATTGTTGACTTCACAAAAGAGAATCAAGGCATGATGATTTATTGCCATTCTTCTATCAGTTGTAATATCAAACCTGGCGTACACCTAGGCATTAGATATGGGTCGTGGATCTCATTCAAACTAAACTACAAAACTGTAAACATTGGTTTCTATTATAAATCGCCCTCCCAATCACCTGAACAGAGATCGTTCTTTCTTGACCATATTTCAGCTTTCGTAAAAAATGCGCAAGCGCGTAATGACCCTACGAGGAATGCAGTTGTACTCATGGGCGATTTTAACTCTAAGCACTCCTTTTGGTGTCCATCCGATATTACTGACACTTTTCTCTGTTATTTGACATAAGATTTTTAATTAGTTTTGTAACTTGCTCAGTCAGTCAGAAATTTGTTGCACTTTCCTGAGTTTGCTAAAAGAAAGAATGAATTTATTTCTGAAAGAAGAAATTGAAGGAATTCTGTAAAATAATTATCATTTTCCCGCCTGATGTCATATCGGGATATCCCTTGACTTTTGCGCACCGATATGGCTGTGGTGATCGGCCTTTCTAAAAAAAGAATTCTTACTTGTTGAGGTGTGCCCCTACTTGTTGTATTGTAGGCCTATATCGTAGGCCTAAAAAACATTTTTTGATGTAATTTAAATGAACAACCTATATTTGGTTATGATATGAGGCCTGGGGAATGACATAAAACCAGCACTTATGCGCGTAAGCATCTAAGATTTGTGTTCCGAAAACCGGTTCATCATGTATCACGTGACTAATACAGTTTTCCGATCCTCGCTTTAAAAGTTAACAACTTAATGAAATTAATTCTTGTCATCTGATTTACTCAAACTAAAATTCAGAGAATGATGAGAAAGATTAATAAGCATCTTGTACTGAGCTGAAAATTCCATGTTGATGCGCGGTGTAGTTTGTAATATTTACTGCGGAGCTGTGATGATAGCGCCCTCGATTTAGTAACACGTGTAGCTCACCAAAATCAACGAAGCCGTTAATCTTGAGATAAAGGATAATCTATTGATAGAAAAAGATTCTTTTGAAAATATTCGAACTAAAATTAATTATGCATACACCCAAGGTCATGTTGATGTTTGTATCGATATGCAGATGAATTTTAGACAATACTAATTTGCATTAAAAAACACGGTACTGGTTGACCAACATTATGTAGTTGAAGTCTAACATATGCATTGATGCGAATTGTTTGCTAGGACCCTGCCTCTGTGCGGGTATCGTCTCGGTGACCCTACGTCATACTTGCACGACAATATAATGTCAAGGTATGTTGATGAGAAGATTACGCAACAGAGTAGCTGTGAATTGGCGCGCCAACTATGAGGGAATGTAGACTGTGACATCGTATCGGTGTACAAATTGCATTCTCACGTGGCAGTGGCCTGGTGGTATACATTTTGTAGTTCACAACTGTCACTGAGTGTCTTCGATCGGAATTGTTTCTAACCTGACCACATAGAAAGATTCTTTCTAGTTAAGATTGTGAAAGTAGACATTCTTTGTGAAGTTAAGATTACTATGTCGAGAAAGAGCAAGGATGGGATTCAGACATGCCAGTACCACTAAAGAATTGCGTGTTTAGAGTCATGAAGATGAATACAGCCAGCTATTTCTACATGTTTATTCCTTTTCGAGAAAGGAAGCCAATTTGCTTTATTGCTAGCTGTCCAGACCATTCTACTCCTACGAAATAAATGCTACTGATCTTATGAACTGAGTACTGACGATTCTTATGGTAAAAATTAGAAAATACTGATTGTGATATTAAAATACTGAAAATGTTGCTAAAGAAAATGTTACTGAAAATGAGTTCAAAATATTAGAAAAAAAAACGGAAATTTTAACCGAAAATACTGAAAGTGGTTAACCTAATGTTGGCACGTATGCAAGCGCGCATATTCTCAATCTTTAAAATAATGATTAGGCCTATAATGAAATCTTTATGCTTAATAAATGCTTAAAATCTAGAATATGTATACTGACTATTAATTTTGATACTGGATTTAACATACACCATCACATAGATTTTGGAAAGTCCATGTTGAGAGTTTTGTTTCTTGTTCTATTTACATTGGTACCAATGCATATTTCTAATCGCTTTTAATCGCATAGTTGTAGCTCATGAGATGCTTTATGGTGAGTTTGATGGTCAGTGACTTTTGTATGTGGTCATGGCATTGAATAGTAGAATGATCTAGTATTTCAACATCATATTGGTACCTAGGCACACATTGTTATCCGAATCAATTGCAAAATAGTCGCTCATGACATGTTCTATGATTAGGGAGAGTTTTAACTGGTTTCTGTGTATGTTGGCAATTGTTAGATTGTTGAGCATTTTAAACCACTTCACACATGGATGTGTCCTCCTTGACCTCTAGGTTCAAACATGTCTGCTGCAAATGTGCAGAAAACCTATTATCCCAGATTTCCAGCTATATTTTGAATATTATTTTTGTCCTATTTAAATGTAGTTACGTCATGATCCATATGGTAAACCTGGTGCTGGTGCTCCAAATAGGTCACAATCAGGTAATGAAAACTGTCAACATAAAACTAGACCTAATTATCTAGAAATGGAACAAGGATTTACGTACAGAAATGGTGAGGTTATACACCACTGGATGGCATTGTGGTAGCTGGTGCACTGAAATTGGTGATTGGTAGGGTTTATCGTTAATGTTCGCAAAGGTTTTGGGAAATTAAATTTTTAACTAGTCACATGGCTGCCCTCTCGCAGATAACTTCAGTGTGCATGTTCTATGTAGAAGTTACATGTACGTACATATATGTTCAACGTGCATATAACAGTACATACTTCATTTCTTTAATCAAATTCAAAAGTCACTTGCAAAAATGTGTAACTCTAACGCCATTTTGCAAAATCGAAATCAGTGTTAGTCAGTATTCACATACTACTGGTATTCAGTTCCAATTAAGTCAATCACTTGTCTCGACTTACAATACTGCTTTCAACTCAGTACTTACTAATCACTACAGTAAACTGCATGTTACTGTTGAAGTTCAGTTCCCTGTGTCGAAACATGCAAGTTTTTCTGTTGTATGTAGTTCCATTTTGCAATTGCATTGTTGTCAAAATGATGTATCATATTTAAATACTCATTAACAATTTACAACCTCTACTAAATATTCCTTATTGCTGATATGTGTTCTCAATTAACGCTTGGATGGATAAATGTATTGCATTTATTCCAACTTATAATATATTCACTCGAGTGGCTAAAATCTTTGGATTTATATGGTAAGCCAGTTCCACATCTTTGAGTTTTACTATCATTAAGTTAAGGTACTAGTTTTAATTCAGAGTACTACTCACAACTGGAACTTGGTGAATGGTTTTTATTAACTGTTTGCAAATTTATTCTGTATTTAGGAAAACGTTTGTATTTGAGATGTAAAACTTTATTGTCTAAAGATCCACGAGATTTAGTTAGATTTCATGAAGGTGACCCTCTTTCCATTCTCAGTAAGAGGCCATTGATAGAGTATGTACATTGTACTTTCACCCAAAATTTAGGTATTCTTAAGCCAAAAGTAGGTATTCATTTATTGTAAGTCACATTTCGAAATTTGCCAATTTGAACCTTTCTACATAGGAGGAAACTGGTGAAAAATTTTAAGCCAATACCTTCTGTGCTAGAAGCATTTTGTACCACAAAAATTACATATATCACTCTCCTCTCTAACATTATCTACTCAGGAGAAGATGCTCTCTCTTGTAGTTTTGTACAAGTACATACCTTATAAACGACCCCATTACTGCCAACTTAATTCGGGTTGATGTTTTTGTGAGTTTTTGCTTCATTTTATACTTAAGATGTTGAAATATTTACTTGTGAAATTGCAATAGATTTTGTTATGATCTTAAGTACAGTCAACCTCGCTTAATCCGTCTCCAGTTAATCGGTATAAGTGCTTATTCCGTATAAATAAATTGGTCCCATTTTTCAGTAACGTTATTCCCTTTAAAATTCTGTGTCTATTTCATACTCCATAATCCATATTTTCACTTATTCCTTAGACAAATGCATGGTCCCGTTGTCCAATTTATATGTAAATCCTTATGTGTAATCCGTATCAGCTGTCAGCTGTCGGGAACATACACTTGAAGTGAAAAAAGTATAAACATCTGTAATCTAATGAGGTGGGCAGAAATATGAGAAACTCCAGAAAACACTGAAGTTAATCCATCAATGTCGTAGTCTCAAGCTTCACTATTCAGTACAGATGCTATTATCTGCTATTAAAAGTCCATTGATGAATCACCCTCGAGTGTGGCCTGTGGGTTATCTGTACTAGACACAAGAAGGCTTCAAATAGTCCTACTCTTCTGAAACCAGTTGGGTTGTCTTTCATCACACCAGGGGGTGTTTTCTTTTCATGTATAAATAATGTCAAATGAATCTAATGAACCATCGGATACTTTGAACTTTTTATTCCCCCAGACAGATCGTTAGAACGTGGTTCTACTGTAGTAGTCGTCTGTGGTTTGAGAGATAACTTATCCAGCTATTAGACGGATTATGCACTTAAATCATAGTTTATACGAGTAATAGTTAATTCGTATCAATTACAAATTATCTGTTATCCGTATATCGCTTAATCCGTGCTAAAAAGCTCAGTCCCTAGTGATACGGATTAACAGAGGTTGACTGTACTTTTTAAAATTTTCAATCCATCAACTCGATAGAACAAGTAACTACACCTGAATAGAATTTGTAACTTGATCTACTACAGCTGATGTAGTATTGCTTATGAGATATTTTCATATCACATAGGCCATATCTATGAGGTACCAACTGTCCCTGATTGTAAGGGACAGTCTCTGCAAATGCCTCACTGTCCGTGATGGTGTTTCTCAATGCTATTAAAAATTTTCCAGCAAAAATTTTCAACTGTCACAGGGCTCAGTCTAAGCTTATTTTGTAGACAATCTAGCAGCCTAAGGCCAATATTAAGATTTAAGACACTGCAGCCTAGATCTACTTCCTATCAGGTATCACTCACAACCACCTTTTTTCATTCTGGCTATTCTTCCGTTCAGTGAATATACAATGTTCTCACTTTATGCCAACACAATGCTTTTGCATGTATTTCCCATGGTTTTACCCCATAATCAACAAATTATCACTAAGAGGATCATTGTGACACCGTTCTTCAATCCTCAGAAAATTGATAAAGCATATTATTCATCTTCAAAAAATATACCCCATCATCTCCATTTGTATAACCGCATTTGTATAACATATGCATTAGAACATATGTAAATTTGATTCATGTCTGAAAATTGTTTGTATGACACATGATAGTAAATACCAATTCCGTTGTGTAGTTTTGTACTCCAGTACAAGACTCCACACCGATACACAACCAATAGACAATGTTCTAAGATATTTCAGACAATGTATATTCCCACAGTCTAACAATTTTTCAATCAAATTTATGATTGCTTGAACTATGAAACAAACCACAAATCATGTTAACAGGGATTGAAATTGTTAATAGGGATTGAACTACCCGAAACGATGTGATAAAAAAGGCGGTTGTGAGTGTGATACGAAATAGTCAGACCCCTCCCTATCAAACATTAATCTTTGACCTGTTGATTGGAAGTTTAGCAGTAAAATGTCTAATATCTTAGGCTGGTTTTACTAGTTGATGATCACTTATCTGCAGTCAATTTCTTGTGCATTTCATTCAAAATTGAAAGACCTTTTGTCAAAAGACGTATTTTCCAATGGAAATGATAGCCAACATCAATAAAGAAATATAGAAAGTCGATCTTGCATTTCTAGCAACTAGTATGATAGGCCTGGATTTGGAAACAGAAAGTTAGTTCAAAGTACTATTATGATGAATTCTCCCTGGAAACCTATCCAGAAATAAGTTGCTCACAAAATGCTCTGTATCAATACTCATCTCTTGTACCGTGCACTTTCATTGTGCTAGTAGTAATATTCAAAACTTCACCAATCGAAGATGAAATAATGAGAAAGTGCTATCATTTATGTTTTGCGATGTTATCTTGGTGATGTCATTAATAGGTTATGAGCATGCACAGATTTCTAAACTACTGAGCAATTTAACTTTTCGAATGTGATTATCACATCTTTTAGAAATTACGAAAAGATTTGAATTCTAAATGTATCCACATTTATCCACAAATGTGAGATGTGAATATTTTTTATGTTTAGAGTTCATGAAGTAAATAAATTATACTTTATAACTTAAGCTGACCCTGGGGGCTCCTGTTCATTATCCAAAATTGTGATTTTTCTCAACAGTCTCAAGGTGCATAGACCTCATGTTTTGACTTGGGTTTTAATCCAAAGGTCATGCTGGATCATAGAAGATTGAAGCGATGTTACTAAATGTCTGAGGGACTTGGTCTAGGCTGCATTGATATAAATCTGCATTAGTGACGACTATGCAGGTGGACACATGAAGTATGATTGATATTATAATATTCTAATAATGATTACAGGTTCACCTAAAGGATTGAAAAACATCGTGAGTAAAATTTCAAATCTTTAAATTTTGATTTGACATATTGTCTGATATTGATTTAATATTGTCTAATTGAAAGTGTGGAAAACATTACAGCAATGGCTTCGATGTTTCTTGAAACGATTGTTGTAAAAAAATTTCAAATACGGTAATCTTCGTTTTACTCGGACATGGCCAACTCAGACAAAAGAATATGTGGGTTTCAAAAATCATTAGCCACAGCTTTAATTCACAGCACCTACTGCAGTCTTCTCTCTGCGTGATTTCATTAAGACTATACAACACACTGTACAGTAGACTCTGCCTAAACCAGCTGGGACCTTAATTTTTCTTTTAATAAGGGAATTCTATTGTATTCGAATTAGGCAATTACTGGTTTGAAAAACAACCAAAACAATTCCTTTTATCAGTTAACAAAAAATTGCGGATCTTTTGATGCCGATATGGTCGTTTTTGATGAACTTGATTTTTTATTGACTTCACTTTTTGAGGACTTCACAATGAGGATCCCATAGAAATAGAAATGCAAATTTAGATTCGGATTTCAGGATGTAAAAGATGGTTTTAAATGGGGTGAAGGGGCATGTCAGCCTCAGCGTGACACTGAGGGTAACATCCATCGTCACACATTCACTAAGAGTCTACAGCATGGAATTCCTGAATTCACTGATTCATCCATTAATGGACTTTCCCTCGACATCGGAAAAGGCTCAGGAGGTGGTGCTCCTGTTAAAACTGAAAGCGGTTCTATCAAAGTCAAACTACCAACAACAATTGAAGCAGATAGATTTGGACGTAAGTTACTCCGTGGATGGAACAGTAGGGGTGATTTTCAAATAATGTTATCAGAAATCTGTTTTTGAAGGGTTACTTGCAATGGTAAATTTAGTATGTTTCAGGATTAAGTTCATGCTTTTCTTTTTTACTAATAATGGCTCTTTTTAGGTTGTTTTACTTTATTAATTCATGATCTAGGGCTAACTATGGTAAGAAAGGTGTGTTTTGCTTATTTCATTTGAACTATATAAGCATGAATCTAGCTTTAGACGTTTAGTACCAATTAGTCAGAAGCTTACCTCAGTTCACTGGTGATTTGTGCTGCTCCACATTTGTTGATTACATCTTAACACTCAAAATTTAAATAAATGTGGAACTAGACACAGGACCCTGTTCTACAGTTGTGGGTTCATATAGAGTCAACAATAATCTTTTTCTCTTCACAAGTTCATTCATCAAATATTGGATTTTGAAAAATATTAGACTCATCGCCGGTTCTACAGTTGTTATGGGAAATCTCAACATTTGAAAGTTAAATAATTTTGACTCCAGAATCAATCCCACATAGCATAAAACTCGGTGCAAACAAGTGTCTAAAAATGTAGAAATAAGTGGTTTTCTATTAGTCACAGCTGTATAACACATCAATTTTACATACTTGATCACTTTTACTGAAAGCTCAATATCATTTCAACTACTGATTACTGCTTCACTTGCATCCATCTCAGTTATTGGGCAGCCATGTCAGCTTACATTAAAGAATTTTTAAGGCTTTTCAGATCTAACCTGGAATCCCCAGTTTACTGGCAAATTATACTTACATGTATTTATGTAACCCAAAAATGTTGGTTCTACATGAATGATAAAGGGTACAGTGCTGTTTTGTTAGAATACCATGAATAGTGTCTTATTCCATATTCTGATATTCGCTTATCAAAATTATGTAAATCAAACTTTGAGATATATATTTTCCACTTGGTCTGTATGGTGCTGAACTCATCTTTTTCTCATCTTTAACAGAGAAAATTGTAACTGAAAAAAGTCGCAATGGAGGTCATGGATATTTCCCATTTGGCAGACCCGGGTATGGAGCACCTCTGACTGATCGCAGTGGAAACCTACAAACTACAGTTCATGGCAAATCAACAATCGAGGTTTGTAATAATTCCTGGATGCAAATCCAGGATTGGCAGTTTTCCAAAAACCTATGCGACTCTATGCGACCAAAATTCGGGGTGTCTGTCTTTTGTTAACATCAGGGCATAGCTAAAAATTGATTTTTCACCAATGAGCACCATACATCATATCTGAATATCAAATATAAGGCATAATGCATGTGGATATTTTGGAGTTTGAGCCTGAGCTCGAGGACCGTTGTTGCCTATGGGTTGTTTATCAAGTTAGTATAGAGTACTTATAAGTCGAATAATACGCTTAACTCGGATATACGCATATGTCGGTCAATTCCTGAAGTTCCACAATGAATCAATTGAAGGGGAGACGTTGAAAAAAACTCTCAAAATATTGAATGTTTATATGCCTCTGGCAACTGTTTTCAACTGTAACTAACGGTGACATAGTCTATGTATATATTTTCAACTTCTTATATGATAAATTTTATCTTTTCAACAGAGAGATGAAAGAGAAGAAATGAAAAAAGCTCGAGCGGCTCAACAATATCTAGATGAATTACGTAAGAAATTTTGCTTCTCTGGTATACCATAGTAAACCTTTTAGGCCATGTTTTTGGCCCACCATTTTTACACTGATCGAATCAACAAAATATCTGATAAATGAGTTTGAATAGTAAATACGCTGGAAAAATGGTTCGATCTGTTGATCTGAAGTAGTTGTTCCAGCTTAGCAGATATTGTATCTTAGCATTTGGTATGATTTTATGAAGAATATAGATTGAAGTTTTAGCTGGCTGTAGTGTTCTGGGGCATTTTTTGAAATGATAAATCTGCATAGCCTAATTAAAGGAATAGTAATACATCTTCATTAAGATTATGAAAACAGGACCTCCAGAGTACAGGACCATTGGTCCTCCATTTTGTTCACCCACCAGGAAAATACTGAGTTGAATAGAATCTTTTCATTCATTCTCAATGTTTTCATTGTACTTCAATATTTTGTAACCAAAATCAATTGCAAATTTGAAGCACATGACAAGTTCTATGATAGTTGTGAGCTTGGTTTACGTGGGCTTGTTTACAAAGCAATTGCGAACTTAGTAGAAGCAAATGTTATAATTTCAGGGATTGAGCACGGTCGCTCTAGGTCGGGCCGTAGATTCAGATGGCTGCAAACTTGAAATGTGCTACAACCAAACATTTACTAGTTCATCAAAAATTATTTTGATAGAAACTGCCATCTAGGACCGTTGATACGTTTTTGATGCGCTGTTTGTGTGGACCGATAATTCTGTAAATTGGCACATGTATTCTGTACTTGGTGTAGATGGTGCAGCTTGGTTTATATTATATTTACTTGGTTTATATTCTGATGTTTTTAAGTGCTCAAAATTGGTTATAAAATCATCAACGTTACTCGTTAGTTCAAGCCGCTGTAGCGCGTTTCTACAGCGGCTCAATACATACTCTGTCTAACACAGAACATGTTTGTACATGGAGATATTGATTGTACAGAGCGCACGCTGTTCTAGTCTAACACCTCGCGCGAGATATTCAGCGCTTATGCCGAGAGACTGGGAAGTGCTCTGGACAAAACTACCCAGTGAACTATAGAACTTTTGGAATCCAGATAAGACAGGATCATTCTTTACAGTTTGAGACAGTCGCTACTCTTTACGTAAAAACCAGCGTAAATTAATTGGCCAGCTGAGATTTCCGCCCCGATTATATCACTCGAATTTACTGAGTACGGGAGCTTCAATCACAGTTGCAAGAAATATTGATGACAAAGTCGAAGTTTAACAACATATTCCACAAAACAAACGAGGCATTTTGATGAATAGAGTTTATTTTGTTTGGAAAAAAAACATCATTTAAACACCGAAATAATATCAGTGCACCAGGTAGCGTGCATCCACTATTTTCCGCTGTGATAACACCACATACGCCCGAGATCCGTGTTTTGATCAATGCTGAGAACTAATCTTAAGTAATTAATGGGTAACTGACACTTTTTTAAAGATTTACGACTTTTTACACTAAACGATAGATAATAGTATACAATAAGGCTTGGTGATTTCATGATTGGAAAAATCAATCTAGTCAGAATTGATGATTTAGATGTTCGCGCGCCTCTTCAGTGTAAACAATGCTTCTGCTGAAGGCATGGTACTGTGTCTATTAATCGAACTACATCACTAAAGGCACGGCTCGGAGATTATGTCTATAGAAATGAATAGGAAATAAGCCACAAGGGCAATTCAACTTAATTTTATACCTATTTGGCATTCAAATTCAGACAAAATGCCTCTTGATTTTGAAAGTCTACATATCAATGATTATAATTAGCTGTTGAACGGACCACATCCGTTCAAACTAAGTGCAAAAATAGGATTTGAATAGCAATCCATGGCATTTTCTAGTAGACAGCATGTATAAATCATCGTTTTGGATTATCATTTAGTGATAGTAAGTAAGATCATGGTACCTAATACCTAGGATATTTCGACTTATGAACTGATGAATCTCAGACAGGATTAGCGGCAGGAATAATTTCAATTCTTTGCTTGAAATACACCTCGTATTGGTAGCGGCTTTGGTCACGAAATTAAGATATTTCCTCATCCATCCTATTCTAAAACTCAAAAATAATTGTTGTGAAAGATTTGTGATGTAATCTATCAAAACTTTTCTGCAGCGTGAAACTTGAATCAAAAAACATAATCCCTTTGAATTTTTTTGTAAAGGCTGTAGAAATTTGTTGAAAGTTTTTGTAGAGTTTTGAAGAGTTAGTTTTCAAACTACTTAGTCTTAAATGACTATAGAAAAATGGTGTGTGGTAATAATTCCAGAGGTAAAAATGCCATAGGTAATAATGTCAGAAATAAAAATGCCAGAGGTAAAAATGCCAGGGGTGTGAAAATGCCAGAGGAATAATGCCAGAAGGGTAAATTGATTCAATTTTTAAAAGAAACAAGTGTATCAAACTTATAAACTATTCATCATATTGTTGCTTTGATGTTATGAATTACAGCAAACTAACTCGTTGAAAACTTTTTGATTTTGATTATCATACCTAATATTATACTCAAACTCTGTGCATTAATTTGTTAATATTCATAAATTTAGAAAAGCGTTAAATATCAGGACTATGTTGGCTTTTTTATTTCAATTATATAAGAATATGTGCATTATTTTTTAATTTCCAATGATCTAAAAATATTTTGAATCTTAATATCTTCTTGTGCAAATAAGAATATCAAATATACCTGCAAAGCAGCGATAACGGGTTTTCTGGATGCATGTGATCGAAAGAAAAAATTAATTACCGGGTATTCGATGGAAAAAATAAAATGAGATGATTTGGATATTATCGGATCAATCCTCTTTTTGGTTGAATGGTCTAACCCCAGTATAGTCCCCCGTGATTTGGAAATTCTCGGAGCCCTCCTTTATTTACTTACTAAATGACGTCACAAACTGTTATTTCGCTGGTACTTGTTGTCTAACAATTCAATTCAATTCTTTATTTACAGTAACCTAATAAGTAATTTTAAGTTTTAAATAGGATGGAAAGTACATTCAGACAATCTGTTGGTTCAGAGAGACCGTTATTACAGTATCAATTTATACATTTCGTTTCGAAGCTGTCAGTTGCCGAATCTGAATGAAGATGAATTTTATTTGACGAAATCGGCGGAAAATATATAATAATAATAATCAACAGAATTTCAAGAGGGTTTTCGACGAAAGTCAGAAAACCCCTAATAATTTTAATGAATTTCTTGCTATGTCAGACTTTATTTTATAAATTTGTGATTCTTTCTATCATATAAATTTGTTTTTCATTTTTGGTTCACCTTTGTCAGCAGTATGACGTTGGCATTGAGCCAATTCATGGTATATTTTTTTATGTGAGCATTTTTTTCATTGGTATAATCGATGCGATTGAAGACATGACAAACCACCGTCTATGACATGGTCAACTTAGTTTAAATTCGACGAGAAACTGTTTTTGGCAGGAAAATACTTAGCTCTTGCGTATAAAATTGCAATGACCTCGATTGGGGGGGGGCGTCGTCTCTACGAGCGAATGTGATTGGCTGTATTTCCGTCGAGTACTGTACCCTTTCGTATGGTTTTTGCCAATATTTTCTAAATTTGGATTGATCGCCAATGGTTTTTCTATACGACCCGGCCCTGCGGTATTGCATTAAGCCACCGGCAAAATCCGCCATCTTTTTTCTTAGCGTTCTCGCAGTAGAACGCGATGGATTTTTTCGCCGTAAAAATCTGGGAATTAAGATATTAGGGAGTTTTCACTCTCATAACGGTGAGTCCGTTCGGTTTGGGGGTTATCCCTGGTTTCTTTTTTTCCGTAAGAATTTTATTTACAAATATAATTTGATTGAATTGAATTGCTTTGATTTGTAACAGGATAATTATGCCACCCCCTCCTAAGGGTCAGCATCGTGGCGGGGAGGGATGCGGGCATTTGTTTGGCGCCTGGGACAACCACGATTCATGTGCGTCGTGCAGGCAAATCCGGTCAAATATGTGCAAGGAGCAATCCTTGCAAGATTTGCGACGTGTGGTCCGAGGACCTTTGGCTTCGGGCCGATAAGGCTCTTAAACTAAGAGATCGTCGTCGAGTTAGCAGGGATTCGTCGGTTTCGGCCGACGTGCCAACCGACGTTTCTAATCCTGTTTCTTATCGTAAAGCGGAGCGGTCGCCGGTCGTTCAGGTACGATCGGCTTCCCAACTCCGTTCACCGGGGAGGAACGCTGGTTCACCGGCACCGGTCTCCGGTCATTCACTGGTCTCTGGTCGTTCACCGGTTCGGCCGGTTCGGCCGGTTCAGACTACATGTTCGGAATCGAGCGCGCGCCGCGGTAGTCGTGAACGGCCCGCACCGGTTCGGTCGGTACCGGTCCGGTCCGGGTCGGGCATCAGTCCGGTTCGGGCACCGGTCCGGTCCAGACGTCTTCCGGTACGTTCATCGTCTGATTCTAATCGTCGCTCCGGGGATAGAGCTCGCTCTCCCACTAGATTTAGACGCCGTGAGCGTAATAAACGAGCAAGATCTCCTTCTCGCAGATCAAGGTTTGATCGCGAGAGGGACTACGATCGTTATTGTCGGAAGTTTCGCAGTCGGTCTTCTCATCGTTCGTCGACGTCGGTTAGCGATGAAAGCGATTCTTCTAGTAGGTCGCGATCCCGTTCGAGGGACCGTCACTGAAGTCGGCATGATCGTCGGGATACTGGAAAATACCTGACTCAGAAGGATTTCCATGTATTTGAGGAGAAAATTTTAAAGTTGTTATCTTCGTCGCAACAAGTCGCTGCAACCTCTACAACAGGTAAGCCCATTCCTGATTGTCCGGTTAGAAGTTCGCCAGCCCACTCAGTTTTTCGGAATTCTGACTCTGAATTCCTGGATGCTGAGGTAGGGTCTGATTTCAATGAGGATCCGGTCCCAGAGGCGCCAATTCCTTCTGGGGTCGTTCCTGTCGCGAGCAATTGTGGGTTGCCCCAGACAATGGGGGCTTCCCTGGCTCGCAATGTATCTCCGTCCCGTTCAGTTTTATCCGAACCAGCGGGGGACATGCCATTTAGAGCGATGATAAGTGAGTTCTTTGTCAAGCACGGGGCAACTCGCGCTAAGCCCACAGCAGCTCCTCTGGTCGGTGAGTAAATGGAAGCTTATCGCCCTCCGGACTCCGATCTTAACGTTTTACGGGAATCGTCAGCGGTTTCGAGAGAATGGGCTCGATTGGATACGCAATTATGGGGTGAATGTCGGCCTGGAACATTTTCATTTCCCCCTCCAGAACGGGGTATGAAATCTGGGAAATATTTTAGTTCAACCGATCCACCTATAGGCGCATTTCGCTCGGCGTATTACGCAACTCCAGGTGCTGTGGATCACAGTCATAACTGCCTGGATGCTGATTATACTTTGATCAGTCCGGATACTGTTACAGCACAGTCGGGTATTCGTTTGCCTAAGTCCGGTTTGGTGGCCATGACGTCAATCCTGGACAATCTTACCAGGGTTGGTTCGTTTCAAGATATGGCACTTAAGGTGTTGACAGGTGAGCTTCGCGAGACTCACGCCGCCGTTCATGCGGGCTCCGACCCAGAGTCAGTTGCCCTAAAACTGGAGGGAATGGACCGGATTATCCAATCTTTGGCTCGGTCTGTTTCGCATGTAATTCCGTTGTCGGTTCGGGGTCAGGCTAATCTGGTGTTAGCCTCCAGTCAGTCAGTGATGGACTCCAGTTCCAAAACTCGTCTACCGGATATGGTGTCCAATGCTTTGCTCAATGCTTTGCTCATTGGGGACGTCTTCACGTCTCTTCTCCTGTTGGTGCACTCCGGTTTCCGCAGAGCTGAGGAAGATTCGGGAGGTTCAGGCCAAGTCCAACCCCCGAACTCTGTGGAAAAAGCGTTCTGGTCCGACGCCGGCGGTGCAAGGTTCGGCACGGACGCAAACAGGACCATCTCAAACTTCAGCGCTTTCTCAGGCGGCTTCGGATGCCGGTTGGAGAACTAGCGCGCAACTTCAACAATCGTGTCAAGCCTCGTCCGGTCGTAACAGTTCCGGTTCGTATCGAGGCAAGGGGAAGGCTCCAAAAAGGGTCTCTTCCTTTGGGAAAAACTCGAAATGAATTCTTGGGACCAGTGGGAGGTTGTCTGCAGCAGGCACCACTGGTCCGACCTCTTTGGAGACGGTTGGCCCTCCCGGGTCGTCTCTCGTGGCTACCGTCTCCGTTTCCTAAGGCGACCGCGCCTGATGAGGTCACCTCCCGACATGCGGCCAAAACCAGGTCAGGAGGCCTTAATCTCTCCGGCTCTCAAGGAATTGGCAGAGAAGGGAGCGATCGAACCAGTTTGCAACGAAACTTCTCCCGGCTGGTTTTCTCGAATATTCATGGTACCAAAGGCCACAGGGGGTCAACGGACAGTGATAGATCTGTCATCCCTCAATCGGCACCTAGACATTCCAAGGTTCCGGATGACCAAGCCCAAGGACGTGATTCAAGGGCTCCGTCCGGGTCAATGGGCGGCTTCATTGGACCTGAAAGATGCTTACTTTCAGGTTCCAATTCACCCAAAATCTCGGCGATTTCTCAGGATAAAGTGGAAAGGCCGCCAGTTCCAATTCAGGTCTCTTCTATTTGGCCTCAGTACAGCCCCGTGGGTTTTCACCAAGTTGGTCAAGTCAGTTCAGAAGGTACTTCAGTCAAGGGGTGTTCGACTGTTCGTTTACCGGCCCAACAGTTCACTTATCTCGGCCAAACTTCAAGAAGCTGTAGCGGGAGTGTCCACAACCCCGAGAACAGCTCGTTACTGGTCACGGCTTCTAGGCTCCATCAGCTCCATGGGTCTGGTGGTGCCCTTAGGCCGCCTCAGAAGCAGGCGCTTGCAACAATATTTGAGGGTCTTCTGGTCTCAGTCGAAGGGCAACTGGGAGGCCTTGATTCCCGTACCTCCAACCGATCCAAGTCCGGATCTTCAGTGGTGGGCGGCAACTACGAATCTTTGGCTCGGGGTGTCACTAGCCCCGTTAGAGGCTCCAGTTCGTGTATTCACGGATGCCAGTTACCAAGGATGGGGGGCACATCTGGAGAACCGAGTCAAAGCAGGGAGATGGTCTCGCTACGAGGCCACCAACCACATAAATTTCCTAGAAATGCTGGCCGTGTGGAAGGCCCTGAAGTTCTTTCACAGGAGAGTGGAGGGCCACCACGTTTGGTTAGCCACAGACAATTCAACAGTGAGGGCTTACCTTCAGAACCAAGGGGGCACTCACTCAGAAACCCACACAGGTCTGTCGGCCAAAATTCTTCTTTGGTGCCAGACAAAGGGCGTGTCCCTGACTGTGGCACATTTAGCAGGGAAAAGGAACGTGATGGCCGAGGTCAGGCTATTGCGACAGAATGGGTTCTCCACCAAGAAGTAGCCGATCGGGTTCGGGGCACGTTTGGCAATCCGCTGCTGGATCTGTTTGCCACCCGGTTCAATCAGAGGTGTCCTCTGTTTGTGTCCCCGTTTCCAGATGCGGAAGCGTGGGGGGTCGATGCCTTCTCTCTGGACTGGTCGGGGATGCATGCGTATGCGTTCCCGCCCACACCAGTCCTGCCGCGCTTACTGGATCAAATAGAAAGATCAGTCAATTGCAACATAGTTCTGGTAGCACCATGTTGGCCGGCTCAGAAATGGTTCCTACCACTTCTCAACCTACTGTGCGACAACCCCAGGATTCTTCCGAATTTCCCATCGCTTCTGTCTCTGGGGAACTTTCGGCATCATCCAAACAGCCAGTGGCTAAATCTGCTCGCCTGGCCATTGTCCAGCGATCCTTGTCAGCTTCAGGCTTTTCAGAACAGGCTGCCTCCTTTATTCCAGGATCTAAGCGGCCATCAACAAGTACCATTTACGATGCCAAATGGAGTCATTTTGCGGATTGGTGTGCTGCAGGGGAAATTGATCCATGCTCACCCTCTTTAGCTCAATTGGCACATTTTTTACTGCACCTATTTGTAGTAAAAGATTTGCAGGTCATAACTATTAAAGGTTACCGCTCCGCGATTTCTCATACATTGCGTGCTTCTGGATGGCCAAATGTAGCAGGGGATCATCGGATATCCCAGCTGGTTGCAGGGTTTTCTATTTCCCGGCCTCGGGTAACAAAGATTGTTCCACCATGGGATCTGTCTGCAATTTTGAAGAAATTAATGGAGGCTCCATTTGAACCTCTTTCGGCAGCGTCATTTGCAAATTTGTCAAAAAAGACTGTATTTTTGCTGTTCTTGGCTTGCTCGGCCCGTCGCTCTGAGATTCATGCGCTTTCAGTCCGACAAATTCATATTGTCTTTGGGCCAGCGAATGAATTTGTTTCGCTGCGGCCTGCTTTGGAATTTTTGGCAAAGAACCAACGACCAGGCTCGGTTGGGCGTCAATGGCGAATTGAAGCCCTAAAACATCGAGTGGAACCGGGCATCGGGAAAGCCATTAATGGCGAACGTTTCATTGGACTAGGTGCCGTATATGTGCAAATTTTCAATGCTCATTGCTGGTGAGAATATAGTTTTTTCACATATTGCCATAGGTATTGTTTCATTTTAATATCCGGTGATTGTGTTGCTTGAGATTGAAGTGAAGCGAACGTTCACTACACAAGGCCTCCACATGCGCGGGAGTGCTAAACATTAGACTGTTGCACACAAACACCCGCTCATACAGACTACTATATGGTGGTGATGCTGTAACGCTGCTTGGCGTGTGCAATATTGTAGTGCTAAATTCCAGGATTTAGAACGATCTAATACTACGCCCCTGTGTTTTAGCTTCCGTGGCCATACATTGGAAGAGGTTTTGTTTCCCAGACTCAACATTCAGCCACCCTCTGATATGTGACAACATATGAATTTTATTTGAATATTTTTTCTTATTGTGAAAAATATTTTTTTGAAAATATGAAATATGGTTCATTTCACGGAAGAACTATAAATGGGAAAACCTGGGCTAAAATAAAACGGGATATCTAATTGGCAAATAATGACATCATCTAAGCTGCGCATGTAGCCGCGCACTCGGTCTAGTGTGGCAGGATTTCGTACCGTGGCAATCTCGATGGTCAGGTTCAAATCCCTGCCGGGGGGGATGTTTGCAAAATGATGATATTGATATCTTTAATGCTTAGTGCTCGATGCGAGTCGATTGCATTGTCAGCAAAACGCGTTAACCATTAACCATTTATTTATCAATTACATGTTGTAATAGATGACGCTTCCCATGGAGCAGATAAGTGTTTTTACGGCGTGCATACAGACATGCATCAACAGACCTACATTTTGATACGGGATATCGACAAATTCAAGTTCTTGAATAACTCGTTCAATGGCGCTGGTCAGAACCGGAAATTGGAACCTAAATCCGCCATGTTCTAGTTCATTTGCGATAAAAATCTCTCGCTTCAGGTTTTTAGTTAGCGATATTTTACTTACCATACATCGTCACGCGTAATCCTTTAAGTATGCTATCCTGACAACGTGTTGAATTCGCTAAACAACGAAATATCCCTAAAAATGTAATAAAATTACCAAAAATCACAAATTTAGCGATACACTTGAAGCAGCTAACGGAAGTAAAGACTGGTGGCGGGTGTCATGATTTTGTTGTTGAGTTCGAGACTCTAAGGGGAATTTATTGCAGGCTACACTGGTAAATATGAAATAATATCATGAAATAAAATTGATTTTAGAAGGACTTCACTCATAGATCCATAATAAAAATATGATGAGTACCAGGACTCGATCCAACAATCATAAATCGGGCTGTCAAGTGCTGCCACCATGTGATACTTGGCAACCAGTCTTTACATCGTAAGCTGTTGCAAAATGTTTTATGATAATTTTAGGGCATTTATAGTGATTTCTAGCCTTTGCTGTGAGGTTTTATCGTATCCAACGTAGCGGTAGGATATCATAATTAAAGGATTACGCGTGACAATGTATAGTAAGAAAAATATCGCTCATTGAAAACTTGAGGCAAGAAATTTTCATTGCAAATGAACTAGAACATGGCGGATTTAGGTTCCAATTTCCGGTTCTGACTAGCGCCATCAAACGAGTAATTCAAGAACTTGAATTTGTCGATATCCCCAATCGTCGAATGGTCATCCGAAGACATTGTGTCACATTTAAAAACGTTTTAAGCTTGGGCCTTAACTGCATGTTAGGATATTGTATCATGAATGAAACTATTGAAAGTCACATTCAGTTGATGAACTTATTCCAGCAGTAACCGGCTGTCCTGGTTTAATGCACTGAAATGTACTGCCCTGAAATTTGAAAAACATCGATAGCAGCTTCTGATTTTGTTTATGTTCAAGTTTTAGTTTCGTTTTATGTCATTGTCTCACAGGATCAAAATTGTCAAGTCCAAAATGCCCATAATTTATCTTGCGTAACTGTCGTTCTTCCACTGGTAAATATTGTTTTCATGTTTCCGCTTGGTCAATCGCAAGACTAGCTATAGGCCATCAGGGTATACAGCTAGCAGTTGGCCTTAAGGTTCAGTCTCGAATAGCTTCAAAACACTCGTGTCGAATCATGGATGTGAAGCTTGTACCCCATGGACATCATGGTCATAGGCCTATGCCATGGGTTCTTGGCGATTGTTCTGACTATCCAGTGGCCATGGTAAGTATACTTACTGACGTTTTACCTTGATAGTATGGATTTAACAAGCACCGCATCACCGAGTTATTTCCATTCACTTTTCAAGTTCTAAGTCAATATCGAAACCCATTACGGAAAGTTTCTTTCTGGTTAGACCCAAGGAATCAACACGGAGAAGCCACTATGTAACAGCTTTCTCATCACAAATAACGGAGTTAAAAAAACAAACCATTTTGTAATCTTTAGTATCATTCAACTTTAGTTTACTTTTCTAGATACACCACACTCGTATAGATTCCAATTTAGATGCACGCTACACATGAAATATCCAAAGCCAGAATGCATAATGTTTTCATTTTTGTCTGAGATTGATCATTTTGGGATATTTTGCTTGATCGTTTGAACACATACCTCCGTTTGGTCCTAATACGACCAGTGAAACAGTGCAGTCTAAATAAAACATCTTTAAATCCATTTTACAATGCAGCATTAATTAGATTAATGAAAGGCTTATTAGTGGTAACATGTGCAGAACTAGATGCGGTTTTGTCCCACGCGCTGCCTTGGGTACAGGACCAATACACAAATCCCTGTGGGGTCAGTAGTCAATGTTGAATCATTAATTGCCTACGTTGGTTCCCCATTTTTTCATTGGGAAGTTTCGTTTATTTGTGGAGTGTTGATAGTGATAAATTATTACATAGGCCTACCGGGTACCGGTAATGAAATAATGCGTCCAGTGCCTTGTCCGACAAGGGGTATACCCCTCAAAAATCTGGTTACTATTTATAGTACAAATAAATGAATTCTGTGTTTTTGAAAAATCTGCGATTCCACGATATGACAACGTATTTTGAGAACTAGAACAAAAGGAAAGATAAAAATGTAGTCTGTAGTGTGGTTATAAATGTAGCTGTATTAGCAACTGAAAAATCACCCATGAAATACTTGGGAAAAAGATGGGGATTTTGAATTCATATAACTGCGGGAACCATGACTATATGTTAGTATTTCTATATTATATTTGTACCAATGCATATTTTGTCACCACAATCAATTGCAAAGTTGTAGCGCATGACATCGTCTATAATTGTGGTGAGTATCATGACACAATCAATTACAAAATCGTAGCTGCTGACATGTTCTATGATTGTGGATAGTTTCAAGGTCATTGGTTTTTGTACATGGTCACCAGGGGGCATTGAATATTGAAATTGTTAGATTGTTGCGCATTTGAAACCACTTCCCAATTGGGCATGGTGTCCCTGGACCCCTAGTTTAACGGCTAAAATGCATTGAACAATGTTAAGTGATATCAATCTGAAAACAACAATTATCATTTGAATGTATCGAAGAAAATGCCAATACCGACTAGAATGGAGTGGTGGATCAGAGGAGGCTCTAGATCATCTGCATAAACCAACCTTGGCGTATGATGTGTACAGAAAATTGGTGGCCACGGGCTCTCGGATTCGGGCCATGTTTGCATCGTTACTCACTCGCTTGACAGAAATGACTACATGTGCCAGTCATCCTGCGGACAGATTCGGTTCCGATCATAAAAAAACCACATTGCCATTTTTTGGACCTTTTCTTTATTCAACTTAGTCTCTTCCGTCGTTTCATGGATATTATTGCAAATATATCTCGATAGATTTATTGAAAATGTTTGAAAATCCTATTTACCTGTTCTGATCACTATTTCAAATCAAATAAAATCTTATAAGTCTTCCTAAAGTTTTCAATACGCTTTTATGTATGGTTTTAATAGTTAGTTATGTATGTTTGTTCCCTTAACCCTTTCTACAGCCAGATCGGAATCAAGATGGCCGACTTGTGTCCAGTTCGGCAAAATCAGCACTTTTGCAGAGGTTTTGAATGGGAACTGTTGAAGATACTTCGATCGATTGTTACCACCAATCAATTCGACAATTGCCAAATTGTAGCTCATGATATCTAGCACTACATCTTCGTTATCCTATTTTGACTAAACTTGGTACAAAGAGTACTTTGTATTTCGCAAAGCACATTGATCTCTATATCTGGTATAAGCGTTGATCTCTTGATGGCGTCATTTATTTACTGATTTAAGATTGATTTCGTCCAAGTCTAAGTACGACATTTCAACTAGCTAACCAGAAAACCCGTTATCGCTGCTTTGCAGCTATATTTCAAGTCTTATTCTTATTTACCAGTACTGCTATTCCAGACAAAATCTATTCAATATCATCGTTGCAGACAATAACATCAAAGACAAAACCGTAAACCATTTGTCCGTAGACACAATTCCGTTATTTAGAAAGTTTTGATAACGCTTTCATAGATTGTCTTTTGTTCTCTTTGCAGAAAGAGAAGCCTCTGAACATCGGAAAATAATGGAAAAAGATGAAGCCTACAGAAAAGCACCAGTAAGCATTAATCTGGTTGTGGTATTATATCAAAGTTATACCCAATGAGATGAGCCCTTAGCTGGTCATACCCGGTTCTTCGGCCAAGTAATATGCAGTCTTTGGCTAAGAGATTTTTAACAGTTCTGTGATATGACATAATAAGATATACAGGCGCGGATCCAGACTATCGCACATGCAGCACGTGCGGTAGTCGCAGTTTTCAAATGCCCTTGAAAAATTGTTGTTTCGGGAAATAAGTAAATAAAAAGGCACACAATTAGTGCGCCATGAAAAATAATTGCCTTTCTGTACCAGGACTAAAGCAAAATGTGAATGAAAATAAATTGCCCAAAATCAAAAAAGGCAATCTAAGGCATTTTCCTTTACTCAAAAGGGCACTATTCTAAAAGAGACATGATTGGTGCTCTATAAATCTAATCGAAAAAGGGCAAATTTCGCCAAAAATCTAAAAAAGGCACAAGCAAATTGAATGTGAAGGCAAATTAAGTGGCATGATACCAATAAATGGCACTCAAACTCAAACTCGCTTGCTGGGCATTAATACTGGCCCTTTTCAAAGTTGGTGCCCTTTTTTCACTGTGCTGTAGTCACTGAATGGCCCTGGATCCACGCCTGATATATCTCCTGAAAAGAAACCGGTTTAACTCAAGTGTACAGAGAGTTGATAGAACGGATGAGATCAAATCGTTTCATTTCAATCTTCTCCAAATAAATGGCAGCAGGTACACATTTACTGATCAAGGTCTGTAGCCTTCAAAAAGTGAACACTAGAGAATTTTGACTGTTTACTGTTGGAGCTATAAGCCATTTAGGAAATTGATTTGCTAGTTGAAATAGCATCATGAAAATCTGAAAAATTTTATTTTGGCAAAGTTGTCCATTCTTTTGCTGGAAGTGAGTAGTCATATGATGTCACTGTATAAATAGAATTCAACATTAGTGATGATCAATCTAATCAGTCTCTGGAGTATAGAATGTATCTGCGAGCTGTGTGCACAACATGTTCACATGTGATTGATGGTAGGCTTTCGTTATTCTTCGCTTGTAACAAAGCGTTTACTGAGTTCCATATTTCTTTTTACAAACATTGAAAAAGGGCCCTGGACATCGCGTCTACACTAGCTCGTTGAACCAAGTTTACCATTGATACTAGAGAAAATGCAGTTTTTTCGCGAACACAGGCTCAATGCAGAGTGTACCCTTCTTTTTCAAGAAGGGTTTCTAATACCTGGGTTGTGTGGAAAACTGCATTATACCCGTGTTTTGAGGTGTAACATGTAGAGGTGTAACCCAGGTAATAAGAAGCAAGTGTTGACGTTTTTCTTCATTGAATCCAAACCTGGATCCCAAAATGTTCTTCGATTGTGTTATCCTTTATAGTGTGAGCAAGTTTCTGCTATGTTAAAACATGTATTTACAGGTTGGGGAACTTGCAAGAGTTTTGAATGATGGTTTAGTTGGAAAACCAAAACGTGACCCAAGGACTGGGAACCTGCTGCCTCAACACATGACAGCTACTGACGTCACTAAACTTGTAAGTGCCTAACAAAGGGGTGATTTTTGCACACAAAATCTGGCTAGAATTTTGCCAGTCCCAGCTGAAGGAATAAGATGTATTACTGTTTTTCTGCAATCTTACTTTGTTTTGACATCAACATGCTCCTGTTACTTCTGCTGTAGAACAATATCCCTGGATGTTGTGTGCGGGCAAACTCAACTAATTCTACATCAATTGACAATGCCCTCGAGTTAGGAAATCAAATAGGTTAGCAGTTAAGAAATTCTCATGAGCAATTTTATTGACAGTACTTTAGTAGGCCTCCCAGATGTCCTCTAAATCCTCTAATATGGAAAAGTGTCCTCTAATGTCCTCTGATTTGAAGGAATGCCCTCTAATTCCTCTATTTCAGCAAATGTATTTTTGAGGGTGTCAGGACAGCCCAAGCATTACTTTAAGCTGGGAATAAACTCCTTACTGAGTGCTGTGAGGGTTTATCAAAGGTGTCCGATAAAATCAATTATGGGCACTGTAATTGAAAATTACATGTACATGTATGTTACATCATGAACCTCAAATGCCCTGTGAGATATCATAAATACTGTTAGATCCAAGAAATACTGTTAGATCCAATCTAAATTTCAAAGTTTATTAAATTTAAATATTTCCGTTATAATCATTTTGATTTTTTGTCCGCTTTTTTAAGCTTTTAAGCCCGCTTGTTATGATGTCATCCAAGATGACCGACTTTCGATTCTGAAATTATACATTTTGATAATCATTCATCATCAATGCAAAATGTTTTTCAGATAGGGCTTTGATGTTATTTCATACGAAAATGTCAACTGCATGACCTATCACATGACCAAACTAGGTCATGATGTCATCCTAGATGGTGCAGACTGCCTATATATTGCACCTGACCAAGCGGGCTTAGATGCATTCTCATCTTGTTGTTTTTAGCCCACTTGGGACTTTAGTCCCAGGGGGCTGTTGCGTTCACTTTTCGTCCGCCGTCCATTCGTCCGTCCGTATATGGAATCCAGCTACAGTATTACCTCTCTATAGTGAATGCTTGGGGTTGCGGAAAAAATGTTTACTATAGAGAGGTGTTCACTAAATAGAGGTAGCACATATTTGCTACCCGCCACCTACCAGCAATTTGAGTAACTACTCCCAGTATGAACCATTAGTCAATACATCATTTAATCAAAATGATCAAAAGATGGTGATTACTTTATTTTATTGAATTTTTGTAAATCCTTTCGATTTGAAAATTTAGCCAATACATTGCTACTTCAATATGATGTGAGGATAATTATCATAATTCAGATAACTAACATTCAAATTGAAGTACCCATTGAACAATAACAACAGTCCATTCATAATCATAGTCACCAATATACCTAATATGCCTAAGGACTATTCAAGACAATTGAATGACCATGGGTTATATTTATATGGTATATGATGAACACCTATACTGATAACAATTAGTCTACTAACACACTTTGACTGTCTAGACATTCTGGGATGGGACCACTGTTCACTATAGAGAGATAAAATGCTCATTTGGTACCAGAAAAAGTGTTCACTGTTCACTATGTAGAGGTGTTCACTAAATAGAGGTTCTGTTTACTTCAAAATGAGTAGGGAAAATTTGGTTACAGTCAAAAGTGTTCACCAAGGGATCGTTCACTAAATAGATGTGTTCACTAAGAGAGGTTTTACTGTATTTTGGGAAGTTTTTAAGACACTTCAATGTTATGTCTTGATATTTGGGTTACACATGTATCTACCCTAGACACATCTTCAGCCCAAAAACTGGCCCTATAAGAATCAAGATGACTGACTGGCAGCCATTGATGTTCGACAAAAATCTGCACTTTTTACACATTTTTGTACTTTTTGACGGAAGTTTTGAAGACGCTTTGATAAATTATCTTGATCTTTCATACATATTTGAATCGTAAGGCCCCATCAGCATAAGAGAAATTGGGTCGATTGGACTCAAGATGTCCTATGACCTGTTTAGTGCCAAACAATGTCAATTTTTGCCCGAATTCTGAGTCCTGTAGCTTCCTACTTGTTTGCCATTTCTCATCGCAATTTGTGATGGGTGTTCTTTGGAAAGGCATATTTTTTACCCGAGACAGGTATTTTTGATCAGCCGATTATGACACAATTGGCAGCCATCTTGGTGTCATCAGTACTCATTCGCATTACCACCAGGGGGCGTTGAATAATACAATAACTTAGTATTTCTATATTATATTTGTATCTGCATATTTTGTTACAACAAGCAATTGCAAAGTTGTAGCTCATGGCATCGCCTATGATTGTGGTGAGTTTTACGGACATTAGTCATTCTGTTTGGTCACCAGGGGGCAGTGAATTGTAGAATAACTTAGTCTTTCCTTATTGAATTGGTACCGAGGCATATTTAGTTACCATGATCAATTGCTGTAGTTGTAGCTCATGACATGTTCTTTGATTGTGGTGAGTTTCAAAGTCATTTGGTTTTGCATATGGTCACCATGGGGCATTGAATAGTAGAATGACTTAGTATTTCCATATTATATTGGTAACGAGGCATATTTTGCTATCACAATCAAATACAACATCGTAGCTGCTGTTAAATTCTCTGCATCCCGGTCACTGAAGGTTCGCTATAAGGTGTTTCAGGGCAAATTGAGTCAATCAAATTTCATATGTATTATGACTGGTCTGCAAATAGCTTGAATCGTTCAATTATTCAATTAACTGTTCAAACTAATTACTGAATAACTTTTATGATAATTGAAATATGCTTAGTGTGCAATTTGTTACTTATACATTTTCTTTGTAATTTTTGTCCTCTATGTCCTCTAATTTCCAAGTCATTTCCTCTAAGAACCTAAGAACTGTCCCCTAAGGCTTGTAAGGGACACAGGGAGGTCTGCTATAGTGATGCTTTTCTTACTTGGCTAGTGGTCCAGGCCACACATGCACCACTAATGGTCCACTCACCTAGCTTCAGTGACTGGAATGCAAGGAGCTCAACTTGTATAGGTTTTCCTCTCAGGTTTGAGAAAAGAGATATGGTATAGTATTCCTAGCTTCAGTGACTGGAATGCAAGGAGCTCAACTTGTATAGGTTTTCCTCTCAGGTTTGAGAAAAGAGATATGGTATAGTATTCCTTTAGGGTAGTGAGCTTCTCCCAAGCCTTGAGTTCTCGATAAACAATAATGTATTGTTTGTCATGGGTTTATGTCACAGTGCTAAGTTATTTATAAGGCTACCTTTGAATCCTCAAGGTCTTTCAGCTCCAAGCAGTCATGAGAGTATTCCAGCTTATTACATAATTCAACCCAGTTACCTTAGTACATCACTGAAATCATTGCAAATTTCGAAGATCAGTGGGGCCACAAACCCAGTTGAGAACTGAATCCCAGTTTGAACTCATCTAAGTAAGAAACCCCTGTTCCAGTCTACTTAAATGTGTATTGTATGTCAACTTTGAGGCTGCTAGATACCCAAGCATATTGATGATTTCAGACAAAAACATTTTGACTATGTAAAACAACCTTCTGAATACGATTGCAAAAAAGAGAGGCCCATGTAGCATTCTAGCAGCTGGACTAAGAAATTAGAAAAATACCCAACTTCCCCATCAATGAGATAAACATCTGATCTGAATCTTCTTGGTCTTTTTAGATGGCATTTATTTTGGTAATTTTTCGTATATTCTCTATTCGAAATGTACTAATAGGGAATTTAAGTTTTAATTAAACCAGCATTAAGTGGTGAATTCTTTCATTGATTGAGTTATGTCTAATGGTTTTGTTTCATTTACAGCGAACAGACGAAAGGAAAGTGAAAACAGAATTTAGCCAAGACTACCATGACGACCTACAAAGAGCAGCAGAAGAACGATTCCGCCTACGACAACTTGAAAAACTTAAAGAACGTCAAGAAATGAAACATGTATGAAATGATTTACTGCGATCATTCATATTTCCTTCAGGATACATTACGTTGGGCACATATTAGAAGACCTTAGCTTGGGAACTATACTGCTGGACATTTTTCGGAATACCCTGGTACCGTACAGTGGCAACGCCACAAGCCACGTGACTCAATTTCTTCCTTAGTGCCGCCATTTTTGGTGCGTTTTTTCGATTTCAAATGCTCATTGCTGGTGAGGATGTAACTATTTCACTCATCTGCCATAGGTATTGTTTCATTTTAATACCCGGTGATTGTTTTGATTGACATGGAGGTGTAAGCAGTGTTCCAATAAGCTGCCATTCATTCTAATAGTGACTATATTAAAGCTGGTAACGTAAAAGCGCGCACATATTCAATGTACTGTTTCATTTTTAACACAGAGATGACGCTCTGGACGAAGTTATAATTTTAGAATAATTCTTCAAATCTACGCTATTAGACAAAATTCCCGTGCACAACGTATATGATTTTTTTGCGATATTGATTCCATGTAATAAAGCCCAAAGGTGAAAAATTTGTTTTCTTTTTGCCCAAAAATTTTGCAAAAAAAAATTTCTACCTACCTATCAACTCATCCTGAAAAGTTGAGTCGGTGTTGCGGCAAACAGACAATTATTTTGGGATGGCCTTATTTGAATATTTTTTCATATTGTGAAACATATTTTTAGACTTTAGTCCCAGCGGGCTATTGCGTTCACTTTTTGTCCGTCGTCCGTCCGTCCGTAGACGGAATCCAGTTATTTTGGGAAGTTTTGAAGACGCTTCAAGGTAATGTCTGATATTTGGGTTACACATGTATCTACCCTAAACACATCTTCAGCCCAAAAACTGGCCCTGTCAGAATCAAGATGGCCGACTGGCAGCCATTGTTGTTCGCCAAAATCAGCACTTTTTACACATTTTTGAACTTTTTGAGGGAAATTTTGAAGACGCTTTGATCAATTACCTTGATCTTTCGGATATATGTGAATCCCCCCAGGGCCCATCAGTATAACAAAAATTGGGTCGATCGGACTCAAGATGGCCGTTCTATGACCTTTTTAGTGCCCAAAAATGTTAATTTTGGCCCGAATTCTGAGTCCTGTAGCTTCCTACTGGTTTGCCATTTCTCATTGCAATTTGTGATGGGTATTCTTTGGAAAGGGATGTTTTATACCTGAGACAGTATAACTAAGTGGGAAAAAGTTTTTCCACATTATATTGATACCTAAGCGTATTTTGCTACTATAATCAATTAGAAAGTTGTAGCTCATAACGTGTTCTATGATTGTGGTGAGTTTCAAGGTCATTGGATTTTGTATATGGCCACCAGAGGGCGTGGAATAATACAATATCTTAGCATTTCTTTATTATATTTGTACCTATGCATATTTTGTAACCACAATCAATTGGAAAGTTGTAGCTCATGACATCATCTATGATTGTTGCGAGTTTTAAGGACATTAGTTATTCTATATGGTCACCAGGGGGCATTGAATAGTAGAATAACTTAGTATTTCCTTATTATATTGGTACCTAGGCATATTTTGTTACCATGATCAATTGCAAAGGTGTAGTTCATGACATGTTCTATAATTGTGGTGAGTTTCGAGGTCATTGGATTTTGAATATGGTCACCAGGGGGCGTTGAATCTTAGAATAACTTAGTATTTCCAGGGAGGTTCAGTCCCTACTGGAAAAGGAGATGGCGGATCCCTCAGAGGTTGCGTCTGCCCTGGCCGGTATGGATAGGATAATCCAGTCTCTGGGACGGTCAGCTTCACATGCGATTCTTCTTGCCGTCAGGGCTCATGCTAACATGATTCTGGTGGCAAGGACCTCATTTATAAAGGATTGTGGCTCTAAGCTCCCAGAGGTGACCCAAGATTCTCAATTTCAGGCCCCGCTGGGTCACTCCAATCGCCTTTTTTCGGGCTGGTGTGCTCCAGTGGCAGCGGAGTACCAAAAAATCAAGGATTCACAGGCGAAGTCTAATAGACCTTTCAAGATTCCGAGAAAGCCGGTGCAGACTGCTTGTGCAATAGCCCCCCCCCCCCCCGGTTCCTCCGCAAAGCCAGGATTCGTCTTTTTCTGGACACTCGTCTTGGGCGGGTAGCCGAGGAAGAGGCAGGTCCTTCAAGGGTAAGGGTAGGGGAAAGTCCTCTGCCAAACCCTTTCGGAAATTGCAGCATTGAGGGTCTCAGGCCAGTGGGCGGTTGTCTCCACATGGCAGCCGACCGCTGGTCAGATGTGTTTGGAGACGGATGGGCCGAAAGAGTAGTCTTTAAAGGTTTCCGTCTGCAATTCGAATCAAAGCTTCGCCTGATGAGACAGCCTCCAGACATGCGACCCAAGAGAGGTCAAGTGTCACATATTACCCCTGCAATCAAGGATTGCTTCAGAAGGGGGCTCTCCAGCCGGTTTAAAACCAGTCCTCTCCAGGCTGGAACTCAAGAGTTTTTACAGTGCCAAGGCTTCGGCAGGCCTACGCACTGTGATAGACCTGTCGCTTCTCAACAGGCATCTCAGGGTGCCGATCGATTTGAAAGATGCATACTTTCAGGTGCCGATTCACCCAAGTCTCGTCGCTTCCTCCGGGTCAAGTGGAAGGGTCGCCAGTACCAGTTCTCGGCCCTCCCTTGCGGTCTTAGCTGGGCGCCCTGGGTGTTCACCAAGCTAGTCAAGCCAGTTCAACGATATCTTCAGAAAAAAGGGGTGCAGATTTCGTGTAACTGGACGACTGGTTAATTGTGGGCAACTCTCAGGACAAATGTCAGGCGTCCATCAACTTGGTGCTGGACCTGGTGTGGGACTTGGGCTTCAGGATAAATCTCGAGAAGTGTCAGAATCTGGGCATGGAGTTCGACCTTCACAAGGGTTGTTTATATCCCACCCAAGCCAGGGTAGACAAGCTCCGGGAAGCTGTATCCGGCCTGTCGAGCTCTCCTCAGTCATCGTGGTACTGGTCCCGAGTCCTCGGACATATGAGCTCCATGTCCCTGGTGATTCCACTGGGTCGCCTCCACAGCCGGACATTTCAACATTTCTGGAAGGCCTGCTGGCTACGATCGAGAGGAGATTGGGACGTTTTGCTTCCGCTTCCTCCTCCCGCTCTGGTTCCAGGACTAAGTTGGTGGATGTCTTTTCGCAACCTCAGGAAGGGTACATCTCTGGCTCCTCTCCGAGCTCCCCTCCAGTTGTTTACCGACGTGAGTCACGCCGGTTGGGGCGCCCATCTGGAGACTTTGCAGAAGGCCGAGAGATGGTCTCATCAGGAGGGGCTTCTCCATATCAACCATTTAGAGCTGTTGGCGGTCCGCAAGGCTCTGGGTTCCTTTCGTAGTAGGTTGATAGGCAGACACTTGTGGTTAGCCACCGACAATCAGACAGGGCCTATCTTCAGAACCAGGGAGGCCCAGATCGGTTACACTTACCGACCTTGCGACAGAGATTCTCCTCTGGTGTCAGGCCCAAGGGATTCACCTGTGGCGTTCTCGTTTCACTGGGACGGGATCCTGGTGTATGGTTACCCCGGATTCAAGTCTTATTAGCAGTCCTCCACCAGATAGAGCTGGCGTCCTCCTGTGCGATAGTTCTGATTGCGCCTTGCTGACCAGCTCAGGTGTGGTTCACTCGTCTTCTCAACCTCTTGTGCGACAACCCCAGATGCCTCCCGCAATTTCCGTTCCCCCTGTCTCAGAGGGGTTTCCAGAGGCATCCGGCTCTACAAATGCTCATCCTTCACGCCTGGTCGTTGTCGAGCGACGCCTGGTGTTTTGCAGGGTTTTCAGTCAGGGCTTCCTCGTTCATCCTCGCTAAATCCAAGTGCCTTAGTACAGGAGGGATTTACGACTCCAAATGGAAGCTCTATAGGGATTGGTGTAGTCAACAGGGGATTGATCCATGCTCTCCCCCTGTAGCCGCTCTTGCTGATTTTTTCCTCTTTCTTTAACTATTCCTCTTTCTGTAACTATTAAGGGTTACCGGTCCGCTATTGGCCATACTTTCAGTGCGGCTGGTATCCAGGACTTAACTACTGATCCCCGTGTTTCTCAGCTCATTGCGGGTTTCAAAGTAGCGCTGACGAAAGTGCCTCGGGATATCCCTCCATGGGATTTGGGTGGGGGTGGTCCTAAGGTTTCTCATGGCTTGTCCGTATGAACCTCTCTCCGAAGTGAGCCTTTCTCTAAGAAAACAGTGTTTCTTCTTTTTCTGGCTATGTCGGCCAGGAGGTCCGAGATTCATGCATTAACGACTCTACCTGGTCATATCCTTTTCAGCCCCTGTCATCGTTTTGTTGTTCTCCACCCTTACCCCAACTTTATCACTAAGAATCAAAGACTGCGTGCGGTTGGTATAGAGTGGAGGGTTGAGGCTCTGACTCATAGGGTTCAATCAGAGCCTCCGGACCGGGCGCTTTGTCCGGTGCGGGCGTTAAGATTTTATTTGCATCGGACAGCCTCTCTTTGAGGATACTATTGCTCGTTGGGTCTCAGACCTAATTCGTGAGGCTTTATCGTCGATAGATGCCGAGCCTGCTCGTGTTGTCAGTCATCAGGTTCGTTCGATGGCGACTTCATGGCAGCATTTTCGGGCACGTCCATCGAAGAGGTTTGTCGATGGGCGTTCTGGAGTAGTCAGAATACCTTTCCTTCCTTTTATTTGAAGGATGTTTCAGGGCAGCTGGGTTCTCTTTCGGCAGTGGGCCCAGCTGTCATTGCACAGGGTGTTTGGGTTATTCCTTTAAGTTCTGCTCACGCCAGTTCTTATACCGGTCATTCATCGGATCCTTTTGATCCGAATCAATATGATTGATGGATTTTTTGTTTCGATATTGATTTTTGCAGTTCTGTATGGGAGTTTAGGCCGGGGGTCCCTGCCGAGCTCCTGGGGAGAGTGTGATGGTTTCATTCGCTCCCATGGGCTGCGAGATATATACATTTTGCATGGTTACAGGTTAGATTAGATTTAGATCTGTATATACATGTACATATTTTATCTGTTTGCTCCGGTCATGAGTCTAGTTTAGAGTCCATATGCTGGATGCAGGTAATTATCTTTGCGGGGCCTATTTCACCACTGAACGCAGGTCTAGTTGGTGATTTGGTCCTTGCACGGTTTCCGGGGTAAGTTTTTTCATTGTTGAACATGCGTTATTTTAGGCCTTCGCCTACACTCATTTTTTGGGAGCCTTACCCGCCGCCTGGTGCTTGGCTATTCATTCTAATATGTGCCCCCAGTAATGTATCCTGAAGGACATATGATAATTTTCCGGAGTAAAATTTGCATTTCTGAGGGATACTTACGTGGGACACATTAGGCTTCTGTTGGATGTGGACCAATCAGCGAACATGTAAGCTTACCAGGAATTATTTTGCAAGTTGATATATGACGTCATGCGCAAGAGCGCCAGTAATAAAATCTCGTGCTGTGAGGCCAGGGGGCTAGTTGAAGCAAGTTCAGGGGCGATACCGGAACTCTGACAAGCAAGGATAGACAGCGGTGTTGTCATATCGCGGAAAGACGGAATCGCGGAATTTACCAAAAACGCGGAATTTCTTCATTTTTACTATAAATAGTAAACGGGGTTTTCCCACGGGGATACCCACTGTCGGACAGGGCACCGGACCCAGGTTTTCAACACCGGGAATTAGTATTTGATAATTTATTATATCGCCAGTCAACAACTTAACGATACTGTTCCAAATAATGGAGAACCTAGGCAATACGTGCTTTGCGAATTCAGTGATACAGAGTATCGCTGCATTAACTGAAGGAATACAAATCGATGGTACGTAAACGTAGGATTTGTGATGACATCATGGGTCATTCTCCAGGACTCATTTCCGAGTTAAGATCTGACTCTGGTCTCTCGATTTAAAACATTGGAAATGAATTGATTCTAAGTAACTGAGAGTTAACTCACAACTGTGGAACTGGATCGATGTCAGACGAAAATAAATAGACATTACGTATATTTCATTCTGGCTTAGGATTGTTCATGCGTGTTGTGTGTCTACATTGTTGTTATAAGCGAATGTGGTTTATCTTTTAGAATTAAATGATATGAAAGATTATAAAATGGTTTCGTTTTTTTTAATGTTCACTTTGTGACTGCTATAACATATATGTCCCTATGCTGATTATTTGGATCAAAAGAATCTTATTGGTACCGGTACTGGACGGCCGTAAAATTATAATAATTTCAAAGGAATTTGAACCGGTACTTGTTTGGTCGTAGGATTTCATGTTTGCAACCATCTACAACTACGGTCCTACACCGCGAACGTGCTCAATATTTATCTGATAATATTCGTATCTGAAGTTCTCAAAAAGTCGATGAACTTCGATAACCGAAGTTTGCCTAGTAGAAATAGACATTAGGTGCCTGGTCTCTTTCACCCCACTTGATTCTGACTTCTTCTACAGGTGGCAGCCAGTCAACGGTATCGTAATATAATATTTCCATATAAAATTGCCTGCAAATAATGGGATTCGAACCTAACTCGTTGCATCGATCGGTCCGGTGCGCTGTCCGACAGTGGGTATCCCCGTGGGAAAACTCGTTTACTATTTAAAGTAAAAATGAAGAAATTCCGCGTTTTTGGAAAATTCCGCGATTCCGTCTTTCCGCGATATGACAACACCGGATAGACAGTGGAGGAGAGATCTGCAGCAATGAAGTGTTATCACTATCCTGACAGGTGCTTGCGCACTTATACATTCAAAAGTAAAGTTGATAAGAAACTGCGCAGTTTATGGTTAAGACTGACTGGGAGAGGATCAGTAGATTATTGACTCTACTGCAGATTTGTCACTAGCCCGAATTTTATTTCTTGACAGTGCAAGTGAGGCATTTTCTTCATGAAAATAACCAGTAATGCCCGCATCACATTATCTACACAAACTGCGCCACTTGAAGCAGTAATGTTGGGGATTCCCCCGAGTTAGTTAGTACATGGTGTAGGCTAGAGGCAGTAGTGCTTTTATACACACATTGAGGTAAGCAGCATCACGTCGCATGTAAACACACACCGACTTAGATAAACAGACAAAAAATACCTTGTATGGTGTGCATAGTAGAATAATGATATAATGAGAAAGTTGAATCTTTTTTCACTAATGAGTAAACTGACATCTCCTCGTGCATCCACTTCTCACTACTTGTCAATTTTAAACTATGTCTTCGACCATATAGACCTTATGGTCCTTTTATTATCTGTTATACAAAAATGGGGAAATTCAATGGAGCGAGATCCGCACTTAAACCTGTCCAATGAATCCGTGGTAAGAAAAGATTATTGGCGACAGTATTGCTGTTGAAGGTTCAAGGCCATTGATGTTGATTGCAATTGAAATAAACACGTTGCTCGTTGAGGTGGCAATAATCATGTAATCAATTTGTGAAAAAATCTGAATTGGTGTATTGGTTTCCGTATTCCGTATTGTTTTTCATTTTAGAAAAAAAATGTTATATTTAGGAACTTCATTCTGATGCTCAGGACCACAGAAGGAGTTAAGTGTTTGGTTCTTCTTATGACAAAGAGGCCAAACCTTTTTATCACCTTCATGACATAGTCATGAAGGTTGTAAGATGGTAGTGAGTCGATGACGTCATTTTCGTGTCCCACTAATAGCTTGTTGGTGGGAGTTCAGACGAAGATTTGTCAAACGAATAAATACTTTAATCTTATTAATGCAGAGTATGAAATTTCACTTTTTGGTTTACCTTTGTCAGCGATATGAAGTTGGCATTGAGCCAATTTCATGTAAAATCGCAGTACGTTTTTTTATGTGAGCATTTGTTTCATTGGTTCTCAGGTAAAACGATGTATAATCGATGCGCTTGAAGACATGACGAACCTCCGTCGATGTACATGGTCAACTTTTGCGCTATGTTTTCCGTTTGATATAATTTATAATAAATTGTAATTTCTTGTGACCTGAAAATATTAAGCAGCAAACTACAAGTATAGGTCGAGGTCTGACTATCGTAGTAGTAAATTCCAGGATTTAAAACGATCTAATACGCCGATTTCTTACTGCGCTGAATTAGATTCCGTGGCCATACATTGGAAGAGGTTTCCAAGACTAAATATTCAGCCACCCTCTGATATGTGACATCATATGAATTTTATTTGAATATTTTTTCATATTGTGAAAAATATTTCTTTGAAAATATAAAATAGTTTCCCTGCCGCCCCTACCTGTACCCTACAAAATGTATATTTTTGGTCTTATTTGACTACAAAATAATTCTTTGAGAAAGATGAAATACAAGATAGAACTTTGAAGTCACGAATTCAAAAGATTTTTCAAGCAATGCCCTTACCCCAAACAACCTCTAGCTTTCAAGGTAAACCACACTTTGCCCATGGGCAATTTATTAAAAATATTTTCCTAAATCATTAGAAAATGACGATAGTAAGACCGTGGGAAAGTTTCTATCGTTGAACGGGCGAATCACTGCGGCAGAACGCACCTGTGATAAGGGGGAAATAGTTCCATATGAAGGCAAAGCTTTAAAATGATTAGACAGTTGGAGGTGGTTTATCAACCTTTTTGAACTATAGTGCTGATATTTTCCAAATCAAATTGCTAGATTTTGATCGTTTTTCTCAAGTCAAACACTTCTGTAATTCCAATGTGTTTTGATAGAGTGCGTAGAGATGCATTATGAATACCCTACTAAATGACAGCGCCATGTTTAAGCTGCGCGTCGATCGTTGAATAGTGGAATTAGGGTGGAATTATCTTGATTGTACAAAGTTTATTAGAGGTTAGTGTCAACGATTGGTGCACTATAGTCCCTGTAATTTATATGGAGAGGCGCTCAACCGCGAGAAACCAGGGTCTGTTTCGTATTAATGTTGGCCTACATGACTGACCTTGCTTGAGCGTTCGTTGCTGGCACTCCGGCACACCGCTTCAAAGTTATGAATAAAGTATTATATAACTCATTGTTAATGACACACAACAAATAAACCTATACAGGAAGGTACCTAGTGTCTGATATTCTGCTTCCAGATTGATTCACCGCATAGTATTTTCATGGTGGAGCATTTTTGTATATGAATCAATTAAGATGATGATTGACAGGCGTGGGTGAGGTTGTATCAGCTGTTGAAGGTGTTCGATGTAAACAATAATATAAAACCATGTGCGCGATGCAAACAGGGACATTAAACTAAGAAGCTCTGAATTTTTGAATTACATGTGATTTGAATAGGCATCTGTGCTGGTTTTTAAAAAAGTCCATTCTTAATTGACTCTTAATTGCATAGCCCTAAGCCAAGCCATGTATATATGATTGAATTGAATTCAACATAGCAATACTTCTATTCAGATAGTTGTAATGTTAGCCACTGCCGTTAGTGGCGCTAGTGTTGGGTCACCTACCTCAAAGGCAAAATGCATTGAAATGTGGGTGACTTTTGTATTCATCCTAGAAATACATTTAAACAGAGATCCCCTACTCTTGCTAACTCCAAATTGTAGTAGGTTCCAAGTGTTTAACTTTTTTTTTGAAATGATCAAAAGTATATTTTGAATTGGTTTCGTAGCTTTTTTGACGATTTTATTGGAGAAGTCTAATCCTTCACATGAGAATCTACGCAACACGTATATTTGCTTGCTGCAGCTTCATGATGGAATCTCAACATCTACAGTTTTACAGTCATAATTTTGTTATTTTCTCGTTTTATTGGTATTATTTATCATTCTAACTTATATGGATAACTCCTTTATATCTGCAAGATAATTATAATGGTAGGTAGTTTCCAAAAATATCTGACAATAATGACCGTATAGTGCTGCCATCTATGGCCTGTAACAGCATTTGTTATTGCATTGCTGATTTATCTTATTAAAAGTAATTTTTTAGGAATGAAAGGCATATAACAGTACATTCATGTACTGAAAAATTATAAAATACTTCAATCTTCAATGCCCTGTGGCTCCTTATGGTTCATAGTTTGTTAATTTCGTTAAATTTTACTCAAACTGTCGATTTCGGACGATTTTCATTTCGCCTTTGGCCTAGGTGACTGAACACTAGCGCTCCTAGCGGTGGCGGCAAACATTAAAATCATCTGAATAGAAGTATTCGCCTGAAATTTGTGATGAATCTTTTTGAAAATTAGCTTGAAGATTGGGTCTGGAGGGGTGTCCACCCCTATTGTAAAAAAGGTAAGTGGTGATCAAATATGTCTGCCATTGGGGTGGCCATCTTGAATTTCTTGTTTGCACGATGCAACCCGCAATTCTTGATGGATTTCTGCAAAATTTGGTGTGACGATCAGGGTAAGTAAGCTGTCCATGCCTATTTTATATCGAGGTCATTGGCTTTCAAATATGGCCACCAGGGCAGCCATCTTGAATTTCTAGCGTGAAATGGCCTGCAATGCTTGATGCATTTTCATGATACTTAGTGTAAGAATTTTGGTAGGTGAAATGTCTACCCCTTATTGAAAATTGAGGTCAAGTATGTCAGCCAGGGTTGCCATCCATCTTGGATTTCTTTTCAGCACGATGTTTTTCATGTAGTGTGATGTTTGAGGCAGCTAAAATGGGCTTGTCTTTTCATGTAAGGATATATTTAAACAGAAAATGAACATTATCGTCACATAGCCTATACCATCTTAACCATTTTAAATCTTGTTACCTGGTTACGATGGTAATCTTTCTGTAAAATTTTGAATACTGAATCATTCTGCTACCGCGTCATGAAAGGGATAAGGCCCGTGGGCCTCATGTCTGGTACTTGAAAAGAACTGCATTGCATAAACATGGGATGCCCACCCAGTCTCCGTGACTATTCGCTCGTAGTTTTTTTTTTTTGTATTCGATACTAGCAATATTGCAATATGTCACTTAAAAACATTAATTTGCTGTCAATGGGTCATTACTCTTGTTTTTACCTGCCTTTTATATCCATATTTGGAAATTCAATCTTTTTATCTCCCCGCTCCAATGAAAGTAAGGGGAATAGACTTCGACGTGTCTTTCTGCCACCGCATAACTATTATCTATCTATAACTACTGAATAATTTCACCTAGGATCCTGAAGTTTAATACAGACAAAGAGCAGGTAAATTTTGTTGAACATGAAGTAAGGTCGTGTAGTTTTATGACCACAGGGGGTTGCATTGGAAAATGACGTTAGTGCGATTAAGATTTTATTTCTCGAGATATTTTTTTCAAACTTGGACCACAGGTAGGAAATGATCTGCAGTATCGATATTTTGTATCCGCAATCAATTGCGAAGTTGTAGCTCATGACATGTTCTTTAATTTTTGATGGGTTTCGTCATCAGAACCCATCTATGGCATCGTCGTCATGTCTGTCTGTCTGTCTGTCTGTCCGTCTGTGGATGTTTCTTTATGACACGATTTAAGCTGTTTGTGTGGACCGACAATTCTGTAATTTCACACAGGTATTCTCTACTTGATGTAGATGGTGCAGCTTGGTTTATATTTGATTCCGATGGTTATAAGTGCTCTAATTTGGTTAAAAGATAATTAACGTTACTCGCTAGTTCAAGCCGCTGTATAGCGCGTTGCTACGACGACGCTCGATCAACATACTGGTACTCGCTGTGTAATACTGAACACGAACATACCTGTAGATATTGATCGTACTAGCACCGGTTTTAGATAGCGCGCGCGCTGATCGGTCTTAACACTACTCGGAACTGCTGTGCTAAATGCCGAGAGGCCGAATCTATGCGCAATCATTTATTGGGCTCGTCACATTTGATAGTGAATGGATAAATAACCGGTGTCAATGACGGTCGCTACTCCCCATCAGTATAACTCATCAGTATAAGAAATAATTCTTTCGAGTTTTTTTTTTTTCAATCCCCGAAGTTGTTGTTACTATGTTGACCTCGCCGTTTTATAAGCTTACCGATGATTCTTCTAGTATTTTCAGGGTCACAAGACATGACGAAGTCGCAAAGTTTTGTACAAATTTCACGAAACAAACAATTATTTAGGCGGCACCTGATCTATTGATAAATTATGATAAATAATGTTTATTTCATTAAAAATTTGTTTTATTCAAACACTACTTTCATCGCACATAGCGTGATCGGTAGGCCCTACTATTCTACGGTAGGCCATGGACTCTCTCATGTGGTAGGCCTATTACAAATGATACAATCCGCATGTCCGTGAATAAGTGACACGTGGTGGGGCGGGTTGTGAGGAGCATCGAAACTAATCCGTCACAAATAATAGATAGAAAACAATACCTTAAGAGGTTAACTTTTATTAACATCATTACCAAATCAAAACCTGCACATCCTATCATAAATAGAAATTCTAAGAATTTATTTCAAAGAATAATAAATTACGTCTAAATATTGGGATTCGAACTCGTAGCATCGATTCAGGTGCCTTTCCCAAAGCGGGTATCCCGCGGGGAAAACCCATTACTATTTATATCGAGAATCGCCTTTTTGACAGCGAGTTCGGTGAATGAAACAGAAACAATTACACAGAAACCCATCATGGAAAGTTTCTTTCTGGTTGTGAGTTTCAAGGTCATTGGTTTGTTTCAATTGACACCAGTGGGCATTGAATAGCCAATTAAATAACTTGATATTTTCATATTGTATTGTTACCTAGGCATATTTTGCTGCAAAATTGTAGCTACTAACATGCTCTATGATCGTTATGAGTTACACAGTCATTGGCTTTTTATATGTTCTCCAGGGGCATTGAATATTGAAATTTGATTGTTGAGCATTCCAAACCCCTTCCCAGTGGGCAAGGTGTTTCTGAACCCCTTGTTTTTTCAAATTATAAAAAAAGACCTGCCTGGTCAATTTGGTGGCCAGAGAAGGGGGAGAAACAAAGTATCATATTAGCCGAAGTTGGTAAGTTTAGTCAATAAAGTCGGAAGTCATTGCAATGATAGTTAAGCTATTTATTTCAACTTGCTTATAATATCAAATCACAAGGTTGTGTTCTCTTAACTCTGCATCAGTGCATGCTAGTCTGGTTTAGCTGCAGTTATGATTCAACTGTGATTCTATTAAGAAGGTGCCACCCATGTCCCATGTTCTAAAATAGAAGCACTTTGACCATAGGGATCTCTGGTAACCTTTCTAAACAATTACAGATGTAGGAGTGATGGCAGTTATCACATCAGGTTCCAATACCAGAAATACAACACACATTTTGATTTTCGATAAACCCCTTCATTTGAAATAGTTATGACGCAGCTATGCTGAAAAACCTTTATAACTGCTTTGCAGCTATATTTGTAATTCTTGTTTAATATCATCACCTGGAACATCGATCTAAACTGTCTATTCACAGTCAACTATGTTATATTCCATATGGGATTAATTGTTGTTAATTTTGTTTTTATTAATGTTCCATAGGCGTCAATTTGCTTTATGATTGGCATTCTTACTTTTATTTCCATATTGTTGACAGCATCAAGTAGTGTTTGATAATTTCTGGGATCGACCTGGTGGCGGAGCCCCCAACACTAAAGGTACGCGACGACATGACCCGACACAGATCATTCACTCGCCCCGTAAAGAGGTAAGCTCTCATTGAAACCATATTATACATACAAATCATTCAAAACATGCTGTAGCATTACGAGATGATTTATCGTATTCTTTGAAATACAGATTTCTTTTGTTATAGAAATTTTACTTTCCGTATTTCATGTAGGCCTACACACTTCAATTATTTGATTCCTAGGTTTTATTCTTGATGTGGAAAATAAAATTTGTTCATTGTTTTTTCTTCACCTCCTTTAGAAAGATAGACCGAACTGGTTTACATCTAAGGATTTATCAGTTTTAATCAAACAGGTTTGAAACTTTCTACATAAGGTTTGATAAGAGTGTATTATCTGCATAACATCTACTCCAGGAATAAGTCTAGTAAAAGCTTTCTTTAACTTTAAATCTAGTTTCCCATTCATATCTGAATTTAGTAGTGTAGTATAAGAATATGGCGCTGTTAGCTTGTATGAATATCTAAAACTTCTTCATCATGTTAAGCCATTTAGCCAACTACCAGGGTATTCATTGTATTTCGAGGGATCCAATCATAGTATGAGTTATTCTAGAAATTTTAGATGTTAACAATAATGGGACCAATAATCTTTAGCTTGGCTGCCTATTGTACAATATATACTGAGGCAGGAAAATAATTTACCAATTGACAATAGAATGAAGTTTCTGATGTCACAAGCTATTAGAGTGAAATCGCGTTGCTATTGCTTTCATTTTTAGTAAAAAATTAATTGTTTCTTCTTAATTAGATATAATTATATTTATATATTTTTATAATTAGACTGATTGACATGAGAAGGTGCCACACATATCATAGCCCATGTTATAGAATAAAATAGGAGCTTGTTTACTTCATTACTCAGATTAGAAATTAAAAGATTTAGTTATTTCTCGGTAATTTCTATTTTCAATGTTTAATGTTCCTATTCAGTTCTTATGAATTCTCTCCTATCTTAATTAACGCTTTATATATCTTTTACCTTATCTCTACATATTTCTGCATACATGATTTAGAAAAATTGGTTGTATTGGTTTTACTTCAGGGTTAACGCGATTACTCAATCGAATAGCAGTTAAATGACTATGGTGGCAGATTAAGGACATGACAACTGTGGAATGACCAAATTCTTAAGCAAAACTTTCGATAATAGACAGTGGGCAATCGGACGTGCTAAGATCTGACCCTGTAGCGTTACTCCTTAATGGCCATGTATTGAATGCCAAAATAACAACAGCCATATAGCCTACTGAATCTCACACCACCATGCTATTGTATAACATCAAGGCATTGATTCTGCACATTGCTGGTGAGGGGGTCACACCACATTGGAGAATCGCCATCCACTTCTTGATTAACAGATGGTCATGTCCCCAACAACACTGTTTCATGCTTATATTTGCATACTCTTCGCTTCAGCTGGTTTAGTTTGTACTCAATTGGATGGTCGACTGTACATTCCTTGGTTGGCCAAAAACTCATTGACAACTTTTCCTCCATGTGGGAGGATATGCATTATCATCCATTAGTACAAACCATTTCCCAATGGCAGCAGCATGGACTTGCATCCCTGCTGAGAATATTGGCTTTGAGCCTATTGGACAATGCGATTGTACTATCCTGATTTGCTAAGCAAGGCAAAATATAACTGCAAAGCAGCGACAACGGGTTTCTGCATTGCTGGTTCAAATGTCGCACTGGGAAGCGCACAAAGATTTCACCAGTTTATAACATGCGACTATTTTGAAGAAGCGCGACATATATCCGCGATATATGGATCCACAAGGGCTGCCACGTAAAAAGTACTGATGTACCTTAATTGTTAGGCGCTTTCATTGGGAGTTGCATGAACTAATCGTACCGTTGGCATATGGCACTTATGTGTATATGTAATTATACCATGTTTTTGATGTGATCCAGCTTTGAAACTGAATTAAACCACCTGTACTCAATAAATGCTAAATGATTTCAACATGCATTCGTGAATCATTTTGATAATATCACATCATTAAAGTTCTTGATTTGTTCTACCAAGAACTCAATCTTATTCACATTAAACAGAGATAAGAATATATCTCTAGTCTCTTAATTCGATAAAAGACATCTGTTTTATTGAAATATTTGAATACATACATATGTAAAGTTGTAAGATCACCAATAAAGCTCTATTATCAATATTATTATAAATTAATAACTGATGGAATCCCAAGCAATCAATCCCTTCAGGTCACATGTATGTAAAATGTCAGAAAACCCGTTATTGCTGCTTTACAGCTATATTTTATATCTGATTTGGAAGGTCATCTCGCTTAGGAGTCAGTTTGTCAAAGCATCGACGCAATGCAGTTTAACTTGTTTACGTCTCAGTAGCAGCATGGCAGGGCTGTCATATATTGCTCACTAAAATCACTTACACAGCCCAATATATTTCAGTGTGTAAACTCCATTGTACTCGGCATTACAGGGCCATTGAGGAATTGAATTTTAGGCACCTGAGCCCTCAACTTGATTCGAGCAAAAGACCTTAACTTACTTCACAGAATTTGATTATGAGTCTACTAGTAGGATTTTCTAAATTGCTGAATGCTTTCTGCTCTGGTTTTAAGATCAATTCAAATTCAATCTTGAATACATGAAAATTAGTCGAATAAATTTTCATTTTATTGAAAGAAATTCTACTGAACACAGATTGAGAAATGTATGATGTGTTTGTTGATTTATTCAGGCAAATAATTACAGCAAAATCAACTGACGATCAACAAAGTGAAGTTTTCATTTATATTCCGATAATTTGTCTACTCCTGATGATACAAGCATTTTGGCTACACCTTTTGAAACCTCAACGCTTTATCTACTCGCGCCAATTAGTCAGCCATAGTCGATGTTCATGCCATCTGACCTCTTTCCACCTGTAATTAAGCAATCAAATGAAAGAAAGTATAATAGATATTTTAGGAGATCAATTTAAATTGTGCGTTTATCGTGAAAAATCTATTACTACTGTCTCACAGAGCATAAACACCGACCGTTAAGCCTTGTGGAATTGGTATTCTAAGGGCTATTCGGTTTTTACTCCAAAACAAGTCCCTGATAAACTTTAAAAGCTTAATATCAAGGGTATGTCATAGGACTCTTGATGCCTGTGAATTATCATCCCATAATAACAATGAATCCAATTCTGCATGTACGTTAGATTACATGTACGCACGACTGATTACTAATCCAAATATTTCAAACATGGCATTAGAAAAAAACAATTACACAAAACGTCAAGTATTTACAGCATCTGAGACAGTTAAGCATAAGTTACAGCTTTGAATGCCAATGACAAAAAAGCTTGATTTGAAACGTACACTTGCACTCCGTGGTTTAAATATATTCCCACCAGCTGCAAGAATCTGCAAAGGAATCGAAGACCATAGTGACCAGTTCATTCCACGATTAATAGCTGGAAAGAAAGTAATCGAAATAAATAGTCGTATACATGAGTGTAAACCAGCCTCTTACTAACTACTTAGGCTTTATCACACTACATTAAGGGCCTAGATTTATTCTAGGTGTATCCCCGAAAAAAGCTAAGCATTAAGTAGGTAGCCAACAACGATCATTGCTTCGCCGAGTACTCATTTGCTACTATATGTACTCATATCATAGCACCACCCAGTGGAAAGGTGACCTTAACTGCAGTTAGACCAAGAAATCATGTCTAACATTCCCTGGGTTAATGGATTCTCACCTTAAATTACATAAACTCTGCTGTTGTTGTCATCAATCTCAGTCGTCAAGTAAACGCGGAAGTAAAATTCCATGAAAATCCCTACCATTTCTGTCCATATTACATTGATTTGAGCCAGAAATCTCGAATTGATCAATTGACTCATTCTAGGGATTATAGATCATTAAAGTCCTAAAACTCGCCATAAATCTGCGATAAATTTAAGCTGAAAATGATTTCAACCATCCGCCATGTTGGCTGTATATTGTCTGCGGTAAATGACGGATCCGGACTAATTGTAAATCGGAATCCGTGATTTAAGGTTTAACGCTTGAGGTGGTCCGTTAATTTGTAGGCTTTTCAGGATGTACCTAAATCAATGGATGACAATGCTTTGCGTTATTCTTGTCGCTGTTTGAACCTGATGATTACCCAGGATTAATTCATAATAAATTACTATACGCAAATTCGAAATGGTCAGGCACTGAGTTATATTTCTGACAGAAATGAATATTACGTTTATAAGCTGTTAGTGGTTGAATCTGAGAGGAGTTACATTTTGTGAAAAAATTTTGGCTGGAAATTGGAAAATTTATGATAATGATAATCAACAGAATTACAAGAGGGTTTCTGCGAAAGCAGCAGACACCCTAATGAATCATTGAACACATCACACACAATAAATCGTTATATCATACACCTTGAGTATCAGTATTCGCGCTAGAAATAATGAATATGAACCTCTTCAATTGTGCCGCCATTTTGTTTAGCACCTGCTGATCCACTTCATTTACCTATTCAACGAATGCTATGACGTCATGATGGAGTTCAGCCGGGACAACACAAATTACATATAACCAAGATTTTGGGGGGTTTCATCCTTGAAAGCCCATAACTATCGAACAAAGCATCAAATATTTGAGAACAGTGCATTTTGGAAGTACCTTTTGGACCCCTTTCAACAACTACCGGTATGTGCATCTGTTCTACTGAAATTTCCCTTTAGATTTTTTTTCGACAATATTGTGGGCTTTAGAAAAACTGCATTTAGATAAATCTGCACTACAAGATTTTGCAGACCTTGAGGACGTTACATATGATCCCTTAGATACACCTCTGTCTAGTATTATCCTCACAAGAGCTATTTCGCCAGAGCTCTTGTCTAGTTTCAAGGCTGTGATTGACTTGAAGTTCAGGTAAAAATTAAAAAAGGGTAAGTGGATTCAATAAAGCTCCATTGGCAAATTCTATGTGACCCAGGTGGCGGGCATTTAGATTTTGTCATTTCTGCCTGCCACCTGGCGCACCATTGTTTCCTTCTATATTACCCTGCAGTTTTTCACATTGTGCCATACACAAATAGGACTTGGACTGAGATACCAAGGGCTTGTAGAAATTGGAACTCATGCGCTGGAGTATTCGTGGTGTGCTACCTAGAATGATATAGGACAGAAAGTCAAAAATAGGTGGAGGCTTGTTTCTCTGGCTTACTGAGGGGTCTGACTTTTTAGTATCGTTTCAAAATCTCCGAGATCGGTGTGCACAGTGGGAAGTCGTCCTCAATTGATAGGTTAGGTTTCAACAAATGAAGCTTTCACAATTTTCTTTTTCAGAACAGCGATTACGTAAAGAACTTTGATGGAGGGGATGCCAGCAGCCCACGTACAAAAAACCGTTACGTACGAACAACGATACCCAGTCATCATGACAACCAATTTGAATATGTCATTGCTGACAAGGCCAATCAAAGAAAAGATTATGATTTGATGACACCATGGGCTGTCGACTCGTGAAAACAAAAAAATTACGTGAAAAATCATTAAACTTTGATATTGAACACTCGCAAAAAAAACCTATAACAAAAACCTAAAATGATATTTTCCATTTTATTGTATCTGCATTGAATTGAATAATCATTTAGATCAAGTATACTCATATCTGATAGCTAAGTGTCCAAGAATTAGATTCACTTTGTAGGGGTCTCCAGTCTTCCTGGAGGAATTGAGCTCTCTATTTCTTATCTGTCTATGGTTGTAGAAGTTGGGTTTATTTCTGCACAGAATCCATAACCTTTTAGTTAAAATCAGGGTCTTTTTTTCTGTTTGAAGTATGAAATGGTTTAAATGCGAACACTTTAAGTGTGAGATCTGTTACAGAACGAAGCAGAGCTAAGACTTGTCTTACTTAAAGATTGAAAACTTGGCCTTCATGTATAAGACCGACTTAAGCTAAAATATCTCAAATTTGGTCCTGTTACGAGAGTTTTTTACTTTGTTGATGCATTTAGTAATAGATAGAAATACAATATATTATTTTTTTTTTTAAATTGCAACAATGAAGATATTTTCACTGTCCATATATGATACTATAGAGCTGTGATATTATTTGTTAATAGTTGATTGAACTTTTACAAAATTTCAATCACATAAGTCTTAGTTAATGTAGATTTTTGTAGACCTACATGCTCCTTTGTATTAATACATTGTCCATTGTTACATTAAAATTGTCAATGCAATATTTGTTTTATAGTGGTAATACACAACGTTATTTTGATATGCTATGTTGGTTATGATGAAAGCATTATTGAAGAATTACCAAGTATTTTCATATATTTTCGACTAACTAGATTAATTGTTTTAAACCGAAGTAAATCATAATGGTCAGAACATAACTGTTTTAGGTAATAACACACAATTTTTGAAAATTAATCTGATAGTTTCTATTATTATTTTTCATTTGTTCAGACAGGACTGGGGGTTTTTAAGGAAAATTTAATGTTTGCCCTGTATGGAAAAATATTTTTTTCGGATGGGAGTAGCCTTGTTGCCAAAATATTCAATATGTGTAAATAACTACGCCATAGATAGCGCCACTGGCGTGTAGTTATAGTGCCAAAAGGTCTAAGCCTATATATAACTCTTACTTAAGATATATTTTTTTATAGAATTTACATGTATATCGTTTTCAAAATAGTTTTTCCTTTTTGATATTTGACTGTAATGGACATAAATTTCAAAGTTCAATAGGCTCTTCCAGGACAATACACCTTACTTCATGAGAATTTCATTGATATTAATGAAAAACCAAGCAGGTGCTTAACTAATTAATCACCTCGATATATAGTTATAGCTATCCGAAGATTTATAAAGGCATCAGCGTTTTCTTGAAAGGGAAGCTTAATCATTTATTCAAATTTGGAATGATTTTCTGTGAATTGGTTTACTTGATAATTGGTTGGTTTACTTTATAATGTTATGAATTTTGTTTCTGCAACCAAATATTTGTGATATGCTCTTGATATTTCATTCGCTTAGTTTACACATTTGTATAGAAATAGATCTATTTTTCAAGAGGGTGTGACATCTGCAAAAAGGTGCTTACTTTGAAAAGTCAGTACTGTAATATGAAAATTTCAAATTTACGTCGTTGATTCTTATTAGAAGTTATTTTACTTTTTTCTTTTGTTCTAATGATAATTCTTAATATTAGGTTAATAGGTTTTTGTGGTTTTGATAAATATTTTGTAGATAAATATTGATGTAAAATATATATAAAGATATAATGTTTTTGATGTTTATTTATCGTTTTGAGCCAATCTATGCCATACAGCGTCCGTTCATATCAATTTCGATCCAGAGCCCATCGAACACAGAGACGAGTTAAATCAAGTTCACGGGCCATTTATCACTATTAATGATTAATGAGTATACAGCAGAACTGACTTCGGACACGTTGGGACAACAGCAAAATGTCTGACTTAAAAAAATTACGTCGAATTTTGAGGCTTTTCTAAAAAGAAATCTGAGTTACCTTTAAGACCCAGCCAGAAAAAGTGCTTTAATCCTCGACTGAATCATGAGACATACATTCATAATCCAGAGAAAACTTAGAATGTAAATCCAGGAAATGAACACTATACATGTACTGATAAATCGATTAAAACTCAAAATTGAATTTACTAAATCACATTTGCATCATAGCCGTGAATCCATACTTATAGATGATCAGCATTTTTCAAACTAAATTGTCTTGAAGAAGTCATTAATGTTTGTTTTTGTTTATGTTTTCCCGTCTGTTCTTACAAATTTGACTGAACCGACTGGAAATCGACTGCGCAAACTGAAAACCGACTGTGTGGAGCTCGAACAGAAAATGCATATCCTCGAAATGCATGATTACTAAAGACTGCACAACCTAAGAATCAGAAATGAACCTTTTGAGCCCACTTGGGACTTTAGTCCAAGCGGGCTATTGCGTTCACTTGTCGTCCGTTCGTCTGTTGACAGATTCCAATTATTTGGAAAGTTTTGAAGACGCTTCAAGGTAATGTCTTGATATTTGGTATAGAGATGTATTAGACCAGGAGCCACGGACATTTTATTCATAGGAAGAGAGAAAAATTGTTTAACATGCCCAATTTGTAGGAAACCACTCGAGTAACAACGAATGACGTTGCTGCCGGGTCATAGCCTGTACCTTTGGCCTATCTACCCTTGATGTTCGCCGAAATAAGCACTTTTTAACAGATTTTCGAAGTTTTCGAGGGAAAGACACTTTTTATCAATTACCTTGATTGTTCTGATATATTTGTATCCCCCTAGGGCCCATCAGCATGAGAAAAATTGAGTCGATCGGACTCAAGATGGCTGTCCTGTGACCTTTTTTGTGCTCAAAAATGTCAATTTTGGTCTGAATTCTGAGTCCTGTAGCTGGTTCGCCAATTTTCATTGCAATTTGTGATAGGTATTCTTAGGCAAGCGACCTCTTATACCCGGGACAGGTTTATTTGATCAGGAAATTATGAGGCAATTGGCGACATCTTGGGTATCATCAGAAGTCATTCGTAACGCTTACATAACGCTTTTTCATTAGGTTCATATTTTTTTTAGGTGTATCAATTTTATTGTTTAATTACATTGATTTCCTGTATCTTTGAATGATTTTTCATTTGGAATGTCTGGAATAAACCTTTTTTCTTGTAATGAAAGGGCAGACATAACATTCTCTGAAAGGGCAATAACGTAAGTGTATAAATAATGATTTATGTGAATTTTCATTATTAAAAAGTGATTGTATTTCATATGTAAATTAAATGTTTATCTATTTCATCAAATGTTGTGAATTTTGGAATTATAGTATTGAATAAGATTTTATCTTTTTCTTTCGGTAACTCTATCATTAGATAATAATTTTTAAACTTTAATTCAGTAATATTATTCACTTGAAAACGAAAACGTGCAGTTTTAATCAAATCTTGAATAGGAATAAAATTTTTAATTGTAAAATATTTTTCTAATTCATGTAAATCAATATCTTTGAAATGTAGTATATGTTCGTTCATTTATTAGTAATTTTTTTAATTAAAATTTATATTTTCTTCAACTCGTTAATTACTCGTTACTTTTTAAATCTACCATTTATTTTACATATTTTTTATTAAAATTGATTTTCATATAAATGATATTCATATAAATAATGTTCATTTATATGAATGTTATTAGAGTAATATACCCTATTACTCTTATCCAAGTGCTAAGATGTATCCGAAGCATTAATGCGGATGTAGATTGTCATCTTTGCTACCTACGCTGCAGCGAAACCACAGCTCGCCAACCACATTTCCCCATGGGCACGCTGGATTGACAACTCACAACCGCCGAAATTGTTGGTCGTAAAGTTGGGCGGCGGGAAAACCGTAATCGCTATCTAGCTGCCGTATAGTGCTAGCGTACTTGATTAGTTGTCTAAAAGTATCTACGGTATTAAATTTCACCACGTACACTGACATGAATAAATCAAAACATTTACTCCATTCCAAAATGGACAGCAGCTGTTTTGGCTTACGTTTAGATAGGGTCAGCGCTCCCTCTAACCATGGACGTATAAACTAGATGTAGTTTAAACTAAATCTAGTTTATACGTCCATGCTCTAAAGTAATAACGGTAGCTAGCAGACTATCCTCGACAGTGATGGTCGATACACACAAGGAGGCTAAATCGACGAATCTGTTCCACCATGGACGTATAAACTAGTTTATACGTCCATGGTTCGACCAGATATCCGCTTTCAATTTGTTTGAAACCGCAAAATCTAAAGGTACATCTGAGGTCGCTAGACCTAACGGTTTGATGGAGCTTGACGGGTCGGGGTCAAAGCCCGGCGACTCACTAACAGCTGGAGGCTGATCGGCCTGTATGATATCCGCTGTCGGCGTGGGAATCTCGACTTCAGTTGCTCTGTACTGGTGGGAATCAAGCCCTGCTCCTTCATCATTGACATGACCTGACCGCCACCTCCTCGGCACTGGGTGAGGCCGGAGGCGGCGGTACTGGGGCTGGAGTTTCTACTCGCAACGGCGCCGATCTCGCTCTTTTCGCCCTTGCAGGTTTTCCCGTGGGTGGGGTTCTGCGCATATTCTACGGTGGCATCCTATCAAAGAAAAATTTTAGATGGCCGGCAGTGGAAGTTTTCCAAAAAGAGATTGTGTATCGCTGAAGCCTAGGAAGAACCCCAGAAGGTACGATATCCTGGCCCGCCAATGATAATATAATGCTAAGATGTAGCATACGCCGCAACCCAACAGAACCAAATATAAAGCCGGGGCTCCTGCAAATTAAAACAAAACCGTATAGAACGGGGCAACTGCGAAAGCAGTTCAGAGCAGAAAAGCCAGTACCTGCGTGAAAACACAATTGATAAATAAAACGCCAGGTACCCGTACAGGAAAAAACACTGGGTCACACCAATCAGAGATACCAGTAATTGGAATATCAGGGGTTCAGATCAGAGGACGACACACCACTCATCACCACAAGTAATTTTTTCTTTTAGTAAATGGGAGATAGAAAAGCGTTTGTAGCGACAATAAATAACAGAATAAAACCAGCAAAAAAACAATTTGAAATAAAAAAGTTAGTCGATGTTACAAAAGAAATTGAACACAAAATATTGAAATTAGAAAAGATAAAACCTAAATTTGGAGAGAAAGTATCAGCAAATTTAAGTTACTGTAATGTTAGTACAACGCGAGAATTTAAAGTATAATAAAAGTAATAAAGTAGAATAAAGTGAAATTGAATTGAAAATATGAAGTTTGTTTAATATAAACAAATTGGATTGAATTGCAAATTTTGAGTTTTTTCAATAAGATTTATTTCAATTGAATTGAAAATTGGCAATTAGTATTAATTTTGGAACTACTAGCATCACGTAGTGGAAGGGTGACCCAAACTGCAGTTAGACCTAACCGTACCCATTCTTGTTCTTAATGTTCTATTAAATCGTTCAACAACTGCTGCTTTTTTATCCTGATTTTGTTGAAAAATATTTAATATTATGATAATCCAAGAGTTCATGAACAGATGAATTATCAAATTCTTTTCCATCATCAAATTGTATTTTTTCTGGCTTAATTTTACCACCTGAAAGAAATTTTCTTAAAACATTTGATGTTTGTACAGCATCTTTTCTATTAAGTGGGAAGCTCCATACATAACGACTAAAAATATCAATTATATTTAATATCCACCAATAATCATCATTATCTTTCTTAACATTTTTCATATCAATTAAATCTCCTTGCCACTGTTGATCTACATAACTTACCATAGTTTTACGAGTTTTATATTTTCTAACAATTTTTTTATGCGTTGTATATGTTGGTTGTTCTAACATAAAATCATTTATATCTTTATATTTAACTAAATTTTGTGGGATTATCTTATCTAATTTATCTTGTTTTACTTGACGCCATATATTTTTGGTAGAAGAATAAGCAACCGAACTCTCAGTGTTATAATATAAATTTCTTAAATATTGTTCTTTAGTATTTCGAGTTTTTTTATCCTTTGTTGCTTATTCTTCTACCAAAAATATATGGCGTCAAGTAAAACAAGATAAATTAGATAAGACAAAATTTACTTAAATACAAAGATATAAATGATTTTATGTTAGAACAACCTTAGTAAAAGGTTATAGTAAATTATGTAATTATATGCTACCAATTGAAGATGAAAATAGATTATATTCAGATTTAAAAAATGATTATTTAGTTATGACTGAATTATATAAATGGACTGGATATTTATCATTTCAATAAGGTGGATTCATGACATTATTATCAACTGGAGTTTTAACATTTTAAAATATTGAAAGTAAAAATTTTTCTATAATAAATGAGCGAAGTGGAAGAGGTAAAAAAATTAACTGTGAATAAAAAACCGAGAACTCAGAAACAAATTGAATGGTCTCGGCAATTAGGAATTAAATCGAGAGAATTTAAAAAAGCTATAAAAGAAAAAATGAATAATGAAAATGTTAATAATAATGGTGAAAATATTGTTATTTCTACTCCTTCTGATAATAGAATATTTGATGAATATTTATATTTTACAACTGGATTTGTAATTGTGTTCATTTTGATTGGGTGTAGTTGGTATAAAAAATGAAATACGATTTATGTTATTTATAATTCTGAAACTACTACTATCAAAAATGAAAATACTTCTGAAATTCCAAAATTCACAATAAAAGAAATGGATTAGTGTTTAAGAAAAAAAGCAAAGAATAATTTCATTTTTAATTAATTAAATATCTCACTACCTTTGTCTATCTATGCGGAGCAATTAAATTGTCCAGATAAGTCATTTCGGATTCTTAATATTTAATTGATTTTATTATCAATTTATTTTTTTTAATCAACAACTTCTAAATCATGATGCCCGTCTTCATTTTTCCCATGGTAAATTATTTTAAATCCTTCTAAATCTTTTAATTCCTCTGTACTCAATTAAACCCATTTATCAGGTAAAAATACTTTAAATTCTCGCGTTGTACTAACATTACAGTAACTTAATTTTGCTGATACTTTCTCTCCATATTTAGTTTTTATCGTTTCTAATTTCAATATTTTGTGTTCAATTTCTTTTGTAACATCGACTAACTTTTTTATTTCAAATCGTTTTTTTTTGCTGGTTTTATTCTGTTATTTATTGTCGCTAAGAATGCTTTTCAATCTCCCATTTATTAAAAGCAAAAATTTCTTGTGGTGATGAGTGGTGTGTCGTCCTCTCGTCCTCTGATCGGAACCCCTGATATCCCAATTACTGATACCGTTACAGCCAATATTAATAAAAGCCACATCATAATCGATGTCAGATGGCAGACATCACTGAGTGGATGATCGACCGGGAATGATAGTTGCGCCACAAAAACCAAGAACTGTATGTCAACGCGATTGGATTCGAATCCTTAATTAGGAAAGAATAAGTACTTATTCAGCCTGTGTATTAACGAATGACCGAGGACCACAATTCTAACTGCCATGATTGAAAGAATTTACGTTATACGTACTCGCAGTAGATAAATCAGATACGAACGTAAAAATAGCGGTGTAAATAACAACTAACCTCCTTATTGATCCAAAAATCCTTGTCGGATGATAGAACTTTCTAATCAAATAGAACTTTTTAATAAAACATAAGTGTCTAGGAAACTCAGACGGACTGAATCGCCACGAGGTTACTCAGTGAGCGGAGTTCAACAAGTGATAAGACACGTGTTTGATCACGTGATAGATAAACTACGCTGGCTCTCATAAAACATTTTTTTCCTTACGTAAATAAAATTCCTTTAATTGTAAAATGATGTTTTTCAAATTTTTTTTATTCATCACATCAATACACATGGTAGTCTACTGAGCAGATGATAGTTTAGTTATTTGAGAAATACCTTGTGTTTATATTGTATATTTATCCGCTATAAAGTTCCGATAAACAATTGGTCGTTAAGGATCATTATCAGACGGTCGCGACGCTTTACTATATAAAACTGCGAGGGACGAAGAAAATCTGTCGAAGGGTTTAGATGCTAGGGCACGGAAACCACTTCGGACAGACGAACGGACGACGAAGTGAATACAGTATGCCCCCCACAACGCGTTGAAGAATATCTAATCGAAGAAATGATGATTGATGATAATTTAGAATAAGAAACAATCCCTAAATAAGTTATTAAATCAAAAACCAGTAAACTTAAATCAACGGAAGTTCAAACTGAAAAACTTTTGCTGAATGGATTAATGGATGCAACATTTGAAAAAAATGAAGATTTAGATATATAATTTTCTGATAAAGCAATTAGAGAAATAATTAGTATACGAAATGAAGCTGATAAAATTGCGCACAATAAAATGATTGGAGATCAAAATATTAATATAAAAAATTAGCAAAATATTTATGGGAACTATCTTAAAAATCTACTGCAGCTTTACCTGGAGTTATAGCATCAATTGTTAGTTTTATATTGAAATCTGCTGGAAATATTATTAGTTTTGCTGCTGAAAATATAATTTCATTTTTAATTACAGGTGTAAGTGCAATTATTTTTGGATTAGTAAATATGATAATAAATAAATAAGTAATTTATTTTCTTAATAAATGGTGAATGGAAAATATATAGATCCTTCTAATGCAATTAAAGCAGAACGTTGTCATCGCATGATTACTCATAATCCTTCAAATTATAATCCTAACGAAACTTAATATGTTAGAATTCCTAGATTAAATCGAAATACTTCTTACGTTCCCAAAAGGATTTATTTATCAGCTGATATATAATTAACTGGTAATAATAATAATAATGTTGTAGATAATGTTGGTAGATATTTGATACAAAAATTTATATAAATTTGGTCAGAAACTGTTATTACATTAGATGATTTTAATTTATTGCTAATAATGCAATAGGAACCAATGCCGTGGATAATTTAATCAAAAAGATCTATGGTAGCAAACATGAAATTCCATTAGACTTTGAATTGATGAATAATAATGCACCTTTATATAAATATGTTATTCAAGAAGATATAACATTTGAAATAACTTTTGCACCTGTAAATGAAATTGCATATCTAGTGTTATTAAAGATTTGGGTTATGAGGTAACAAATATATGTTTAAAATATGATACTTTAACTAATGAAAATATTGCGAGCACAATTCAAATTCGACATAATCAAGGATTTTCATTATCATATTATTATATAGATAAATTTAAAACTACCTATTAATGCAAGTGACGAAATAATTAATGAAAATATTAACCTTCCTAGAAGATCAATTACAAAAAATATATTCTAATGGCGCAATAAATGTTGATATTTATTATAATCCTGAGATATTAAAAACAGAAATAACAATTGAAGGTATTGCAAATAAAATATTTTGTCAAGGGATGAGAATGATAGATCAATGGATAGAAATTTAAAAAAGAAACTTTTTATGAATGAAAAAATAAAATCATCTGAAAATTGTAATATTAAACAAATTGATTATTTTACTGGTAAAAAATTTGCATTATGGTTAGATTTTAGAACCAGTGAAGATAATTCATCACATGATTCCGGTAAAAAATTTGAAAATACAAAAGATGGAATACAATTATTTATGAAAAAGAAAAAAGGAATCAATAATTATAAAATGCATATTTACATTATTTCTGATGCGCAATTAAATATAACAAATTTATGGTGGAAAATAATTTGATAATTCATTTGTTCATAGTCTCTTTAGATAACGATAATATTAAATATATTTCAACAAAATCGAACAAAAAAGGAGCAGATGTTGAATGATTTAATAGAACATTAAGAACAAGAATGTGGAAATATTTTACAGCAAATACTTTTAAATGGATTGATATTTTACCAAAATTAATAGAAGGTTATAATCATTCTAATCATTCATCTATTGGAATGAAACCTATTGAAGCGAGTTAACCTGAAAATGCTAAAATTGTTTGGAATGATTTATATGGCGCATTTCTTATAGATGATTTTGGTGAACCTAGATATAAAGTTGGTCAAAATGTTAGAATTTCTAAATATAACAAGGCAATTCGATACTACGTATCTATGTCCCCCGCGATAGCCAGTAGGGAATTAATGACCCCCGAAGACACTAATCTTTGGTATAGAAAAATAATGAGTGTATCCAGGGATAACAATGCTATGAAATATCATTTTCCTGCTATGAATGGTTATTCAAGAGTTGAGTATACGGGTTTTAGGCAAAAGACGTCTACCAACCTTGACCTTTGACCCTAGAACTCTAAAATCACTAATGCACATCCTCTCCCCAGGGGTAATTATACTATGAAATAGCATTGTTCTGTTATCAATGGTTCTTCTTGGATCGTGTTTACAAGGTTTCATATGAATGATATCTAGTGACCTTGACCTTTTCCCCCAAAATCAATAGGGCACATCCTCTCCCTAGGGGTAGTCATGCGATGTAATATCATTGTATTGCTATCAAAAGTTCTTTCTGAATCACATTCACGACACAAGGTTTCACATGAATGACCTGAAGTGACCTTGACCTTTGTTCCTTGGAGCCCAGAATCAATAGGGCACATCCTCTCCCTAGGGGTAATCATACTACGTAATATCATGGTCCTGCTATCAACGGTTCTTCTTGAATGACGTTCACAAGGTTTCACATGAATGACCTGTAGTGACCTTGACCTTTGGTACTTGGACCCCAAAATCAATGGGGCACATCCTCTCCCTAGGGGTAATCATACTACGTAATATCATGGTCCTGCTATCAACGGTTCTAATTGAATGACGGTCACAAGGTTTCACATGAATGACCTGTAGTTACCTTGACCTTTGGTCCTTGGACCCCAAAATCAATGGGGCACATCCTCTCGCTAGGAGTAATCATACTACGTAATATCATGGTCCTGCTATCAATGGTTCGTCTTGAATGACGTTCACAAGCTTTCACATGAATGACCTGGTGTGACCTTGATCTTTGGTACTTGGACCCAAAAATCAATAGGGCACATCCTCTCCCTAGGGGCAATCATACTACGTAATATTATGGTCCTGCTATCAACGGTTCTTTTTGAATCACGTTCACAAGGTTTCATATGAATGAACTATAGTGACCTTGACCTTTGGTCCTTGGACCCCAAAATCAATAGGGCACATCCTCTCCCTAGGGGTAATCATACTACGTAATATCATAGTCCTGCTATCAACGGTTCTTCTTGAATCGCGTTCACAAAGTTGCGGACGGACGGACAAAAAGATATTTGATAAAGGATATGATCGAAATCCAACAAGGGAATCATATAAAATAAAAAAGTAATAGCAACAGAACCATGCGTCTATAAATAAGAAGATTAAGATGGTGAAGAAGTTGATGGGTATTTCATGAAGAATTAAATTTAACTACTGAAAAACTAGAACAAGAATATAAAATTGAAAAAGTATTAAAAACACAAACTGTTAAAAGAAAAAGATTTTCTTTAGTAAAATGGGTTGGATGGCCGATGAATCTAATGAATGGATATTATCAAGTTAAATTAAAAATATATAAATGAAAAAGGAATTATTTATATTTGAACCTCTAGTATGTTAATTTCTGGTGTAACAAATTGTGGAAAAACTTATTTCATTTTGAATTTATTAGAAACTGTTTATAAAAACTATTTTGATAATATAATATCATTTTGTCCAACGAATATAATCAAACTTATAATAGAAATATCACTAGAAGTAATAGATTTATTGTATCAGATCCTAAAAAAGTTAAAGAAAATTTAGATAATTGTATTAAAATAGCAACTGGTATCTATAAAGGTTCTAATACATTATTTATCATCGGTGATTGTGCAAATTTCTGGACGTATCGGCCCCACTCCGCGCGGTTGCGCCACCGTGCGGGATTTACGCGAAGCAGCAAACACAAACATGGCCACTCTCTCAATTTTCAATGATAGAAATAGTGTGTGCATTTCAAATATTTCGGCTGTGAAACAAAAACCAAATGAAATTCAACAAAAAATAGATAAAAGCAATAATAATTCAACTAGGTTGTAAAACCTTGCGTATTTTTAGTTACTGATCCACCTCTCACGGGACAGTATTCAAAATCGGGTCCTCTCACGGGACTGTATGTTGAACCGGGTCCTCTCACGAGACAGTGTGTTGAATCGGGTCCTCTCACTGGACGGTATTTTGAATCAGATCCTCTCACGGGACAGCATCTTGAATGGGGTTCCCCTACGGGACATTATCTAAAATCGGGTCCTCTCAAGGGTCAGTGTGGTTGAATCGGGTCCTCTCACGGGACTTCATTTAAAATCGAGTCTTCTCACAGGACAGTAAGTTGAATTGGTTCCTCTCACGGGACAGTATTTAAAATCGGGACCGCTCACGGGACAGTGTGTTGAATCGGGTCCTCTCACGGGACAATACAAGTAATCCGGATCGTCTTACGGGACAGTATGTTGAATCGGGTCCTCTCACGGGACTGTATTTAAAATCGGGTCCTCTCACGGGACAGTTTGTTGAACCGGGTCCTCTCACATGACATTATTTAAAATCGACTCGATTTTAAATACTGTCCCGTGTCCCGTAAGTTGAATCGGGTCCTCTCACGGGACAGTAAGTTGAATCGGGGCCTCTCACTGGATGGTATTTGGAATCGGGTCCTCTCATGGGACAGCATCTTGAATCGGGTCCTCTCATGGGATAGTATTTTGAATCGGGTCCTCTCACGGGACAGTGTGACGAACCGGGTCCTCTCACGGGACAATCAGTTGAATCGGGTCCTCTCACTGGACGGTATTTTAAATCGGGTCCTCTAACGGGACAGTGTGTTGAATCGGGTCCTCTCACGGGACAGCATCTTGACTTGGGTCCTCTCACGGGGCGGTATCTAAAATCGAGTCCTCTCACGGGACAGAGTGTTGAATCGGGTCCTCTTACGGGACTGTATTTAAAATCGAGACCTCTCACGGGACAGTTTGTTGAATCGGGCCCTCTCACGGGACAGTAAGTTGATTCGGGTCCTCTCACGGGAAAGTGCATGTTGAACCGGGTCTTCTCACGGGACAGTGTTTTGAATCGGGTCCTCTCACGGCACAGCATCTTGAATCGGGTCCTCTCACGGGGCAGTATTTAAAATCGGGACCTCTCACGGGACAGTATCAACTTGAATCGGGCCCCTTTTTCAATATCCTGCGTGAAAACGGGAATTCAATCCCCCATTGTCCCCCTGGCCCAGCAAGTGAAATTAGAAATTATCGGTAGGCCTTCTTCTATTTATAAATGAAATCAAAATGGGAAATGTAATAATTACAATCGATAGGAATTTATTTATTCATAATCGTAAAAGCGCAAAATACATAAGAATAATGTGACTCGAAACCGCTAGCATTGGAATCGACGTTTCATGTAAAAATTCTACATTTGTCCCGTGAGAGGACCCATGTCCCGTCACAGGCCCGGGCCGGGTCCTCTCACGGGACGCTGCAGTTTAACTCATATGGTTTCAGTCACGAGTAGGCCTGCCGTACCACTGCTCTAGAAATACATATTCTGGCACTGTGAATTACTGCCAATTAATCCAATGGCTACTAATAGTTGGAATAAGGAGCGACTGCAGTTTAGGTGTCCCTAATGGTTATGTACCTAACCTTACCATAACACTATCCTTTAATAACACTAGCGCCACCCAGTGGATAGGTGACTCAAACAGCAGTTAGACCTGGAATAACACTGATATTCAAACACTTTGATATTTATAAATGGCGACGCTATGTTGTAGGGAATAACTGAAACATTATTTTGAGTTTGAATTTTCAGCTGCGTCTAATGTTTTGCGAGAACGGAGTTACAATTTGAAGTTACTATGAAAATGAGAAGAGTCGGCGCTTTTTTTTACTACGACTTTCGATCCATTTTACCAGCATTGGCATGACGTCATAGACGTCAACCAATGCTAACAATATCTATAATCAGTGAAATGTAATTTAAAAGAACACTATGATGAAAATAAACAACGGACCGTTACATAGGCAAAAAAATCATCTTTCTAAAAAGGGGCGTTCGTTCGAACGGGCGAACCCCCCTAGCTACGGGCTTGCGACAAGGATCGTTTTCGATAGAGCACACCTCTTTAGAGTCGCTCTACAATATACGCACCGTATCAACTGGCCGACCAGCACGAAAGAAAAACTTTCTGCTGATCGTGGAATCGGACGAGAATAAAGCATTGTAGGGCATTATGCTGTAAATTACGTAGTTATTCAGGTGATCTACTGCTAATGCTAGGTTAAATAGCTCTTTCCTATCCTATGAGCCACTTCAGACAAAACTGGAATAATTCTATAGTAAATTGATTTTCGGCAACTGATCTGATATCCACGTTAAGCGGCTTAATTTTATTTGGATATTTAACTGAAAAATGTGTTTTTTTCTGCGGGGAATGTTGCCACGAGAAATGGGTAAAAGATGAAAAAGCACTATTTCTTTTCCCTTACCCTTGGTAAAAGATAACACAGACTCTAAAAAGAAATTCGTTTTTCCCTTTGTCTATCAAAGATTTTCTCCAAAAGTCCAAAAATCTAAGCAATTAAAAAGCGCCAAGATTATTAGTATTATCATATCATATTCACATAATACTCTCAACTCGTCATGCATTGAGATGGGCTTAAGTAGTTATGTTCTTCCCGATTACAGTATACACACAGGTTGTGGGGAGTGCATTGAGTGCAAATATATTAATATTTCCGATATAATAAGAGTAATAAATAGGGCTGCAAAGTAGCGATAACGGGTTTACTGCACAGCTGTGACACGAGATCCTTTCTGGAAGGATCTATATTTCAATAGCTGATAAATTTTGATTGCCATCTTTTGATGATGAGCAAAAATCACATTTGCAGTGAAACCTTAGCGTATGCCGGCTTAAGAAATGTTTTCGGGACCAGCCCAATTTTCCCGTTAGACTCGGCCGTCCACCACAAATGTGCGTCATTCATTCTATTCGTTACTTTAATTCTTTCTCCCCTCTTGAAATTTAGCTCGTCATCACGAGTCGCCTGTGAATCCCATCTCGCTAAATAAAATTCATCGATTTCATTCCCTTTGAATTGGACGAGTGTCGGCGTTTTGACTGGTGCTGGTTGCGGGAAGTTGAATACCCGACTGGACGACTGTTGTGCGTCTGGGATGACTGAAATGCCGTCGTCGTATAGCTCCTCTGCCTCATCCAAAGTTGATGATGTTGTAGTAACGCCCTATTTAAAGACCAGACAAAGAAATATTCCATTTAGACAAGTTTTTTCATTGAGTACATTAGACCAAAAATAGATCGTTTCTCATTTTAGGCATGGTGCGAAATCTGGCTTAGATACCCGGTAAAATAAAATCCTGCCAACCGGGGTGACTGAAAATGAGCTCTTTGTTGATAAGTTATAAAATGAAACCCACTTTTAAAAACAAAGAAAGCTTGCTTCCAAACATTTTTATGCAAAATAAAATGTTGTCTGCCTGGTCAATATTTCTAAAAGAAAAATCAAATGAAAATGAACACCTGCCTGCCTGGTAATATTCAGAGAATTTGGAAATGAGAAACAATTACTATTTTTGGCCCTACATCGCTATTTCCTCGTCAATTAACCGTCCAAATATAGTCGTTGGTCCTATAGATTCGTGGGATCAGTTAGGCTCAACCCGTTATTTAGGCCTCTCTTACTTAGTCAAGGTAAGTAGCCATCTTGTTATTCCCTTGATTTGTATGAGGGTTTTCTGTTGTGCTTGCAACTGCAGAGCCGGATTCATCCGCAATAGTTATCATCAGATGTCACGATAAAAAACAAAACGACATCTACCATGCTTAAGAACTATTCTACTCGGCACAGGGGATGTCACATCTGAGAGTGAATGAATAAGATAAGGTAATCATCTAACCGCTCTAATGTAACCATCCAACAAAGAGTGCATTGGACCGAAGAAAACAACTGTACCTATGAAATGTATTAAACTACACTCATAACTGTATTCACCTACTAGGCCTATCCAACATCCATAAACTGACATTTGAAATACACTTTGCTATCTTCCTGACACTGCAGTGTTTAATATACTTCTTTCAATAAATATCAGACATATGGCTGAAACTAAAGACGTACTTTGATGATGTTAGTATCTGCAGCCACCGATGGGTGTGTTGGCTGCCTTGCCGGTAAAGGAAGCTGCTGTAAACTTTCTCCGTCGTCATAGAGATTGTCCTTAGTATCGGATGGGGTGGGGGTCACGGGGTCTAATACATGATCACCAAATAAACCAGTTTCGGCGTCATCGTAGATTTGTTCCAGACTCATGCCAACAACAGGCGGTCGACTGGGTGGCTTGAAGGAAGGGGGCGCTGGTACGGCAGAATCTATGTCTATATCGTCATAAATTTCTCCTCCATCATCATCTGTAATGACAAAAAATGAAAACATTTAGAGTATATTCAGAGGCCATTGGACGGTGTTGAAACGTACACGGACAATAGACTAGTGCATTGAAATGGTAAAACATTGTAGCTACAAAATAATGTGTTATATCAAAATATTCGATGGCCTAACGCATAGAGGGTCCAGGTTTTTAGGGTCCTCTAAATATACACAAGGAGAAACCATGCTATTTCACTATATAGGGAAAAACATTAGAAAATTATCTTTTTTCGTAATAACCGTTTTTAAAATGGAAAAGAAAAATAATTTGTTTCATTATTATTTGAGTTTATTTGAGCAAAACAGCGATAACGGGTTTTCTTCAAAGCCGCACCATGCCATTCAAAATGAAGGGAATTGTAGAAAATTAAAATTTTGAATTTTTACCGAAAAATAAACGTATGAAAATGGGCTGCTAACTAGTGCGCATCGCTTGAGAATTACAATAAAGGACCAATGGTCCGGTGGCACGCCAAACCATAGTGTGAAGTAAAAAATCTGTCATGTATAGGCTACTAGTACGAAAAAATTTATTTCATCGAAAATTAGATAAGAAAAATATATCGAAAAGGACTTAATTTTGGTCAGTGATAACTGACTTTTTAACGAGTATGAAATATTCGAAAAATTGATTTTGGGAATTTTTGTCTCAACAAGTTAATATACATAATTCAAATACATTCATAGAATGACATATAAAACAACTAAAACTATGAGTGACCCGGCAAAGCGAGAGCCTGGGTGTCATCGGAGGTTTTTCATCATACGGCTAAATTAGGACGGAAGCTCCCAATTCTATGCAAATATGAGGCCAGCGCCGGTTACTGACGAAATAAAGTTTATCGACTGACATGGTTTTTAATAATTTCACGATAGGATTGCTTTAAGTAGGCAGGCAAGCTTACATCTTCGCTCAGAATCGTTGTTACGCGCGACCTGCACCTTTGCGCGCGTTATCTATAACTGATACATACACGCAGTGAATACGAGTTAATAAGGCGACATTGCCTACGTGACTGTACACGACTGTTTTCAACGCGAACGCTCATCACGTTACCTTATGCACGGGATTTCAAAACTAGATGAATGATTGAACACATCACACACAATAAATCGTTATATCATACGCCTTGAGTATCAGTATTCGCGCTAGAAATAATTATTATGAACCTCTTCAATTGTGCCGCCATTTTGTTTGGCACCTGCTGATCCATCTCATTTACATATTCAACGAATGCTATGACGTCATGATGGAGTTCAGCCGGGTCAACAGAAATTACATATAACCGAGATTTTGTGGGGTTTCGTCCTTGAAAGTGTAATGATTGGGCATTAAGTCAAGCTGTACAGTCCAAATCCGTGATAAAGTGTTAAGTCCAAATCCGCATTTTAGTGTGACAATGTTGTTTGTTCTCTCTCTTGCTTTGTACAAAATGAATGGTGTGTATCGTTATTTCAGTCCCGGAGTTATTTAGATATATCATAGGCCAGTAGTAGCCTTTCTGAAGGGCCTGACCTACCTAGTCAGCGTTGGGACCCCGATCTTTACAAAAGCAAACTACCGAACAAAGCATCGTATCTTGACAAGATAAAGTTCTTCCGACGCAAAATAGCATTGAATTCTAACATGTGTTATTTTGGACAATTGCATGAAAAAAACGTGCTCAAATAAATCGAATTTTTGACACTTTTTGGTCAATTTCTCAAAAATATGAAACCCACAGCTTTCAACTTTGCGCACCATAAAGAAAAAAAATTATGAAATAATATGTCAAAGTCGAAACTTGGGGAAGCGCACAGCCAGTCTTAAGTTTTAAAGAATAAATAGAGGCGAGTGCCCTTCCCAACTCATATAGAATTCACATTGTAAAAAAACATAGGTTTTGCGGGGGCACCTGTGTTCGGCGTGGTCCGTGGCCAAAGAAAATCACCCAAAAATATCAAAGATCTATTCGAGCGAAGATTCGCCGTGATCAAATACGTGTATAGAAAAGGAATTCATTTTTGCTAAAAAAAACATGCTTTGGGAGTGTTAATTACAAATTGAAAGCCTTGTTTGTTTTATCTTTCATACGACGATAAATCTTATATGATATTATATACGCACTTATCTGATATTTTTTACGAACAGCTTAAATAGTTTTATATGTTTTACACAAGAACTGTGTTCCCAAGTTCTACATTGTAAAAAATGTAGGTTATGCTGAAGGAAGGCACCCGGTGGCGTGACCAAAGAAAATCACCCAAAATATGCTAGATCTTCGAGCGAATCAAGGGACCCGTGATTAAAAAAGAAAAAAATCATTTTCTGCGAAAAACAACGTGGGAGTTTGGGAATGTTGATTACATATTGAGAGCCTATTGTTTTATCGATTACACGAAAACAAAATTTTCTGCAGTTAAAAAACGTCAGATTTCTACATTAAATCTCATGGCTTCAATAGTTTTATTTGTTTTACACTAACGATTTGTTCCTAAGTATTACAACGGGTCGCATGTGTACGGAATTAATGGAACAACGGTATTTTAGGCACGGATTTCAGCGTATACGTATTTTACTCGAAGCGGAAAAGGTGAATAACGTTTGCAAAACGGGAGTAAAAAACACATAAAGATACGATATGTTAAAAAACGCACGGCATTTTACTCCCAGGGATTGGCAAAATTTTGAGTTGATTAGCAAAATTTGAGTTGATTATTCAGTACTTGTGTGGAGCGGGACGGTAATTTTGTAACACGCGGACCGCGCGCGCGCGTTATTCTCCGGGACTCGACCCTTAGTGATGCTGTGAAACCGGCGCGCTTGTTATTCTAAAAAATTCGACCCGTTGCTAAGGGACTGTGCTTTTTGTGGGATTCGAATCCAGTCTTCCAATCGGTTTCTACGGAGAAATACGAACTAAAAATAACATTCTTTGACAATATTTTGAGGATATTTAGCCAATGCCCATGTGTCCCGGATGTAAACTAGGGGCAAATTCAAATGTTCTATATTTCTCCATACCGTCCATCTCAAAAAGTGTAGTTTACATCCGGGACACATGGGCATTGGCTAAATCGCGGCAACGAAAATGACGGTCACGGACGGACTTTCGTCGAAACTTGCGGGCCGCGTCGCGCGGGTAGTTTAAATACGTGAATGAAGGATAACAAAATGATTGTGTGTAATTTTCAGAATATTTACCAAGAATATCCTCAAAATATTGTCAAAAAATGTTATTTTTAGTTCGTATTTCTCCGTAGAAACCGATTGGAAGGACGGTATGGAGAAATATAGAACATTTGAATTTGCCTCATAATTTGCTTAATCCGTTCAATTCGCCCATTAATAGTGAAATTACAGGCTACTGAAATTGCGTTTGAGTGTGCTAAAATAGCTTTGAGCGTAGTGTATTAAGTATACGAACGATTATCGATCGACCAGACCGTTGACATAGCCAAAAATGGGCACGGCGAGCTTTCAAAATATCGTCAGGGTAAATCATTTTTTAGAAGGCTTAATCTGTAAGTTTATCGTCAAGAAATGGGTCACATCTACGAAAGAAGAAATAAACTTTGGGCAACAGATCATGCTAGGCGGTAAAGGATCCAGAATGTGTGGGTTTCCTAAAAAATTTCAACACAACAAACAATTGTAAAAACAATAGTAAATTAAAGAGGATTTTTCCGACTTCCAATCTGAATGTCGGTCCAAAGAGGGTTGAAAGGAATTAAATGTGAGAAATCAAAATTAAATTCATAAGGAATAAAGGAAAGAATATCATCAACGCATTGTATTGTAACCAAGGTTAGTGTAATGAGGTAGTAATTCAGTTTCAATGTGTGCAAGGAATGAATTCTATAAAATGGGAATAAGCTGGTTTCCCAAAAACCTGTTCATAATATGAATTATTACAACTGCAGAAGGAGTTCTGAGTGCAAATTTCAATTAATTCACTAATACAATCAGTAGGAATGTCAAAATTTAAATCTGAAGATGGTAGTTTACGTTCAAGAAAATCCAAGTAGCATCAAACGGAATCAATCTAGCGTTATAATGTTTCTTTACCATCCCAGTAAATCTTGTTTGTGCCGTAAGTGAGAGGATAAAGAACCAAGAACCTCGTGATACCTTTTAGCCAGAAATTTGGATAAGCGACAATATAAGAGGGTGAATTAGAATTCGATACAATGGGACGGAGGGGAACTTTTTTTCATACGTTTCAGGCAGTCTATAGATATATGGTATAGACGGGTTAAGAATTTCGAAATTTTCTCTAGAGTCCAGAAACCGTTGAATAATGCCACAAAGACTCTTGTTGAATGAAGCTTGCATACGAGAGAGGGCATAGAATTTGAATTGTTTATACACATTACCATCATCAAGGGTGACCATTTTTCGTTATAATCGCAAATATCTAAGAGAAAACTTTTGCCACCTTTATCGGCTTTAGAAATATGAAAAGTGTCCAATTTTGAATTCAGAAAAATTCTGAGTAATAATTCTGGTTGAGTTATCGTGGAATCAAACAAGAGCATGGGGCTTGACGCGGCAGCTTCACAAATGATAAAATATGGCCCATAGACCTGTCTTTCAATTAATTTACTATTCCAGATGCTTGCGGTCCCATTTTCAAACTTGTTTTTTATCAATTGTGATTGATAAAAACATTACTTTCTTCAACTTACGTCGTTTTTAGAGGACGTTAAAAGGATGATCTGTGTTCCATATAATGAAAGCATAACGTGTCTCCAATTGAACCAAGAAATGTTCATAGAAATCCGTCAATTGACACTGCGAAGCGCTCTTTTGCTATATAACATGTAGTAATCAGGCTCAACACGGCATCACGATTTATCATGAATATACGTGGTAGTGGGTTCCCCCAATGACTCAAATAGATACCCTCCTTCAGTGGTTACTGATAATTACGGCCGTTAGAATTTTTTAAATTCACTGCTATTCAGGTTCAAGTCCAGTATAGCGTGGAATAGTTCCCCGCTCAAAGATACATTTTTAGAAAAGGAGTAATTCGGCTACGTACTTTTCAAGACAAACCGACAAACCGACAAACCGACATACCGACAAACCGACGAACCGACGAACCGACGAACCGACGAACCGACATACTCGTATTCCCTCGATCCAGCCACGGGTAATCCACGGAAAAACCCTGTCCCTCGATCCGAGCCACATTATATAAGGGTAATCCACGCAACCACGCAGCCTCTCGATCCCAGCCACTTTATATAAGGGTAATCCACGCAACCACGCAGCCCCTCGATCCTAGCCACTTTATATGAGGGAAATCGGCGGGTAATCCACGCATATACCCAGCCCCTCGATCCTAGCCACTTTATATGAGGGTAATCGGCGGGTAATCCACGCATATACCCAGCCCCTCGATCCCAGCCACTTTATATAAGGGTAATTCATGCACCACACAGCCCCTCGATCCCAGCCAATTTATACAAGGGTAATCCAGGTACATACCCAGCCCCTCGATCCCAGCCACTTAACATAAGGGTAATCCACGCATACACGCAGCCCCTCGATCCCAGCCACTTTATATAAGGGTAATCCACGCAAGGATTTGTCGGTTCGTCGGTTTGCCGGTATGTCGGTTTGTCGGTTCGTCGGTATGTCGGTTTATCGGTATGTCGGTTTGTCGGTTTGTCGGTATGTCGGTATGTCGGTTTGTCGGTTCGTCGGTTTGTCGGTTCGTCGGTTTGTCGGTTCGTCGGTTTGTCGGTATGTCGGTATGTTCGCACGTCCCTATGGCGTAATGTCGTAAGATTCAATCAGTCCAATATTGGCGGATTAATTCCAAATACCGTTCCAATGTGATAAGTCTCTGCTGGAACTATTTAATGCTATAATGGACTTGAGCCGCTATTCACTACATTCACTACTAGCTAGCAATGGACCCTGTTTATCACAAAGGCCAAAATGCTAAAATAATAACATGATTTTTAGAAGTCAACAAATTTGTTTAGTTGTATGAACTAATTTGTATATTAGCATATTTACTCACACCAGGTTTTCTAATATATTTAATAAAATGGTTGAATTACACGCGCAAAAGGGATGCTAGAATGAGTTTCCAAAATGTACGCCCTCTAGTGGTTAGAATAGGAACTAATTATGTGAGGGGTTCGTTGTATTTTATACCCAGGTACATGTGTATCAATTTTCATAGATATCCCTTAATTCACTTAGTAGATATCAATGAAAATGCATTTCCAGCAACTTATAGGTGGCGCTACTGGAAACTGGAGAACCATGTGAGATACCAGCTTAGACCATACATCAATACAAGTGTCTTGTAAAGGGCCACTGGCCGCACATTGCAACCACTATTCTATCACCAATGGTTATAGGGAGCAAAAATCGTTGTTTTCACAGTCCCCCGGTGGCGGTAGTATAACCTAAACATAGAAGTTGGCAAATTACACACAGGTCTTCGTAATTATACCAAGTTTTGTGATTTTCGAAATAAACATACCACATTGAAATGAATTTTCAAAATTAACGCTCCCTAGTGGTTAGAATAGGAACTAATAATGTGAGGGGTTGGTTGTATTAAGTAACCAGGTACATGTGTATCAATTTTTATAGAAATCCATTAATATGCTTAGTCGATATACATGAAAATGCGTTTTCCAGCATTGAATAGATGGCGCTACTGGGGAACCATATGAGTTACATAGTTATACCATACATCAATAGAAGCGTCTTGTCAAGGGCTACTGACTACTCACTGCAACCACAATTCCATCTCCAACGGTTATGGAGCCAGGAGCAAACGTCTCATCTAAACAATTTGGGGGCCATTTTCAAGCCCATAGAGCCCAAATGGTTAATCACAGACAGGGCGTGCCATTGACTTTTTTTAACCTCTGGGCTGTCATGAACAACTTTCGTGCTCGCCTGAAGCTGAAAACTCAAAGACAAAAATTTTTCTCACACAGCACTTTTTCCATGTCAGAATTTTCAAAAGTAAAACACCCCTGGTATGGATCGGAGTCCCCAATCAAAGATCCCTTAGACTTACCTGAAGGTACCTGCCTTACGTACATCTTACGTAAGTTTCAAGTAAATCCATTGAGGAATATTCTTGTTACTACCCTAGCAGAGTATTGTTTCATATATAGCATGCCTTTACTTGTGGATACGGCAAGGCTATAAAAATTGTATTCACATGAGAATGACCTCATTTAGCACGCGAAGCATTCGACATACGTAAAATACCACTACTATGTTCATTTTACTGATTTAACTATGTCATCCACAACTGAGCCACGCAGTACACTCTGTCAGTACACGTATTCTTTTCGACATTCTTGTCGCAGGATTTATTCATAATGAATCACTAAACGATAATTCGAAATGGTCAGACGCTGAGTTATATTTCTGTCAGAATCTAAAATTACGTTTATATGCAGTTAGTGGTCGAATCTGAGAGGAGTTATATTTCATGAAAAATTTGTGGCTGGAAAGTGGAAAAGAAATAATAATAATAAATATAGCTGCAAAGCAGCGATAACGGGTTTCTGCCTTGCTGGATGAGGAACGCCACCTAGGGGTCAGCTGATAACATGGCTATGTTGATTCACATGGGATACTACACGAAAAGTTCTATTGTACCAAGGTTAGGGGAAATGACACCGAGAATAACGAAGATACGGTACTTTTACCATGCCCTGCGAGTGGCCGGTAATTTGCCAGTTAGCATACTACTGAATTACAATCGAAAAACTGATGCTAGAATGAATTTTCAACATTAACGCCCCCTAGTGGTTAGAATAGGAACTCATTGTGTTAGGGATTCGTTGTATCTTATATCCAGGTACATGTATATCAATTGTCATAGAAATCCCATTATCCGCTTAGTAGATATTTAAAAAAATGTATTTCCAGCAAAATGTAGGTGGCGCTCCTGAAGAACCATATAGGTTACCTACTTAAACCATACATAAATCCAAGTATCTTGAAAAGGGCTACTAACCACACATTGCAACCTCGATTCTATCGCCAACGGTTAAGGACCTAGGAGCAAAAATCGTTGTTTTCACAGTCCCTTGGTGGCAGTTGTATGAACTATTTATGCAGGATGGCATATTACACACATGTCTTTGTACTTATACCAAGTTTTGTGATTTTCGCAATAAACAGACCGCATTAAATGCGAAAAATGGATGCTGAAATCGATTTTTCAAAATTTACGCCCCCTAGTGGTTAAAATGGGAACTAATCATATGAGGGGTTCGTTTCGTTTTGTAACCAGGTACATGTGTATCAATTTTTATAGAAATCCATTGATACCCTTAGTCGATATAGATGAAAACGCGTTTTCCAGCGTCTTATAGGTGGCGCTACTGGAGAACCATATGAGTTACATAGTTATACCATGCATCAATAAAAGCGTCTTCGCAAGGGCTACTGATCACTCGTTGCAACCACGATTCTATCTCCAACGGTAAAGGAGCTAGGAGCAAAAATCTCATCAAAAAATTTGGGGGCCTATTTTCGAGCCCGTAGAGCCCAAACGGTTAATCGTAGATAGGGCGTGCCATTGACTTTTTTAACCTCCAGGCTGTTATGAACAACTTTCGTGCTCGCCCGAAGCTGAAAAGTCTAAGACAAAAAATTTTGTGACACAGTAACTTTTCGATGTCAGAATTTTCAAATGTAAAACACCCCCGGTTGGTGAACGGGGTCCCAAATCAAAGATCCCTTCGACTTACCTCAAGCTACCTGTGTTCCGTACATCTCACGAAAGTTTCGAGTAAATCCGTCAAGGAATATTGTAATGCTAGCAGAAGAATATAGTCATCCAGGCTCTCGCGTTATCGATAGCTCTATCCAGGGAAGTTACTGCAAGGATGCTATTGCTTGTACGTACGTATATGCGGCACAAACGAGGCTATAAAAATTCCTCAGTTGCGTTCACTCGAGAATGTCCCATTTCAACGGCAAAACAATCGACTCGTAGAGTGATAAAAATACTTTTTACTACTGATCTAGAACAGGGCTCTCCATCACTGCATATACGGATACGCACACAAATACACGCACTGTCGCACTGTGGGAATAAGACACGTAGGCAATACACATACGTAGATGGATACTGTTTGAATCGGGCTTAAATTTTCGATGTTTAGGGGCTCACAGTGAGTAAACCGTGCAATTCTAATTAATATTATATACAGTACTTGTCAATGCAGCCTAGTACTTGTGATACAGAATGGTTTCGCCGACTGAAAGTAAGTTGCAGTTGTTTAAATCCTTTCAATAAGATCCAGTGTGAAAAAGAATATAATAATAATAATAATGATAATAATCAGCAGGAATACAATAGGGTTTCTGCGAAGGCAGCAGAAACCCTAATAACAATAGCCCCAAGGGGCACTATGGCCAGCCTGTCAGCTTTTTATAAAATGGCAAACGATGCATTTTGTAGGTTAAATTTGTCCAAATACACTCCCAGCTCATGGACTAGTCAATCCCAGGCTAATAATTTACACAATTCAATCGTGTTTTCATAAGTAGCACAGACAGCGACTGGAGCTTGCAGGAACAAATACCTCAGATAAATCTTTTCCCTTGGTCTTATTTATTGATTTGAATGCGGAATAGAATTGGATTTTCTGAAATTAGCTCAATAAAACAAAATTGAATTGGATTTGCTGTTCAATTATCAAAGAATACTACGATTTGTATTTGACAATTTGTACACGATCGCTCAAATAATCTTCTAACCATTTGTGGGGAATACCTCTAATTCCGTATGAATTTGATTTACGTAACAAAATTTGAGGATTTAACGTATCAAAGGCTTACTTAGATCGAAATAAATTCCAACAGTGGTGTTTCCAGTTTCTAGATTTTGAAAAATATGGTTGGTTATAAGTGTTTAAGCCATTTTATTAGAATATCCCTTTCTAGAACCAAATTGGGAGTTTGTATTAAATTATATTTCTCCATAAATACCACGATTCTTGTATATACAATTCTCTCAAGTAATTTAGATATTGATGGTAGAACTGAGATTGGTCTAATTACGGAATACATGTTGATCACCACTTTTGAATAAAGGAGTAACTAGAGCAGATTTAAAAGGAGTTGGTACTATGCCAATTGACAAGCTACAATTAAAAATATGACTCTGAGGAGCTGAAATCGAATCAATTACTGATTTCAGAACCTTTTGACTAATTCCATCAGCCACATGTGCTTTTGCATTTCATCGCTTTGGCTAGTTTCTCTATTTCGTTACTAGAAGTTAGATACAAAAATAAACTCTGATCGTTCATGTTACTCAAATACTCAGTAAAATGTTTGGGTGAATTAGGATTTTTTTCTGCCAATTGGGGTCCAATTGACACAAAAAAGTCATTGAAAGTATTTGCAACATTTTGATCGTCCTGTATTACTGTAACGCCGTTTTTGAAAGAGTCAGGGTAATTTTTACTTTTTACCTTTGCTCTTGCCTAGAATATTATAAATGTTTTTCCACGTTTGTTTCATACCACTTACTTCATTCAATTGTTTGATGTAATAATTCCTCTTGGCAATACCTAATAGCTTGTTGAATAAATTTCTAAATTTACAATATCTATTTTTTGATTGCTGTGTTTTATGTGATTTGAATCGTTTATACATCAAGTTGCTATGCTTAAGAGATATAAGTAACCGATTAGACATCCAGGGTCGTTGGCGGCTAGAATACCGGGAATTCTTAGCAGTCCTAATTAGAAAAGAATCATCGACTTTAGAAATATTATAGAATCTACTGTATGCAATTTCTGCATCGTTTATATACAACACATAGTGCCAATTGGTTAAAAATCTGTCAGGTTCTATCATTTATAAGTCGATAGTTTTAACCTCCTTTTTAGGAGTTTTTGTTTTATGCTGAAAATTGAAAGAAGTGAACACCATATAATGGTAAGAGAAATCACACACTAAAACACATGATTCACTCTTGTACTGGCGGAGGCTTCCTATAACATTCTTCACAGAGGTTCACACGTGGAGGAAAATAGGCCGCCCAAATAGTTTAAATTATGGTGGCTGATAAGGGCCAAATGCAATAATTTTAACACAGCTTCGATTATGCAAAATGCAAAACGAGAGTTATACAGCAAAAACGAACTGGTCATTTTTGCGTCCTAGCAAAAACGAATTTCACCGCACAAAAACGAAATATTATAGCGCAAAAACGAAAACATTCGTTGTTGCTCTATGATTTTTCGTTTTTCCTACATAATATTCGTTTTTGCACCCTAGCAAAAACGAACTAATGAATTATGTTCTAATGAATTATTTTCATATGACCTCGATTATAGAAAAGAATACAAAACGGAAATCCATAGAGCAAAATCGAAAGTTCATTTTTTTGGGGTGCAAAAACGAAAAATCAAAAAGGAATTTTTTCGTTTTTGCGCTATAATATTTCTTTTTCGCGCAGTAGCAAAAACGACGTTTTTTGCAAGGGCACAAAAACGAATTTTATGGTGCAAAAAACTCATAGAGAAAAAACGAATATTTTCGTTTTTGCGCTCTTATATTTTGTTTTTGCGCCCTAAGGATTTTGTTTTGCTTTTTTCTATAATCGGGGTCGTGTAAAAATTAGTGCATTTGGCCCTTATCAGCCAGCATACTGAATGGCATTTTAGATGGCATTCTATTTTGGCACAAAGCCATTGCAATAGACCGCCCTGCAGGAGCTCTCAGGTAGCGAAGTTGCCGCTAAAAGTGTTGTCCCTCCTTGATGATTCAAACACGGTGTATTTTGTATAGGTTTTAGTTAAATAAATACATTGATTCAATGCTAGCACTGCCATACTTACTAAGTTCGGATACTTAACTAGATAGCCTAATCTATTATATTCGTCAACACGAATATAAGCGAACCACATACCTAGTTGAACAGAATTCTTCCCATCTTACGCGTTTTCATCTTTTTGCCAAATTATCTACTTGATTTTTCAAATCGATTCAGCATCTATTTAAATTATTACTCGAATTGATTCGATAAATCAAGCAAATCACTTGCTCTGCAAATCGTAGCGATTGTAGAAAGCGAAAGGTTTCCAACGGTTTAAGCTTATTCCTCGGAAAATGTTGCATCATCACGACCAAGCTCTTACACCTCTCCGTGAACCAATTTCATTTGTTTCATGATTGATAAAATTTAAATCCCGTAGGTATGACCGAATCCCGTAGGTATGAATTTAGCAATTTATCATTCGTTAACTTCTTGGCAGACTGCCAACAAACTGTCGGAAACGTAGGTAAACTAAAAGGCGAACCATTAGTAAGCTACAGGTATCGACCCACCTTCGTGCATATGAAACGCCAAAAGATCGCTGAAAGCATCTTCAAAGTTTCCCTTGAAAACATCAAAATGTCTAAAATACTAATTTTGGCGAACATTAATGGCTGCGAGTCGACCATCTTAATTTTCATCTGCGTAGGTTTGGGCTGCAGATGTATGGGTATATATATACTTGGACGTAAACCAAATATCAAGACAACCCATTGAAGCGTCTTCAATGCATTCCAAGATAACTGGATTCTGTCTACGGACGGACGGTGGACAAAAGTGAACGACTTAAGTCCCAAGTGGGCTTAGAATGAGATATCGTTTATATGTGTTAATATGAGATATACGTATGATAAAGAAAATGTTTATTCGGTACAAAATCTACATTATATGCATATATATACATATATATTTGATTTTCACAATGGCACCACATATGCTCACGCCTGCTGTGTTATAAAAACAGAAGAGAAACCAGCTTTTCTGGAAAACTTTTCATAAAAGTATTCAATATCAACAATGAACGAGAGAAAATTATTGCTTTAAATAAATAAACCGGTTCTTTAGTATTATTATGAAAATATCTTGGCAATAGAACGAACGACGTAGATTCAGTGCCATAAATTAATCCTCCCTTAAATGCTAATATATGCGCAGAAACTAGACACAGAATTGGCACCACTAGTGACAAACAACAACTCAAAAATAAATTTGGATATTGATAAATCTTAAAAAGTTGAATCATGGGCCATAGTATGAGGGAGGATCACTCCTATCTAGTGTGTGTACAAATTACAGTGCTATACTATAGGATTTCTTTGTTGTTTAATAGCAAAGTTATCTTGCCTCTCTAAGCAGGATAAGCGACAATCGGCAAGTTTCAAATTATCACGCACCATTTTGAGGCGGATTCGTGGGTCCCGAATTGTTGTACAAAAACTTTCATCCAGGTGATGACAATGGCTAACAAATACAAGTAGCATTATATATGTTTGTTTTTAATGGTAAAACGATTATCTAATTTTAAATCATCTATAAAAATAACCAATAATATTTATCAGGCAATGATATGCCAGAAACATATAATTGCGCACATGTACAGCTTACAGATAACTGTTTGTTGCAGAAACCAGGGTCAATGACGGTCATCGGTTAGTGAGTCGCAATCGCTTGGTAATTTTCATCAAAAAGGTCACAAAAAAGTAATTCACATTAACCACTGCAGACATGAACCCGAAACGGATTTTTTTTCGATATGTTTCTATGACTCAGTTCGCTCACAGCAAATAATAAATACCGAAAGAAACCTACTGCTCAACGGTGGTAACCGTTTTATCGCCAGGCATGTGATTTTACGCTGCCGCTAACTGGTAATCGCATACTAATTGCGTTTATTCCTTAGCTTCTCTGACCTTGGAGTAATTATCTTGACGATCTGACCAACATGTTGGTTACGCAAATTATTATCTGTGTCTCGGGTTTCAGAAGACCGCACATGAACAAGCACGAAAATGATTCTTGTTTTGATTTGCCATTTGGAATTTGTCTCTCATACGCTAGGTTTAAGATTGAATTACCAAATCGGTGTTTGGTAGTTTTACATTATCATTGATTTATACACTTAGAAATGTTGGTTGAATTGAAGCGCAAAAGACCACGTACGTAGCTTTGTAGAAAACTGGCTACGCTCAGTTGATGTGATTTCTATCTTATATGCCATCTTTATAATCAAGACCAGGAGCTACGTGTCGGTAGATATTCTGATTTTGTGGACCGGTACTTTTAGCATAGACCGGATCCTCACGGATTCGAGGGGTTGTATGTGTAGCCGGGGCTGGCTTCGGTTTCTTTTGAGGGAACGGTTGACAATTCAATGCTTTTCGCAGATTCCATCTAAACCTTGGATTAACGATGAAATAAAACACTGGTTTACATGCTAATGTGAACATGGCCCACCAGGTGGCACTAACATACACGCCGCTACTGATGTCGTTGGTGGCCTGGTACACTTGCATATAAGTCATCGAAATGAATATCAACCAACAAAGAAGAAAAATTAACCAGGCTACAAATATCGTTACCGCTAAATAATATTCACGCATTCGGTACTTATAAACGTGTTTGTGGTACTCTCGTCCGTCGTAATCTTCATAAGGTCGAAGGGCAACAATCTGACTGTATAATTCATCTTCCGACCAATCATCTTCGTCAACAGCCTTCGTGCCACGCCCTTTACGAACAGGTGATTTCTTGCTGTCAGCCGCCAGGTTGCCACCGTAACTCTCAGCTTGCGCCGCCAATGCTGAGTCGTCCCATGGCGCTACCTTTGCGGTCAGCTGGCGATATTTGGTCGCGATCATCGGCCAAACTATAATCATGAACAAAAACGGCACACAAAACGTGTAGAAAAACATGGCATTTAGATGTGAAGGCATTTTTGGATTGTTGAAGTTGCACTGGAGTTGACGCGGGTAGTAAGTAGGAGTGCCCCAACCCATCAGCGGAAAGAGTGCGCAAACAAGTTCAAAAATCCAATGTCCCACGATCATCATGATGACCACTATATCGTTGTAAAACACTTTCGAGTGCAGATTCGGATTCCAGAATTTTAAGCACCGTTCTAGCGTTAGGATGACGAACGTGTGGCTGTTCAGTGTTTGATGAAAGGTCCACGTGATCACCTGAGTTTGACACAATCCGACATCGGTGTACAAATAGTCGAAACCGAGCGCAGCTATTACTGTTGGGAGACACCAGATGACTACACCAATAATGTCGGAGGTAGCCAAACTGATAAGGAAGTACATAACAGGGACCTGAAGGCGCTTTCTTTTGGCAAACATCGAGATTAAGAAACTGTTCAACAACAAACTGGGAATAACTACGAAGCAGATTAATGTCCCGGCTATAGCAGCATTGGTTGGCTGATCGTAAACTCCCGCCATCGTTGTTCTCAAAAACACTAATTTCGTTTTCGAGTGTGAAGGAATTCAAGTCCAACTCTAGCCGACTAAAACTTCTGTGAACTTTAGTGTTTAAGTTGAGTTAAGATATATTTCAACGTATCTCGGAAATCACGATGTATGACAAATAATCGATAGACGTCACACGAATTATCGTTTGTTATCAAGTTCAGAATTTCCCAATTTCATCACCACAATTGAAGCACCTCAACATATCCAAGAGTTGTATCCTATACTAAGTATTTTTTTCTCAGTTGAAAGCAGAAAAGCAATTCAGTATATCTCCAAAACTGTGTAAGTCCGTCGCAGTACTGAGTCAAACTGACACTGTAGAGCGATTATATACGTACGTATGTGCAAACAAACTGTTTGCTAGGAACTCCGACGTTGTTTACCGTCCTGGATCGAATCGCCTGTATATCGCCTTTATTAACAGTCGTGACGTACCATTCTGTACGTGTTCATTATATTCCCACAATTAACGAAATCACGCAGGTTTATAATAATACAACTCGGCTCTTATTCGGTGGATAATAGATTACTGTCGCTTAGAATTCCTCAGGTAAATGCATAGTGTGCTACAATACATACAAAAACACATGAGATCGGCTTTGTCTGTTAACGGGAAATAAATTCTTAAGAAATGAGAATATAATCTTATTTTTAGAACGCGAGCGTGATTTAATACCGGATAGGCCTAATATACTACGTAAACGCTTTTGCGAAGCAACACAAAATTGTTGCTACGTATATTGCAAGATGAAACGACGTAGACTATGGTATCAGTTTCGAATCCCTGCCGCAACGTTATAAATAATATCAATCGAGTATATTCGAGTATAATATATATTCCGCGCTTACTCGGTAAAGTTTGGGGAATGAAAAAATCTTAAAGATATTTTCTACCTATTGAAATACACGAATATACATTACTTAGATATAATGGAAATGGTAAGAATCAACCTTGAGTTATATGGTCAAGCAATACGAAGTAAAACAGGACTTCGTCTGATTGACGTTGGAACATGGAAATTAAATATGCTGTCAACTTTGAAATACTTTTTTTGCGTTTGACGTCGTTCGCAAAAGCCGTTCTCTTTCAACGTAGATTGTTATAACATAAATTGGTTTTATTTTCTGCATGTTTGCACACTTTATTGCAAGTAGGTCGTGTTGTAAAGATAACTCACGCAATTTCTAAATTCTCAGGCAAGAAATCAGATGATCTTATACATGAACACAACAGTACGTAGATGAATCAAATGTCAAATGGTCTTGATTAAATTCTCCTGTACTACGAACTACGATTCACAAATTCACAAGTTTCGATTGAATTTAGTCAGCTCTACAGTCCCTTACTTGAAAAACTTTTTCCAAAAAAGTTCTTACATCATTTTAAAGGAAATGTAATACCGATTTTCCTGTTGATTTTTGGGTTTTTCCTATGCAACAATCAAGAGCAGGGATGGTGTGAATCTACAACCACATATTTTTACCGCGTGTCAGAAAATGTACAAATTCAATTCATTTGAAATATCTTAAGAGTCGGTAAAACCTATTCCCCATGTTTAGTGAAATGGCGGTGCGCAGTGGAAAATCCTCTGGCGCGAATCTCAAACTAAAGCGGTTTAAGTTCAGTGTTTGCCCGGGAGTGTTTACCAGAATTAACGCTAGCTTTGTACATCAGTGATCATTGAGACAACTACAGCTAAATGTTGCCTTTATATATGCCGAAACATTAATTGAAAATTACAAATGTATACAAAACCAAAAAAACAACTTTGGGAATGCCCCTATGTTAAGTACTTACCTTGCATAATACTTGCTCTGGTGCCGCATTCAGGGGCAGTACCTGCAGCATTCTGTAACGCTTCCACCCACGATATCATATCTTCTTTATCAAAAACTAAAAACTATCAAATAAAAGATTACATTTTCATCGATTGTTTCATTAAACTTTCATAGGTTTAACTTAATCATTAAATGGTAAATAATTAGATCTAATTGCGTTTCGATTGGCAAAAGATTGAAAATTTATTGGATTTGCTCTTACAGTGAACACAATGGCTCCATCTGCCGAGTAAATTTCAAAACCACTCTGTTTCTTGTTTTTTGCTTGCGAAAGTGCCACAATTTTATATCCTAGAAAAAATAATTCATCTTCTTAATTCTTACACAAAAGGAATAAGATAAGTGAGATTCTATTTATTTCCACAAACAAAGTCTGATATTTACATATCTTAATGATTACCTTTTATTGATTGGTTAAACTTTGGCTCCTTCGCTTTCAAATCATTGAACGTATAAAATATGTCTTTATCGAGTACGCACCACCGTTTCTGATTGCCTCGAACGCCCAGAATACTTTTCTTCTCTAGCCATATAATAATGATAAAGCGAAGCACAATTCCAGTAAGTTTCAGAGATCGAAGTTTCAACATCATAATGGAAAAGGGTCACGAAACACCATGCCATGATGTGTGATGTGCTACAACTTTTGTTAGAAACTCTATATAAGTACAATATGAAGGGTCCTGCTAAAGTACGAAACGGCGAAATTACGAAATACGAAACGTAATTACGAAATGCGAAACGAAATGGAAATTTGTTGCGAGTAGTGATTTTTCTATGGGAGTGCTAAAAATTGTCGATTATAAATATCGCAAGTTTTCTTGTGATGAACGGCCCCAGAGATAAGATAAGTGCTCGTAGCTTCTCTAAAATTGCCCATGAAAACTCTTAAAATGTGCGGATTTTGTTGAGCATAAATAGCCGCTAGTCGGCCATCTTAATTATTATCGGGCTAATGTAATTTTGTGACGCATCCAGGGACACGTAATGCACTGTATATCGAAACACGCAACTGCCCCCGTGCAAAACTACTTTTGGCAGCACCAGATATGAGGTACCTAAAGCATCTCCTGACGGAGAAACCTATTCTCATTGTTGCTGCACCGTCGATGTCATGGAACTTCATTTTGGACCAACCTCTTGCATTTGGATAATTTGGGTTTCGAAATGTGCTTCTTTTCAAGTCAATACGTCAAAGCTAAATAACTTAGAGGAAACCTACATCAATATGTACCCGAGAAAAAATGTCTACAATAAAATTTCTGACTATTTACACGAGGAAAACGACCACGAACTATACGTCAAATAGACTTCAATTGAAAATCTTCAACCATATACGTAGTATAGCTATTTCCAAAAGCTAGACGAATTAAGTAAACGTTATTGAAATCCAATAATTAAATTTGATAGACATGTATATTTTATCAACCGAATGCTGCAGAACTGTTAGGTTACTGTTCGTACGTACCTTTCTTTTCAGTAAGGAACCCAGCTTTTGTTCCCTCTCCTATGCTGTTGGGAGTGACTTGTTCTGGCTCGTTTTGGGCAGGTTCCGACATCTTGCCTGTTAATATACAAGTGGAAGATGGATAGGTGGTTTGCATATCCAAGAGTGGTCACTGGGAGGAAAAAATTATGAGATATTATTTCGCATGTGACTTATATAATCTCACTTATTCAAAGAAGATATAAGTGACACCACAATAGATGATGATTAAATCATCATCGATTGTGGGAGATTTATTTTTCTAACGTCACAAGGTTCAATAAGAGTGAGCGAAGACTCCAATCAACGTTTTCGAATTGCGCACTTTCTTGAGCATAGAGGGTATTATGGATCTACAGGGGCCGCATCGTTGGACAGATTTTAACATTTTTTAAACTAAAATCTCGTTTGCGATTATTGTCGTCCATCCCTCTTTTGGCACAAAATTTAAACTTGTGAATCGTTAGAAAGTTGACAATTTCTTTTTTCTTATGCTTATTTCATGTTCCCGGACTATCATGATGGCCACGCGCATTTCTAAGGAGAAAATTTTACGAATGCAAGATTAGCAAAGATGGTTTTCAATATTGCTGCAAAACTTGTATTAAATTATATACTAAGCAATATCGAGGAGATAATAGAGAAGCTTATGATGATTATATGACAGAATATATGAGAGAAAGATATAAAAACAGATCTTAATTTTAAAATGAAACAATGTTTACGGTCTAGATTAACACAATTATTCAACCAATAAGGGTAAAAAAATATTCTAAAGCGAGAGGTTTCAGCGAATTCTAACTCTTTTTTCAATTTTCAATATAAAAAGTAACGAGTAATTAACGAGTGATATAATGCATATTTAAAACAGTGATTATTTAAATTTATATGTGTTAGATTCTTATTTTTAAACATAAAACGTAACGAGTAATTAACGAGTGAAATAATTCATATTTAAAACAGCGAATATTTATATTTATATGCGTTAAATTCTTATTTTCAATATTAAAAGTAACGAGTAATTAACGAGTTGAAGAAAATATCAATTTTAATAAAATAATGACTAATAAATGAATGAACAGATACTACAATTCAAAGATATCGATTTAAATGAATTAGAAAAATATTTTAAAATTAAAAATTTCATTCCTATTAAAGATTTGATTAAAACTGCGCGTCTTCGTGTAACTAATATTATTAATTCTATCTGATAGATAATTGATATTATCCTTCAATTCATCATATCTAATTTTGCAATTATCATAGAATTCTTACAACTGTTTTATACTATAAACTGAAAAAGAAACTAATCCTGTAAGCATAATAATTGATTTAATATTCTGTTGATTTCTGTAAATAAGGCGTAATAAATTTAATATATTTTCACTCATTTATTTATTAGATTAATTCACTAATCTGATTCAATATTAACTTTTCTATGATCATTTTTATTATTATTCCCATCTAACTTCTTTAACTTTTTACTCAATTTTATATTTTCATTCATTAGATCTTTACTGATATTTTCATAGTAAAAGAAAAGCGCGGCCAAAATTAATCCTCCTGCAACTAAATAATGTTTCAAATCACTTTTCCCAGTCGGGATGAAACCATCCATTTATTTAATTAAAAAAATTAAAAGATTGACAAGTAATCTGAAATATCTTATTTTGAATATTTAGAGTTGAATTATCATTTTTGAGTTATGATATTTTATTTTAAGATGGTGTGATTTATTGCTTCGAGTATAATATTTCCCACAATTACATAACACTTTTTCATTAGGTTCATATTCAGGTGTATCAATTTTATTGTCTAAGTTACATCGAATCCCAACATCTTTATATAATTTTCATTATCTAAATCACATTGAATTCCAACAACTTTGAATGATTTTTCATTTGGAATGTCGGGGATGAATCTCTTTTCTTCTACTCTGATAAACATTACATAGCATTCTCTGAAAGGGCAATAATGTAAGTGTAAAAATAATGTTTTATGTGAATTTTCATTATTAAAAAGTGATTGCATTTCATCTGTAATTATTAAATGTTTAACTATTTCACCAAATGTTGTGAATTTTGGAATTATTGTATTGAATAAGATTTTATCTTTATCATTCGATAACTCTATTATTAGATAATGATTTTTAAACACTAATTCAGTAATATTTTTCACTTGAAAACGAAGACGTGCAGTTTTAATCAAATCTTTAATAGGAATGAAATTTTTAATTGTAAAATATTTTTCTAATTCATTTAAATCGATATCTTTGAATTGTAGTATCTGTTTATTCATTTATTAGTCATTTTTTTAATTAAAATTGATATTTTCTTCAACTCGCTAATTACTCGTTACTTTTAATATTGAAAATAAGAATTTAACGCATATAAATATAAATATTCGCTGTTTTAGATATGAATTATTTCACTCGTTAATTACTCGTTACTTTTTATGTTTAGAAATAAGAATCTAACACATATAAATATAGATATTCACTGTTTTAAATATGCATTATTTCACTCGTTAATTACTCGTTACTTTTTATATTGAAAATTGAAAAAAGAGTTAGAGTTCGCTGAAACCTCTCGCTTTAGAATATTTTTTTACCCTTATTGGTTGAATAATTGTGTTAATCTAGACCGTAAACATTGTTTCATTTTAAAATTAAGATCTGTTTTATATCTTTCTCTCATATATTCTGTCATATAATCATTTTAAGCTTCTCTATTATCTGCTCGATATTGCTTAGTATATGATTAAATACAAGTTTTGCAGCAATATTGAAAACCATCTTTGCTAATCTTACGCTTACTAAATTCTGTTATAGCTAATTTATCTAATTCACATTTAGAACATTTCTTGTAGTATATATTTATAACACCAGTGTTATTTGTAATATTGATAGTTTGTGATTGTTCTGGCTCCATTTTAATATCAAATATTTGTTACTAAATTGATTTTAGAAGTTATTCATTTATATTTTATTCATATATATGAATATTTGAAGAGTAATAGGGAATAATATGTTTCATATCAAAGGTTGAAGGGGCGAGTGAGTAAAAAATAAAAAATAAATTCGAGTGTGCGAGAATTTATTTTTAATTTTTTATGAGCTCGACCCTTCGACCTTTGGTATGAAACAACTTATTCCCTATTACTCAGGATCAACAAATTCCTCAGATACAACTACATCTTCAGTGAAGAAACTAAACCAACTACTGCTTCACCCTTGTTGGCCAATTTAATTTATAAATTCAAATGTTTGCGTGATGCAAATAACACATACATTGGTAAAACAATGCGACATTTGGCCACAAGGGTAAAGGAGCATGGAACTTCGCCTTCAGCAATTAAGGAATATTTAACATCATGTAAAAATTGTGCATCAAATTTTTCTTTAAAAAACAACTTTTCAATCGTTGATTCTGGAAAAAATGACTTTCAAATCACCATCAAAGAGGCATTATATATAAAATCCAAAAAACCAAGTATTAACAAACAACTCTCCACACATGGTGTCTCATTTTTACTGAACGTATTTTTATATGTTTATAATCCATTTGTACTTTGTAAACTAGGCCACTTCATGCCTGCATGATATTCTCTGTAATTAGTAACAGTATACTATACATAGTTTGTATCTTTTCATGTCATTTCTTGAAAAGGACTCGAAGAGATGAGTCGAAATCGATCGAAATGTTTGAAAATGTAAATAAACTCATTATCATCATGAAGATTGTGATAGTTGCGTTCTTATTATTATCTAAATCCATATGAGTACAATAACAAATCCAGTTGAATAATAAGAATATCTATCAAATGATTTGGAAGGAGTAGAAATAACTTTACTTTCATCTTTATCATTGACACTTTCATTAATTATTTTTTCATTTTTACCTTTTTAAATTCTTTTGATTTAATTCCTAATTGCCGAGATCATTCAATTTGTTTCTGTGTTCTGGGTTTTTCTTCACAGTTAATTCTTTCACTTCTTCAACTTCGCTCATTTATTATAGAACTTTTACTTTCAATATTTGAAAATTTTATAACTCCAGTTGATGATAATGTCATAAATCCACCTAATTGAAATGATAATCCAATCCATTTATTTAATTCAGTCATAACTAAATAATCATTTTTCAAATCGGAATATAATTAATTTTCATCTTCAATTGGTAGAATGTAATAACATAATTCAGAATAACTTTTTACTATTTTTCTGATATCGTATCATTAATTCTAGCTATTTTCGCAGTTTCATAAATCTTAGATAATTTGATAGTTTGATCTGATTTCATTATATCTTATTCATTATAAGTTAAATTTTTAACCAATAAAATTGTTACATTTTCCAGATGCAATTGATATATCTAATTGATGTTTACAATACATAAATATAATATTCAAAATTATTATTTGTTGTAAGGTTCTCTGTTGAGTATTGAAATCTATATATTTTTCTAACCATTTCAATTGGTTAAATTCAATATATCTATGAACTTTCTTTAATTTCATTTTCTGTGTTATGTAAACTTTTAACATTCTATAATGAACAATATAATTATATTTATTATTTTGTGTCAACATTAATTTTTCTGTAAAACATGATCTTTCAGTTTAATTTTTTTCTGATATTCACTTCAATAACTATCATTTACGGCTATATATTCAGGACAAAGTGGTAAGTTTTTAGAATTAAATTTTATATCATTAGGATATTCTAAATCAACTACAAAGAAATTGGAGCATCATCTTTTAAACTCATATTTGCACTTTCCCAATCAGTTTTATCATCATTCTCAACTTCTGTTCATATGAAATCTTTACATGGTTGAGGTTACATCATTGCCCAATCATGAAAAAATATTTGCATCAATGTATTATAATTTATATTCATCATTTGCTTTAAAATACCAAAACACCACTAATTCCACCTCATATTGATTTTTCAAACAATACTACCATATCAGGTTCTTTTAAAGAATCTAATTCTACATTTGTATATTTTAAATCACATTGCCAGGTTAAATCAGGACTTGAATAACAATAACAAGGATCAACATTGAAATGATATAAATTAACTTCTCAAAATTTTTCAAATATATCAGCCAATATCATAACATCTGATTTTAGATATAAATCAACTAATTCACCGTGATTTTCCATTTTAAAATGATTCCAAATATCTAATGTCTTATTAAAAACGTCATCTTTCATATTCTCATTTTTTTAATTGATTATAAAATTGTTCTTTTAATATTTTTATTTCTTTAAAATCATCATGTGTTTTATAAAATGAGTAAGGAATTGCACCTTTATATCTCTATAATTTAAAATCTTGTTCATTTGGATAATGATATCGCGTTATAGTAAAATCATTATCAACTAAACTTTTTGCTAAATTATCTAATGAACTTGCTAAAAATCTATAAGAATCTTAAGCATCCAAATTGAAATGAAATATAATTTTCAGATGTTTTAGCTAATAATCTAAAATCATATTTTCCCACATTTTCATCATTTATAGCATTATATTCTTCTGTTTCTTAATTAATTTCACCTAGTTTTCCTGATAATTGTTTTATGAATAGATGGGTATCATATCAGGATAAATTTTGAAATAATATTGGTACGAAATTCACTTTTTTGTGCTTGTAAATTACAATCTTATGTGAAGCTCCACGATATTTTAAATTTTAAACAACGGATAAATGGTTTTCGTAATCATATTCAAGTTTAAAGATTCTATAATTTACGCATATGTCACTATTTTGCAATTTCTCCCTCCATGTCTGAATGTATCTATCTTTTAGAGATTGTTTTATGAAATTTATCGACCGTAGATCGATTACCTGATCTTGCCACACATAGTTCAGCCCACAGTTTTGCATAATTTCCTTTATTTGGCAAATACAATCTGATACATATAAATCTTTTTTGTATACGTCGTACAAACTATTATACATTACTAGATTCAGCTTTGACTTGTTAGCATTCAAAGTTTTGTTCCAATATTTGATTCTAAGTTAAATAGTAGTCGATAAAGGTAATCTGCCCGTCTCGCCATATATCATAGTATTATGGCAAAGTGTTGTTACTTTTAGAACTAATTTACAAAACCTTGGGTGAACTTTTTCTAAGATATCGATATTTTCATGGCCCCATATTTTGCACCCGTACAATAAAATGGGTGCCACACAACAGTCAAATAATCTAAAAACTAAAATTACATCTTCTGCCTTTTTGAATAATAGTAAACATTGCTCGAACAGCTTTGTTGTGAATTTCTTTTTTTTGCTTTTGTAAATTTTCCATCACAGTTAAACAAAATTCCATGACTTTCACCCTGTCTTGCTCCGATGTTTGAAGGGAAAAAAATGTGAAGTATCGCCTTTAAACGATACAAAAGATTTGAAATTCATATAGAGGTTGTGCACGGTGTTCAACTAGGGGTCCAGGGACACCATGCCCACTTGTGAAATGGTTTCAAATGCTCAACAATCTAAAAATTTCAATATTCAACGCCCCCTGGTGACCATTTACAAAAACCAACGACCTTGAAACTCACCAAAATCATAGAACATGTCAGCAGCTACGATTTTGTAATTGATTGTGATAACAAAATATGTCTCGTTACCAATTTAATATGGAAATACTAAGTCATTCTACTATTCAACGCCCCCTGGTGACCATATTCAAAACCCAATTACCTCGAAACTCACCACAATCATATAACATGTCATGAACTACAACTTTGCAATTGATCATGGTAACAAAATATGCCTAGGTACCAATATAATAAGGAAATACTAAGTTATTCTACTATTCAACGCCCCCTGGTGACCATATAAAAAACTAATGTCCTTATAACTCACAACAATCAAAGATGATGTCATGAGCTACAACTTTCCAATTGATTGTGGTTACAAAATATGCATAGGTACGAATATAATAAAGAAATGCTAAGATATTGTATTATTCAACGCCCCCTGGTGGCCATATACGAAATCCAATTACCTTGAAACTCACCACAATCATAGAACACGTTATGAGCTACAACTTTCTAATTGAATATAGTAACACAATATGCTTAGGTATCGATTTAATGTGGAAAAACTTTTTCCCACTTACGAATGAGTACTGGTGACACCAAGATGGCCGCCAATTGCGTCATAATTGGCTGATGAAAAATACCTGTCTGAGGTATAAAACATCCCTTTCCAAAGAATACCCATCACAAATTGCAATGAGAAATAGTAAACCAGTAGGAAGCTACAGGACTCAGAATTCGGGCAAAAATTAACATTTTTGGGCACTAAAAAGGTCATAGGACGGCCATCTTGAGTCCGACCGACTCAATTTTTGTTTCGTTGATGGGCCCTGGGGGGATTCATGTATATCCGAAAGATCAAGGTAATTGATCGAAGCGTCTTCAAAATTTCCCTCAAAAAGTTCAAAAATGTGTAAAAAGTGCTGATTTTGGCGAACAACAATGGCTGCCAGTCAGCCATCTTGATTCTGACAGGGCCAGTTTTTGGGCTGAAGATGTGTCAAGGGTAGATACACGTGAAACCCAAATATCAAGACGTTACCTTGAAGCGTCTTCAAAACTTCCAAAAAAAACTGGATTCCGTCTACGGACGGACGAACGGACGAACGGACGGACGGACGACGGACGAAAAGTGAACGCAATAGCACGCTGGGACTAAAGTCCCAAGTGGGCTAAAAAGAGACCTTTTATACCTAAAGCCATCATCTTTTTCCATAAAGCAATTCTCCATACGGAGTCAAAGGCCTTGCGGAAGTCTACGAAACAACAGAAAAGACGTCTACCTTGATTAAGGTATAGCTCAACAATAGACTTAAGTGTGAATAGATGATCGGTAGTAGAATACCCCGCTCTAAAACCTGCTTGATTTTCACTTAAAAGTTTATTTACATTCATAAAACATGTTAATCTATTATTAAGGATATTTGTAAGAAGTTTGCCTAAAGAACTAACTAGTACATTAAAATACTCTGCATGGCGACATCTTGCGAGGCAAGTTATAACTATCTAAGCAATTCAGCAACGAGTGTGTGGATGCGTACTCTGATATGGCCCGTTCTTACATACCCATATAGAACGGTCGACATAGATAGTGTAAATGCGGCTTCATAGTATAACCGTACGACATGACTTCTCATAGCAGGAACTATAACTTCATTTCAGTTAAATGCGAGATCAGTGTATATTTTACCTTTTTCGCCAGTGAACAGTTGAGTCATAGGTTCCGGTACGCAAATATCGTCGAATTCATCGTATATATCCTGGTCGTCAACTTCTATGACCGGCTGCTGGGGAGCTTGAGAAGGTGCAGCAGAGATGTTAGGTATAACTTCGGTTTCATCATAACGGTCGTCGTTATCCTCTAACGTATCCACACATCCACCAGTGCTACGGCTACTCTCTAGTGTATTGCGACCTGAACTTCCAGAGCTGTTATAATCATCTGAAAATGAAAATAGAGAAAAGGGAATTAAGTTGATCAAGAATGGTTCAATCAATTACTATAGTTGACTAGTTAATCAGTTTCATTCCTAGTATCTTCCCGTCTCTAGCCCCGAGGGCGAAAATAATCAATTACTATAGTTGACTTGTTATTCAGTTTCATTCCTAGTATCTTCCCGTCTCTAGCCCCAAGGGAAAAAATAACCCTCTCCCCCTGTGCAAAGTTCATTCGCTCCTCGATTCAGTTTCATCCCACCTCCTACCTACTTGAAGTGTCGAGAAAATTGAAATGAATATCAATCTACGTGACAAAGTACATTACATCTAGAATACTGAATCCTCAGTTGTCATTTTCTCTACTGTGAAAAAATGGCATGCATTTTACAAGCAATTACAAAAAATATGTGACAGTAATGGAGAAGGACGAGCGAAACTATCGTGGTTGAAAAGGGCCATGAAAATATTTCCTGACAAAAAATTAAATTTCCATCGAAATAAATTCGTGAGTGAAAATAATATCGGTGCGAAATTCCATCAAAATGTTTTCGTAAGCGAAAAATATTTTCTTTTGAAAATAATCATGCGTGGGTAAAAATAATCCCGCTATGGAAAATAAATCAGACTCAAAATATTCGTAATTGAAAACAATTTCGGTATTAAAAGTAAATCGCCTCCTTTCAAAATATATTCCAATGACTAAAATATTTTTGCAGTGTAAAACATAATTGTGGGGTTTTCCGGTATAGCGCGCGCTTGTTGATTGAACAGCGCTGGTGGGAGGTATAAAGCTTCTATACTACTAGCCCTAGTATGGTACACGCATAACACGCTCCCGAACTCGCTGCCACCAGTTCCGGCAAAGGCTTGCTGAAGTCTGTCCCTGACAGGTGAAGACGACTCCACGGAGCCCTCATATACACATGGATCAGGGTAATTGAGTAGAGCTTTGGATCCTGAACTGTCACGATGTGCCCGCCTGTAAATATTCAACAGCGTTATAAAATCTGTAAATTTTGTGTTTTCCCTCTAATACCTGTAATGAGTTTGAGTGTAAAATAAATAGATAGATAAATAAATAAAATGTAAAAAGTCGATTTGGACGCAAAAATTAGGGTCAAAAATATCCAAAAAAATTTACACTAAAATTAAAATCAGGGCTCGTTGATTGCTCATCAGACCGGCATCACACCCTGTCCATCTAGAAATAAATAGTTTCGGTAAACCCAGAATACTGTGAATATTGGAGATAGAAACCGGCAACCAGTCCATAATTCGGTAATGAACTAGGCCTATATCAGACCAATAACAGGAGGCCGAAATATTGGACACTAGTTGCTGCTGTCAGTGGCGGTACCATAGTCAATGAGGACAATCCGAGGTTATTGCTAGTTATACTAACATTACGTACTAACGGTACAAACACTGCTGCGCCCTAGTTGTGGCACAATCAATTAGTGCGCGCAAAAGGGAAAACCCGAAATCATTTGTACAGCTAAGATATCTTAGACGTGGGAAAATATTTCGATGGAGATGTAAATATTTTTACTCACATATGTATTTTGAAAGCGATTTATTTTTCACAAATTATTTTCACTCACGAATATTTTTCGATGGAAATTCTATCTTTATATGACAATATTATTTTTTGTCAGGGAATATTTTCAAAGCCCTTATCAGCCACCATACGACGAAACTGACTACCATATGTAATTAGTACAGTCAGGCTCGCTTAATCCGGATCGGCTTAATCAGGCGTTTGGTCGAATCATTTGCATGCTGTCCCTTTGTTCATCAATACACATGATAATGACTTTTAATCCGGATTTCCCTTAATAAACTGGATGAATTTTTTGGTCTCAAAACAATTCGAATTAAGTGGGTTCTACTTTAATGAATTTATGCAGATTCATATATATCGAGGTTGAAAGATAAGTCGATGTATTCTATTAGAATCTAAATGTTATATCATCTTTTCCAGAGAAAGAAAGATTAAAATATGTCGCTGGATAATAGTAGGCGCCCCTATCATTAATCATATAGTATTGTACTTGAAGTACGACGTCAATAGGTATTGTAAAAAAAAGTGATTAACTATCGAAAGTCATCCTGTTTAATAATTAAAATAATAACCAAACCTAAAGATCCGCTGCCAATGTTTTGTTTGTTATGGGATGGTCGCCTGTTAGGTAATTCCGGCGGTAGCCCTATAGCCTGCATCGGTGATACGTGGACAATTTTTCTTTGTTGTTGAGTCTCATTGTCGATAGGTGGCGGTTCTTGGCTTGTCGTTTTGACATCCGTAACCCCGCTGAGGAGTTGACCCACATCGTATTCTCTTAGTTCAGTTATATGGCCGCGTAAAGTGGTACACATCGCGTGCAAATCTTTACTGATAGGCTCATTTTTCAGCGATTTCAGAAATTTTTCAGTACCTGAAAATCGAAACAAAAATCAATTTTTATCAACCATAAACACTATAACATAAACTATAATCATACGTACATTTACGGTATCACAGTGTACTTGGAATAGAAAATCCCAGTTTGGATGTTATCGGTTGCTTTGTATTTTGATCGCAATATAGATCAGACTGAATTAAAATTAGGCCTAGATTAAAAGTGAATAAAACTTTTATTGGGCGCATCCAGGAATTCTGAATGGGAGGCCGAAAGCATCCGATAGACCTGTACTTGATACATGGCAGTTAGCAGCGTGGGTGCGAAGTCCTTACAATAGGGTTTAGAGGCCCTTGAATTAAGAAACATTTCTATCATTTTCTGAAAATCTATAGTGTGATTATAGAGTAAATTTGAGCGGCAATAATTTGCCACCGTGTGTGTAGCTTTCTTAAGTCAGGTTGTGAAAATATTATATTGGCAAAAAATAGGGGGAGGCGATCCGTTTTGGCCATCCTTCGATCCACCCCTGGTTTTGAAGTGAACTTTTCCTCATAAAACCAGGAGAGTTCAATGTGGACTGCTATGAACTCAGTTTTGATAAAGACGTAGAAAATTGATACCATGTTTCTCCGCTCAGCTGAGCTCAAAATGTTGACCCGCCCGGCCACTTATCTACCCTACATTTCTTTTTTTTCAAATCGTGATCAATTTTAACAAAACAGAGCCGGCAGCTATAGAAATGAACTGATTAAAGATTTTATCATATTTTACAAAAATGATGCGACCGATGCAGGGAAGCAAGGTATCATTTTTGTTTATAGCCTTAGTTGGAAGTTTAATTTCACTCTGACCTACTCCTACATTGTATGTTTTACTCTTGGTCAATTTTCAAAGAGTGGGTTAAACCATTACTCCAAGGTTTAAATCAACTATAAACCCACAGTTCCACTGGCGCTTTGATCTGACTGTATTTCAGTTTCAGTTCCAGTTTCATTCAATTGGGTTTCAATGATTCTGAATTCGATTGATTCATAGGGTAGGTTGGACTGTTCATCTATTTCCACAGTGAGACAAATTTCTCTAGATCCACAGTTCTATGGCTGTTGGATCTAACTTGGGATCCAGTTCCACTGTTTTCAGTTATATATAAATTCAGTGTCAAATTCCACGTGTTAAGTTTGATGCCTGATCAGTCCAGTACCTCTGTCATAGTTAAGATAACCCAAATGTTGCGGTGTTATCTCATAACACTGAAATTAAAACTGTTAGTTTTTCCTGGTGTTTTGATATAATCAAATATATCATAGCTATATACCCTTACAACAATTTACCCAATGATCGATACATAGCTATTTCATATACAAATGCGGAAGCTAATTGTAGGGTCCGTTTGACGCCGACATGATATACTGGTGTCATGAATTAGAAATAAAGTTGTACATGTATCAAATTGCAAATGATAATGTGAATGATTCCGTATCAATTTATTGAATATACATAATTGAAAAACAAGGTTTGTAACTTGAACTTCTGGTGACAATTGGGAAATGTTGGGAAGATATTCTTTAGTAACTATCTGGACAACTTTCCGTACAGTCTCGACTACGGTGTTTGCGAGGATAACTTGCACCACTTTTCAAAACGTCAGTGTATTGATAAAAGAATGAAATTATAATTTAAATTTTTACGTACCGGTACTGCCCTCTAAAACAATACCCCATAAAATGTAGGCCTATCGACTGGAAGCGTGTATCTTCCGATAATTATTGGTAGGCCTACACCACGCCTACGCTTCAATTTCAATTTAGCGTTACATACGGTTAAGATGACACATGGCGAAATATATATGTCTTGATATGTCAGTGTCTTACATACAGTCACCAATAATAAAACTGTTATATTGCTCAAGTGAAATTTTGAAAGCCTGCTCATGATAATCATGCAGAGTCATAGGTATTATATTTAGACAGTTAATTTGGCTAAAGTTATCTATTATTGAAAAAATATTTGAAAATGAAATTGAATTTAACTCAGAATGCATGTCATGAAAGATTTCTTTAAAAATGAAGTATACACTCATTCTAATGCAAACGCTAAGTTTAACGAATACTTTAAACTAAGGCGATCTTTGTGTAGCCTGCTTATGCGACTTACTGTCTAGAAAGTTCGTAAAGTCCGATACGAAATTACTCATCTCGAATGTCAATTGGTATCTCGAATCTTGCTGTGAATGCTGCCCTGTTGTTGGCCTCGGTTCGGGTTCTATTTGTGTGGTTGATTTTCGATGAGTCGCCGTCAATTTTTTAACCAGGAAGTTTTTAGCTCTACCCATACGAATAGGTTTATATGTATCGCTGATCGAATCCGATCTTGTAGAGCCGGTTTTCGTCGGTTGGTTGTTCTGACTATTAAAATGCTGTTTTTCTTCTAACGCTACATAAAACATAGACGACCTGTTCGCCGATTTATTATTATCTTCCATTTGTCAGATTTGAAAGTTATTCCATGAATGTGGAATTCCCTTATTAGTAACTGATATGAAAAAAAATTCTTTATCGATGGATTGTGCTATTATTATTTCAAATCTATCGAACACGTGAGTATATCCAGAAATCTTAGACCTTTGAGATTGTTCTGACGAAAAGAAATACGTATTCCTCTTTCTCTCTGCGGTCTGTATTTCGGCTGCTAGAAGTTTCCAGTATCGTTAGTTTCGCTCGATAGTGTCTGAAAGAATGCGATGTGTATGATGGACCAGTCTATTTCCAGTCTCGCTCGCTGCTCCTTTTTAAATCACAAAAGGCACGATGACATTTCATTCCATTACGAGACAATAACTTCCGTACTTTCCCGCTGAATGTTGGCTATTCACCTTTACATACATATCCTGTATGGTGACAGTTTAGTTTTATATCAAACGTTGTGACATAATTGCCTATGCATGCGATATTATACAAACAGGGTCACGACGTAGGTATTCCAGTCCACTTGAAAATATGCGCAAAAACCCCGACGTTATTTTTAGATGATTCGATTCTAAGGCGTGACCCGATAAAATTGTTCATATCGCTGCTGTAAGTCATCGTATTAAGATCTATATACATGAAGACGCTAGATTTTGAAAGCTTTTCTTTCGGCTTTCGTGCCAATTGAATGGGCCATGTGGGCCGTTTTGCGATAATCTGTCGATTTGGGTCTGTCAACCCGTTAAAAATTTTTTGTAAATTTTGTGTTTGAATCGTTAATTTTGAACTGCCAAAATACATTTCTCTGAGGAAAATTATCGCAGCAGCGCGCTTTGAATGATATATCCTTGTTTTACAGCACCCGAAATGTCAGCTCGTATGAACTGAACGTCAGTACCGTAACGTGAATGCAATCACCATTCCTGAATATTTTAGAAAGTATTCCATTCCATTTCACAGTTGATGGAATGCATTTGTAATATCAAAATGATTTTGCGAGATTAATCCATCACACATTGAATGATATCTAAAAATATAACACATTTTATGCATTACGGTACCTGACATTATTTGTTTCGGTACTGACGAATTCCGCTATAGAACTGACAGATGAAAATTAAACAAGATTATGCAATAGGAGCTCTAGAACGCAGTTAAGTGCTCCAGAATGTTATTTATACATGTACGACTTATGATCTGAAAAATTCAGCAGGTTCGAAGAATTTGTGCAAAAATGGCTGATTGTGCATTTTATTCGTTACGGTACATGACAAGAATCAAGTATATTTTGAATCTATATACAAATTTACTGCTTGGGAAACCAGGTTACTTCGTGATTACAAGTGCTCTCCTTGAACAACGTGGATAACTAAAATGAGGTCTGACACGTTGCCAAATAGTAGATAATATCGTTCGTGACGGTACTGATCATTAATAAACATACTCCCTTAGTATTTTTCTCGAATGATGCATATAACACGTAAAAACGTATCTGATGAAAATTAAATTATCTCCGAAATAACAGTATGCATACAGTGAATGTATATCACGTGACTTGAAAAAAATCATACCAAACAGTGGTAGCATTAACATGAGAAACTGTGTTACGGTACTGACGGATACATAGAGACATAGAATAAAAAGAACCAATACATCATATCATGATTTATTGGCCCTGTATCATATCTATTTTTGTCGGGTGATTTTGAATTCAAAATATGATTAAAATCTAACAATTATTGCCAATGAAAAAAAAAACAAACAAACAAATCCATGTCCGACATATGTGTCAAATAAAGGTATAAAAACGGATTTTTAGTGTCGGAGACATCGGTTTATGGCGATCGGTAACTTTCATGCGCTCATAAAATCGAACAATGCATTTTCTGTAGATAATACAATCATATGTAAAATTCTAAAAAAAAACTCATACAAACATTTTGATTTGAAGTTTTTATTTACACAAATTGCATGGAAATTAGGGTTTTCGCAAATTATCGCAAAACGACCCATGTATAATCGTGGAATGCCCCGAGTCGAGAAAAGACACACAAGTATGACGATATCAGTAAGAGATACATGTATTTGTCCGGAGAATACCTGAACGTAATGCGTTTTAACCAGGCTACCCAGGGAGAAACACACTTTTAGATAATAGGATGGTCATATCAAAGCTGTGGGTAGTTGGGTATTGAATGGGTAGCATAGTGTGATCTGTGTGGATTTGTGGCCAGATCACAACGATCACAGTTAGTGTAGTTAATACGTCCAGGGAGAGGCAACATGTGAAATGAGGTGGTAAAAGATAATAAGTTTATTTACAAACCCCATTCCCTATGCATTTCTTTGAAAGAATCGAATGATTTAGATTTCATCTTTTATTTCCGATCACTCATAATCGTACGAGATACTAATTTTCCATTTCAAGAACCGCGGGGCGGCCGATCGCATGTGCGATCATTTGAAGGCTTCACGACTATTTCTTTAAGATATTAAATCCTCCGAAAATTTATGAGTTGAAATATATGAATGGCATACATGGCAAAAAATCAATATTTCAAAATTTTTCATATGTTTTAAGATCCATCTTAACCACTGGAGGTCCCCGGTATCCTGATAAACAGGTTGAAACAATAGATACACGAATAAAAAATGCGACGGAAAATTGCTTGTCGCCGAGAAATTGCTCGCCGATCGCTCGGGAGTTGCCCGTGTGCGGTAGCTGGAGACGCCAAGCAACGAGCACCTCATCAACCTAGCCAATGACTAAACGAATAATTATCATGTGATACTTCCAAATACGGCATCACCCGAGTTAGTAGCGTGGCCATCTTGACAAGTCACATGATAAAAATGTTTGGCGCGAAAGATAATCGCCTCTCCGTCGCCAGTGGTCGCATACAGGCGACACCTAGCGATCGATTGCTCAACGGTTGCTCAAAAATCGGTCGCAGCAACCGGCGACGGAAAATTGCCTCGTGTGCGCCAGGCTTAAGTACAGAACTGGCGTGCCTACCGGACCGCCTACAAGAAATGGTTGACCAAAATAAACCAGTGGAAGCCCTGTAGGCGGGCTGCCAATGGGGTAAAAGACCTCTAGAAAAAAATATTACGGCATTCTTTGTTAATGGTTGGCAACATACCGGTACATCAATCGATAGATTAGATTCCATAGTTCATGAAAATGCCTGTTGCCACTCTGGGGTCCTGATTTTTTCACCTATAGGGGGCGCTGAAGTTGCTATGGTTAATCACCATATTGCGTTTTAGTTTATGTTTTACTTGTTTTATAGAAATCATAAAATGCAATATGCTGATATATAAGTATAATATTTGCTTAATTAGTCCATATATCTTAAATTATCAAATGTTTAACATCCTGTTACACCAACTTAATTATCATTGATGTCAGTTGCTAGGCAACAGCATGGAAAAAACATAAAACGCATAAAAACTGAATTAGTGGGTGGGCTAAGTGTCTTCTGACTTCAAGTCATGACACAAAGGTTACCTTGCCTCGGTTTAGCGTATGGTGGTAGGAGTAAGGTAATTTTAAGACACAATCAAGATCATACCTTAAATTTGAAATATGGTGGTTTTTCAAAATCGTCATCGCTGCCGTAACTAAAAAACACATTTTCAACCGTCATTTTGCAACCAAGTCACCTACACCAGAAAAGTTGGTGTTTTTACGTACTCCCATGGTCAAACTATTGGATAAAACCATTTTTATTCAATTTTGACCCGTAATTTGGCCGTTTTCAATATGGCCGCCACCGCCATTACCGAAAATCACGTTTTACGACAATGAGAGTCGTCTTAGACGGAAGCGAATCGAATGAGGTACCAGTCGAATCAGGTGTCCCTCAAGGAACGGTCCTCGGTCCACTGTTGTTCCTCTTGTCACATAAACGACCAACCATAGAGCGTCTTATCACAGGTCCGTTTATTCGCAGACGACTGCCTATTGTAACGCACAATAGAGAACATACATGACCAATCTACAGGAAGATCTGAAAAACCTGGAAGTATGGGCAACCAAATGGGACATGCGCTTTGAAGTCCGACTGAGCTTTTTGTACAAAGTGACAAACGGGTTGGTCCGGGCTATGCCCCCCGATCAATTTCTGCAGGCTACTTAATCAGGAAAAAGGGCCATACGAGCTAAAATCTACTAAGACTTTTACACGGACAACAGCAAACCCTACGTTGTCCCGAGGTCAAGCACGGCTCAATACCGAAACTCGTTCTTCGTCAAATCCGTCCTCGACTGGAATGAACTGGACGAACAGGCAACAACCGCCGATCAGTTCCAGCGTAAGATCGGCCTGCGTTTTGACTAAAATCCCAACGCTCTCCTCCCCGTTGCCAAGTGCCTCATCAGGACAAACTACTACTGTCGCAACTACTTCTGTAGTTCACACATGTGGATTGTGTTTACAAACAGAATGGGGAGCATGCGCACTGCAAACAAGATGGCGGAAACTCTCTCATGTACAAACATATTGATCGTAAACATGCAATTGTTTATCGGCACTTTATAGCGGATAAATTAGGAATATGTACAAAAAATATGTATGATATTTCGCATTTATTGCCAGTTTCAATATTGCGCCATTCTCGCGAGATTTGCAACAACATGGAAGTAACATGCCGTAAATCATGACTTGAATTGACTACCTACCACCCCTCATTATTGTTCCAAACGTTCCAAACGTTCCTTGTCGACTACAAATTAGTAAATTTCAGAAATTGCCATAATTTTAACTTGTTGTATATCATTATTATCTTTGCATTGTGATTGCTATAATGTTCTTGAAAACGGCCAATAAGGCTTCATGTATTGTTTCGTCTGCAATTCACTGCAAATAGTTATGTAACTACTCATTTTATATGTTTTTGGCCGCTGTACACTCAGGGACAGTTTGTGTCTAGCTTCACTGCGGCTTTATCATTTATTAACATCGCCATATCACATCATCTAGTTATATTGTGCCTTGAATCCCTAACAGCTGAAATGATTGAAATTCATATACAATTTCTCACATTGAAAATTCAAAAGGTGGCCATTTTTGTTTCTGCTGCTACGCGTAAATCGTGCGCGGTTTTGCAACGGCGCGTAGTGGCGCCAATACGTCTAGAATTACCATGGGTGCGATCTCAGACGCGGTAAAGCAATGTGAAACGATACCCATCCTGCATGTCGATCATTTAAACGCTAAACAACCTTGTGACAAGCAATTTGAAAAATTCCTGGCAGTGAATTTTCTATACGAATCCTTATCCCTTGCAAATGACACGGCGTGATACTGCCGACTCACGTAAAACAATATTAAACAATAAATTAACATAACAGACGGGACCGTCGTCGGCGAAAATTTCTAATTTTTCTAAGAGTTTGAATAGGACTGATGATTTCGTTGGCGTTCCGGTGGAGGGTGAGAGGTGGTATAACGAGAGCTATTAACACACGACTTATACCAAATGAACTGTGCACAAGCATCACATTATTGGCAAAGAAAGTGTCACTAAGTAGACATGACAAGATACATCGGAATCTGCAGTGTGTCGTCGTTTTATCTCCTTCATCGCGGATCAAACAACATGATTCGCTCTTGAATCTGAAAGTTACCTGAACTGCGTTAATTCAAAATGAGGATTTCCAGGAAATAACTTTGTAAGACCATTATATCATATCTATTTTTTACCTTTGTAAAAGAATAATCCGTGCTACAGTTGTAAATATGTGACTTTCCTTTTTTGTAAATCCATTTTCACTTTAAAAACTTTTGATGGTCATACATGAAATTCAATACATGTATTTCTTGACTACAAAAAATTTGGTTAAGCAATTCTTGTGGATTCAAGTTGTCTCTGTTTCTACATGTATATATCACTTTATAACCAATTTTCTTGCATTGAAAGTTGAACAGAAATCAGCAGCAGCAATAAGGCATGTGGGATTTTGGAACGTGGGATTATGTACTGGATCCGCTTCCCTGAGTACTACGGCCCGTGAGTGCTCTGGATATTAACCATGAATCTATTTTACGCAGTTCGTAAAACGGATTTTCATCCTTCCAATAAACTGTCAGTCAACTGATTGATGATACAACATGGTTGTCGTCGGCATAATCAACATGTGTAATGGTGTTTACTTCTCCTAAACAACTCTGGTAAAATTGAATAAAATAATTTATCTTGATTGGTGATATGTGTCGTGGCTGGTTGGAACTGTTTGATGTTTTGTGTAATCATGAAATGGTTTTAACTTCACTTAAGGCGTTCAAGAAATGGGTAGTGAGTTTTCCCACAACGACTCAAATAGACACCTTCAGTTCAACAAAGGTCTCTCAGGATAGAAAAGAAATCAATACGATTTAATACTGTGCATAAAGCTAAGCTCGGTCCACTACGACTCCATCGCAGTAGTCTTGCTGTGTCGCTGTTTGGCTACGAGGGTTTGATCGGGTCGTAGAAAAGAAATAAAACTCATTCTATCCTTGCCTTTCGGCTTACAACGGGTCTCCGATCAATTTGTCGCAGTCTTAAGCGCACTCAGGTCGAAAACAATGCAGATCCTTACGAGATGATTGGGTCGTAAGTCGACCTAAACTGAGCTTTAGACTAGTTACACTGCTACCAAAATTCACAAATCTACAGATTTGCAAAATTTTCAAAATTCAAGGCCCCAAAATCAATTTTCACGATCAAAGTGCTGAATTCAAGGCCCACTTCGAGCCCTGCTGTACTATGAAGGTTGGGCCCCACTTATACTGATTAACCAAATTGACTGCATAAAGGCCTCAATAAAAATCAAACACTTCATAGACCTTCAAAGAGAAACACAATATTGGTAATTGAATTATTCAGATACCATGTATCCATTTATTTAGCATGTATCCAAGGACATGTTTTTGATTTTAAGCCTATGGATGCTGACTTTTAAATGCTTAGCCCTCTAGTAGTTTTTCCATTAAGCTTAGTTTTTGTCCAATGAGGGAGTAAAACAATTACTTTGCATTGAACTCGAGTCAACTGATCTTTCGACCAGAATGATGAATCTGCACTACTTGATTGAAGAAATAAGTCATTATTGTCCACCAGATGGAGATAGCATTCCGTATTTTGAGTCCAATAGATCAATCATTCGTCGATTGTGCCATAGCACTAACTGCAGTAGCCAAATCTGTTTTTCCGGACTGCATGCGTTCCTCTGAAAATATACAATGGTTGAAAATCAAATGAAAAGATACAAATATAGCTGCAAAGCAGCGATAACGGGTTTTCTGCACAGCCTTGTTCATATTCTTGATCTTGTCCGGGTACTGTGTCAACCGGACACAATCGCGTGTATGCTGACCCAGCCGCACCATGCTATTGAAATTGATGGGAATTTAGAATCCTGTTCAACGGTCAACACAGTTTAGTTTATAAAAGGAAGGTCTACAATCAGTCAATAAGGCGCTACTTGAAACCAAAGATGACTGGACCAGATGGTTATCTGACTCGGGAAAATCGACTGTTAGGCTTTAATTAGTTTTTATGGATTTCGAAAAAGCACTTGATTAGGTACAGCGATTACTAAAAAAGTTATTAAGAAACAGTCAATGATGGGTTGCTGAAATGGTTCAGCAGTTTTCTCCAATTGAAAACAGGTGGCCGCAGATGAGCTGCAACCTGAAAAGGCATAATATGGATATTGGATACAAAGAAAGCCCAGGTTCATATGATAACTCACTCGTTAAGATAATTTCTTCTCGAAAAAAATACTCATTTTATTTAAATGTCTTTTTAGTTCCATGAAAATTTTTCTTTGGTATGTTAAATGCTTCGATCGAACAATATACTTATTCGGACGAAAACCTTAATGTTCCGACAAGAAAATTTTGTTCCAATGACAATTCTCTTCAATCAAACAATATACTTTTTGTTCGAATGGAAAACTATTCGTTCTAACAAAAAAATTTGTTTGAACAAAAAGCTACCTTATTGAACAAACAAAATTTTGTTCCAACAAAAAAATATTGATGTACGAAAACAATTTAGTTCGAACAATTTTTTCAAAAAGTTTTGTTCGAATGAAGAAAAAGTCATAATATGAGTATTGGATACAACGAATTCAAGTGAGGTTATTTTGTTCGAATGGAGATTACTCATTATAACGGAAAGACTATCTCTTCTTCTTTGGAATGAAAAATACTTCAATCGAACCAATATGCTTGTTCGAACGAAGAACTTAATGTTCCAACAAGAAAATTTGTTCGAATCATAACAATTCTCTTTGATCAAACAATATACTTTTTGTTCTAACGAAAAAACATTTCATTCCAACAAAAAAATTTGTTCAAATAAACGCTGTTATTGTTCGAACGAAAAACTTTTTGTATCGACAAAATAAATTGCCCATGGGCAATGTGTGGTTTACCTTGAAAGCTAGAGGTTGTTTGGGGTAAGGGCATTGCTTGAAAAATCTTTTTAATTCGTGACTTCAAAGTTCTATCTTGTATTTCATCTTACTCAAAGAATTATTTTGTAGTCAAATAAGACCAAAAATATACATTTCGTAGGGTACAGGTAGGCACGGCAGGGAATTTAGTCTTGGAAACCTCTTCCTATGTATGGCCGCGGAATCTAAACCGTCGCAGTAAGAAATCGGCGTATTAGATTGTTTTAAATCCTGAAATTTACTACTACGATATTCAGACCTCGACCTATACTTGTAGTTTGCTGCTCAATATTTTCAGGTCATAAGAAATTACAATTTATTGTAAATTATATCAAACAGAAAACATAGCGCTCATCTTCTGTTGATGAAATATCAGACGCGTCAGCAAGCAGCGTTTACAGTATCACTATAGTAGTGTACACTGTACACGCGTGTGTTTGTGTGCAACAGTCTATAGCACTCTGCGCGCACGTGGAGGCCTTGTGTAAGTGAATGTTCGCTTGCACTTCAGTGTCAATCAAATCAATCACCGGGTATTAAAATGAAACAATACCTATGGCGGATAATAATTACATTCTCATCAGCAATGAGCATTTGAAATTTGCACGTATACGGCACCTAGTCCAATGAAACATTCGCCATTCTATGGCTTTCCCATAATTATTTTAGTAGTGCCGGAATTCCCCGTATATCCCAAAAACAGCCAATCACATTCGCTCATAGAGACAATGCCCCCCCCCAATCGAGGTCATTGCAATTATATACGTGAGAGCTAAGAATTTTCCCGCCAAAAACAGTTTATCGTAGAATTTTAACAAAGTTGACCATGTACATCGATGGATGTTCATCATGTCTTCAAGCGCATCGATTATACGTCGTTTAACCCGAGAACCAATGAAACAAATGCTCACATAAAAAAACGTACCGCGATTTTACGTGAAATTGGCTCAATGCCAACTTCATATCGCTGACAAAGGTAAACCAAAAAGTTCGATCGTACAATATACTTTTTGTTCGAACAAGAAAACGTTTTCGAATTTTTCAAAACATTTTTCTTTTGTTCAATCGAATAAATATTTTTGTTTCGAACGAAAAACTTTTTGGTCTGACAAAAAATTTGTTCAAACGAAAAGATGTTCAAACTAAAATTTTATCATCCGGGGCTCCGTAGTAACTAGTCATCAGGAATTAATACTAGGGTTCCAGGGACACCATGCCCACTTGGGAAGTGGTTTCAAATGCTCAACAATCTAACAATTTCAATATTAAACGCCCCCTGGTGACCATATACAAAAACCAACAACCTTGAAACTCAGCACAATCATAGAACATGTCAGCAGCTCCAATTTTGTTATCGATTGCGATAACAAAATATGCCTTGTTACCAATTTAATATGGAAATACTAAGTTATACTACTATTCAACGCCTCCTGGTGACCATATTCAAAACCCAATGACCTTGAAACTCACCACAATCATAGACGATGTCATGAGCTATAACTTTGCAATTGATCATGGTAACAAAATATGCCTAGGTACCAATATAATAAGGAAATACTAAGTAATTCTACTATTTAACGCCCCCTGGGGACCATATAGAATGACTAATGTCATTAAAACTAACCACAATCATAGACGATGTCATGAGCTACAACTTTGCAATTGATTGTGGTAACAAAATATGCATCGGTACAAATATTATATAGAAATACTAAGATTTTGTATTATTCAACACCCTCTGGTGGCCATATACAAAAACCAATGACCTTCAAACTCACCACATAGAACACGTTATAAGCTACAACTTTCTAATTCTTTGTGGTAACAAAATATGCTTAGGTATCATTATAATGTCGAAAAATATAATGGCTGCCAGTCGGCCATTTTGATTCCGACAAGGCCAGTTTTTGTCCTGAAGATGTGTCTAGGGTAGATACATGTGTAGCCCAAATATCAAGACATTACATTGAAGTGTCATCAAATCTTCCCAAAATAACTGGATTCCGTCTACGGACTGACGAAAAGTGAACGCAATAGCCCGCTGAGACGAAACTCCCAATTGGACTAAAAATACCAGTTTCATCAATGATGAAAACTCTTTATAAAGCTGCCTGAATAGACGGATACTTACAGCTTTTCAAAAATAATCTTCATTCTTGAGCAGATGTAGGCCCACGTATTCGCGTTGGCCTAGCAACCGGCCAGAGGAGGCTTAGGCCTATTGCACTTTAACCCTGCTGAAGATCGTATTCCTACACCTTAATTTAACAGGGTTAGGTCTCAAAGAAGAAACAAATCTTTTGTACTACGAGTCTTAGCAATCTTGCTGGATTTTTTATTGCAAATTGTGTTTGAAGTTCAATCCATGTGTCCATAAATAAATACAACAATTATATTGTATTTGTTTGAAACAGAAAAGCTCAGTAGGCCTCAAGGTCGCCAAAAACTCAACAAAAACTTCAAGCGGATTAGAAATGATCTCCTATCACTCGAGTTATCAGAACACTAAATACGAATATCAAGCGTGAGTGCAGCTTACGGATAATCATATGTCATATACAGGTATTTAGTAAATATCCCGTAGATTTGGAAAATATTGGTATGTAATGTATAAGTAATAGGATACTGATGCATGGTTGAAGCCCGGGCCAAATCACTGTATACGTAGTAATACATTCATTTATTTTGATACCTTGTCAACAGTACAGCTTTTCTCAGCTGAATCTGTTCGGCCTGTTTAATTTAGGACTTCAACTCGCCGGTACTTAAAATGATTTATTGTAGTAAATATCCGATAAATTTGGTAAAGGAAAATCGAATATCTTAATACTATCTGTTTGAAGCCCGCGGGAAAATCACTGGGAGTAATAAATTCATTTGTACTTGATTTGATTCTCATGGCGAGGAAAACTCGCAGCGGATCCGCGGAACGACGATGTAAAGACCAGGGATGAAAACGGCCCATTTTGAAAAAGTCGGAAAATATTTTCAAAAAAAAAAACGAATCTTTTTGGGGAACAAAAATCAGTAACTTTCAGCCAAAAAACTTACTTCCTTTTGGTCAAAATGTTAATAGTTTGGGCCTGAATTAGAGCCGCTTTTTGAATGAGAAGCCATATTGGTTTCTCTGACTCCACAGTTGTGCTAACAACTGCCGAAAACCGTCGGAGCGCTACGATGTGACGCCCGCGATTTAGGTGATTAAAGCGATGGAGGTGATTTACACTGTTCTCAGGAATAAAGAAAATGTTAGAAAAGGTCGGAAATCCATCTGGTCGGAAGATTTTCATCCCTGAAAGACACACGTTGATTCATTGATCTTTACAGCTCGACAGTGCTTATGATACTTAGAGTAGTAAATATCATGTGGATCGGTAAAATGTACCGATGAAGAAAATGGGTAATTATTAAAATTACTGTTTGATGGCCGCGGCTGAATGTGAAGTCTTGCGGCAATAAATTTGCTTATTTATACTTGAATTGATAATCGAAGTGACGAGCAGCCCGCAGATGATTTTGGGATGACGACTATAAAAAATATGTCGCCTCATTGAATGGGGCTCAATTTTTGATGTTTACAGCCCGAGAGTGCTTTTGTAACGTTGATTCATCAACATTCCCATGCAGTATCTGTTGATTGAATCATATGTTATTGAGCTAAATGAAATAAAACGGATTGTATCGGAAACAGCGTTAAGGTAAGAAAGCCTTTGCACATTTAACCCTTTTAAGTTCATGCTCGACCCTAGGTGGAGACAGAAAAACATTGGCTTCACGTTCATGCTCGACCATAGGTCGAGCCCCGGCGTGTGCTGTAAATGTGTAAATCATCGTCGTTTCACCTACAAGTTTTCATCATAGCACATCATTAGTTGGTAGATGGCGTTTCTGTCGATTATTCGCCGTAAAAATTTTTTGATGGTTGCAATTTATTGTTTTTGAGCAATTTTGAATCAAAATTTGTCATTTCTTCGAAATAAATGAGGTATAATCATGAATACAGATCAAGTCTAATTATAAATCTTTGCTTATGATGAGTTTGGAGACGATGATTTTGAGCTAATAGACAGTGAATCCAGTGACTTTATAAAACAGTTCAGATGATATTTATGATATCGACGATGAAAATCAAACCCTTCTCAAGGCCAAGTCCTGGCCCTGACTCTGATGAATCTTGACAAATACTGACCACTGCTATGTGGTAACATATAACTAAAATACTCAAACATGGTATCATATGAAAGGTCATAATATTGTCTACAAAAGCACAACAACAGCCGAAAATAATTGAATTTCTAAGGTAGTAACAGAGTAAAAAACTAGAACTTAAAAGGGTTAACAAAAAATGTGTAGTATCAAATACATGTAATAATAATAATCACGGGAATATCAATAGGGTTTTCTGTGAAGAAACAGAAAACCCTACTAATTGGCAACAAAATTCCTACAGCATCAATGTGTACCAAGAAATGGATTCAAATTTGTATTACCACCCTCCAAGACTTTTCTTTTATATGAATATCATCACCACATCAACGCTATTTTACTTAAGCTATGGGCACACCAGCATATTTTTTCGCCTGATTGCGACAATGATTAAATTCGTCAGCGAATTCATACACCCATTATGAGCAGGCACATGAAGCAATCAAACCAAAATTTGGTGAGCAACCGCCACTTGGTGTGAGATGATATCAACAGTGCATCTTATTTGTTGAGGTAGTTTTTTGAGGCATTTTGAGTGGTAGTCAGTCATTATATAAACTAATTCAATGCGTATAAACGGGTGTGAAAATATTTATAGGGGGCTTAACCGAAGCAGACAAAATATCAGCCAATCAGTAAGCAAGGATTTTAGTTATTGACTTTCATCAAAACAATTTCACAGAGCAGTTTTATTAAACAGTCTCTGGCCCAGTAAGTTCCATGGGCAGGGACACATAGTTTTGGAATGGCCCGACTAAATTCCATTGCCAATTAGTTGAACATTTAGATGTTCTGGGCCAAATGAAATCACCCGTAGTTTCCACGGGTATTTCTCGAGTACTTTTAATAATTTTATGCTGAACACAAGTTCCTTTTACTCTCTGATTATGTTAGTCTTGGGAAGAGAGGTTTGCTAAGGATGTCATCTTGCTTGGAAATAAACCTACATGTCCTCTCATCCCTCTCTCTTTTTTTGTTGATGAGTTTTTGGAATAGAAAATAGGAAAAAAATCGCTGATTCAAAGTCGTTGACAAGCGAGCCGCGAAGCTGGGCCGCGAGTGGGGGGAGCTTGAGGGGGGAATCCCTTTCTTTCATACTTAATTACCTGTCCCGAAATGGTGTGATTTCAGTGAAGATAGCACGGTAATTTAGGCTACTTAGGATCTCCTTACTAACGACACCAGTGACGTAGTTTAATATCAATCATATCACTCCGGCCAAGATATTTAAACCAGAAAGAAACTTTCCATGATGGGTTTCAGTATTGACTTAGAACTTGAAAAGTGAATGGAAATAACTGTGTTGATGCGGTGCATGTTTAATCTATACTATCGAGGTAAAACGTCAGTAAGTATACTTCCCATGATCACTGTATACAGTCTGCTCTCGGCACAATCGCCAAGAACCCATGACATAGGCCAATGACCATGCAGTTCATGGGGTACAAGCTTCACCTATGATTTAACATGAGTGTTTTAAAGCTGTTCACAGACTGAACCTTAAGGCCAACTGTTAGCTGTAGCCTGAGCGCCTATAGCTAGTCTTACGATTGACCAAGTGGAACAGGAAAACAATATTCACCAGCGGAAGAACGACAGTTACGCAAGATTAATCATGGGAATTTTGGACTTGAAAATTTTGATCCCATGAGACAATGACATCAAACAACTAAAACTTAAGCATAAACTACTCGGGACAAACAAAATCACAAGTTGCTATATAAGTTTTTTGACGCCTTATAAAACGTTACCATTATGAAACCTAAACAATGATAACCATACTGTGTCATTTTACAAACGACAACCATAAATCGATGTGCAAAACCTCACAGATCTATGTGTACACATACAAGCTGTTTGGCAAAATATTATTGACAAAGATGTAGAATGTCTTCATGTGATTATATAATGAGCTCTATTTGAACGTTGAAATGTTATATTGCATTGAATATCATTAGAAGATGTATTGTAATAGTAATGGATGTTTGATTATATCAGAAGCGGCAGGCATGAATCGAAATGATAAGTAACTCGGATTATTCGATCAAAATGGCGGATGTATACACGATTTGGAAGTCTGATATAAAAGTAGGACCCTGACATGGGGATGCTGGTGGAATGACGAAGCTATCTACGATCTGTGTAGGGCCGGCGTGAATTTCATCGGCGGCTACAAGCGGTCAATATAAAAATGTGTAAACATATAATTTCAATATTCTAATGTTTTAGAAAATATGTTCGATATCAGGGGTATGCAGGTTTCATGAGATTAGCAATTTATAATAGCATAGCTGTTGGCATTTGTATTAAGTAACAATTCAATCCAATTCCTTACTGATCCTTATTTCATATAAAATTCCCAAATTCAATAAAGTTACAAATATTAGAATAAGAAAATACAACATACAAAACACATACGTGATTCATACAGAATAACATAAACAAGTTATTTTAAATGAGATTGTCTATTCAACCCAGACTCAAGAGGATATAGAGTGACAGCCGCCTGACGTGGGCTCAATGGCTGGCCACACGATATGCTCCAAGAGTCACGATGAAGCAGACATCAGACAAGCTCTTTCCTTAACCATGGAGGCAATTAATTATTGACAAATATCAATAAAACAATTAAACCACTACTGAGTCGATGACCTGCGTCACCTCACCCAATCGCCGAATCTCATAATTCCCCAAATTTCTTAAAACTTTGATTTCAAATTTGCAATTCAAAATGTGGGTCTGTTGATGCATGTCTTTATGCATGCGGCAAAAACACTAATCTGCTCCGTGGGAAGCGTTATCTATTACTTCACGTAATTGATACATAAATGGTCAATGGTTAACGCATTATTGCTGACAACGCGTGCACTAAGTATTAGAAATATCAAAATCATCAGTGTCGCTAACTAAATACAAGATAGCTGGGCTCCAACGATTGCTGACATGAGGGCATTAAAATTACGGGTTCAATTGATAACACTTAATGCCAGCTTTAATTAGGCTCTACTTAGGATTAGATCTCAGCATTGCTCAAAACACAGATCTCGGGCGTATTCTGCGTGTGATGTTATCACTGCTGAAAATAGTGGATGCACGCTACCTGCCGTGGTACGCTGATATAATTTCGGTGTTTAAATGAAGGTTTTTTTTTCGAACAAAATAAACTCTATCCATCAAAATGTCTCGTTTATTTTGTGGAATACGTTATTAAACTTCGACTTTGTCATCAATATTTCTTGCGACTGAGACTGAAGCTCCCATACTCAATAAATTCGAGTGATATAATTGGGGCGGAACAGCTAGCCAATTAATTTACGCTGGTTTTTACGGTGAAGAGACCGCCTCGGGGCAGTTTAGGTCTACAGTAGAACTATATTAAACTTCAATTACGTTATTGTAGAGAATATGTTTGCATTTTAACGATGCTTACAACATCATAACAAATAGAAAAATTTAAACAAGAGTTCATTGGGAATTTTTTTGGGGAAAATTCAATTAGCTTTGGATTGGGAACATGTCCGGTTATCTGACATAAATACGGCCCAGCGTGATGCCTGGTCACGCTATTTTATTATCATTTATTATCGGTTATTGTTTTAAGATGGGCACTTGCTGTGGTGAAAGCTAGACTTGCTGGGGATCACTTCTGCCACCCACACCATGTCTGAAAGTAACTTGCTGCGGATGACAAATTCTGAAATTCAACCCCGTAGCAGTACGAGTCCTGCCCTCACACTTTACCATCCAATTTTGAAGAAAATCAAATAAAATGGAATTAAATAAAATTGGAAAAAATCGACAAATTATTTACACTTACCCACCTGGCCGGTTATTATCTAAGGTATTAACTCAAGGACTGGCCACTGCATTTTATCTTCACAATTTTTACCATGAATCTACTGGACCCGGCCGGAAATGAGAAACAAGGTATCTTTTCTGTTTGGCCAAAGACAAAGGTTGAGCAGTAGTTGCACATGTGTGTTCATGTCAGATTTGACATTTGATGATGGGAGTGAACTTCTTTACTATAGTTGAACTGGGGGGCATTACAAATAAACTTACTTATTAATTCAGCGATTGCTCGTTGCGTTCTTTTTTCTAATTTGGCCAACTTTTTTGCTATGTCACGTTTCAAATCCCAGTCCGGTTTTCGTGGTGCTAGATTTGCCAAATCCTGGAACAAAATGAAAATATCTATGGTTTCAAATCTGTTTGTGTTACTGGTTTTTAAAATGTATCATGAATTGATACTCGAATAAATCCACTCAAGTTTTCTTATTGCAAAACTAGGGGCCAAAGGACCATATTCACTAATGTCACGCAAATTTGCGTTGCAAGGCAATTTGTGATGAAAGTAATTTTGCGTTGCGCTGGGAATTAAGTGCCAAGACGGGGCTAAAAATGATTCCACGCTTGCAAGAAGAAAATGATACAACATGATATTTTATATTGACCAATGGTACCTCAATCAGATTGTAGGATTGAAATGATTTAAGGTCGGGGATTATTTATTTAGCCTAACTCACCACTTCTTCGACAACTGGAGTAGGTTTTGAATCTTCTAATCTTTCTTTCACTGAATCTTTGATTTCCAATGGTTTCACTTTCGGCAGTTCATTCGCTTTCAAGCTCTGATCCTGAGGTTTATAACTTCGAAATACTGGCCTGAAAAAATTGGTCCATTTATAACTTCATAATATTGTGAGTTTTCGGCCCACTGAAGTCACTTAAATCTTTCAAGGTTGATTTATGATTTGATTCCAGTTTAAAAAGTACAAGTACTGGAGTGGTTTATCTTTCTAGTATCTAGGTGTTAGTACATTCATTTGATAGCTTCCATTTGCATTCAGAGGTTAACAATTACCAGGCCTGTGGGAAGCTAAGACATAAAACTTAATATTGGCTGTGTTTTTGCAATTCTATAGTGGAAATTTTAGATTGTATAACCGGGTCTTAACCAAAATGGCGGCTTTTCAAAAACCCCAGTGTCAGTTGAAAAAAGTTTGATTCATTTTATGTGCCGATTACTCTCACATCGTTTCAGCAAATACTTTTGACAAATCTTAACTTTAGATAGACCATTCCAATATGGCATCCTATTGAAAAATCGACACGATTTTGAGATAAAAATTCTGGCGAAAAGTCTACTTCTTTTGGAGATATCCTAAAATATATCACTGATTTAGATTCCCTGAGATATTCTGACGCTAGAACAGTGATTTTTAGTTAAGTAGATTGGGTCGTCAATCACGAGAGGTGTGGATCAGGTTCTGCACTTGTTTACCGTTAGATCCTGCCTACTTCAAAAATATTAAGACAATCCCATAAGCATATGCCAAGACTGGCCAAAATAACTTGATTCCATCTATTACGGACAAACAGACCATAAGCAAGTCATAGGGACTTGACACGAAAGGATTTTGACCCCTGGTATCCTAGGCACTGTATATAAAAAGAGGAGCCAACTCTCCGTCAGATGGGTCGATAGGTATGTCACTTCAACAGTTCATAACGATAAGGATAGAAAAATGGCGGCAAGTGTTGGTCGCTTTTGAACTTCGGTCTTATAAGTACTTAAATTTGATGTCAAAACAAGACTTTGAGGCTCTGAAACAACCGCAGTGGACAATTGGATTAAAACTTTGACTGTCATGTGAAAACAGAGATTCGGGAACTTCACTAAGTGTCATATTTGGAGGTTGAACTGGAAAATGTTAAATTCTGACCAGAAGGATTTAATTTTGTTGAAGACCTGCGAACTCTCAATCGCGAAAAAGGTTACTGTGCTTCTTATATACTCTTTTTGATATTGTTTCGTAAATACTGTGTTATTAACTGTGTTTCGTTGACTTTGCTAATTTCTACAATTACTGCAAGACGTGTATAATCGTTCGTAATACATACACGATATACGGTCAACGATCGGTTACGCATGAATGAACACGACGACTGTTAACTGCAACGACAATGCAGTTCTTAATTGCCCCTGTTCAAACGGGCAAGAAGAATCTGCTGAACTGCGGAACAATGACATGCACTTATGTCACCTATGCAACAATATTAGGACCGGGAACATTATAGTAAATGATCTGTTATGCTATCTCCACAATAACCTTGACACATTCAAACAGGACGTATTGGTCAAAATGTGCGTTGATTCTTTCTCGGAAACTGAGATTGAACTAGCAAAATTGATTCTATTAAAAGTTTTTGAAACTGACCCAGCGGAAACGTGAATTAAGAAACACCAGGGCCCGAATAAGTCCCTTAATAATCTAGAAGTTATGTTTCTACTGATTGTATCGACTGATAAAAATATTCTACCGAGTTTCCTCAGTGAGCGACTTAAACTAGATGGTCGTCCCTTCGCTATCACAACAAATGAAAGACCTTCAAAAGACTATAACATCGCTCCAACTCCAACTGACCAGTATGAATGCTGATACCAGTGCTGTAGAGAACGACAACAAAACTGTTTTTATTCCAGATCATGATATGCCAGAACTCACACCAGAGACTACGGTCCAATGCATTGCGACTGTTAGTCTTCCAGATACGAAAACGCATGAAAGTGCGACTGTTGCGAAAACGTTAGAAAGCACGACTGTAAGATTCCCTCCCGAATCAATCGAACCTGCAAGACTTTGCTGCCGGTCTTATTTATAGCGATGCCGTTAAACATGGGCAGACTGTTCCTCACACTGACGATGATGCAACCCCTTGGACTGAAGTTAATCGCCAGCGTCGAAAATCTAATTATCCGAAGAAAACTGAGAAGAACTTTAAGATACAGGGAGTGCCGCGCGCAAAGCCCCCAGTCGAGCTGTTTATCACCCGCTTGCGACCTGGAACTACGGCCGATGATGTCTCGAACCACATACGGGAACAGTGGGGCATTAATTCTTGGTGCACAAAACTTAAGACCAAATATGATACCTACTCCTCCTTCAGGGTTAAAATACCTGGCGGGAATTACTAACAGGTCACGAACCTTGAAATGTGGCCACAATACACATTCATAAAAAGATTCAGAAAACCGAGACAAGACAGAGATGTACAACAACAGAAAACAGAGATGCGTGGTGGCAAGGCTATGAAATGCCAGATGATGAACACAGGTATGATCACCAGTATGGACAGCGATATGAACGATACGACTACGACTGGTATGAACACAATTAGAATAGCGACGTTCAACTGTCACTCTCTGAAAAATAACATCTTAGATGTAAACAAACTTTGTAACGAAAGTGATATCGTTCTCCTTCAAGAACACTGGCTTTTACCCCAAGATCTTAATTTCATGGACAAGGTCCGCCCCGATTTCACCCATTTTGGGGAATCTGCAGTCGATACTTCTCGCGATATTTTGGTTGGCCGTCCATACGGTGGCACAGCCTTTCTATGGCGCAAATGTCTAACTCTAAATACATCGAATATCGTATGGTGATCCGAAAATCATTGGAATCAAACTTAGCGACGCAGATGGAGACATCCTCATTCTTTGTGTCTACCTGCCGACCGATACTGTCGAAAACGTGCCGCTATTTATAGATTATCTGTGTAAAATTAAAAGTATAATCGACGAATCAACATGCGCTCATTTCTTGGTAATGGGAGACTTTAACGCGTCACCGTCTGCCAACTTTGGAAATATTCTCCGACGCTTTTCCGAGGATCACAGTCTTATTTCTGCCGACCTAGAAAATCTCTCACCAGATACCTTTACGTTTATTAATGATGCGCATGGAACAACATCATGGCTGGATCACATTCTGACTAGTTATCAGATCTATCGAAAAATTACAAAGTACGAAGTTAAATATCAATATATTATCTCCGATCATAGACCCCTGTGTTTCGAGCTTTCGCTGTCAAAAACAGTCAAACAAATTCCATCGACGAAAACAGATAGGTCAACGAAACGTTGTGTTCGATGGGACAAACTATCTGATACTGAAATCTCGCGATATAAACTTAAAACAGACGACAATCTGTCAGCGATCACAATCCCTTCAGAACTAATATGCTTACTGAGATCGCGTTTCAAGCTGGCGTTGCGAAAATGTAGGAAACAGGAGGAAACTTTTAAATCCGATTCCTTAGCAAATAGCGTATACGCCAAGGACCCGTGTCAATTCTGAAATAAGTTAAATGTTTCAATAATAAGTGCGCCCCTCTATCAACGTCTATCGATCACGCTACTGGTGATAAAGAAATAACCGAATTATGGAGAGATCATTATCAGAAATTGTTTAACTCCGTAACTAATGATAGAAATAGATCAGATGTAGAGGAATTTCTCTCTTCTAGTTTAGATGACCACCTCGTGATTTCGCCCCACGACGTGGATCGTGCAATAAAGTCAATTAAAACTGGAAAAGCTCCCAGTATTGATAATTTACAAGCTGAAAGTTTAGTAAATGCGTCACCGATTATCGTTATATTACTGTCAATGTGTTTTACATTTATGCTACAGCACTCGTTTTTTCCCCAACGTCTCTCAAAAGTTATAATTAATCCAATACCAAGAAACAAGACTGGGGATATGTCCAGTGTTAGTAATTACAGGCCCATTACTTTAGTGACAGTCATATCTAAAGTGTTTGAGAAAATAGTTTTATCTATTTGTGAGGATCTGTTAATAACCACCGACAATCAGTTCAGTTTTAAAATGCGTCATTCAACTCAACATTGTATATTCGTTCTTCAGGAGACAGTCCAGCAGTACATTGATGCTGGAGGTCCAGTATTTGCCTGCTTCCTAGATGCTTCAAAAGCATTTGACCGGATAAATCACTGGACTATGTTCAAAAGACTTGTAGATCTAAAAATTAATAGTAGGTTGATAAGGATACTTTTATTTTGGTATAGAACTCAACAATATCATGTAAGATGGAACGGAGCTTTATCAGGCTTCAATGTGTCCAATGGAGTGAGACAGGGTGGAATTTTGTCACCTCTGCTTTTTTGTATATATTTAAATGACCTTAGTGTCAAACTCAATTCTTTCAATATTGGCTGCATAAACTATGGTACTCTAATAAATCATCTAATATATGCAGACATTAATAGTAGAGATTACTGCGATGTGAGCATCGGCTGTTGCTTGGTTTTCTACAGAGACTCAGATACATTGGACTGGACTTCCGGAATTCACCATTCACACATGGCATGCTCTATGTTTCCCTTCCAGAGTAGGTACCCATGGTCGTGTTACAGTACTCACCCCTCAAAAACAAACCAAAAACATAGTTTACAGCGAAATATTGTAATACTTTCTCTTTGATATTTGTTTCTAATGCCTGACTTATAGTGTAGATTTCATATCGATAAATAAATGTTATATTATTTTTATCCGCACCTTAGCGATTTATTATATTCTACCCGTCGGCCAGGACGGGTACTTTGCTAGTAGGCCCTATCTAATATTATTACATGTACTACATGCTATTTCTCACCGTAAATTGAATCAACACTGTTTTTTTTTCACAATGATTGTGCGCCACGATGCTTTTCTTTGCATCATAAATAGATGGAATAGTATCCCTGGCAAGCAAGGACGGGCCTACGTATTGTATCTTCCATGTAGGCCTAGTAATAATGGGCTACTTTTGTTTGTGCTTTCATGTCTATTTAATGTTTTTTGATTTGTATTGTAATGTAAATTTCCTTGCCTTGTACTGTATTGTATTGTTGTTTCTTTATTAACTTGTCTTATCCTATAAAGTGTATACTTTATGGATTTAATAAAGATTGAATTGAATTGCACTTCGTTGGTTGAATGGAGGGGCTTTTTAAATGAACGTACGGGTGGTGTGGTCAATATAGAAAGTACAAAGATCGAACAAGGAGGGGCCTAAAAACGGCTGGGGCAGAATTTACTGTTAGTTATTTGAATGATAGGTTTTGACGCGACGGGGTAGGGGGAGGTGTGGGGTTGGTTCCAAGAACTCTACACATGTGAAGCATTTAGATGAATTTCCCGGCCAATTAATGAATGATTTTCGTTACCAAAAAATAACAGGATTCTGCATTTATGCGTCGTCCAGGACGGGTATTCAGCTAGTTACCTTCTTGAATTGCTGAATGAATCCCCGACCTTTCGAATGAATCGACCAGTCAGGAACACTTTCCAAAAACGGCTTATTCTGCCAATTTCGGCGTTTTCCGCCAATAACGGCGGAATCAGCCATTTATGGATTACTCAGTTTTAAACTGCTTCTGCCAATTTAGCCGAAATCGGCGTTTTCTGCCATTTTTGGCTTGTTCTTAAAAAACGCCATTTCCGCCGTTTTCAGCTGTTACAGTTTTTAAAACTACATCGCCAGAAACGGCGTTTTAGCTTAGATAGTTTTACAGGTGCTATTTATAGTGCTTAGTTCGATGGGAGTCCCTATTATGACATCATCGCTTTTCTGCTGGCATACATTTGTATATTTGCGCCGAAAAATTAATCTCATTGATCCATTCCAGGCTTCAAGAAAGAATTAAATATAAATGTACGGGTTTCCGATGGCAAATGTATTTGAATTCTGTTCTTTCTTTATACCTGTATTCTATGTAATAAATATATACATACATGTATCCCAAATTGTTTCGAAAATGTTTGTTTTATTTTGAAATGAATCTAGATACAGCTGTATTGATTTTGAGTGTTGTAACGTCATCGGCCACCAATTCATTCAATCACTACCCATCACAAGTCCAAATAGCTGGGAGGCATCGAGGATGTTAATTACCTTCAATCAACCAACATCATATGCAGTCCAATATTCTTTATTCACTCAACTATTCTATGCTTTATTAGGCAAGATAAGACCATGGGCAAAACTTAAAACTAGATTTTTGATACACTAGTTTATACATCCATGATTGATTTGTCTTATGAGAATGATAATTATAATAATTATTTTATTTTTATTTTTAACATATAATATTTACACATCCGTTCACCTCAGCAAATTAATTATTTTATTCCGAAAAAAAGTACCCTGTAGACACTAGGGAAAACGTCTAAGCGGGTGGGGGAATCCTCATATATAACAAGTGGACTGCCAATAATGGCTTAATAGTTTATGATTATAAAACTAACTACGCCAAAAACGGCGGAATACGCCAGAAATGGCGAATGTTTTTATGTGTACCCATGGCAACGTTTAATTGAAAACTTTATAATAGTTTTTAAAACTAGTTCCCAAATTTATTTTTAACAAAAATCATGATTAATAAACTTGTTTCATGCTGTAGTAGTTTTGAGAGTTTTCCCGGAGTTTTTGGGCTGCATATGACGTAATCATTTAGAAAAACGTGAATTTGACCACTTTACCTAGCTCAAAAATTTCCATCCTAGCGTCATATGAAAGCTTATCGTCTGCTCGAGATTATGACGTAATCGGCAACATGCGCTAATTTGACCGGAAGTGCGCAAAAAACTTTGAAGCAAAACTCGAAACTTAGTGAGCTGAAACTGGCTGATTAAGCCATAAACGACTGTAAAAGTTTCAAAACTGAGTGATCCATAAACGGCTGATTCTGCCGTTATTGGCGGAAAACGCCGAAATTGGCAGAATAAGCCGTTTTTGGAAAGTGTTCCTGACTGTCGACTCGAGAACTAGCCTAAATTCAAACCAGAATGTAACTGAACTTACTTCGGTAATTTATCTTCGTTCTGCACATTCAATCGTTTAGAAGCCGGTTCGTCTTCAAGTTCTCGTTTTTCACGTAGATTCTTAAGTCTTTCTTTGCGTTTTTGTGCTTCGGTTTGTAAATTGCCGATGTCACTTTTCGACGCCATCTTGTGTTGTACCGGTACGTTAATTGTCCCCACCGCCAGGTGGTGTCCCGGTCGATTGATTTACGTAACTTTTTGTTCCTTGAAAAGCTGAGTCCCCCAATTCAGATCCGAGATCGAGAGAAAACGATCCGAATAAAATCGCGGAAGACAAAATGGAGACGCGATCTCGGTTTGACTGAAGTTTCAAATAAATAGTGTATTATCGAGGTGATTCATTTCTTCTGCTGCTATGTGTGAAATTCAACTGAATTAATTTACAATATTGACATTGTCAACTTTTATTTTATTTACTGATCGGTAGCGTAAGTGATAGGACATAAGCCGGATATGAGGTCTTTGGGTAAAAGTGCAGATCCGCACCTCTCTGCGTAAACAGTTCAATCAATTACATTAGGCCTAAATATCAATGTTTCAGATCCAAAATTCAGCAATTCAGTACATTGCCTTTGGTTGATTATAAGTATGATTATAAGATATCTTCACTAGAAAGATTTTAGCTGGATTCTGTCATTCAGAAGATTGCGTCAATCACGAGAGGTGCGGATCTGCACTTTTACCGGTCTTTTGACTCTTTGGTAACAGGCTTTATTGTAGTAAGGCTAGTTACCTAATCGTTGGTGGTAAGCTTTTTATAATCGGATGGGCTTAAGCCTGTCTAGTACCGGTAGGCCTACCTAGCCGTCGTTCTACAGACAACGTTCAATAATATTTGGCTCTGCGTCATTGAAAATGCTATAGTCCTTGTGAAAAAATTAGAGTTGATGAAAATTGATTTTAAAAATCGTCGAAGTGCTGATAGATTCATAGTTATATTGACCGCTTGTAGCCGCCGATGAAATTCATGCCGGCCCTACACAGATCGTAGATAGCTTTGTCATTCCACCAGCATCCCCATGTCAGGGTCTTTCTTTTAATTTATATCAGACTTCCAAATCGTGTATACATCCGCCATTTTGACCGAATAATCCAATTTACTTATCATTTCGATTTATGTCTGCCGCTTCTGATAAACGGTAATCATACATCCTACTTACTATTGCAATATGTCTTCAAATGATATTCAATGCAATATAACATTTCGACGTTCAAATAGAGCTCATTATATAATCACAGAAAGACTTTCTATATCTTTGTCAATAATATTTTGCCAAATAGCTTGTATGTGTACACATAGACCTGTGACGTTTTGCACATCGATTTACGGCTGTCGTTAGAAAAATGACGCTGAATGGTTAACATTGTTTAGGTTTCATAATTGTTATATTTTATAATTTAAATGACTTGGTTTCCAGAGCAAAGGCTCTTTGACTGTGCAACTGAGCAAATATTCATACAAATCATTCATTAAAGCATTATCCATCCTCCAACTCCTATGAAGCTAAATTTTGAAAAAGGGTCTCATTAAATTTAATGTGAGCTTTTTCGCGAAAATCTGAACGCAAAGATATATGTTTTTAAAAGCCGATCAGAAAGCAAAGACTCCTCTATGATTGGCTTAGCCGCAGAGATCAGCAGGTGTTCATGTGAACCCACGGTATCGTCCACTGTTTTATTTCCGGGTTTTATTTTAATTTAAGATTTAAAATTGTATTTCAAGATCAAATATAGCTGCAAAGCAGCGATAACGGGTTTTCTGCACAGTCTTAGAATCCTGTTCAACGGTGGATTTGGACAAAGCATTTGATAAGGCACAACATCAGCCACTACTAAACAGGCTATTAGGAAACAGTATCAATGATAGGTCGCCGAAATGGCTCAGCAGTTATCTCTGAACGAAAACTTGTAGCCGAAATCAACGGAACGCCTCATCTTGGAATAAGTCGGTCTAACTAGTGGAGTCATGCTAGGTAGTATCCTAAGTCGTCTTTTATTTAATGTCCTGACAAATGACATACACGGTAATCCAAAATATACCAGACCGAGTAAATTTCCAAAACGAACTTAACGGGCTGTTTGACCCAAAAACTTAATCTTCCGACAAGAAAATCTTGTTCGAATGAAAACAATTCTGTTTGATCGAACAATACGCTTTTTGTTTGAACCAAAACCTTTCTTCATTCTGACAAAAAATATGTTCCAATAAAAAGCTATGTTATTGTTGAAATGAAAAACTTTTTGTCCCAGCAAAAATTTGGTTGAGCGAAAACAATTTTTTTCGAATGAATGTTTGAATGAAAACAATTCTTTTCGATTGAACGGACTACTCAATACTTTTGATTCGGAGAAAAAACTTTTTAAAATATACTTGTTCGAACGAAAAACTTAATAATCTGACAAGAAAATTCTGTTCAAATTAAAACGATCCTGTTCGATCGAACGATTGCTCGAACGAAAAAGCTTTCGTTTGGACAGAAAAAAGTTTGTTCAACTTTGTTCTAACCATTTTTTCAAATTGGTTCAATCGAACAGAATATCATTAGTTTGAACGAAATAAATTTTGTTCAGACGAAAGAATTTTCAAGCGAAAGGTCTTTTGAACGAAAAAGAAGATATTTCTGGTCCTCCGCAGTAACTTAAAGCCGGACATAGGTCGGCCTTGCGACGCGATGCGATCATTGCGTTGCATCGCTAGTTCCGGTGCGAGTCGGTTGCGATACGATTGTCAGAAACTGTTTGCGACTATAGTTTCTGCCAGTCGCAAGAGCACGTAGGTCGGTTGTGACAGTCGTGTCGGGTCGCAGAAAGTAGAACACGTGCGACTCCTTGTGACTGGTGTTGCTGACAGTCGCAACCCGTCGCAAGGGAGCGTAGGTCAATGAGTCGTTGCGACACAATCGTCGCTGGCGGTCGCAGTGAATGGCGTCGCAGTGAGTCACAAGCTGTCGCAAAGCCGACCTACGTCCGGCTTAAGTCATTAGCAATTAATGAAATACCAGTTTCATTTATGATGAAAAAACTCAAATGGTCTGGCTTATAAAGCTGTCTGCTCAGACGAAATAAAAAAAAATCTTCATTTTTGCCAATAAAATTGATAATTGTGATTGATCGTTGCAAGTCAGAACCAGTTAATCACTTATTACACATGCATTTTAATAAATCTGATTCCTCATTTACAGGGAACTTAGCTTTTACCTAGTAGAGGCTACCAGCCTATGTAGGCCTATGTATATGCGTAGGCCTAACATCCGGACAGATTTGGTCGTAGGCTTATTGAATAACAACCCTCCTAAATATCGTAAATTTAGTTTCGAAGTTCAATCCAATGAGTCCGTTAATAAACGCAACAATTATACTGTGTTTGTTTGAGACAGTAAAGGTCAGTACCGGTAGGCCTAAAGCCTTAAGGTCGCGTAAAACTCAATAAAATCTTCAAGCGACATAGCGAACGATCTCCTTTCCCCCACAGCGAACGCTTACTCCGAATGTCAAGTGTGAATCCAGCATACGGATAGGAGTGTGTTATATACTTGTATTTAGTAAAAACCTTGTGCATTTGACAACGATCGGTATGTTCTGTAGGAAATATAGAGTATTGATGGTATTGATATAGAGGTTGAAGCCCGCGGTCGAATAAAGTAACATATTCTTTTATTTTGATACCTCGTCGATATAACAGCTTTTCTCCGCTATATCTCTTTGGCGTGTTTAGTTTAGGCCTACGACTCCCCAGTACACTTAAGATTTATCTTAGTAAATACACGGTTAATTTGGTAATGAAAAATAGGTATTGTTAAACTAACTCCTTGAAACCCGCAGCCAAATCACTGGTAGTAATAAATTAATTTGTACTCGATTTGATTCTCATGATGAGGAGAAACTCGCAGCTGATCCACGGAACGACAATGTAGTGACACACGTCGATTCGTCGATGTTTACCGCTCGACAGTGCTTTTAAAATCTTAAGTAGTAAATTTCCAGTGTATCGGTAATATGATTTGATGAGGAAAATGGGCTATTGTTAAAATTACTGTTTGAAGACCGCGGCTGAATGTGAAGTCTGTGGCAATAAATTAGTTCATTTATACTCGAATTGATAATCGAAGTGAATATCGGCCTGCGGTTTGATTTCGGGATGACGACTCGAAAAACATGTCGCCCCATTGAATGGGGCTAAATTGTCATGTTTACGGCCCGACAGTGCTTTTGTAACGATGATTCATGAAAAAACACGCAGAGTATTTGTAGATCTCAGTGAGCTGAACGATATCATACGGCTTGTATCGACAACAGCGACAAGGTAACAAACCCTTAGTTCTTTTAGTGAAAATAGTGTGACATAAAATAATAATAATAATAAGAAACACGCGAATCTCAATAGGGTTTTCTGTGATGTAACAGAAAACCCTAATTACTGTGAAATCTTTAGTTGATTTGGTTTTTGGGAGGAATATATTTGCACTACAGAAAATATCATTGACAATTGGCAATTATGCAGTCTGGGAAAAAAACTTTTTTTTCAAATTTGATGGAAGACCTTAATATGCTAATTATCGATGTGCTCCAACTGCAAATTCAATCAAATCCAATTCAATTTTACTTTATTGAACAAATGAAACATCAAATCCAATTCAATTTTGTGTTATTGAGCAAATTTAAGGAAATTCAATTCTATTTCCCATTCAAATAAGACCAAGGGAAAGATTTATCTTAGGTATATGTTCCTGCAAGCTGCAGTTGCCGATGAAAACTCAACTGTATTGTGTAAATTATAGGTATTGGCTCTGAGCTAGGAGTGTATTTTGATAAATATAACCCACAGAATGCATCATTTGCCATATTATGAAAAGCTGGGGCTCTTGTTCTAGTCTCCCTATTGAGATGAAAAACTTAAAAATCATAACTTATCAAAGTCACCAAATTATTTGGAAATCGAAATTGATAAAGGCTTGCTAAGCTTAAGTGATAAAATTGAATTGTAATCTGTGCACCGAGAAATATAAAATTTTTCTCAGGAAGGGCCCCTGAAAAAAATTGCTTTGTTGATGTGGGGCATTGAATATTGCTGGATAGTCGATTGCACTAGGCTATTTTTTTTGTTCTTCAGCACCGCATATCTCTTTGTTGTCTTTGGGAAAAATGGATGAAACTAGAAAGTGTCACTATGATGTTCTCGGCCTAGAGAAAACCTCAACAGATAAAGAAATTCGAAATGCCTATGTGAAGCTTTCTAAAAAGGTAGGCTCAACATGAAATATGTTCTTGGCTCCACTGACCAGGTGTGACGGGAGGTGGAGCTGAAGGATGGGGATTAGCCATTGTCGTCCATCCGGTGTCAACTTTTGATTGTGTTGCTTTTTTTCTCAGTAACTGTAAGGGATATTTATACGATAATTTTTTCCCTGAAAAGCAGTGAACTTTATAGAAGGACAGTGAATCTAGGAAATGGGGCAGTATATCTTGGAAATTGTTTAATTTACAAAAATAGATTGTCTTACAAACTTCACACAGTGTAGCCTACGTAATTAATGATATTGTTCAGCATCCAGCACACCATGCGTGTGGAGAATGTTTATTTGAGTGATTGGGGAAAACCCACTACCATGTATATTCATGATGAATTATCATGCAGTTGTGTGTGAATACTACATGTATAGGTCTTCATGGAGATGTGTCAATTGAAAGGGGCATTTCTTAGGCAATCCCCCCTTTGTATCAAAAGTACTGGAGCATGTTGTTGCCAAGAGGCTACGGGCTAACATGGCAGATGATAACTTGCAGGATGTTTTCCAGTCAACGTACATGTCATAATCATAAAGTTGAGGGTGATATTCGTTATGGTTAATAGCAGTGATGTTGCTTTATTGGTTGTCTTGCCCTCAGCGGTTACTTCGGATAGTACCTAACTGAGCGGTCAATAGTGTTGTTATAAATGGTGTTCACTCATCATCAATGAAGTTGAAATATGGTATGCCTCAGGGGTATTAGGGTTTCTGCTATTTCTGGTGTATATTCTGTTTCTTGATGAGCTAATAGATTCACCTGATGTAATACACGGTGCCACCATGGATATTAATGGACAATAATCAGGTGTACAGACTTATGACTACTGTTTATGATTCTAAGTCGATCCAGTTACAGTTCTCCAAAGTCGAATTCTGCCTTGAGGCCATAAATTGTTGGTACGGTGATAACTTCTTTGAAGGCCAACCCTACAAAAACAGAGATTCACGAGCTCGTAGTTACACAAGACCAAAGTTGTACCATTAGCATTAAATCTTTGAAGGTTGTCGGTGTTTAAGTGCCAGTCTCTGCTCATCCAGTTCATAATCATGGTGTGCTGTTTGAGCCGCATTTTAGCATGAAGCCTCATGTTACCTAACTACGTATGTTCTCAGACCTGGATACTTCCATTTATGAAATATTGCTTGAGTGCACAGGCACTTGTCCAGGCACTAGCCCTATCTTGCTGACTTAACGCTTATGCTCACGCATGTTCCAAAATTCAACTGCATGTTATCACGATATCTAGGACTCACGATTTCGACCATATGGCTCCAGTTCTTCAGGACCTTAACTGGCCTCTGCAAAAATCCAGTGTAAAGTTGCACCTTCAAGGCAGTGAATCATCTGGCTCCTTTATTAGCTCCGGTGTGACCTAAGGGCGCGCTGTACAGGTCACACTTATAAAATCTTAAAATCGCTACTTGTCCTAGAATTATATGTCTGATGTTACGAAACTTGGTATGTAGATACTATGGGCCAAGGGCTAAAAAGTTATTGAGCAGTTTTCCAAATTTAATCTCTAGGGGCGCTGTACGGCTGGCGTTTGTCAAATCTTTTAATCGCTACTTGTCCTACAATTATTAACCAATCTTGACGAAACTTGGTATGTCAATATTTTTGGTCAAGGGCTGAAATATTGAGCCATTTTCCTGATTTGACCTCTAGGAGGTGCGGTACAGGTCACACTTGTAAAATCTTTCAATTGTTACTCATCCTACAATCACTATCTGATCTTGACGAAGCTTAGTATGAAGATACAGTGGGCCAATGGCTTATAAGTTATAGAGCCGTTTTCTGGATTTGAACTCTTGAGCGTGCTGTTTGCGTGGTCCTTGTAAAATCTTAACAAAAAATAGAGGAGCTGTATCAGCTGACAGGCTGCTTGTACTTATCTGGACTCATACAAGTTTATGCACCTGTCAGACCTCTGTGGTCTGCTAATCAGGAGAGACTGGTTTTTCCTATTTTCACATCTTGCACAATGCCTTCAAAGTGCAAATTCCATCAAAATAGAATTTTGTGTAAAAGTCATTTTCAAATGTGATGTATTCGCAAATATCAAATATGCTACTGGTTTGGATTTTAGTTCAGCCATTACCGAGAAATACGATAGAAATTTCAGCACGTGCTGACTGTAATTGTTAATGAAAGCAGGTGCGTGTTTCAGACGTGATCTCTGCCAAACGCATGCGGCTTCCTATCATTTCACTAGACATTTCGTGCGGTATTTTATCGTTTTGGGAGTGATTTGAATTAAAAAACACTTACCATAGTATAGTGTTGTTACCGTTGTATATGACATGATAATCGTATATAAGTTAGTAGCGCTGTAGGTCTGTGAATACGTTGAACAAATGATGTTTATTTTATTGATTACACATAGGCCATGCTTAATGGCGTGTGCACACGTGCTTGTGTTGATTGTCATGCCATGACAATGTTATCCATGATGGATAACATCGTAAATAATGCCACTGGAAGTAGTATGTGAAGGATAATTGAATGACTCATTTATGGCTCATTTGAGCTACTTTTTTCGATCAGTCATAGGCCTATCTCAGGTCGTTATATGTATACTAAAGTTTCTTCTGGTTAAGTAATCGCGGAAAGTACAATTTTGATGGCATTTGTCCTTTAAAAGTGCTTTCAATGCAACTGTGTGGAAACTGGATACCTAGTTCAAGGCATTTCATCGAATCTTCAGAGATTCACCAGCTTGGCGTGAAGACTTCATTACAATTATTGAAACGACAGTTTTTTCAATAAAATTGTGTTTAAAATTCACAAATGGTTCGAAAATATTCCAGTGTGGAAACGTGCCATTAAAACACACTACCACAAGTAATGAGATTCGGGTGGTGGAAACTGATCGTAAATACACTACTCCTAAGTGTCAGATGTTCAGACTCTCAAGGATCGTTTCTTTGATTTGCTGCTGCCAGCCAAGTTTGACCTATTGTCTACGTGGTAATGTGTGCCAGTGTGATACAGATTTCAAATAATGATTTGAAAGACTTTTGGACTATTCCAAAGTGGTTATTGGATTTTCTGCTGATAGAATGTTAAAAGAGTTGCTCATCACAAAGAAAGCCAAGGACAAGCATATCACCGACTTTCGTATCAATGCAAGGAATTGTCTGTCAACCCTTGTGACTAAGATGTTACTGAAATCAGCAATTAAAGCTAGTATAGTACCGTAATATACCATTCGATTTCGGATGTGGGTATGCGCACTGGAAAGTCACATGAACGGTTCGAAGCATGTGAAGCGGATGGCTACAGTAAATGAAAGTGTTTCGAGTTCAACAACCATGACCGATTTTTTCAATGCACCAAAGAGGTCAACACCAGCGGCAACTACCGTAGACTCATTTGTTTCAAAAGGGAACTTAATGAAGGCGGAGATATTGTGGACTTGGGTTTACAATGGAAAATCACCAATCGTTCAGGTCCAATACAAATATCAAAAAGATTTTCAAATGATGTTTCCTGACAGTGGCATCGCGAAGAAATTCACACGTGGTGAAAAAAACAGCTTATACCTGTTGCTTTGGCTAAGCTACTCACTTCTCAGAAATTTTGCGGAACAAAGCTAAAGATGCAAAGCTTTTCGTATTCTTATTTGATGAGAGTTTAAATGTATCTACAAAGAATAAACAACTTGATCTGCATTTGAGTTTATGGGACGGGGACAAAATGACTACAAGATTCTTCAATTCAAGATTCATGGGTACTACAGTTACTTGAAAACCTCACATCAGCTACAGCCACTCTCAATTTGAAAAGTCTGTTTCAAGTGAGTATTATCGCTATTTATTTTTCATTTTGAGAATTATACACTGAAAATATAGGCTAGACCTGTGAATTAATATCAAATAAAAAAATTTAGCAAGGAAGCGTAGAATCATTCTTTTCAATCAAAAGATTATATTCATAAAAATTTGTTATTTATTTTCAGGTCTCAATGGATGGATGGGACCTAATGTCAACTTGAAATTCTTGGATTTGCTTTCGACTTAGTGATGAAAATGATAGGTCGTTCATCAATATCGGTACTTGCGGTCTTCATATCATGCATGGTGCATATAAAGATGCCATTAAAGCATGTGAATGGAACATTGACAACCTCTTCAGAAGCTGCTATCACCTTTTCAAAGAAACATCTGCAGCTAGAAGAGAGGATTATATTTGTGTTGCTGGGATTACTGTGTTCCCCTTTAAAGTTTTGCAAGCACCGTTGGCTTGAAAACTTGCCAGTAGAGAGAAGAACACTGTCACCAATTCCCGAATTTCATAAATACGTTGATTGTGGTAACAAGAACGAAATCAAAGATACAAACACAATTTCCTACAAAACAATGGTGCGTATGTTGAAGGATCTTATTGAAGTGAAAATTATGTCGTTTATATTACTATCACGAGTTATAACGCCATTTCTTGCGCTATATCAATGCGATCGACGATGCTGCCACTCTTGGCGGATGGTCTATAATTGCATGATCTTGAGTCATCAGAAAGAAAATTGATTTTGATAAATTATTTGACGCCTGCGAAAAAATGTAGAATGGCTTGGGCTTGTTTATGTTATTCTGTATGGGTTACGCATGTGTTTTGTATGTTGTGTTTTTTTATTTTAAAATTTGTAACTTTATTGAATTTGGGAATCTTATATGTAATGTTTAACATAAGTATCAATAAAGAATTGAATTGAATTGTCACCTGAAACACACATCATCAGTGGACGCGGAGCCGTATATGACATCTATGCTATTATAAATTGCTAATCAGGTTCGTTCCGAAACCGGCATACCCGGCCCTAATACCGAACATATTTTCTAAAGCATTGGAATATTTAAATTATATGTTTACACATTTTTATATTGATCGATTGTAGCCGCCGATAAAATTCACGCCAACCCTACACAGATTGTACATAGCTTCGTCATTCCACCGGCATCCCCATTCAGGTTCTTACTTTTATATCAGACTTCCGCATCCGATTTACTTATCATTTCTATTTATGCCTGCCGCTTTTGATATAATCATACATCCATTTCTATTACAATGCGTCTTCTTATGATATTCAATTCAATTTTGACGTTCAAATAGAGCTCAATATATAATCACAGGAAGACATTCTACATCTTTGGCAGTAATTTTTTGCCTAATAGCTTTTATGTCTACACAATGATATACGGTTGTCGTTTGTAAAATGACGCTGAATGGTTAACATTGTTTAGGTTTCATAATGGTTTTATAAGGCGTCAAAAAAAATCTTTGCTCAAAACTAATAAATCCTTATTTTAGGCGTAGGCCGCGAGCGGGGGACTTGGTATCCGCCTCCGTCTGTCCGTTCGTCTGTCCGTCTGTCCGTCCGTCCGCATGAGCTTGTGAACGCGATTCAAGAAGAAACGTTGATCGCAGGACTATGATATTACACAGTATGATCACCCCTAGGGATGAAATTATTGTTATCTAAGAAAGAAGTGTCAGAGAGGCAATCACTTGAAATTCATTCACAATTTATAGCAGCTGTGCTTAGATGAATCAGCAAACTGCAAGACAAATGTCCTGCTAAATATCAGCTTGTGCGAGCGATGAAATGCTTGAATCCAAAGGAAATCGTTGACAGAAAATCTCGTTATAAAGACTCTTTTGATAAAGCTGTTCATGTATTGGTAGAATAGAAGAAAGTGCATATTAAAGATTGTGATACAATCAAGTCTCAGTATGAACTGTTTCTAGATAATGAAGTACCAGATAACATTACTGAATTTAAGTTGTTTGATCATAGCGGTGACAAATGCCGCGTATATAATACCACGGGAAACATGAAAAGCCTTGGGGTGTGTTGAGTGATTTGTTGATATTATCTTAAATCTCCGGGTAATTTAACAACACACAATTTTACTCAATATCTGATTCAACCACCATCGAAAATTTATCCACAGGATGACGAATTACTGCCGATTTGGTTTTGATAGTAGCTGATCGAACAAATCCCTTTCTATCGCTCCATACATCAGTAATGCCTCCTAGAGACCACGAATTCTCATCGAATTCTCCACTACCAAAACAATGGCCTTAACTTGAACATTAGGCCTAGCTTTTACCCATTTACTGCGCTCCTGTTAGGTGGGTAAAAAGGTGGGTAAATAATCCGAAACCCATCTTTTCCAAAATAAGTTGGCTAGGTATTGTACCTGTTTCCAGCGACATTTTGCATGAATTTCTGTTTTATTGAAAACATCCGGTGGAAAGCTGGAGTTCCGCTCTAGTAGTAACATATGATTAGGTGTTAACAGCTCCAAGTTGTTTGAATCTTCACTTCAAATCGGTCTACTATTTAATATTGCTTCGACCAGAATAGAATAAGTAGACTTTCATCGGTAAGTTTAAGTCCTTGTTCTTTAATCAGTGAGTGAAGAATCTTCCTTACTGAACGAGTAAGACGCTCCCAGACACCTCCAAAATGACTGGCTGCTGGAGGATTCATCTCCCGATGTATATTCTGCTGAATCATCTCCTCATGAATCTTATCCTTATTCCATTCGTTTATACATTTCTGTAATTCTCGTTTCGCTCCAACAAAGCTGGTACCATTATCCGATCTAATTAATTTAACGGTTCCACGCCTAGCGATGAATCTTCTCAATGAGTTGATACATGAATCCGTATCCAGGGAAAATGACAATTCCAGATGGACAGCTTGTGTGTTTAGACAGGTAAATCTCTGTATCTTTTTAGCCCACTTGGGACTTTAGTCCCAGCGGGCTATTGCGTTCACTTTTCGTCTGTCGTCCGTCCGTAGACGGAATCCAGTTATTTTGGGAAGTTTTGAAGACGCTTCAAAGTAATGTCTTGATATTTGGTTTATACATGTGTCTACCCTAGACACATCTTCAGCCCAAAAACTGGCCCTCTCAGATTCAAGATGGCCGACTGGCAGCCATTGTTGTTCGTCAAAATCAGCACTTTTTACACTTTTTGAACTTTTTGAGGGAAATTTTGAAGACGCTTAAATCAATTACCTTGATCTTTCATATATATTTGAATCCCCCCAGGTCCCATCACCATAAGAAAAATTTGGTCGATCGGACTCAAGATGGCCGTCCTATGACCTTTTTTGTGCCCAAAAATATCAATTTTGGCCCAAATTCTGAGTCCTGTAGCTTCCTACCGGTTTGCCAATTCTCATTGCAATTTATTGATGGGTATTCCTTGGAAAGGGTTGTTTTATACCTGAGCCAGGTATTTTTGATTGGCCAATTGTGACGCAATTGGCGGCCATCTTGGTATCATCAGTACTCATTGGTAGGTGGGAAAAAGTTTTTCCACATTATATTGATACCTAAGCATATTTTGTTACCATAATTAATTGCAAAGTTGTTGCTCATGACATCATCTGTTCATATGGTGAGTTTTAAGGACATTAGTTATCAGGGATGATAATTTTCCGCCAATTGGCGGATTTCCGCCTTTTCAATCAATTTTTATCATTTCTCAGATCAAAGCATATCCGTTGAAAAAATGGGGGGGGGTTAGGATGATGACTGTGGTTTCTCAGCATTGTAAGGATAGATTGGCATGACCATGAAAGCGTTTCCCGATCTATTTTTAAATGCGATCATTTAGCGGCATTTGTATCCTAACAAAGTTTTCTCTGTCGGTTGGCCGACGCGTGTCTGGATATATGTACATGTATCTACATTATTGATTTTTCATTGAGTGGTGGTCGTTTTTAATACGTACATGCTTGTATTTTCAACACGTGTGCGTGGTGTGACAATGCGATATAGAATCATGTAGAATTTTAGTTTTTTTTTAATGGAAATCTAGCTTGTTGTAATATCAGTACTGATATTAGTTCATTAATAAAGGATGCTGGAAAAATAAAGTCTAATTCAATTATCTATTGCGTGGGCTAGTGATCGTCGCTTTCAAGAAGATTGATCAATGTGGGATTCGAACCTACTAGTTACATTATAGTTGTCTCTGCATCAATTATGTCCCTGCCGTCTTGGAACTAGCAGTGTGTTTTGTAAAACATGGACGATGTTGTTTGATTTTTTGGCTTTGCTGAGTGAAATTTCAATCGGAAAACTGCTGAAAAACGATCTGAGACGATGTGAAAATCAAAAATGTTCCCCCCGATATTACTTCGCGCCTACGGCGCTCGTTTCCGCCTTTTCAACATTGGTCTGTTATCATCCCTGGTTATTCTATATGGTCACCAGGGGGCGTTGAATAGTAGAATAACTTAGTATTTCCTTATTAGATTGGTACCTAGGCATATTTTCTTACCATGATCAATTGCAAAGTTGTAGTTTATGACATGTTCTATGATTATGGTGAGTTTTAAGGTCATTGGGTTTTGAATATGGTCACCAGGGGGCGTTGAATAGTAGAATACTTAGTATTTCCATATTAAATTGGTAATGAGACATATTTTGTTATCATGATCAATTGCAAAGTTGTAGTTTATGACATGTTCTATGATTATGGTGAGTTTGAAGGTCATTGGGTTTTGAATATGGTCGATAGGGGGCGTTGAATAGTAGAATACTTAGTATTTCCATATTAAATTGGTAACGAGACATATTTTGTTATCACAATCAATTACAAAATCATAGCTGCTGACATGTTCTATGATTGTGGTGAGGTTCAAGGTCATTGGTTTTTGTGTATGGTCACCAGGTGGCGTTGAACATTGAAATTGTTAGATTGTTGAGCATTGGAAACCACTTCCCAAGTGGGCATGGTGTCCCTGGACCCCTAGTTACAATACTGCGATCTCTCCTGACTTCTAACGGACCAAAGCAGTCAACTATGGTGTTGGTGAACGCTGGTTGGTCAGGAGATAATCTTTCACCAGGTAAGTCAGCCATCTTTTGTTCGCACAGTTTGCCGCGATTTTTCCGACATGAGACGCAACGACGCGTGACGTTTTTAATCTGCTGAGTTGCCCCTTTAATCCAAAATCGTTTCCTCAGACAAGTTATAACGGCATTTTTTCCCAAATGACCAACTGCAATGTGATTTTGTACGATCAACAGCTTACCCGAGTCTACCTCCGACACGAATTAACCCATTCTCATCCAGAAACGGGTCTAACTGTGAAATACTGCTGATCTTCAGTATCGACCTATCAGCTTTCAAAGCTTTTATCTATCGTTGAAAATACGTCTGTTGTAAATATCGTATAATCGCGAATCTAGCATTATCCATTTCATCCTTGCTGATCTCAGACAATGCGTCACCTATCGATTTCCCCAGGTTTGTAGTGGTGGATTGATTTTTCTATAATGTATTCAAATATAGGTCTGGTTTTGTAAATCTTATCAGACTTGTCTAAGTTCACATCATTTTTATTGACACAATGGAGTGAACTCCAGATTGTCATGATTTAGTACTTCACTGAATCCTGGCGTACCCGCCAGTGAATTTGAATTTTTCCAGTACTGTTCATAGCGATCTTTATAAACTAAAACTTCCATTGCTATCCTTAGTCCAAAGAGAGCTTTTATCTCATCCACTGAACAGTTTCCAAAGTTTTTTGCATAATAACTATTTGGCTTTTGTGCCTTTATATTCTCTGCCTGACGCGTGGTCTCTAGCCAATGTTTGCCACAAATTGGGGCCCCAGAACAGGTTTAGATACTCACTTGGAGTGCTATCTCTTGTAAATGCTGGGATATTTTTAGGCATCCCAGGAACATCACCAACAGGGGTGAAAACCTTATCTTGAAAGTTAGTTACATTTACTGACCAATTCGTAGGCAATGGCTGCTGTACTGCAGGTCTATTTCCACCTCCACAACCCCTGCCCCGGCCTCGACCACGTCCACGAACAGGAGGGGGAGGGGCATCTGAATCATTATCACTATTATTTGAACTATTGAAATCATTGTCATCAGACTGCTCAGATTCACTTTCAAAATCTGATTCATTACCGTAACTTTCATTTTCTATATCCTCAGAATCACTGTCAAACAGCTGATCAACCACCTGATCAACATTCATCCTGTTTTACAATGAAAATCAACTTTTTTGCCGTATTTTTGTTCCAAACATTCGGAAATTTACTTCCTGGTTTGTTATGATTCATTCCTTAACTGCAGAGCCAGTATGACGTCATTAAAACTGTAGTAGGGTCGAATCCCTGCTCTTGGCCGCTTTTGAGGCCAGCAGGGATATATTATCAGTAGTTTTTGGCCGCTATAGCGGCCACACGGGTTCAAAGGGTTAACTCCCAGGGCTCTCTCAGTGGGAAGACCAAAATCGAGATCAATATCTCCATATGATTTAACCAATTCCTGTCCTGGTAAATCTTTCAATGCTGATCGATCATTGCTAACGAATTTCGTTAGATTGAAACCTCCCACACGGGTTCAAAGGGTTAACTCCCAGGGCTCTCTCAGTGGGAAGACCAAAATCCAGATCAATACATCAAAGTTTCTCAGTTTCTCAGTATTGTCGTGACGATCTCATTATTGAATAAATGACGATTACTTTAGGCCGTTCTACGTAGGGCCCAATTGGAACAACTTGTTGAAGGTTGCTAAAAGCTGTTATGTATTTTTCATTTCTGGGCTCTATCTCATAGACAGTTTAAGCTAATTTAGTGACATTTTTCGGATGGGTTATCCTAGAGACTGTTTCTCCATAGTGGTTGGTAAACTATTAATGAAATTTCGGAATCAGTTCATTTCTATAGCTGTTGGGTATGTTATGGCTAGCCTCTAGCCTGATGATGATTTTGAAAGAAATTATGTATAGGTTTTAAGCTAAGCAGACGAAGAAACAAGGTATCAATTTTTTGGTTTACCTTTGTCGGCGATTTGAAGTTGGCATTGAGCCAATTCATGTAAAATCGCGGTACGTTTTTTTTATGTGAGAATGTGTTTCATTGGTTCACGACTTGAATTTCTTTTACAAAACTGGATACAGGAGCCTCCAGGTCAAAAGGCTTTACTAGATCAACTGTTTAATCACCCTGTAGAATAATTTTGTTATATTCATTTGATTATTTCAGTTACATCCAGACTTGAACAGGGATAAGTCTTCACATGATAAATTTGTACAGCTGCAGAATGCTTATTCTGTATTGAGTAATAAACGATTACGTCAAGATTATGATTTGAGTCTTCCCAATAGAATTCGAAATCAAAACATTGCACGAAATATGGCGCAGACTTATAATTTCTATGGCCAACAGCATCCTAGTCGCCATGGTACATATCAGTAGGTATTGACAAAATAACGTATTTGTATACCTACACGTACTGTTAAAAATAGGCCCATACCCAGGGGGCGTTAAGTGCAAATAAACACCAAGGGGCCTGAAATATTATATGTAGATTCTAGTAAAATGGGCTGTTTTTACAGACCAAGGCCTACGGAATACAATTTCCACTCATAATATTCACTACAAAAACAGTATGTATAATTTATAGTTAGTTTGGTGATATGACATGAAGTTATTTGTGGCCATCTTTTCAGCTAGACATGGTTCCCACAGAACAGGGAAATTGGGAAAAACTTGGGAATTTTGAAATGATACTTCCCGGTTTGGAAATATTTGGGAATTTAAGAAATTTTCCTCAAATCAGGGAAATATTTGGGAAATTCATTAGGCCCTACGTTTCACTTATTGCATTTGCCAAGGGGCTACTTTCTTCTGCAATTTCACTTGAAAATCACCTTAATCAACCAGTTACCAATAAAATGTTTACTGCTGAGCATGATGATATCTGTCCTTTTCCATTTGGGAAAATTAAAAAATCACCCATGAAATACTTGGAAAAACTTGGAAATTTATAATTCATATAACTGTGGGAACCATGGCTAGAGTATATGCCCCAAATTGAAATGATGGCTGCCTCCAACAAAGATTACCAGTGTCGTAAATCCCCTTATTCCAAAATCATCTAGGAAAGATTGATTACTCTGCAAAGGCCCTAGAATATCAGATTGTATTTTAGAGAAGGACAGCTCTATGAATCCCCTTTATAAAATATCAAACTGTATTGGTCATAGTTTGATGCATTAAAATCCATTTTTCTAAAATAATAGAAAATTATGTGTAAAGATGAAATCAGCAAAATCACAACTGTTTTATGTTTTTCTATTGATTTAGATCCACAGAACCTCCTCCATTTTGGGATGAGACTATATGGTCAATGCGGGATAAGTCAAAGGATAATACAAGTAATCGCCATGGTTACTATGGGTTCCGTGGAGTGAATCGTGTTTCCAATACAGTTATCGTTGCTGGCTGTTTATTATTCATTGGTATTGGTGCTACGCTACATTATTTTGCTGTCAGGTAAAATCGACAATGGTGTTTGGGCAGATGAGTTTTTCCGGATCACTGATTGCCCTGATTCCTTGGTTTTCTGAGATATGGTCCTGAAAAACTGATGTCTGCTTTTATACAGGATAGATGAAAAATTCATTAATTCTTACATTCTAAGCAAGTTCATCTGCAGATTGTGGGTGGTCTCTTCATTCACCTCATTGTAGCCTAACGCTAAGTGAATAATCACCTGTTCTGCAATCTGGGTGCTCGGTGGAGGAGGGTTTTTAAAATTGTTTTTCCCTGCATGGAAAATTGGGAAATTCTCACTCTTTTCTTTAAAATCAGGAAATTTGAAGAGAAGCTCTGTTTTTCAGATAGCTTTTTAGCCCACTTGGGTTTTTTGCGTTCACTTTTCATCCGTCGTCCATAGACGGAATCCCTGATACCTGGCAATCGGTTGTGTATGTTGCCTGTTGTGTGAAACACACACTCGTCTATAAGAATGCTTTCGCAGGCCCGGCAAAAGGATAAACACATTGTTCGGCCACTACGGAAATCTGGAAATCAGGAGTTGTCTCATGTATCTTTAAAAAGGGTGATAAATCAGATCCGAATAATTATCACCCTATAACTTTGCTAAATACTCTATCAAGCAACTTTTCCAACACCTACTCGATCATGACCTGATTTATGACAAACAGTCGGGCTTTCTTTCAGTCACAGCACTAGTGACCAGTTCCTAGCCATTACGTCTCATATATTTCAAAATTTTGAACTAAACAAGGATGCTTGTTCACTCCATCTTGATATTACAGCTGCATTTGACACAGTCCCTCATAAGTTGTTATTACATAAAATTCAAGCCTATTGGATAAGAGGTAGGGCCTTAAATACAATTTCTGATTACTTCACAAACCGTAAGATTAGAATACATCTTGAAGGGAAGATTTTTGATGAATCTGAAGATGGATAGGCCTATATAAATAGTTCTGTACCACAAGGTTCGATACTGGGACCTCTACTTTTTTTTCTTTACATCAACGATCTACCAGATGATCTGAATTGTATTGCTTTCCTTTATGCTGATGATACCTCAATCTATAATACAATTGACTCCAATAACCCTGTACCTGGTTTAATGCAGTCATTCAGGATGATCTTAATAAAATCAGTGAATGGGCATGTCGTTGCGGCCTTTCATTCAAACCTGGCAAGAGTTGCGACATGACTTTCTCTAAACAAGTTGAACGTACTTACAACCCCCTATTTCTCAATGGGAGTCAAATACCCATTAGCAACAACCATAAACACTAAGGTTTCATTTTGGATGTTAATCTCAATTTCCAATGCCATGTTGATCATACTGCCGATAAAATTCAAACACTCCTTAATCCGTTGAAAGCACTATCTCGCAAATTGAAATCGTCACATTTAAATACTATCTACAATTCATTTGTGTACCCTCATCACTTATATTGTGATATTACTTTACAATAGTGCTGATAAACTGTCTTACCGTCGGTTAGAGCGACAACAAATCTTTATGTATAAATTTTTTGGAGGCAGCTCTCCCTCATACGTTAACTCTATTCAATCAATATTACAATGTTGCCACCAGGGCATTTTCGTTATATTAACCCTTTCCGCATACCTGCACATTCATCTCGAAAATTAAGAAACTCTCTCCTTATAACTTTAATGTTACTTAATTTCCCATATTTTAAGAACAATTCAAATTTTTTCTCAATTCAAGTCAGCAATCTATTATAGAAAGTCTCACCTTAACTCAACATCCACCATATTGCTTAATAATCTAAACCATAAGGAGGTGATTTGCCTCAATAGGCTACGAGTTGATTTACTTTTAAAATCTCATTTATTCGTCCACAACTTTCAAAATATAATAAATCCCCTATGTGATCACTGGCAAAAAAGATACGATACTAAACACTTCCTTCTGAAATGCTGCCATCCAACCCAACAAATTGACATCAGAAACCTACTCATGGACCTTTATTCAATATCTCCTGGTTTGAAAGACTTAATAACCAGTAAAACTATTTTTTAATGATTTTGAAAAATACAGCCAAATTCATCAATAGTTTTGCTGGACGTATCGGCCCCACTCCGCGCGGTGGCGCCACCCCGCGGGAATTACGCGAAGCAGCAGAACACAAACACGGCCACTCTCTCAATTTTCAATGATAGAAATCGTGTGTGCATTTCAATTATTTCGGCTGTTAGGGTTTTAAGGCACAATATAAGTTGATGATGTGATATTGCGATGTTAATAAATGATAATTCCGCAGTGAAGCTAGTCACGAACGGTGCCGATTGAGTGTAAAGCTGCCAAAAACACTGAAATGTGCGTAGTTGCGTAACTATTTGCAGTGAATTGCAGACGAAACATGAAGCCTTAACGGCCGTTTAAAAAAAAATTATACCAATCGCAATTGTAAAAATATAGCTGCAAAGCAGCGATAACGGGTTTTCTGCACAGTCTTAGAATCCTGTTCAATGGTGGATTTCAACAAAGCATTTGATAAGGCTCAACATCAGCCATTACTAAACAGGCTATTAGGAAACAGTATCAATGATAGGTCGCCCAAATGGCTCAGCAGTTATCTCTGAACGGAAACTTGTAACCGAAATCAACGGGACGCATCATCTTGGAATGAGACGGTCTAACTAGTGGAGTCACGCAAGGTAGTATCCTAAGTCGTCTTCTGTTTAATGTCCTGACAAATGACATCCACAGTAATCCAAAATATACCAGACCGAGTAAATTTCCAAAACGACCTTAACACACTGTTCGACCAAAAAACTTAATGTTCCGACAAAACCACGGGGACAAAACCAAAATTATGAATTGTCGCGGGTGACAAAACCAAAATAATGAATTGTCGCGGCGATAAAACCAAAATAATGAATTGTCGCGGACGACAAAAACAAAATATTGAATTGTTGCGTGCGACAAAACCAGAATAATGAACCAGAAAACCAAACTAGCGGACCAGGGACACCATGCTCACTTGGAAAGTGGTTTCAAATGCTCAACAATCTAACAATTTCAATACATAACGCCCTCTAGTGACCATATACAAAAACCAATGACCTTGAAACCCACCACAATCATAGAACATGTCAGCAGCTATGATTTTGTGATTGATTGTGATAACAAAATATGCCTCGTTACCAATTTAATATGGAAATACTAAGTTATTCTACTATTCAACGCCCCTGGTGACCATATGCAAAACCCAATGACCTTAAAACTCACCACAATCGTAGTACATGTCATGAAATACAACTTTGCAATTGATCATAGTAACAAAATATGCCTAGGTACCAATCTAATAAGGAAATACTAAGCCATTCTACTATTCAACGCCCCCTGGTGACTATATGGAATAATTAATGTCCTTAAAAACTCACCACAATCATAGACGATGTCATGATCTACAACTTTGCAATGGATCATGGTAACAAAATATGCCTTGGTACAAATATAATATAGCAATACTAAGTTATTGTATTATTCAACGCCCCCTGATGGCCACATACTAAAACCAATGACCTTGAAACTCACCAAAATCATAGAACACGTTATGGGCTACAACTTTCCAATTGAATATAGTAACACAATATGCTTAGGTATCAATTTAATGTGGAAAAACTTTTTCCCACCTACGAATGAGTACTGATGACACCAAAATGGCCGCCAATTGCGTCATAATTGGCTGATCAAAAATACCAGTCCCAGGTATAAAACATCCCTCTCTAAAGAATACCCATCAGCAGTTGCAATGAGAAATGGCAAACCAGTAGGAAGCTACAGGACCTAGAATTCTGGCCAAAATTGACATTTTTGGGCACTAAAAAGGTCATAGGACGGCCATCTTGAGTCAGATCGACCCAATTTTCTTATGCTGATGGGCCTTTGGTAGATTCAAATATAAACGAAAGATCAAGGTAATTGATCAAAGCGTCTTCAAAATTTCCCCATGAAAACTTCGAAAATGTTTAAAAAGTGCTGATTTTGGCAAACAACAATGGCTGCCAGTCGGCCATCTTGAATCTGACGGGGCCAGTTTTTGGGCTGACGATGTGTCTAGGGTAGATACATGTATAAACCAAATATCAAGACATTACCTTGAAGCGTCTTCAAAATTTCCCAAAATAACTGGATTCCATCTATGGACGGACGGACGGACGAAAAGTGAACACAATAGCCCGCTGGGACTAAAGTCCCAAGTGGACTGAAAAAGAATTGTCGCGGGCGACAAAACCAAACTAATGAATTGTCGCGGGTGATAAAACCAAAATATTGAATTGTCGCGGGCGACAAAACCAAACTAATGAATTGTTGCGGGCGATAAAACCAAACTAATGAATTGTCGCGGGCGATAAAACAACAATATTGAATTGTCGCGGGCGATAAAACCAAAATAATGAATTGTCTCGGGCGATAAAACCAAAATAATGAATTGTCCCGGGCGACAAAACCAAAATAATGAATTGTCCCGGGCGACAAAACCAAAATAATGAATTGTCGCGGGTGATAAAACCAAAATAATGAATTGTCTCGGGCAACAAAACCAAAATAATGAATTGTCGAGGGCGATAAAACCAAAATATTGAATTGTCACGGGTGATAAAACCAAAATAATGAATTGTCGCGGGCGACAAAACCAAAAAAAAATTGTCGCGGGTGACAAAAACAAAGTATAAAACCAAAATAATGAATTGTCGCGGGCGTCAAAACCAAAAACAAGAATTGTCGCGGGCGACAAAACCAAAATAATGAATTGTCACTGGAGATAAAACCAAAGTAATGAATTGTCGCGGGCGATAAAACCAAAATATTGAATTGTCACGGGCGACAAAACCAAAATAATGAATTGTCGCGGGCAACAAAACCAAAAAAAGAATTGTCGGGGCGACAAAACCAAAATAATGAATTGTCGCGGGCGACAAAACCAAAATGGTGAATTGTCCAGGCGACAAAATCAAAATGGTGAATTGTCGCGGGCGACAAAACCAAAATATTGAATTGTCGCGGGCGATAAAACTAAAATTATGAATTGTCGCGGGCGACAAAACCAAAATATTGAATTGTCGCAGGCGACAAAACCAAAAAAAGAATTGTTGGGGCGACAAAACCAAAATAATGAATTGTCGCGGGCGATAAAACCAAAATAATGAATTGTCGCGGGCGATAAAACCAAAATATTGAATTGTCGCGGGTGATAAAATCAAAATATTGAATTGTCGCGGGCGACAAAACCAAAAAAGAAAAATTTCGTGTGCGACAAAAACAAAATATAAAACCAAAATAATGAATTGTCGCGGGCGACAAAACCAAAATAATGCATTGTCGCTGGCGATAAAACTAAAGTAATGAATTGTCGAGGGCGATAAAACCAAAATAATGAATTGTCGCGGGCGACAAAATCAAAATCATTGTTTTCTCGCGTTATTTTAGTTTTGTCATAATGTCGCCCTTATTTGCATATTCGTGTTATTTATCTTATCAGCCACCATACTAAAGCTTTAAGGTCGCCTAAAACTCGATAAACACCTCAAGCGACACAGCGAACGATCTCCTTTCCCCCACAGCGCACGCTTATTCCGAATGTCAAGTGTGAGTCCAGCATACGGATAGGAGTGTGTTATATACTTGTATTTAGTAAATACCTTGTGGATTTGACAATGATCGGTATGTACTGTAGGAAATATAGAGTATTGATGGTATTGATATAGAGGGCCGCGGCCGAATAAAGTAACATATTCTTTTATTTTGATACCTCGTCGCCATAACAGCTTTTCTCCGCTATATCTCTTCGGCGTGTTTAGTTTAGGCCTACGACTACATTGTACACTTATGATTTATCTTAGTAAAAACACGGTAAATTTGGTAAAGAAAAATAGGTATCGCTAAATTAACTGCTTGACGCCCGCAGCCAAATCACTGGTAGTAATAAATTAATTTGTACTCGATTTGATTCTCAGAATGAGGAGAAACTCGCAGCTAATTCCCGGAACGACGATGTAGTGACACACGTCGATTTGTCGATGTTTACGGCTCGACAATGCTTTTAAAATCTAAAGTAGTAAATTTCCTGAGTATCAGTAATATAATTTGATGAGGAAAATGGGTTACTGTTAAAATTAGTTTTTAAAAACCGCGACAGAACGTGCAATCTTTCGGTAATAAATTTGTTAATTTATGCTTGAATTGATAATCGATGTGACAAGTAACGTGCGGTAGATTTTGGAAAGACGACTTAGAAAAACATGTCGGCTCTTTGAATGGGGCTCAATTTTCGATGTTTACGGCCCGACAGTGCTTTTGTAACGTTGATTCTTCAAAATTCGCACGGAGTATTTGTAGATCGAACTGAGCTGAATGATATCAGACGGATTGTATCGGCAACAGCAGTAATGTAAAAAAGCCTATGTACTTTTGACAAAAAATGTGTGGAAAAAAATGATAATAATAATAATAATAATAATAATAATAATAATAAGAAACACGCGAATCTCAATAGGGTTTTCTGTGATGTAACTGAAAACCCTAATAAAAATGAGATAGAACCTAAGTTAAAATTCTGGCCATTTCTAAAATGTTATTAATTATTATTACTAATTTTTAGTCAGTGCGGAACGTTTAGTTTTCCAACAATAATGAGGGGTGGTAGGTAGTCATGCAATTCAAGTCATCATTTATTACACGTTACTTCCATGTTGTTGAAAATCCACCGAGCTTTCATCTATCCATCCAAATATTTAGTGGCTTTCTTCCTGGTTAACCTTATGATCTGAGCCCCTTTCGTCACTCGTACTTGGTATTAATTTCAGTGCGGTAATGATTCTGATGATGATAATTTTCACTGTTGTCATTAGGCTACCTTGCCCTGATTGTCGTCGGCATCATCATTACTAGTACTGTTTATGATCGTAACTATATTTGCTATAATTGACTATCACTGCCGTTGCTATCATTGTTATAATAATAATGGTATTGATAGTTATTATTATTTTCCTTGCTATAAATATCTGTTATGTCATTCAAATGTAAATTCTTGTGATTTAAGTAACATTATTTCATCCACAACATAACATATATAATTCTTACTTTGTATTGCTAATAATGTCCTTTGGACTTCAGCAAGCATGATACTTGTTCATTTACTCTGTATGACGTTAAGTTTAATATAAAAAAAGGCCTCAAGCTGAGGGCCATGAAATATGCTGAGTGTCGCCGCAGGCCACAGCACATAGACATGGATATTCTTCTGTTTTCATGATGGAATGCCACCAGCTATCAATTTTTCCTGAATCTTCCTCATAATCTGGAAGCATTTCATCGATTGCAAACTTTGTTAGTTCTCTGTAAAAATATCCATCATCAGGATTAATGAAACGCCCCGGGTTAAAGTTGTCCTTTAAAGCCTTAAGGCCTTAAATGGCAACGGAGTGTGACCTTATGCTAGGATCAATGCATGCTAGCTCTTTCAGTACAGAACTATTGATAGGTAATTTACTTTGCATATAAAGCCCACAATTTATGAACACTTTTTTTATGTCAGCAAAGAAATTTATCTTTGTAAGGCTATCCTCATTGTTAAGCCCTTGGAGTGTTTCTTCACCGATAAACATGTCATGTGGTTTGAACTGGATCTTATCATCAGTAAGGTCAATTTCCAGTAGTTTCTTAGCAGACTTGTTGACAATGTTTTCGGGTTCAATGAAACAACCGAAAAATTCACAAAAGACCTTAAAATTTAAGTTGTTGTTCATGGAGCTTATTGACAAATGTATCCTTCCGCTGAAATACACAAACGTATGACTTCAAAATCGGGAGAACTGCTGAATAAAAGTTAATGATACGCATTGTACGTTTAGCCTGATATGTGTGATGCCTTAAGTGTGATGCAAGATTAATTATGGGCATTTAGGACTTGACAATTTTGATCCTGTGAGACAATGGACATAAAGCAACTAAAACTTTAGTATAACAGGGATCAAAATCTCCCGTGGATTTCTACGGTTGGGGGTCCATTTTTATCGTTCTTGAGATTGATGTAGATCCGTTGAGAAAATGAAAGGGGGGTTAGGGTCTTGGGGAAAAGTTGATACTTAGATCGTAGCATACTTAAAGAACAGACCGTAAAAGCTTCTCATAACTCTGAAATCTTTTTTTAAAACATCATTGTGAAAAACCGCTTTTGTCTAGAGCCACTGTACAGATTAATAATACATATACATGGAAAAGTGCTGCGCGGGAAATCTATATTTAGAATCTGCGGTCGCGCGCTTCAATTCATCCAACAAAGCATAGCCTACGTGCTCAATGAAAGTAGTCATTGTTTTAATTCAGGCACAATACGCTTGGTTTGAGTGATAGATTTGAAGGTTATAGATAGGGGCTCCTCTTGGGACTCTACCACATGTTCTAGTGATGTAGATATCGTCGGAGCCATCCTTTTCATGTACTCAAGACATTAACAACGAACCATCACCCACATGGCAGCAGTCTTATTTTGTCATTGGAAAATGGTCCTCAGGTGCGCCAAAAACACCTTGAAATTTCAAAATTTTCTTGGGGAGCTCCCCTGATTACGGGCTTTTTACGCCTTTGGTGCTCGCAACTGTTAGCTTGGCCAGCAGTAGTTAGCCTCTAATACTTTTATTTCAAATTTTTCCCCATTTTTTAAACTCCTCTGTTTTCATCCCTGGCATAAACTACGATTCACGGTAAAAGTGCAAAGTTTAGACCTACCTCAGCTGATGATATCAGCCGTCAATGCACAAAGATCTGGTTTTGTCACAGTAGTAAGAGTTGTTCAAGATGGCTTCTGTGGAGGAGCCTCCAAATGTTCGGTGATGGGTATAGTACTTATAGATCGTAGGTTTTTCAAATGGGTTGCTTATTTCAGATGGCTGTACAGCCCCCTGACCACGGCTAGAATGTTTTACCCGTTGTCCATGACAGACATAACATTCAATTATGCAGGCAATAGGAACCGTTTTATGATTTATTATAGACTAGCTAAATTCCCGTCCAGAGGAATGAAATAGCGATCAAGGATAGTAGAAATCGTTCATAGAAAAGATCGAACACTGAAATTTTAAAATCTAAACCATTGCATTTATTACACGTTTATATTATTTACAATATTACGTGTCTAATTGGGTGCATGGACAGTAAGTGCGCTGGCCCTGCTAACCCTTGACAATGCAAAATATAGCATACCATGGCTTAAAACAGGAGAGGAAAGATCTGTGGACATGTTTGGTAAAATACACCAATCACCAATATCAGACAATGGAAGAAAACAACACTTCCGCTTTGAATATCTTTTACCGACTAACCTTTATTACGTACTACATACACACTGTGTTATAACAGGGTCATGATAAGTTTGCAGGGTTAACAAGATCAATGCCAACTGCGGTAAACGTTTGCCCCTGTGACTTGTTAACAGTCATCACGAAACATGGGCGAACAGGAATTGAAGTCTCTTGAAGGAAAAAGGAAGTTTGGTATCTGATGGAATTAGAGGAATTCGTGGAATATATGTTGTCTGCATTGCAGATGGACCAGTGAGTATAATGGCTTCAATCAGATTGGGCTGTAGAGATTTCACAACACACCGTGTACCATTGGTTATATGGAGGGGATTGAGAGAATGCAGAATAATGATCGGGGAACCGATCTTCAGTTCCCAGAAATGTGGGAGTAGTCCTGGCGAGTCTAAGGTGTTAAGAAACTCAATTTTGGAAATGAACAGCCTCTCCATCTGTAAGAGCTGTGTCTATAGAGCGGTACTGGGTGGGCAGCAGCAGCTTCAGTCATCGCGAGGTGCAAATGGTTGTCATTTTCAATTAAACCATATTTCAGGCCAGCTTCTCAGAAAGTATAACGTTGATAGCCATCTATTGTTCTCAAGTCAGAGAAATATGTAGGCCCACAAACATAGTGTAACAGTAGTCGCAGGAAATAACTTCTTGCTGCTTTGGACCGATAGTGTAAACGTGACCTATGCAAGGTCTGTAGAAAATTCCAGAACACTGAGAATGGGGTTGACTTATTGTAGGTGTAATACAGTGGAGTTTCAGGGTATATAAGTGTTTAAGCATAGTTGTCATGAGAGCATAATGTGAAAAACTCAGTCAATGTGGTTTTAGGTGGAGCACTGTTTGCAGCAGCCAAAACATTTGGAGATTTAAAATAAACTTGCTGCCCATTTTCAAGGTGTACTTACTGTTAATTGAAAAACAGGTGGGAAATGCTCATGAATTGGAAAGTTGAATAATACGCCATGGGGCCTCTGTACTACCAACATAACGGCCATGCTGAAACTGCTGAATTTCATCACCATTAGATTTCTGGGTAAGAGAGAATACAGCTTGGGCACATCCCTTATTTACATATTTAAGAACATACTTTATGCTCTTTATTGACATACAAAGCTCAACATTGACATGAGCATTGATTTGAAGCAATAACCATGGGTTGTAAGGGACTATCCAACGATTGTCAACTGTTAAATTTTGCTGCTTGCCATTAAGCACTGTCAGTATATTTGTTGTGTGACCTGATTCAGTTTGCATTCTCCGATAATGGGGATATCCATCATTACCAAGCTTTGTTTCAGTCACAAATGTTTTGGGATACTTCTTGGTGCAAGAATTCTCTGCCATGCAAGGGCTACGCTTATTCATAATGTCCACATGGACCATTAACCATATGTTTCATGACAATACGACGAAGTTCGGGTCAGTATCATGATGGAATTTCCGCGGACACCACTCTGTCAATGTTATCTGACCTGATCTTTGAGTCTGATGGTACTTAATTGAGTACAGCCATGCCAAGACCGTGCCAACTGTTGACCATTTTTCTACACTTCGTACACATGGTCTCTAATATCATTCTTATAGAAATAACTGTGGCCTGGATATTTGTATATACATCAATAAAATACATACGCATAATAATAGAAACAAAATCAGTGTTTTCATACCTGAATACGCATTGAAATGCAATAGGCGACGATTTAGTAAAACAGGCACCAAACGCTCTTAAGGTTCACCCGACAACATCACTACCCCCCTCCCCCCCCCCCCTATAGTTTTACATCATTTTTGGGCTATTTGGTAAACTGATATTTTTCGGTACCAAGATCTGAGGATCTGCGGGGAATTCTCATCCATGTGTTATGATAACCATAGTTTTTACAATTCCCCACAGAAAAATATAAGGAATGTGACCCGGTGTTTCCAAATCAATGTCTCAAATGGCAGCTGGTCATTTAACAATAAGTGTACCCAACGGAATAATCATTTTATATTTCTTGGTTGGTGCAAGTTCACTTTCATTGCCATTTTAAAACACGGCAGTGCTCAGCTATGCAGTTTATCAATGCATTCTGAAGCAAACATCCAGATCGACCGACCTTACACCAAAAAAGATTAATTTTAATTATTACTAATTAATAATTTTTCTGAAAGCTTTGGAAACGCATGTTACGAGGCACCCTCTACTATACCCTGTTACTGGTTACCCCATGAGGTACAAAGTAGGTAAGGCACCTGAAGGCCCGCACCAATACATGAGGTAGTGTTGTTTCCCCTGGCCTTTTGATACAGATAATATCAATACGACAGAATGGCTGTACTTTACTTCAGACATCACATCATGCCTGTCCCTCAACATCATCACAGAGGATGCGACGCGACGCGGTACGGATGTTAGCGGAAAGTAAAAATTAGGATATTCTAGGAAAATTGGCAAAAAAGGCTTGAATTTTAGGGAGGTACTAAAAAACATGATTTTTTGGAATTTTAGGGTGTTTGGGGTTTAAATCCCAGTATAACCGTGTTTGTGCAGCATATAAAAAAGTGTCGGGGCAGATTGAGGTGGCTTGAGGAGTTATAGGGAGGGCAGATACGGATGTGACGCGATGCGGTACGGATGTTAGCGGAAAGTAAAAATTAGGATATTCTAGGAAAATTGGCAAAAAAGGCTTGAATTTTAGGGAGGTACTAAAAAACATGATTTTTTGGAATTTTAGGGTGTTTGGGTTTAAATCCCAGTATAACCGTGTTTGTACAGCATATAAAAAAGTGTCGGGGCAGATTGGGGTGGCTTGAGGAGTTATAGGGAGGGCAGATACGGGTGACTTGAGTGCTAATGGGTTAAGCTACAGGTCTTGGAATTTGGGGAAAATGGCTGTTTTAAGCACAAACAAGGTGTTCTGGATAGTCATCTCATGTCCAATTAACCTAATTTTTCTCATGTCATTTGGCCCTAAGGAGATATTTAAGAGGCTACATATGCACAAAATAGATGAAAGCGTCTTCCAAATCTCCCTTGATAACTTGTAAAAAGTGTAAAAAGTGTAAAAAGTGCTAAACAACAGAGAAAAATTGAATGCAATTCCCAAGTGGGTTAAAAAGTAGTCATCCCTTCGAAGAACCAAGCTGTTTTGTTAACACTAGCCTGTATGAAATAATTGCAATCTAGATTTAATTACCATGTTATAATCTGTAATATGTTACACCCTAAGTTGGTAGCACAGATATTTATAATAGACTTCGAAATTTTCATTTTTTCAGGATGTCACATAATATGAGTCGAACTATACTGGATGAAAGAGACCGAATAAACTCTACATTCTACAAAACAGCAAAAAATGAAGCCATGTAAGTCACATTTCACCAAGTATATGGAACTAGCGTGTCAATTCAATTGCACGGGAATTTAGTTGATGCATTTTATAGTAGCCTATAAATGTTATAGGCCTATATGATCTCCCGTGCCTGTAGAGACAGACCGTATAGGGACTCTGGGACTTGACCTGTGGCAATGGAGACTGGGTCCTTCAATCACTTACTAAGATGTCTGTCTTTTTCGCATAGAAGCCCTGCAGGCAACAGAACTATAGATAGCTAAGATATGTGTAGAGCAGTTTGATTGCCTGTGAATTCATTTTAATTTCTTTATTTCGCACTGAGGAGTACAAAACCATCATGGAGCTGAAAAAAAAGGATATTTAGAACGTACGGTATATGAGAAAAGTAATCAATTCAGTATTTGTATCAATATATAGAAATACCAGTATGTGCTCTATTTGATAATATACTTAACATGTGCAAAATAATCTAAAACGTAGATTCTTCACTATTAGTAAAATTGGTTAATGGGATAATTCAGGAGTTCTATTATTGTTGTTGATGAATGGATTAGATCAGTATCGTTATACAGTAAACCTTACATGAATGGGATCATTTGGGACCAGCAAAAAAATTCCGACTATGGGCAAGTCGGATTTTTCACTTTTTTGTAAAAAATCCAATATGGCCATAGAAAAACGTCCCTGAATGAAATAAAAGTGAAACATGAAAATGAATGAAACTCACCTGTTTATTTATATTTATTCACTATTTCAACATAATATCCTGGTTATGATGAAGCCTATTGTTAACATCTGAAAGAAAAATGTAATTTTATACATGATTAATAAATGATCCAACTTTGAGACAACAATTTGAATAGATTTTATATTTTGGGACCACACTACAACATAGGTGAGTTTCCGACTTTGGTAAAATCCGACTTTGGGACAGAAATTTACTTGAAAATAAGAAGAAAAAAATGGGACCTCTGAATTTATTTGACTTGTCATTTATCCGACTTTTGCCGATCCAACTTATGCAAAGTTTACCATATGATTGATTATAGGGACTTTGCTTTCTTAAATCATATTTGTCAAAGCGATATTTATTGGAGATGAGGTTAATAGATCTAGGTCGGATCATTATGGTCATCGTAGCTAGTAAAAATCATGCCATTCCCGACCACCGGTTGTACTTCTACTGCCATGGATATAGTGCCATAACGCTGTATCATATAGAACTGATAATCCGATAGAAAAATGCCTGAAACGTGTCACCTGTATCCATGATCCAAGATAAGGCCATCATAATGTATTGTATTTAGGTTCTCAAATTTTTGCTGAAATTATGAAAAGTTTTGAGGCGACCAAAGGGCCTACCTGTCAGTGAGTGGTTTTAACAGTTTTACTATGCAATATAGCGCAATCGCCATCATTATCTTCGTAGTGCTCGTGGACTGATTTATTTGAAAATACTTTGTAAGAAAACTGCGAACTTTGCAGGGGCAGATCCAGGGTCAGGGGACAGCACATGTGGAATTTTCATTTTGATTGAGAGACAAACAAATGCAGAAACAAACAAACAGATTTTTGAATTTCTGAAGCATTTTCCGAGCTGTATATCGATTTTTTTTATGTTGAAATAAACATTAGGCCCCATTTTCAGCTCTCGAGGAATTGGTTAATCAAGAAGCACTTTGTGGGCCATTGTATCATCATTTCATCACTGTATTTCTTATAATTATTATGCCCCCGGCATTTAATTGGGTTGTTTTGATTCATATTCTGGCCACCAGGGGGCCGACATGAAAAACAACGTTAACAGCCTAGAGGCCGCAATTGTGAACCAAATCATTTCAAACTTGGTACACAAGTAGGATATTACTTGGGTAGAACCCTTTTTAAAATTGGGTTGTTTCGATTCAAATTATGGCCACCAGGGGGCAAACATGAAAAATGATGGTAACAGCCTAGAGTCCGCAATTGGTGACTGATTCATTTCAGACTTAGTACACAAGTAGGGTATCACTTGGGCCAGAACCCTGTTTAAAATTGGGTTGATTCGATTCAAAAGGATTCGGTTTGAAGGAAACGGCAGACGAGAACCCTGAAATAGTAATCAAAAATTTCATCCAGGTTGAGCTGGACCTTCCATCTGCAGAGATGGAATTCGCAAGAGCCCATCGCATGGGTAGCGTAAAGAAAGACTAAGTCCGCCCTATCGTAGTGAAGTTTTAAAAATACAAAGACCGAGAAACTGTTAGATCTTCAGCGAATAAACTCAAGGGAAAAAACTTCGGTATTTCGGAACAACTCCCGAAGGAGTAGCAGGATAAGAGGAGATCACTGATTCCGACGTATCGGAATGCGAAAGCTAATGGAAAAAAGGCTGTATTTGTATGCGATAAACTCATTATTGACGGGAAAGAGCATAAACTGATAACGCCCATGGACACGAAGTAGGATATCGATGAGACCAACTTTAAGATAGGTGCCATCAATGTGTGCGGACTACTATCTAAATTAACGAAACCGGACTTTGTGGAATATACGAAAAATTTTGACTTTCTTTGCGTTTCTGAAACCAAAACTGATGACGTCGACAGCCATTTAATAAATGATCTCCTACCTCAAGGTTATTGCGCCTTCTTTGAAAATAGAGAACTATCAATGAAAAAATGCGTAGTTGCGTAACTATTTGCAGTGAATTGCAGACGAAACATGAAGCCTTAACGGCCGTTTAGAAATAAATTATACCAATCGCAATTGTAAAATAAAAATGAGATAGAACCTAAGTTAAAGTTCTGGCCATTTCTAAAATGTTATTACCAATTTTTAGTCAGTGCGGAACGTTTAGTTTTCCAACAATAATGAGGGGTGGTAGGTAGTCATGCAATTCAAGTCATCACTACCCATTACACACTCCAGTACCCACAGCTTTCATATATCCATCCAAATATTTAGTGTCTTTCTTCCTGGATCTTACTTAGAGGATATAAACAACTGTAACTTACTTTCACTGTCGGTGAAACCATTCTGTATCACAAGTACTACGCTGCATTGACAAATACTGTTTATAATATTAATCAGAATTGCACTGTTTACTCACTGTGAGCCTCTAAACATCGAAATTTAAGCCCGATTCAAACAGTATCCATCTACGTATGTGTATTGCCTTCTTGTCATTCCCACAGCGCGCAGTACGTGTGTCTGTGTTAGTGTCCCTGTAAGCATTGATAGAGCTGTGTACTAGATCTGTAGTTTTTTAGTATTTTTTATCTCTGCTACTATACATGAGGCACACTGAATGAGGTCAGTCTCGAGTGAACGCAACTGAGGAATTTTTATAGCCTTGTTTGTGCCGCATACAAGCAATAGCATCCTTGCAGTAACTTGCCTGGATAGAGCTAATGAATGCAGCTATCTATACGCGAGAGCCTGGATGACTATATTCTGCTAGCATTACAATATTCCTTGACGGATTTACTTGAAACTTTTGTGAGATGTACGGAACATAGGTACCTCGAGGTAAGTGGAAGGGATCTTTGATTAGAGACCCTTTTCACCCACCAGGGGGGCGTTTTACTTTTGAAAATTCTGACATTGAAAAAGTGCTGTGTGAGAAAAATTTTGTCTTTGAGTTTTCCGCTTCGGCCGAGCACGATAGTTGTTCATGACAGCCCGGAGGCTAAAAAAGTCAATGGCACGCCCTATCTGCAATTAACCGTATGGGCTCTACGGGCTCGAAAATGGGACCCCCAAATTTTTCAATGAGATTTTTGCTCCTAGCTCCTTAACCGTTGGTGATAGAATCGATGTTGCAATGTGTGGTTAGTAGCCCTTTACAAGACACTTGTATTGATGTATGGTTTAAGTAGGTAACTCATATGATGGTCCAGTAGCGCCACCTACAAGTTGTTGGAAATGTATTTTCATTGATATCTTCTAATTGGATAGAGGGATTTCTATAATAATTGATACACAACATAATTAGTTCCTATTCTAATCACTAGGGGGCATTAATCTTGAAAAGTCATTCTATCATCCGTTTTACGGGTGTAATTCTGCCATTTTATTATAGATATCACAAAACCTGGTGTGAGTACATGTACATAGGTATACTAGGCTAAGCAGCTAGATTTGTTGATACTACTGCCACTAGGGAATGGTAGAACACTGTATCACCTATATTCTCGAAGTTATTTTCCCTAAACTTGGTACATTATTACTTTGAACTTAAGAGCCATGGGTCAACATATCCATGATATGGGCTGACCTATGATACAGGCCAACCCCTAGGTGGCACGTCTTCACAGATAGTGGTACATAATGAACCGATTTCAGTGAAATCTTTTGCAACCTCCCTAGTACGGTATTCAGCCCAACAAGGCAGATACCCGTTATCGCTGCTTTGCAGCTATATTTAGGGTTTCTGCTGCCTTCGCAGAAACCCTATTGTATTCCTGCTGATTATTATTATTATTATTATTATTATTATTATTAGGGTTTCTGCTGCCTTCGCAGAAAACCCTATTGTATTCCTGCTGATTATTATTATTAGGGTTTTCTGTTATTTCACAGAAAACCCTATTGATATCCGCGTGATTATTAGGGTTTTCTGTTGCTTCACAGAAAACCCTATTGAAATTCGCGTGATTATTATTATTTTTTTTTTCCCTTTTCCACATAGCTTTTGTTAAAAGTGTAAAGGCTTCCTTACCTTACCGCTGTCGCCGATACAATCCGTATGATATCCTTCAGCTCACTTCAATCTCCAGATACTGCATGGGAATTTTGATAAATCCACGTTATAAAGGCACTGTCGAGCCGTAAACATCGAAAATTTGGCCCCGTTCAATTAGTAGCCATGTTGTGTTTTCTTTCCGAAATTTCTCTCTTCTTTATGAGGAAGAGGTATTGAATTATTCCCTCTCTTCTCCACAATCAATTTCAAAGTCAATTTTTAGGCCAGCCGTAGGCTGAGCCTATTACTATACAAATGGAGCGAATTTAAATGACATGGTTTCCACACAAAAGGCTCTTTTGCTTGCCAAGTGAGGGCATATTCGTATTTTAGCGTATTCCATTCTCGGAATCGTAGCGAGCAGAATTTTGAAATAGGGTTTCATTAAAATGTAATCGACATTTTTCACGAAAATGAAATCGGGAAAATTTCAATTTTTATCAGCCAATCAGGAAGTTGTGTCTTCCCTGTGATTGGTTTATCTGTAAATATCAGCAGCTGTTCACGTGAATTGTCCCGAGTATGAATTACCCTTAAGGCGATGAGTTCCCGAGTATGGATCGCATCAACAGATCGATACAATATTGCTTTATTGAAACAAAATATTTGAAAATAAAAGTAACTATTATAAATATTTGCAACTAATTACTTCTTTGTGTTCCAGTTTATACTGTTTGTCTGTTAGGCCTACTAGATAATCGCTTAAGATCGGGGAAATTGTCTATCAAATTCAATGTACAATTTATTTATATGTTCCCGACTATGGATCCTATCAATAGAATTTAACTTTATTGAAACAAATAAGTTTCCCCGTTTGGGGAGCCGCCGTTACTACCGGAAGTGCTCATTACGAGTTGCATCGTGTTCGTTTCGTGTTGCGGTGCGATATTTTTGGAGTGATATCGAAATCCGGTAAGTAGATTGTGAAAACCCATTGCATGATATTTGTATCACTTATTAGCGAAAAGCGTCGGGGCCACGCCAGGAGTTTTCGCGATTTATTAAGTAGGCCTAGCGCAATAGCCTATTTCTTCGTGTTCGTCCACTTCAATTTTCACACCGCCGATCTTACACGGCTCTGTCGGCGCAGTGATTGCACTTTCGTACCCACACAAATTTTTTCCTTTGTTATATCAGGGAGGTCTGGAAAATAAAGAAGTCAAGATTTGGTTATCACTTTATCATTTCATCGATTTAAATCGACCTAAATGGTAGTTACGTTTTTGTACTATTTATCAACTAAAACGGTCTGAACAATTTTGTCTCAATCAATTGAATTGACAACATTTCGTTTTTGGGCATGTTACTTTTTCGTCAGAACATTTTTAAATCTATAGCTGTATAATCAACACATTAAAATGATTTATTCATGCATATCATTTTTAAAGAGATGGTTACGTTTTATAAGAGATGGACTTATTTCTGTAAGGAGGGGGGGGGTACGAAAGTGCAATAAACCGATAAATAGCGGACACGGGCTTGTAAACTGGCTTCGATTTTACTTAGGGGGTTGTTGATTGTCTCACAAAAATGGCACTAGATATAATAGGCCCTATAGGCCTAAACTGGAAATAAATATTAAAATGTCACGGAAATATCATGAGTTCTTATTGTTTCTAGTTCTGCCATTGTGATAAACAATTGCCCATTAAGAATCGGTATTTGCTGATGTGACTGTAGTAGGCCTCAGGCCTATGTGAAACCAGATGGGATAAAACTCCATGCCTCTGCCGTTCTTAAATATCGGCCCAAAAGTTGCTATAGTCAGGTGATATTCTGATATTTCTAGGATACCAGCAAGTTAACACTTAACTACGAAATGTTTATCTTATTGTTTTAGCCCACTTGGGACTTAAGTCCCAGCGGACTATTGCGTTCACTTTTCATCCATTTGGCCGTAAACAGAATCCAGTTATTTTGGGAAATTTTGAAGACGCTTCAATGGATTGTCTTGATATTTGGTTTGTACATGTATCTACCCTAGATACATCTCCAGCCCAAAAACTGGCCAAATCAGAATCAAGATGGCTGACTGGCAGCCCTCATTGTTCGCCGAAATCGGCACTTTTTACACATTTTGAAGTTTCATCCAGCGTTTCATCCGTTTTGTTATCGATCAGACTCAATCAGACCGTAAAAGCGTCTTGGAGTATTGTTTTGTCGATATATTGCACAATAGCCTACTGCAGCTATAAATAGTACAACATAGCCTTCTAAAATTACTTGATCCACAGAAAATCGATACACAGTTGCGTTGTCTATATCTTGAGTTCGACTGAATGCAGTGACAAGAAACCAACAGAAAATACACATGTCATAGATGGCGCAACCATCTGGCAACTGTGTAAATGGTTTTAAACAATGAAAAAGGCTGTCTTAGTGATTTTATTATTGATTTTGTGTAATTCTAATGCCCATTGTGCATCTAGAGCATTCCAAATATATAAAATTTTCTGAACGAGGTCCCCCAGACTCTTCCGTAAGGACGCCTTTGGCGCTCGCTTAGGCGTCGGTTGATGTTACTACTCCATTCTTGAAAAATTTGTAATTTCAATGCCAATATATTTTTGACAACCGATTATGACCCCTGTTCTTCCATTATGATTTTATATAGTCGCGTAGTGATCCTTAACTGCCAATTGTTTATCAGAAGTTAAAAGAAAAATACACTATATCTACACTGCTATTTCTGTGATATTTTTTGAATGTATTTCCAATTTATATTTGATGCCATTCTTGAGAGATTATCAATGTAGAATCCAAGCATGTTGATTTCTTGACGACATTAAGGGATTATTATGGATATATGATTGCATGTCAGCTAAATATTTTATAAGCTGAGCTACTACTACTTCCCTTTTATACTTAGATTGATGTTGACAAATTTTTTTGCTGAATGAGACCATGGCATGTTTGTCATGCTAGTTAGTATCTGTTGAATTTAATTTATTATTATTCATTTTCAACTATTCATCAGGCAGTGAATAGGCCTAAAATTGGTCAGGGTTTTTTGTTTTAAACATTTAAAGACCTAATAAACTGATCTCAAGTAGGAGATAACATACTAAATTACATGTTCAACATTTATATATGACTAATAACGTGAGCATAGTTCAAATCAATTCAAAACATGTGATGTACTTCAATTCAACATATACATCTCCAGTGCCAACAAACTAATGTTTAGTGTCGCAATATCACACATTCAGATCACAATATTCTGAGGCCTCATCTATATAAAACCATTTTCCTCGAGCTCAATTTCAATATCTGTTATTTCAAAGTTATATATTACCTACCATTCATATTTCAAATTTTTGGATGACACTTTTCTACAAAATACTTATGGCCAACTGATTGCAAAGCTCTACATTCTACAACTGCCAGTCAGTTGTTTACTGGTTATTTAGTCCTATCTAAAGTTTCAGTGACCTCGCACCTATCACAGAACACTTTTAAACCTTTTTTTGATAAATTTCCCTACCTACCTCTTTCAATGATTGTCCTCCTGAGACCAGGGAGGAAAGTTTTCCGGATTTATCCAGAATTCTGGATTTTTCAAGCCCAAGGTCATTTTCTGAAAAGCGTAAAAACGATGAGAAAATGTGAGGGGGGTTAGGGTTTATTCCAAAGTTTGTTGGTCCCAGTGGCCGTAATAGCGCCGCAGACCGGACATTTATTTTGTTTTACAGACGTTTAACAAGTGTCTAATTTCCTTTTGTTACAATTATTGATCTTTCCGCGATAGCCGTGCACCTGTGTGACGTGACCTCATATGTATAGTGAGAAAACATAACGTCATGTCTTTATCAATACAGTCATTCGAGTAGCACAGCGCACTATCTACATTCTACAACCGCCAGTCAGTTGTTTACTGGTTATTTAGTCCTATCTAAAGTTTCAGTGACCTCGCACCTATCACAGAACACTTTTAAACCTTTTTTTGATAAATTTCCCTACCTACCTCTTTCAATGATTGTCCTCCTGAGACCAGGGAGGAAAGTTTTCCGGATTTATCCAGAATTCTGGATTTTTCAAGCCCAAGGTCATTTTCTGAAAAGCGTAAAAACGATGAGAAAATGTGAGGGGGGTTAGGGTTTATTCCAAAGTTTGTTGGTCCCAGTGGCCGTAATAGCGCCGCAGACCGGACAACATTTATTTTGTTTTACAGACGTTTAACAAGTGTCTAATTTCCTTTTGTTACAATTATTGATCTTTCCGCGATAGCCGTGCACCTGTGTGACGTGACCTCATATGTATAGTGAGAAAACATAGCGTCATGTCTTTATCAATACAGTCATTCGAGTAGCACAGCGCACTATGTTCACTTATTTAGGGGTTCCACCTCCACTGCTTGAGACGCTGATTGTTAGTGAAATGTGGACGTGCCGCATTGGAAATGGACATTAATTTCCAAATATGGTGATTGTTCATGGGCTCAAGATTGCTCTTAAGTGTTAGGAAAACGCTTTTAATTTCAAAAATTTCCTTGGGCCGAAACCCCAAAAACCCCCAGGGGTTGCTTCGCGCCTTCGGTGCTCACAACATCGGGCAGATGTATAACTTTTAATTTTCTGGATTTTTCTTCTATGGTGACTTTCTTCCCTGTGAGACACAGGTGTTTCTGTGTGGTCTAAATCTTGTTCTATACACACCATTCCCCCAGCCTGAGCAACCTTTGGTTTTCGGAGTTAATCAAACTAGGTGAAACATAATGTCCGTTAATCGGAATTAATTTCTGGAAATACTTCCAAAATCAAGCGCATTCGGTTATTAGTTTCGACCACTAGTCGACTAGCTACGAAAACCAAATTTGGCCCTGATTTGACTCTACGTCAAAAACATAGCTCTTTCAAACATTTTAAATCCTAATTACATGCAACCAGAGGGAATCGTACTACATCTCCATCATTTAAATACAACCTGAAAGGCAGTCAAGGATTCACAATTGATATCAATTGAATGAATTGTATTATAGGTAATATCTATTTAGCATCATCACAGAAAAATAGAAACAGTTATAATATGAACAGTTAACTTATCCACGTAGTGTTCTTCTTCTGAGACCGAATCTATATACCCCAGTAATTTCACTTCGTGCACTACTATTATGTCCTAATGTCATTCCGTTCATTTTAGACATTAATTCAAAATCTGAAAAACAATATGCCTCGCAAAAAAAATTCTTGTCGCATAAAGAATGTTGCAAAAGTCAGTTACTTCATTCTGCACCCTTCTGTATGATATGCCCTTTCTATGAAAAAATGTTGTAATGATGTTACATTTAATTCCTTTTTTACAGATACATTCACACAGATCTTCAAACATGCACAGGGTTGCAGCCCCTCAAAAACTGCAGGAGGTTGCATGTTCCTCCAATTCAAATACATTTTCAAATGATAAGAATCCTTCCGAGGATTCACTTTTACATACTGAATATGTATCTTGCTCTCTTTGTGAGCACCCATCAATTGAAAATACATGCATTGTTCAATGTCTGTTGGCAAGTTTTCATCAAGCCAGTCCCATCTTTACTGTTGAATCGATAGGCAGACAGTGTACATGTAATGCTCTTGTAGCTGTCTGCTTGCTTCAGTCATCTAAAATCCATTCGCAAAATTTATTAGACCACGTATTAATTGAAGGAGATAGCTTATACAAAACAGTTAGAAAGACATCTTCACATTCTTATCTCTCATTTGATGAATTGCCGTCCACCATATCTCTTAGTGAAGCTTCTTTTACTATGAACTTGTTAAATAATACAACTGGTTCTATGACAACCACATCTAACAGATGCAACAATGAATTCACTACTGCATTGTCCAATTCCTTAAAAATCGTTACCTCTGCATTATTGATAATTGATAGTTATGCTATATCTGTATTCAAAGACATGTCAAACAGACTATGTCTTTTTGATTCCCATTCTCGTGATGCCAATGGTCTGCCTGTTCAAGATGGTTCTGCAGCCTTGCTGTACTTCTCAAGTATAGAAACATTGAGTCATTTTATCTGTACTATATATGCACCTGCTTTTAACCAGTCTGTCGTCAACTATGAAATTCAACCTATTACTTTGCATCCACAACAACAAAGAACATGCTTCCATGGATTACAACAATACTTTAGTGACCAGAATATTAAACAAAGTTGTAAGCAATTAATCAAATTTAGGAATCGAATACGCAAAAGAGAGCTATTGAAAGATGAATCGTTCAAAAATAAGAACAATGACAAGCGGCGACAACTTAGAAAACGAAAAATGAACATAATACATGACCATGATTCACTAAGTAAAAAGAGAAAACTTAAAGCAACACCTTCACAGGAATTTCCTATTTCTAGCACCAACATACCCAAAATATTGCACAACTGTAATACCATGAATGATATGCCATATGTTGAAATATTAGCATCAACCTTTGACTCTCTTCCTGAAATGAGTAATCCGACAGATTTGACATTACCCATCATAGAATTCCGGAAGAAAATAAAAGATGGCCGTATATATGTTTGTTCATCGTGCCATCAAACATGGTTTCAACATTCAGTTAAAAAAGTTCCTTCATCGTTTCCTCGTAATTGTTTGACTAACTATGTATCTGCAAACGCTTCAGAATGGATTTGTATCACCTGCTACAATGATATTAAACTCAATAAAATTCCTAAGTTGTCCTTGGTGAACGGAATGTGTTTTCCTGTTAAACCACCTGAACTAAACTTAGAACCACTTGAAGAGCGCTTGATAGCTCTACGAATACCTTTCATGCAAATTAGAGAACTTCCACGTGGTCAACAACATTGTATCAAAGGAATGGTAGTTAATGTCCCTAACGATTTACAAGAAATTATCCATACTTTACCCAGAGCACACAATAATATAGACACGATACCAGTACAGCTGAAAAGGAAACTGGCTTACAAATCCAATGTTTTTTCTGAAAACGTTCGTCCTTTAATGGTCGTATCAGCTATTCATTGGCTTCTAGAAAATAGTACTTTGTACAAAGAATCAAACATTGAAATTGATGAAACTTGGATGACTCGATTAAAAGAATCAAATTCTATCTCTCAATCTGACATTGATGATGATTCTATTGACCATGATCTTGTTACGACAAATGAAAATTCTACAACTGATGATGATAATTTCAGTGAAATTGACGAATCAGATGTACCAGGAACATTGGAAACTCTTCTTGATACTTGTATGCCCGATATCAGTAGCTATCTTCAAATTGCTCCAGGTGAACACAGTTCTCCCATCTCTTTATACCAAGATCCTAATGCTGAAATATTAGCATTTCCTTCTATATACTGTGGCCAAAGTAGAATTGAAAACAAAGACAGAATCAGACCAGTCCATTACAGTGAAATCTGTAAATGGGAGCTACGCAATGTTGATCGTCGTGTTGCTAAATCGGTTCCTAATCTTTTTTTCAAGACAAAAAAACTTCAGCTCAAACAATTAACTGATAAAGTCAGTCTTGCATTACGAAGATGCAAAATTGTTGACAGGACAATTACTGCAAGAAGCGTTCTAGATAAATCTTGTATATCTTCATTGGTACAGCTAGATGAGGGTTACCGTATCTTTAAAACTGTCAGAAATTCACCTACTTACCTTGAAAAGAGAAAAAAGGATGTCTTTGCAATGATTAGACAATTAGGTTTACCGACCTGGTTCATTTCGTTGTCAGCTGCTGACACTAGATGGGTAGAATTAATAAGAATCTTAGGTCAATTAGTCAACAAGACACTTTACACAGATGAAGAAATAGAATCAATGTCTTGGACACAGTGAACTCGCTTAATTCAACAAGATCCTGTAACATGTGCCCGTTACTTTGATTATCGCTGTCAACAGTTTATCAACATAGTGCTTAAAAGCTCTGCCAATCCCCTTGGAAAATGCACTGACTATTTCTACCGTGTAGAATTCCAACATCGAGGAAGTCCTCATATACATATGCTTATTTGGACCCAAGATGCTCCACACTATGGAATTGACGATGATTCAATTGTCATTGATTTTGTAGACAAATATGTGTCTTGCAGCTCTCAGATTGCTGATCCAATTTCTGTTGAATGTCTAAACCTTCAGAAACATAAACATTCAAGGACATGCCGAAAAAATGGTCACCCAATTTGTCGTTTCAATTTCCCAATGCCACCATTGCCCAAAACCTTGATACTTCATCCTCTACAGTGTAAGACATCTGCAGAAAAAGAAAAATATATGACTTATTACAATCTTATCAAACAGAAATTAGACTCTCTTGAAACTAGCTCAAACCTGTCATTTCTTGACCTTTTGAAAGAACTCCAAATGTCTGAAGAAGATTATCTCAAAGCCATACAAAGCTCCTTGAAAAGCACTAAAATTTTCTTGCAAAGGCAACCTTGTGACGTTAGGATTAACCCATATATGAGAAATCTACTATGTTGTTGGAATGCAAATCACGATATACAAATGATCCTTGACCCTTATGCTGTTGCTACTTATATGGTGGCTTACATTACCAAAAGCCAGCGTGGAATGAGCCTTTTATTGGACAAAGCATCGAAAGAAGCACATAGTGAAAACAAATCTCTGCAGCAACAAGTTCGTCACATAGGCAATAAGTTCCTAAATGCTTGTGAAATTAGCGCTCAAGAAGCTGTTTACCTCACTCTGCAATTGCCTCTTTCTAGAGCTACTCGGGACGTTGCTTTTATTCCTACATCTCCACCTCATGAGCGTACTCTCCTGATTAAATCGAAAGAAAACCTTGAAAAATTAGACCCTAACTCTACAGACATAGAAGCTGGTAATATTATTACGAGGTACTCAAAGCGTCCTAAACAGCTCAACAATTGGTGCTTAGCTGACTACGTATCTAAACTTAACATACATTATCTCCATAACCAAGAACAAGATATCTATGATGACAACCTTGATGATACAGAATCGCATACACTACCTGCTGACTGTTGCTCAGGTGATTTAGTCAATATTTCATTACCATCAATAACAATCAAATCTCGAAAGGTGCAGCGCATTATAAGATATGTGCGTTACAATCAATCATTAGATCCTGACAATTGTGCAAGAGAAAAGATACTGCTTTACCACCCTTGGCGTTGTGAACACACTGATATCAAGGCCCAATTCTTAGACCATGTACAACATTATGAACACTTACAACAAACCACAACCATTATGCAAAAGCAAAATGAATATGAATTCACTTCCTCCCAAGTATTGGATGAAGCTGTTGATCTTGTCCAAAATGACAATTTAGAGTACTGTGATATAGCTCCTGATTCTGTTCAACAGGATGCTGAAGATTTGCTTACAAATTCTTCTGACAGTGACCAATATAGTTTCTTTCACCCAACACTTGCTCAACATGAACAATATGACATTGGTCATGACATTGGATTACCTCTAAGCTCCTATTCCATCTCACTTGATCCTATCAGTTCACGTGTACCAGATGTTGAATACAGAAAAATGGTGCAATCACTAAATCGTGACCAGCATGAATTCTTTACCCACATTCTCACATGGATTAAAACTAAACGTGAGCCACTTCACGCTATTCTGTCAGGAGGCGCAGGTGTTGGAAAGTCACTTTGTATTCAAACATTGTTTCAAGCACTTCATCGCTACTTAGGATCAAATGAAGGGGAAGACCCCAGTATTTGTAAAAGACTCATATGCGCACCAACTGGTAAAGCTGCACACATAGTGAAAGGAACAACTTTACACCATGCACTAAAGATAGATCCAAACAGAGGTTATGCTTACAAGCCATTAAGTAGTGACCATTTAAATACATTGCAAGCCAAATATGCCAAATTACAAGTGCTTATCATTGATGAGTTTTCCATGGTTGGAAACAAACTGTTTAATTTCATAAACTTGCGATTAGAAGAAATCAAGTGCAATAAAAATCCATTTGGCAATATACATATAGTGCTTTGTGGTGACCTGTTTCAATTGCCTCCTGTACTGGACAGCTGGATATTTAAAGACCTCAACCAACCATATGGTAGCCTTGCTACTAACTTATGGCAAGAATATTTCACAATGAAGGAATTGACTCAAATAATGAGACAAAAAGATGACCTTCAATTTGCTGCACTACTTAACAGGCTAAGAGAATGTAAACATTCTGAAGAAGATATCAAACTTCTTAAAACCAGAATTATTACGGATTCATCTAACTTGTCATCTATAGTACATTTATACCCAACAAACTTGGCTGTTGATAGTTACAATACAGTTGTCTACCAATTATCATCTACTCAAAAGGTTGAAGTTGAATCTCATGATATAGTATTGGGTGACCTGGCTCAAGAAACTAAATTGAAAATATTGAAAACATTATCATCAAAAATGTCAGCTACAGCTAATTTGTCTCATAAAGTGTATTTAGCAATTGATCTAGTTTATGAAACAACAGTCAATATAAATGTTGAAGATGGAATTACAAATGGTACCTCTTGCCTCTTGAAAAAAATTGACTATCAAACTCAGAGTAATAAACCTAGCATTTTATGGGTGGATTTCTATGAAAGCTCAATAGGTGCAGAAACTAGAAAGCAATACAGACATTACTATAACACCACAATAGATTCAAAATGGACTCCCATATTTGCTATGAAACGAAACTTTTTTGCAACTAGAAACTATGTCACAATTGTACGTTCACAGTTTCCTCTAAAACAAAGTGCTGCAAAAACAATTCATAAATCTCAAGCTGATACTGTTTCAAACATAGTTGTTGACTTGGGTAACCGTAAAATGAAACATGCCCACTATGTAGCATTGAGCCGTGTCAGGAATATAAATGGACTACACACTCTGAATCTGAATGAGCACAAAATTTCTGTCGATGAAACCGTTGTTCAAGAAATGAAAAGATTGTGTTCCACACAAGCTCTTAAAATATGCTATAATCCTGTTTATTACGAAGCTGACAATCAACTGAAACTGGTATTCCACAATGCACAATCATTGTTTCAACATTTCAATGACATGAAAAGTGACCCTAATTTCATAGCTGCTGACATTATAGGTTTATGTGAATCAAGGTTGACCCACTCAGATTTCAATGATACTTATGCTATACCTGGATTCACGTTACACCGAAACGATCAACAAGTATCTCACTCTACCCATCGCCCTTTCCATGGGCTTGTCATTTATACAGTCTAATATTATCGTTATGGATATCACACATCACTCAACTAATGAATTTGAGGCTTCTGTACTAAATGTACTTAGCAACAATTTACTTCTTAAGCTAGTTATTCTCTACAAAGCTCCAAATTGTACTCTCACTAATTTCCTAATGAAACTGAGTGATATTACTCTACATTTCCAGATGCATGATAATGTTTTAATCATTGGCGATTTCAATATTGATGCTGATAACCAAGTAAATACTGATAAAATCTCAAAGATTGAAAAAGCATCGCATCTTAAGTTACTTCCTTCTGACAAAACTACTGAACAAAATACAAGAATTGATCTTGCATTTACTAATATCAATTCCCAATGTAACATTATTCAATGCACTTGGTCTTACCACCACATGCTTTCTTGGGTTCCTAACTATATCTGTCCATAATAACATATCTTGCGCTACATTGTATGTACTAAACACAACACCTGCTGCTGGGAGATGCATCTTTTTGCACCTTATGCTGACTACTATCACAACCAATTATTTACCTATTATTTAACTATTTATGTTATAGTAATTATTATGATTTGTTAGTATTGTTGTGATAATGGATGGTCTTTATACATTCATGAGGTAATTCTAATTTTAATCTGTAAAGGTAATCAACCTACCATACATCAACTAACAAACTCGAAGATCTAGTTGCAAGGCAGTTTTGTGCTTATAAGAGGAACTGCCTTGAAACAACCAGTTGCTTGAATTTGTCAATGTATGCCAGCAACTGCAACTTTCAATTTGTAGTTCCCCACGTTTTACTATTGAGCAGCTGGTTGTACCCACTAAAATTCACATCTTCCAACATGCACTCCATAGTCGATTACACTTGGTTGCACCTGAAACATTTCCTTATATTTTCTTGGTACTCCAAATCATAATGCCTACCCCTTGTCCCGTATTGCGATAACCCTCACCACCCCCTCCCCCACCTCTTACTTACATTCCTATCTACTTTCGTCTTCTTCAGTCTACCCATATTTCATCTTTTTATCAGTTAATTTTATCTTTCAGATCGCTATGACTGACAAAAAAAGAAATTACGAGACTGAGGGCTTTGTGCACGAAACCTCACCTATCAAAAGAAGTTGTAATAATAACACGTATTTCAACGCAAAGATTCAAACCAATGAAAACGAGTTCACTGACGTCGTATCATTCAATACTCGTTTACATCAGCAATTCAAATCAGCACAAACTATGAAGTATGTCAACTGACTTTTTTTCTATTTCCTATTCATACCTTTTACACAATGTTTAACATGTTTCTCTTTGTGCCCATATTTGATATACTATGTCCACTCACTAGTGTTGTATGCCCTACTTCTGTGTTCTATAATTATCACTACAAATATTATTCATTGTTCCTTAATACCTTTATACCTTGACTTTTGTGTTGATTTGTACTTTCAGATCACCTATCAAAATTCGCAATATCAACTTTGTTCCTGGATTCAAGAAATCAGCTTTAGACATCAAGTGTCAAGCCAATTCACAAATAGAATTTCTAAACGACAAACTGACGTTTGACTTTCGATTACCTGCTAAACAAACATATTCAACTGTTACTATTGGTGACATTAAAAACCAAAAAGTTAATGATACGGTGAGTGCAGTCTCCACTTGTTTTATTTCTTGCTCCCTCTACTTCTACCACTGACACTTCCTATGCTATTACACCTTTCCCCATCCTACCAAATATATAACTTTCACTTTTCTGCCCATTATATAATTTGCATTAATGTTTTCTCTAAATTCAGTTCTCATACCCTACATTCATACACCTGCAGCTGCACCAGTTAATCAATTCAACTTAAAACTTGATATATTCCATCTTTTAAGTTCATCTTAGTAAGCCAAATTTCCTTTCAATACATTGCAATTGTTTGTACATATCCTCAAATCTGTATATATTATGCCTATACCAAATGAAATAACATTTATATTATACCTTACTTTCTATATTTTTCAGATAACTGTAACAGGTAAAATTACCCATCTCCTACAACCTAAATCTGATGAAATGGTTAGAGGTAAACCCTGTCCCATGATTAAATATGCTCTGAGTGACAAAACAGGTTCAATAGCTGTAGTTGTTTGGGGAAATTCTATTGAAAAAATCAACCTTCTTGACTCATACACTTTTTCGCCAATCTCCATCAAGGAATATTTGAACATTAGACATTTATCAACAACAACTTCAACTACGATAACACCTTGTGCTGAATTAACAGATGTAGTTGACAAGAAACCTATAGACCAACAATTTTCAACGATATCAGGCGAAGTTACTGAAATTTCCATCACCATCAAAAAATCTTGCAATAGTTGCAAAAAAGAGGTTGACAGTAGCCTCCTTCAAAAACCAACATTTAAGTGTGTCAACTGTCATATGAGACAAAAAACCACAAACATTGTGGCTAATATTCGAGCAAAAATAAATATCATGGACTCGAATATCACTTATAAACTTGCAGTATTTGAACCAACCCTAAGTAACTATCTAAAATCATTTGCACCTGACATTGATGCAATGAACATCGAACAAATAGAAACCCACTTCTTGCTATCCGAGCACATACTATATACATTTAATGCTTCAAATGTGGTAACTAGCATTAAACCCTTAATTGATGGTGCAGAACTCAATATGGAGAGCATTTAAAATATCTGTAAGACTTCCATGTACTGTTAATCAACAGCGTTACTTAGTGTTTTACCTATTTCAAAATGCGCTGAAAGTATTAATTATCTGCTTCCTGTTAATATTCATGTACATAAACCTGTTTGTGTAACCACTGTTTATGTTGTGACTTCATTATGACTACATTCATAACAATTACTTCATATGTCTCTCAATGTTTGTAATTGTTAAAATTTATGTACAATTGAACTACATACTGATGTGTTTAAGCCTGTTTGACTGCACTATGTGTATTGCTTGCCTACTTAATATTTAGTTTATAACACTCTGTGTTACCACCGTAATTATAGTTGTAAAATTATCAACAAACTACCTTACTTCATATGTGTCGCAATATTTGTAATTGTTATACATTTATGTACAATTGAACTACATAATGTTGTGTTACCACAAGTATTATTGTTTTAGTTTATCAACAGCCTCAAACCTACATCATATGTTTCGCTATATTCGAAATTATTATACATTTATGTACAATTGAACTACATACTGATGTGTTACCACAGTAATTTTTGCTGTAAAATGATCAACAAAGTCTAACATACTTCATATATGTTGCTATATTTGAAATCGTTATACATTTATGTTCAATTGAACTACTTGCTGATGTGTTACCACGGTAATTTTTGCTGTAAAATTATCAACAGAGTCTAACATACTTCATATATGTTGCTATATTTGAAATTATTATACATTTATGTACAATTGAACTACATACTGATATGTTACCACGGTCATTTTTGCTGTAAAATGATCAACAGAGTCTAACATACTTCATATATGTTGCTATATTTAAAATTATTATACATTTATGATGTGTTACCACAGTAATTTTTGCTGTAAAATTATCAACAGAGTCTAACATACTTCATATATGTTGCTATATTTGGAACTATGAATTTATGTACAATTGACCTACTTACTGATGTGTTACCACAGTAATTTTTGTTGTAAAATTATCAACAGACTCTAACATACTTCATATATGTTGCTATATTTGTAATTGTTATTCATTTATCAACCATTGTAAAACAACAAGCTTATAGATTTTGCCAGTTTCACCATGCTCTATAATTCATATATATGACCATTTCATAACACAAAACTATCACTAGTTCTTGTAATTTTGCATTTTAATTCATTTACTTGACCTTGTAATTAGTACAAAACATTTGTACAACGGTCTTATAATTGTATAGATGAACTCTTGTGTCACCCCATATTCAATCTAGAACAACAAATCTGATTCCAATTTCATATGCTACATGCACGTCTACCACATGTCATCTTTTTAAATTTTATAGTAACTTTGTAATTCATGTAATTTTTGATCTCACAACTATGTATTTTTGATACTGTACATTACCTGTTTTCACTTTTATAAAAATATCTTTTCCATTGCATTCTATAATGTTCATGTTGATCTCATCAGAAACTTATTGTACTTATGTATATAAACACATTCATCCATGCGATTTCAATCTAGCTTTTAAAGAGTCTATTTTATACATTATACTTTTATTACATTGCTATTACAATTCTCAATCAATCATGCCTTTCATTACAATTATAATCTCATTCAATAATCATTTTATTTTCTTTTTAAATAAATTTACTTTTGCCATTAATATCCTGTCTATACTTATTCATTATTTACAGTTAATATGTTTATTGGACGCTGCTTTACGCACACATTGCCTGTATTCACTATTGTCCATGACCCTCAAAACATACATTGAACTTTCCTCTTCATTCCAGGTAGACGTCATGTCTTTAAACTTTTCTACATTCATCACTACCTTTAATGACTGATACTTACTATTTTAGGATGTTTAACCTTTAAAACTATGTATACTGCTAATGCAAAGGCCTACTTATCAATTCAAATGCTACAGGCTGGCCGTTGTGCCCCTTGGGGCTCTTGTATGAATTTATTGCTCACCGGGTCCGAGTCCAAGAGTTTACGAGTCCGGCGTTCGCGTGTCTGACAGGTTTACGGGCATTTGTTGGTTACCTCTTTAATATTTTTGATTTTTTGTTATTCGGGTTATTTCATTTAAGTATATTGCTGATCAGTTCATGTAACCAAAAGCGTCAATAAACAGATTTTGAATTGATCAAGTTTAAATCAAGGTCGTTGAGTCGCGGAGGGCTGCTAGAATTACGTTCGTCTCAGAGAGAAAACAAACGACAGAAAAGTATCAGGTGATTATCGATAGCCTACTACGGTACACACAGTTGACAAACAGTTGTTAGGCCTGTGCCGGTTGGTGCGTACTGGGAATAAATTTACTGGTTGGTCAGTTGGTTCGGTTGTGCAATGTGGAAGCTAAGAAAGCCTACTGCAGTACGGGTATTTATTTGTCTATAGACCTATTATATAGTAGCCAATACCAGTAAGTACGTAGTTGTTACTCGTACGTGACTGTATGGTGATCTCCACAGGTTAACCGTACGTGAGTTCCCTACTAACGCCGTACGTGAGTTCCTCTAGTAGCCAATACGGTAAAAGTGCAGCTCCGCACCTCTCCGCGTAAACGGTTCAATCAATTACGTTAAATATTATTGTTTCGTTTCAAAATGTCGTCAGCAATTCAGTACGTTGCCATTGGTTAATTTTAAGATATCTTCACTAGAGAGAGTAGAAAGATTTTAGCCAGGATTCTGTCATTCAGCAGATTGCGTCAATCACGAGAGGTGCGGATCTGCACTTTTACCGCCAATTACCATTTTTTAAGTACGAAGTTGTTACCCGTACGTGCCAGTGACTGTACGGTGATATCCACAGGTTAACCGTACGTGAGTTCCCTAAACAGGCCGTAAGTGAGTTCCTATAATCTGCAAACGTGCATGCGTGAAAGAATAGAGTTTGGGTTAGGTGAGGCTAGGCTATTTGTAAATCAAATTTCATCCACCCTGCAGTTACGTTCTGTGGCACAGTGGGTAAATCACTGGACTGCAACTGGATTTTTTTTTCGTTTGGTTTCGAATCCCAATATTGCAAGTCTGAGCGTCAACATACTCACATACGGCTAACCTGTAGAAATCACCGTACAGTCACGTACAGGTAACAACAGCGTTTTAAGTACCGGGTATTAAGTGAGTACGACAAGCCTACCATGCCTATGTACTACAAACACAACTTTTTCCCTCTCGTCGGCGGTCATCCTCCTACAATGATGTTACTATAACTGGTGCAATTATAACATGGATAGGATTTGGCCAGGACTAATCTAAAGTCTAATTCAGTCTATGTACTAATTCACTCGATAGGCCTATTTTTAAAACAGGAATATTCATTTATTACGTACGCATAAAATTTGATTATTTCAACCCCCTCTCCCTCTGTACGCAAAATCTGCCATTTTTTCATGTACATTAAGCATTACAGTACGTAATTGCCCCTCCCCCTCCCCCTCCCCTAATGCGTACGTAATAAATGAATGATCCCACAATACAGTGAAGTATTCACACGCAGAAAGGCTAATTGATTTGAGCCATGTGATTAAATTTGGCCAGGCCTTCTCTGACCTGCTGACATTAATAGTCAATGTGGTCACGGCTTGTATACCAGAAATCATTGTAGGCCTGTACATTTTGCTGTTCGTAGGTTTGGTATACCGATTTCTCCATTCTTGACTGATAAGTGTACGGTACAGCTGTATGCATTATACAATTGTTCCAATGGGAATAGGGCCTATTGATTGGGCTTATTATTTCCTGCTTTAGAATACTGAAATAAACCTAATGTTCATTCAAATATCCAACATCGGTGAAAGTTTGATTACTGTATACATGTACTGTAGGTTTTCATGTTGTATGAATATTTTGCAGTTCAAATGGGTATGATGCTGATTCCAATGTCAAACGCATGAAGTTAGATGGTCAAGGACCGTCAACACCAAGATATCTCTCTTCGACCGATGTTGTACCATAGAAGATCTGATTCTTTTAACTCAAGGAAAGTGATTCGACATAACACTGGAATAGGTTTGCAGTAACTAACGGTTCATTTCATTTAGTCCTATGTACTTTTTAGCCAATTTGGATTTGATTGTAATTGAAACTCTGGAACTGTTAACAAAAGACAAGTAAGACAAGTTGAAAAAACACAAGTTATGCTTGATTCTCATGTTCAAATTTAATTCAAATTTATTTTATTACATCATATTTACAAAGCATACCATTGGTTCATACAGTAATAAAAATTAGGGCAGAACAAATATTATTACAGAAACTCCAAAAAGGCAATGAATTTCTATAACTTAATGAACATTATTTTTTAGCCCACTTGGGACTTGAGTCCCAGCGGGCTATTGCGTTCACTTTTCGTCCGTCGTCCATCCGTCATCAGAAATCAGTTATTTTAGGAAGTTTTGAAGACGCTTCAATGTAATGTCTTGATATTTGGGTTACACATGTATCTACCCTAGACACATCTTCAGCCCAAAAACTGGCTGTCAGAATCAAGTTGGCCGACTGGCAGCCATTGTTATTCGCCAAAATCAACACTTTTTACACATTTTTGAACTTTTTGAGGGAAATTTTGAAGATGCTTTGATCAATTACCTTGATCTTTCGGATATATGTGAATGCCCCCTGGGCCCATCAGCATAACAAAAATTGGGATACGGACTCAAGATGGCCGTCCTATGACCTTTTTTAGTGTCCAAAAATGTCAATTTTGGCCCGAATTCTGAGTTTGCCATTTCTCATTGCAGTTTGTGATGGGTATTCTTTGAAAAGGGATATTTTATACCTTTGATACCTGAATTGTTAGATTGTTGAGCATTTGGAACCACTTCCCAAGTGGGCATGGTGTCCCTGGACCCCTAGTTCTAATAACTCAGATCAAGAGTGGCTCTCCCGTTTATTAGGAAACACACGCAACTTGTGGAATAGGTTTGATTTACACACATGTTGCAGGTATCAATTGTTTATCACTATAGAATTTGTAATCCATAAAAGCCAAAATCAACATCAGCCGGAAACCCAGACCAAATCAATTCATAATTTATTGATTGAATCTACACTACAATATATGTATTTATTCAAATATTTCAATAAAAACATTAACTTCTTAAATCTATTCTAAATCATAATACGTTCTTATCTGTGAATTCAATCAATCTATCGGCTCAGCATGTGCTTAAGATGAGTTCTTAATAGGACAGATCCATTTTTAAGGATGGTGATAATACAGTATCATGATGTTTGAATGCCAAAATAAATGCCTGGTCAAATATATTAATATTTGTGATTGTACGTCCGCGTATGTTCAGTTTCAAAGCTGAATCATATTTGACATTTACACAGTGGTTGCATATTAGGTTCGAATCTGTCAATGCATTTTATTCTATGTATCGATATTTCAATTTACTACAATTCCCATCATTCTGAATGGCTTAACAGAAAACCCGTCATCGCTGCTTTGCAGCTATATTTATCATGATTATTTTCTTCCACACTATTTTTACTAAAAGAACAAAGGCTTTGTTACCTTGCCGCTGTTGTCGATACAATCCGTCTGATATCATTCAGCTCGCTTCGATCTACAAATACCCCGTGCGTATTTTGAAGAATCATCGTTACAAAAGCACTGTCGGGCCGTAAACATCGAAAATTGAGCCCCATTCAAAGAGCCGACATGTTTTTCTAAGTCCTCTTTCCGAAATCTACCGCACGTTTCTTGTCACATCAATTCAAGCATAAATTAACAAATTTATTACCCAAAGATTGCACATTCTGTCGCGATTTTTAAAAACTAATTTTAACAATAGCCCATTTTCCTCATCAAATCGTATTACCGATATACAGGAAATTTACTTTAGATTTTAAAAGCACTGTCGAGCCGTAAACATCGACGAATCGACGTGTGTCACTACATCGTCGTTCCGGGGATCAGCTGCGAGTTTCACCTCATCATGAGAATCAAATCGAGTACAAATTAATTTATTACTACCAGTTATTTGGCTGCGGGCGTCATGCAGTTAGTTTAGCAATACCTATTTTTCTTTGTCAAATTAACCGTGTATTTACTAAGATAAATTATAAGTGTACCGGGGAGTCGTAGGCCTAAACGAAACACGCCGAAGAGATATAGCGGAGAAAAGCTGTTATGTCGACGAGGTATCAAAATAAAAGAATATATCACTTTATTCGGCCGCGGGCTTCAACCTCTATATCAATACCATCAATACTCTATATTTCCTACAGTACATACCGATCATTGTCAAATGCACAAGGTATTTACTAAATACAAGTATATAACACAATCCTTTCCGTATGCTGGACTCACACTTGACACTCGGAGTAAGCGTTCGCTGTGGGGGAAAGGGATCGTTCGCTGTGTCGCTTGAAGTGTTTATCGAGTTTGACGCGGCTTTAGCCCTACCGGTACTGAGCTTTACTGTCTCAAACAAACACAGTATAATTGTTGCGTTTATTAACGGACTCATTGGATTGAACTTCATAACAAAATTTACGATATTTAGGTGGGTTGTTATTCAATAGGCCTACGACCAATCTGTCCGGATGTTAGGCCTACGCATATACATAGGCCTACATAGGCTAGTAGCCTCTACTAGGTTAAGCGTTCGCTGTGGAGAAAGGAGATCGTTCGCTGTGTCGCTTGAAGTGTTTATCGAGTTTTACGCGACCTTTAGGTTTAGTATGGTGGCTGATAAGGGCCATGCGTAAAAAAAACACGTATATGCAAATGAGGGCGACATTATGACAAAATGACAAAACTAAAATAACGCGACAAAATAATAATTTTGGTTTTGTCAACCGCGACAATTCATTATTTTGGTTTTATCACCAGCGACAATTCAATATTTTGGTTTTATCGCCAGCGACAATTGATTATTTTGGTTTTATCGCCCGCGACAATTCATTTTTCTGGTTTTGTCGCCCACTTTATTAGCTTTTGAATAATTAGGCCAATTAATAACGTAATAAAGACTTATGCTTTCGCCTATTTTGAAGTCGATTAATCTGATATAGTGTTGAATATTAAGGTCATTTTGGCAGATTCTTTTTTTTTAAAGTGATGTTAAAGCGATCATTCAAGTGATCCTACTTAATGAAAGATCACATATTTACGGAAGCGATAAAGGGCCTCGAGATGTCGCGTTCCAACTCAACAAGTCGCCATATTTATGTCGATATATCGCGTCAAGTCGCCATGAATAGGTCGACATATCGTGACGTGTAGACGACATATCTCGTTTTCACGACCATTTTCCTCACATATTCATGAAGACTTGAAACTCAGTCGTCATATCACTGGCGTCCTCATCTTACATTTAGACGTGTCTTCAAATGACGGCTTGTCCTGTGGAAAATGGGCGAAAAAGCGAAATTTGTCGTGAAAACGTCACGATATGACGACATATTCATGTCGACTTGACGCGATATATCGATTGTAGACGGAATCCAGTTATTTTGGGAAGTTTAAAAGACGCTTCAAGGTAATGTCTTGATATTTGGTTTATACGTGTATCTACCCTAGACACATCTTCAGCCCAAAAACTGGCCCTGTCAGATTCAAGATGGCCGACTGGCAGCCATTGTTCGCCAAATTACTTTTTACACATTTTCGAAGTTTTCGAGGGATATTTTGAAGATGCTTTGATCAATTACCTTAATCTTTAGTTTATATTTGAATCTACCAAGGGCCCATCAGTATAAGAAAAATTGGGTCGATCTGACTTAAAATGGCCGTCCTATGTCCTTTTTAGTGCCCAAATTTTGGCCAGAATTCTAGGTCCTGTAGCTTCCTGCTGGTTTGCCATTTCTCATTGCAATTTTTGATGGGTATTCTTTGGAAAGGGATGTTTTATACATGAGACAGGTATTTTTGATCAGCCAATTATGACGCGATTGGTGGCCATCTTGGTGTCATCAGTACTCATTCGTAGGTGGGAAAAAGTTTTTCCACATAAAATTGATACCTAAGCATAATGTGTTACTATGTTCAATTGGAAAGTTGTAGCCCATAACGTGTTCTATGATTTTGGTGAGTTTCAAGGTCATTGGATTTTGTATGTGGCCACCAGGGGGCGTTGAATATTACAATAACTTAGTATTTCTATATTATATTTGTACCTATGCATATTTTGTTACCACAATCAATTGCAAAGTTGTAGCTCATGACATCTTCCATGAATATGGTGAGTTTTTAAGGACATTAGTTATTCCATATAGACACCAGGGGGGCGTTGAATAGTAGAATAGCTTAGTATTTCCTTATTAGATTGGTACCTAGGCATATTTTTTTACCATATTCAATTGGAAAGTTGTAGCCCATAACGTGTTCTATGATTTTGGTGAGTTTCAAGGTCATTGGTTTTAGTATGTGGCCATCAGGGGGCGTTGAATAATACAACAACTTAGTATTGCTATATTATATTTGTACCAAGGCATATTTTGTTACCATGATCCATTGCAAAGTTGTAGATCATGACATCGTCTATGATTGTGGTGAGTTTTTAAGGACATTAGTTATTCCATATAGTCCCCAGGGGGCGTTGAATGATACAATAACTTAGTATTTCTATATTATATTTGTACCTATGCATGTTTTGTTACCACAATAAATTGCAAAGTTGTAGTTCATGACATTGTCTATGATTGTGGTGAGTTTTTAAGGTCATTAGTTATTCCATATAGTCACCAGGGGGCGTTGAATAGTAGAATAGCTTAGTGTTTCCATATTAAATTGGTAACGAGGCATATTTTGTTATCACAATCAATTACAAAATCATAACTGCTGACGTGTACTATGATTGTGGTTGGTTTCTAGGTCATTGGTTTTTGTATATGGTAACTAGGGGGCGTTATGTATTGAAATTGTTAGATTGTTGAGCATTTGAAACCACTTCCCAAGTGGGCATGGTGTCCCTGGACCCCTAGTTTAGTATTTTTATCTCTTCTACTATATATGTGGCGCACTGAATGAGGCCAGTCTCGAGTGAACGCGACTGAGGAATTTTAATAGCCTTGTTTGTGCCGCATATACAAGCAATCTTTGCAGTAATTTCCCTGGGTAGAGCTAATGGATGCAGCTATCTTTACGCGAGAGCCAGGATGACTATATTTCACTAGCATTACAATATTCCTTGACGGATTTACTTGAAACTTACGTGAGATGTACCAAATGCATGTACCTTGAGGTAGGTGTCTGGTATTTTTGATTGGGGACCCCGTTCACCCATCACGGGAAGTTTTACTTTTGAAAATTCTGACATCGAAAAAGTGCTGTGAGAAAAATTTTTGTTTTTGACTTTTCAGCTTCGGGCGAGAACAAAACTTGTTCATGACAGCCCGGAGGTTAAAAAAGTCAATGGCACGCCCTATCTGCAATTAACCGTTTGGGCTCTACGGGCTCGAAAATGGGACCCCAATTTTCTAAATGCGATTTTTGCCCCTAGCTCCTTAACCATTGGAGATAGCATCGTGGTTGCAGTGAGTGATCAGTAGCCCTTGACAAGACGCTTGTATTGATATTTGGTTTAATAAGGTAACTCCTATGGTTTTCCAGTAGCGCCACCTATATGATGCTGGAAACGCATTTTCATCTATATCGACTAAGGGTATCAATGGATTTCTATAAAAATTGATACAAATGTACCTGGTTACTAAATACAACAAACCCCTTACATGATTAGTTCCTATTTTCACCACTAGGGGGCGTAAATTTTGAAAAATTGTTTTCAGCATCCATTTTTCGCATGTAATGCGGTCTGTTTATCATGAAAATCGCAAAACTTGGTATAAGTACAAAGACATTGGTGTGATATGCCAACCTGCATGATTAGATCATATAACTGCCACCAGGGGACTGTGAAAACAAAGATTTTTCCTCCTAGGTCCTTAACCGTGGGCGATAGTATCGAAGTTGCAATGTGTGGTTAGTACGGCATTTAACCCAGCAAGGCAGAAACCCGTTATCGCTGCTTTGCAGCTATATTTTCTTCTTTTTCTCTTTTTAGAAAAAATGGAAATGAAAGACAGTTAGATCTACTCAGACTAAAGTTAGAAAGTTTAAAGAAGGTCGATAAATGACAGAGTTATATGTTATGTATAAAGAGTGGCTGGGGCATTAGATATTCGGTTGGATTCTTGGCCGTACAATGGTTTCAGAAGTTGTAAATAATGGATGTTTTAGAAATAAATTGTTCTTATTTGAAATTTGTCTCATTTAGAATTATCAGTTCCGAGAAATAAGAAATTTTGGTCGCTAATGGTAGCAAACAGGTTAAATCCAAAAATTATTCATTGTATAATACAGTAGAACTGGCGTAAGTCGGACACGTTGGGACGACGGGAAAATGTCAGACTGAAAAAAATTCTGATTATGAGTTTAAATCGATTTTGATTTTGGGGGTTTTCTAAGAAAAATCCGGGTTAGTTACAGATTAAGACCCCAACCCTAACAACTGAGTGTCAATACTCTATTCTGTAGCCAACTACTAAAATCAACATATTATGCTAAGTATGTGTCCGTCGACAGAAAAATCGATCTGCTGGTACATAATAGACACTGCGCGCCATTGACAATCTTTTAAAGAAAAAACAGAAATTATCCGACTGACTTTGAGATTGGAAATTGCATTTCTTTGAAGTTTTTGGAACGTTTATTTTAGCCGAATAAGCCGAATTTCGACTTGTAGAACGAATTGAGACAAATTTTGATTGGAAAATGAACTGAAAATAGGGGACCTTGGAACTTTGGCTGACTATGCCAATAGTTTCTGACTTTAAGCTGTCTGACTTAGGTCAGTTCTTCTACTGTACTTATGAGATGATAGGGCGGTTTTTCAGAGATCTGATCCATACAAGATTGAATGGACAGAACCAATGCCGTTTATTTTGCTAATTTTCTTCATCTTAACTACAAAACTTCAAACAAATGCAGTGGTTTAAAATCCTGATTATCATATATATCTAAACTATGACTAGACGAAAATACACTGTGCTCATTCTTCTCTTGATTGACTGGTGTAACAACACTAAATTATTATTTACGATTTCTCCTTTTTTTATTGAAGATTTATATCACATATTGGGCATCATTTTTATCAGTATGAAATAACCATTTCATACATCATATTCAATTTCATATTATCTGACTTTTGGAATATCAACTATCTAGTAAATCAAAACAGTCATACTCAAGCAGAGTTGACACGTCTTTGTTTACAATACAACTCCGATATAAAGTGACATCTGACTCGAGTGTGTTTTTATTAGAGTTAAAGGAAACTACTTCAACCAAAAGTCCGGCCATTAGTGGACCAAACTATTAGGCAAACTTTCACCTGTGTAAACACCACTGTAGCTTGGTTTCTACCCTCCAATCGGTTGCCTGGTCCAAGAAGCCGGAGCCAAAACCAAGAAGGTCCAGCAGAGACTTTTTTGGATCATTCTGGTTTTGGACTCTCAATAATAAAGAACGACTATTATATATCATCGTGTTTTGGTCTTCTTGGACATTACGGGTAAGCAAACCGTATAACTTGAGTTAAGCAATATTTGTACTAAATTTGTAGTACAGTGTAAATCTTTTAGGCAGATTAGTTTTTGTTTTGAAACCTATATCATGTAGGCCTTAATTTTATAGGTAATATTTGTAATCAACATAATAAGACTATAATAATCATTCTGGTTTTGGACTCTCAATAATAATGAACGACTATTATATATCATCGTGTTTTTGGTCTTCTTGGACATTACAGGACGTTGCAGGTAAAAGGAGGACGAAACCAGGATCCCAGGCTGTGCGACTACCATCTGACTAGATTCCCCGTCTAAGTCTTAAGCGTTGTTCTAAATTGTAAAGCGTTATTATAATGGTGGAGAACGCTCGTTCCTGATGCCACAGCCTGGTAAAAATAATCAGTACCTATTGAGAAGTGGTACCTCAACTCCTGCTCCGATTCTCGTACAACCCGGTTCAGTGGAAGAAAGCGATCAAGAAAGCTGTTCTTCGGTGGACGATAATATGGCTCTCGAAAGCAGCCTAAGTGCTACTGGATCACCGATAGATCCAGAAGTAGTCGCGTTCAATAAAATGTCAATAAAACAAAATTTGACCAAATTCCATGGTTTACAAAATGTCGACGCGTGGATACGCCAGTTCGAGCGCTGGGCCCGTCATCATGCTGTACCGAACTCGCTACAGCCGTATTATTTTATTTCGACACGTCTCGCCATCAGTCGAAATGGTGATAAGTGGGCTGAGTGAAATTGAACAAGACGAAATCGTAAAATTAAAAGATGCGTTGCATCGTAAAATTAAAAGATGCGTTGCGTCGTAGGTACCGACCGGTAACAGATGTCCTATTATCTGGCATCAATCAGGGTAAAACCAAATCAACGAAGGATTATCTAGATCGTGTGGAAAGAGCGGCCACGACATCAACTTGCGGTACGACCGAAATCGTGCATCTCGCTTTGAATGGCATACGCGACCAGCTGAAGCCATATCTGGTAATAAACCCGCCTAAGTCGTTGTTGGATATAAGATCAGCGGCCCTAACCATCGAGGCGACGTTGCCCCCTCAGACAGTAGCTGTGGTCGATAAACCGTTACCCGACTCGGTCACGGAGCTCGTATATGCGATCGGACAGCGAATGGATCGAATGGAACGTCGACAGGAACAAGTAGAACATCGAGTTCACAGTAACCGCGATCATTGTGATAATTGGGGTGGACAACCATGACCGCGACCCGAATACAACAGTCACCAGAGTCGACCGCATATCCCAAGACGGATCGTTGGCAGCGACCAGCGATACACGTATAATAATCGCTCGAGACAATCGTTTAATTACCCTGTCAGAAAAGATAGGTTTGGTAGGTGTTTTTATTGCCATGGCGCATGTTCGTTGAGGTCAGACTGTCAGGCTATTTTCACTGAGTGTGACGTGTGTCACAAAATAGGACATACTGCTAAAGCGTGTATGTTTGATAGTAATAACTCCACATAGGGATGCGCGCCTGTCCAGGGAAACTTGGATAGGCACCCTCAGGCCAACATTTCGTTGGTAGCACAATTAGAACGAAATGTAACTACTGTCTTTATTGGTTCACAACGGGTTGGTGCCTTATTAGATAGCAGGGCTAGCATCAGTTGTGTATCAGTAATAGGGGTAATGGGTTTTCAGATCAAAGGTCGAAGGGTCGAGCTCATTAAAAAACAAAACATTAAAAGTAATTAAAAACTATAATATATTTTCATAACGGTGTGTATTTTATATTAAAACTAAATATTTATTCTAAGATATCAATAATCTAAAAAGCATATTGTATTAAATCAATTGGTCGCTCCACTTCGCTACCGCTCCGCTCCGCCACCAATTGATTTATTTACAATACACAATTTCATATAATCAAATATATTCAAATGATAATAATTATTCTATTATTCAACTGAAATACAAAGCAGAAATGGAAGAGAATTCTAAAATATTAACCAATTTAGTAAAAAAATATGTATAATAAATGGAACCAGAACAACCACAAACTATCAATATTACAAATAACACTGGTGTTATAAATATATACTACAAGAAGTGTTCTAAGTGTGAATTAGATAAATTAGCTATAACAGAATTTAGTAAGCGTAAGATTAGCAAAGATGGTTTTCAATATTGCTGTTAAACTATATACCAAACAATATCGAGAAGATAATAGAGAATCTTATAATGATTATATGACAGAATATATGAGAGAAAGATATATAACAGATCTTAATTTTAGATTGAAACAATGCTTAAGATCTAGATTAACACAATTATTCAACAAAGAAACTCATTCAGAAACACTATCTAATTTATTGGGTTGTTCAGATGAATTTCTCAAATCATGGATTATATTTCAATTCGATGATAAAATGAATATAGATAATTATGGGGATTATTACCATATTGATCACGTGTTACCAATATCTAAATTTAACATGAATGATGAATACAATAAAAAACTTATTTGGGGTTGGAAAAATTTAAGACCTTTAGAAAAGAAAGAAAATCAAATCAAATCTAATAAACTAGATTTACAGTTATATTTAGAACAGTTAACAAAGGCAAAGAAATTTATTGATCAATGGAACAATAATCCAAATAATGAACAATACGTTGAGGAATTTGATATCAAGGATCCGAAATGACTTATCTGGACAGTTATAACTACTGCTCCTAATAGATAAACAAAAGTAGTGAGATGGTGCCGTACGGCACCCACATGGTGATATCAAATAGATTTTAAATAAAATATAATAAAAATTACATACCTTCAACTATCTATTATTTCTATTTTAATTTTTAATATTTTCTTTTCAAAAAAGAATACTTTATATCACAAATAAAAAATACTAAAAAAGCAATAACTAATACTAGAATTCTTTAGCTTTAACTAGCTAGTATCATTTGAAGAATACTTATAATACTATTCTTATTAAATTTCTCTAATATAAATGTCTAAGAAATCTAATAAGAATAATGTTAAAGTTGAAAAAACTTTGGAGGATTTAGGCCTAACAGATGATAATGATAATGTGGCAACTAAATGTGATAATAAAATTGATAGTAATATTGATTACGAGTACTATTTATATTCTAAACATCAACTCGAACTATTGATTGCGAGTGGCAAATCTAAAGAGTTTATTGGTAAAACAATAACTTTTCAAGAATTAGATAATATGAACAAAGAAAAAGTAATCAAATATTTTAAGATTTATGAAGAGTCAAGATTAGCTAGAATAAATGATTCTATTTCAGATGGTATTGTCAAATGTTATTCAAAATTATGTAACCAGGTAATACCAATTAATGATGAAAATAAATTATATAGTGATTTGAAAAATGACTACTTAGTTATGACTGAATTACAAAAATGGGTTGGATATGCTTCATTCCAATTAGGATCGGTTATGACATTGATTTCTACTGGAGTTATAACATTTTCGAATATCAAACCTATGGAAAACAAAGATAAAAGTAAATCAGGTAAGAACGAAACAGATGTCGCTGTACTACAACCAAACCGCGAAACAGAAGATGAATCAGAACAAAAATTAAGTAAAATAAATGAGTGATGATGGTGTCGTTCAACACCCACACGGTGATATTAAAAAAAAGCCTAGATCTGAGAAACAAATTGAATGGGCAAAGAAATTAGGTAAAAGATCTGCAGAATTAAAAAAAGCTAAGAAAAAGAAATTAACTGATATAAATGAATCTGGTATTAATTCAAATAATAATCCATCTAATTCTTATAATACTGGAAGTAATAATAAATTATATATTACAATTGGATTAATCACAGTAATTATATTCTCTGGTGTAATATATAAATATAAATTTAATAATAATGAAAGTGATAATGATAATGATGAACGGAAACTTCGTTACCCATGTACAGACAATAAACCACCAGAAAATAAATCAAATGAAAATAAATCTAAAATATTATTAATGGATTAAAATATGATGAAAAAAGAACAATATTTAAGAGATTTATATTATAACCCAGAAAGTGAAGTTTCATATTCAAGTGTTTCGGAATTATGGGATAAAATTAAATCTGATAAAGAAAAAATAAAATATAGTGAATTAAAATCATGGTTACAAAATCAACCCACATATCAAATTCATAAAAAGATGGATAAAAAATATTTAACAAGAAAAGTAATGGTTTCATATATTAACCAACAATGGCAAGCTGATTTAATTGATATGAAAAACTTAGAAGAATATAACAAAGGATATTTTTGGATACTAAATGTTATAGATATATTCAGTAGATACGCATGGAGTATCCCGATTAAAAATAAAACTGGTATAGAAGTTACAAATTCTTTAAAATTAATATTTAAAGAAGCTATCCCAGATAAAATACAATTTGATGAAGGTAAAGAATTTTATAACAAACATTTTAAAAAACTATTAACTGATAACGATGTAGAATATTTTTCAACACATTCAGATAAAAAAGCATTTGTTATAGAAAGATTTAATAAAACATTGAAAACTAGAATGTGGAAATATTTTACTGCTAATGAAACATATGAATATATCAATGTGTTAGATGATTTAGTGAAACGTTATAATAATTCTAAACATAGTTCTATAAATATGAAACCTATACAAGCTAGAAAAGAAGATAATAGTTTCTGTTGTTTCTTTAGTTTCTGTTGATTGAATGTGTTTTTTATTTTTTTCACCTTCCATTAATTTTGGAGCAGTAATAATCTTTTTATTTATATCATTTAACCCAAATGAATTATTTATTGTTGCAGTTTTAATTAGATTATTATAACCAATTATATTTCCCATCTTTAATACTAAATCATTAGAAATAATTAATAGATTAGGGCCTATACAATAATTAAGTCTTACATGTGATTTATCTAAATAATTTTGATATCTAATAATGTTTTCTGGAATCGATCTATTTTTATCATTATGAATTGAATCTTCAAATAAAACTTTAAACTGTTTTTGTGTATCGAATGATGTATTCAAATTTCCAATTATCGGTGATCTTGTTTCAACTTGTGATCCTAGAATACATATCAAATAAGTTCTAATAGATTGATTTATTCTTTCTATACCTGATTTAGTAAAACCTTCACTATTTTCTAAAATAAAATAAACCCAACCATTATTGTTTTCTTGTTTTAAATGATCATAAAATTTCGGCAATTTATTGAAATTTAATGTTTCTTAATCCTTTGTTTCTATTTTACCATAACCTAATTTATTATTATAGATATTATAAAAACTATTAGATGGTATGGGAAGTGCACAATATTCTGCAATCTTTTTAGGGCAAGGAAGTGATCTTATTGTTCCAATTTTTGTTCTAAAATCAGAATTATTTATATCTATATTAAATTCATTGCAAATTTTATAAAACTTGTTGTTGCACAATAAACAGCAAAATTTAATTGATTCTGCCAATACTTCATATTAGATTTTAATAACCATTGTTTTTCATCTTTCAATTTTTAAAAATTAATTAAATATACATGAAATATATTTTCCATCTTTGCATTAAAATTATTAGTTTCAGTAACATAAATTTCTAAATTAGTTAATGAATCTAAAACTTCATTTCTATATGTAATATCTTTATTAAAATCTATTGCTGGAATATTATATTTAATTGATTTATTATATTGGAAAGCTTTTGGAAAACTATCTGCCATTTATATAACTAAAAAATTAATAATTAACTAATTCTTTTAATAATCTATCTTGTTCTTCAACTGTTATATGGCCATTTAAACTTATTATATAATCTAGTGTATTCTTTAATTTATTAATTTCTTTTATATTAGTTTTAATTTTTTCTTTATTACTTTTTATATCTAATTTTGAACTTATACCAGTTAAAACACTTGAACTTAATCCTAATACACCAATTGATATAGCTAAAGGTGTTAATGGGCTGAATATTGCTAAAAATGTTATTACAGAACTAATTGTAACTGAACTACTAATAATAAAATAATATATAATTTTACTTTTTAAATATTTTTTCTTTTCAACTTTTAAATCACTTTCAAATTCTAATATTTGTTTTTCTAAATATGTTTTTAATTTAGTTTTATTTATATCATGAGAAATAATATCAATACTATCAACTTTATCTTCCATTTATTTAGAAAAAAAATTACTAATTAGTAAATTTATAAGCAACAAATATAACAATAACTGTTCCACCTAAAATCCATATTATTTCATATTTCTGTTGTTCTTTACTTGGGGTATAATAATCTGATAATTTAGGTTTGTATAGATGTAATTTTTCTTTATTTGTTACTGCGTTATATAAACTCATTGCATCATCAACTGATTGAAAATCTCTATGTGAAATCTTCTGATCATATAATTCTATATTGATGTAATCCATATAGTTTTGTCTCTTTTCTCTATATTCTTCTACAGCTTTATTGTATTTCTCTAACGCTAAGTTATGTCTTCTTTGTTCTCCCAATGAACTATTTTTATCAATATGTTTAAATAAATATCCACCTCCAGTAAATGCTAAAGCGTTAACAATTGCCGATCCTATAATAGTTATAATTGCAGAAGCCATTCATTTAGCAAAAAAAATTACGCATTTATATGGGAGGAATATATTTTTGTTTTTCCAAATAATCAATTGTTAAATTAGATAAAGTAACTGCTAATGTTAATTTTAAGATATCATTTATATCAAATCTATCAACATTAACACTTCCCATTTTGAATACTTTTTTTAATACCATTGAATAACCAACAGTTCCAACTGATAGTAATGCGCCATTATATAATCCAGTTATTATCCACTTATTATCACTCATTTATTTATCATAAAAATTACTATCATCAAAATATTTAGCTTATTTAACTTATTTATGATTAATTCAACATTTATTTCATTACTATTTTTATGATTATCATATATTTTGGATAATATGTTTTTGATATCTTCAATAATTCCATCTTCATTTAATTCATAATATTCTAAAGGTGTTTAAATTAAATCAATTACTTTTTCTATATTATAATTTTCTTTATCAATCATTGACGCATTGTTAAATGATTTACTTTTTATATCAGTAATGACATCATTTAGTTTAATTCTCATTTCTTTACCATGTTTAAAATCAAACCCAAAACATATACTCGGTCCAACAGTTATATTCATTTATATAGTGAAAAAAATTACTCTCTACATCTTACAACTAATTCATAAATTACGGGGAAATTATTTAAATCAATTAAGTATCCATTGTGATTTCTAATTTCTAATCTAAAATTATTAAAACGAGGAATGCATGGTTTGAAATCACATTCTGTTAAATTATAATTTATTTGCGTTCCAAATTCTTTAACATTCTTCAATGGTAAAATGTTTATTAAACCAGAATTACAAGTTATATCTTTAGTTGCTTCGAATGTTTTTGTAGGATCGATTAAATTGCAATAAATATAAAAATGTGTGTAAGGTATTAAGTTTGGTGTAGTAGCGTCAATATTTGTAAAAGATCTATCTGGAAGAATTCCTAACAGTTTAGCTATAGGTTTTTTTACCATAAATTTATGTTTTTCACTATTAGACAACCTTATCTTTATTCTATCAGAACTCTCACTTTTTAAAAATCTAATACTTAACCCAGAACTACTACCTAATTTGTGCCAGGTTTTTCTATTAATTTCTTGTGCTAATGTATCTGAATTATATAACCCCGGTTTTAAATATATATAGGCCCATTCATTTTTATTTTTATTAAAAATTAAAAAAGCTCTATGTTCAATAGTTTTATTCGATATATTATAAAAAGAATTACATAAACTTATATTAACTAATTTTAAATCTACACAATTCTTGAATTCTCTATCTAATTGTACTAGTAAATTATGAGATTTATAATTTGTAAGTTTTCTAGAATCAACATATATTCTGTATTCTTTTAATTCCGCCATTTATTTTACATATTTTCTCATTCGAAATCTATTTCATGGTGCCCTTTCTCATTCTTACCTTTGTATACGAAATAGAAATCTCCAGAACATAATTCTTCTAAATCTTCACTTGATAATCTATGAAATCTATCTGGTAAATATGTTCTGAATTTATATGTATTTCCTTTTAATCCTTCATATTCTAAGTGTATAACTAATTTATCTCCATAGTTATTAGTAACTGTATCAATATTTGTAATTAGATATTTCTTATGGATTGTTAATTCTGTTAACTTTTTGAATTTATAATCTACAGATTTTACATTTGTTATATCTTTAATTCTATCTAGAAATAATTTGTTGTTCTCACTGTGCGTTTGTTTACTCTCCATTTTAATAACATATTTTTATTAAAATTTGATTAATACGTTAGAATTCCAGCGACGCTGTGAAGCAGACAGAGCTCTGCCCCCATACGCAACAACCTGTTCGAGGCCATTCGCATCAACCTGACCCAAAATATAACGATTGCCGTGTCGGAAGCATCAGTGCAGAGAAAGTATTCCTTCTTCGGATCAGGGTAAGCTAATAAAGGAGGTGTCACTAAATGATTTTTGAATTTCTCAAATGCTGCCTGATGATCAGCAGTCCAAATAAATTTAATGTCTTTTTCCAAAAGTGAAGTAAGTTTGGTTGCAATCGATGAATAACCTTTGACAAACCGTCTATAGAAGTAAAAAGCCCTAGGAAAGACCGAAGTTCTTTTCTATTCTTTGGTACCGGAAATGAATTAATCACCTCACATTTAGCAGGATCTGCCTCAACTCCTTTATCCGAAAAAAGGAATCCTAAATAATGAACCTTATTCTGAGCAAACTTGCACTTAGATGGCTTCAAAGTCAAATTAGCTACCCTAAGTCGGTCAAAAACTAACCTCAAATGTTGCAAGTGTTCATCGAACGATCTTGAATATATCAGAATATCATCGATATATACTAAACAGAATGACCAGTGAAACCCACGCAAAACTTCATTCATCGTCATCTGAAATGTTGCCGGGCTATTTCTTAGACCGAAGGGCAACCGCTTAAACATGTAACTTCCAGTTTATATACTGGGATACTATATATTGGGATACTATAACACTATTTAATTGAGAATTTACAATATTTAATTGCGCGTCAGATATAATATAAATGTGCATTTTAAAATTTTTGATTCCTTTATTCTTTGTCATGAATAATTGTATTCCATCTTTAGTGTTCTGTAGTTTTTTTCCAGAACCATGTAATGAATTATCCTCTGTTGTTCTAAAATCTAACCATAATGCATATTTATTACCGGTATAATAATCAATTTGATTAATATTACAATTTTCAAATGATTTTACTTTTTCATTCATAAAATGTTTTCTAATTTCTGGCCATTGATCTATCATTCTCATTCCTTGACAAAATATTTTATTTGCTATTCCTTCGATAGTTATTTCTACTTTTGTTATTTCAGGATTATAATAATTATCAACATTTATTGCGCCATTAGTATACGTTCCAATGGTAAAAAATATTAATATACCTTTAATAGATCTTCTAGGAAAGTTAATATTCTCATTAATTATTTCATCATTTGCATTAATAGTTACAGTTTTAAATTTATCAATATAATCATATAATAATGAAAATCCTTGATTGTATTGAGTTTGAATTATACTTGAAATATTTTCATCAGTTACTGTATCATATTCTAAACATATATTCGATAATTTATAACTCATATCTTTATTAACGCTAGATAATACAATTTCATTTACAGGAGCAAATGTTATTTCGAATATAACGTCTTCTTGAATTGCGTATTTATATAAAGGTGCATTATTATTTATCAATTCAAAGTCTAATGGAATTTTATATTTGCTTCCATATATACTTTTTATCAATTTATCTACATCATTAGTTAATATTGCGCTATTAGCTTCTGATCTTAATTTATTTTGGTTTTCTGATTGAATTCCTTGAAATATCATATTATTTCTATTTTCTTTAGTTAACCATAAATCTTTATAATGTGAAAATAAATTATAATCATCTAATGAGAAAACTGTTTCTGGACCAATCTTTATTGTTAACTTTTTAATCAAATATCTTCCAACATTATCAACGACATAATTATTATTATTACCGATTACTTTTATATCAGCCGATAAATAAATACTATTTGGAACATAAAAAGTATTTTGTGTTAATCGAGGGATTCTAACGTATAAAGTTTCATCGGGATTGATATTTGAAGGGTTATGAGTAATTATATGATGTGATCTTTCTGCTTTAATAGCATTAGATATTCTATGATTCTTAGAAGGATTGATATAACTCCCACTCATTTATTTAACAAAAAAATTAATTATTGATTTTTTATCATGTTTACTTGATATTTTTTGATATCATATTTACTAAACCAAAAATAATAGCACTTACAACTGTAATTAAAAATAAAATAATATGTTCGGCAGCAAAGTTAAGAATATTCCCAGCAGATTTCAATATAAAACCAACAATTGAAGCAATAACTCCTGGTAAAGCTGCAGCAGATTTTTTAGATAGTTCCCATAAATATTTTGCTAATTTCTTTAAACCATCTTTAACTTTATCTTGTATAGAATTATTGCCTGGAGGTTTATCCGGTTTATTGGGAGTGGGAGTAGGAGTAGATTTCAAAGCATTTGATATTGCTAAACCAATTGTTGTAAATACCATAGTTACAGCTGTTAGAATTGAAAGAATTGTTATTCCTTCTAATTTAAATAATAACTTTATTCTGTCTTTTAATGATATTTCAGAATTTGGTTTAATCAACAAATCTTTAAAAATAACTTATAATCTATTAATATTATAATCATATGATTTTAATAATAATTTAATTTCTTCTGTTTGTAATTCTATGTTATATTCTAAATCATCAATTTCTTTTTCTAAATATGCATTTCTTTTTTTAAATTCAATTTCTTCAATAACTTTATTATCTCTATCTAATTTTAGTTGTTCTATTTCTTTATTTTTATCAGTTAATTCTTTTTCTAAAGTTCTAATTTTAAAATCTCTTATACTTTTATCATGCGCAATTTTATCAGATGCATGTCTTATACTAATAATCTCTCTAATTGCTTTATCAGAAAATATATCTAAATCTTCTAATTCTTGATCTGTCGCATCAATTAATCCATTCGGTAAAAGTTTTTCAATTGGAACTTTATTTGATTTAAGTTTACTAGTTTTGGAAGTTATATTCTGTTCAGAAGTTGTTTCTGTTTCTAAATTATCATTGATTATTTTAAATAAGTCATCAATTCTTTGACTAAATACTCTTATATTATTATCTCTTTCTTCTTGTGTTACATCAGTTATTTCATTACTATTACTTATTCTCTTAATTCTTTCTGTTTCTAAATTTTCCAAAGTTGATTCCGCTAATATTTTACTTCGTCTTGTCCTTTTATTAGTGATATCAATATAATAATCATCTTTCAAACGATAATAATATTCACCATCTAAAAACTTTAACTCTTGTACTAAAAGTCTGGTGTAACAAAATTTCATTTCTCAAGACAGATACCTCTATCCCCTTGGTTATCAGCGACCGTGCAGAAGATACATTTCCCCTTACTTCAACTCCGGCGATAACCCGCGGCTCCTTAGTCCCGAAATTGTTCCCGGTGGTAAATAGTACCGCCGCTGTATTTATCTCGCCTTTTACACACTAAATAATTATCGAAAGTCATCATGTACGATACCGTTTGAAAGAGGATTATAAAGTCTTGACTCGGTGAAAGCATCTACTAATGTCATCGTTTTTTTAGGCGACAAGAGTTGTAGTTTGGTAGATGAACCGATTTCGCCGGTTTGTTTACTTCCGGTCCGGCCACATGATCCGCTCGATAAGCGGGAGAGTTAAAGTTTCTACGATGACGTCTTGTTACTGTCACCATAACATATCACCTTAGTATTTAGTCACATAAATTAAGTTCTTAGATAATTATCATTATTACAAACCTAGAAGATGATTTCGGTACCTTCGTGCCTTAAAGCTAATGAGTATTCGACGGTTAAACCTGCGATCTCGAACGCGGTCACGCATGACGACAGCCTTTCGGGACCTCACTTGTCTTTACGACCGAACTATCTAACACGAATTTCATATCATCGGAAAGTACAAGTTCCAACCTTTTTAATGGTATATTACTTCGATAAGAAGACAACGTAGTTCAGCAGCAAAGCGGCTCGGAAGAATCCTAGGAAGCACATCCGACGGGGCGGCCATTGTTGAGCGACCAGTGAAGCGACGCGGAGTGAAGATGCAACACATCGGAGTCGGCAATATCAGAATATAAGGCGCGCAGTTTTTCTCTTTCAGTTAGTTACTCGGAGAACGTCTCTAAGATGTAAGTCGGTCCGGGACAGCGCCGCCTGGCGGCGTTTCGGGTCTTGTACCCGTTCGTCTCTGTTCCTTCTTTCTGAGTTAGAAATTAAGGGCCTTAGGCCCACAGAATCCCCCTTACTGTAAATACGTTACTAGTCTTGAGTATTACTCTTTGTTAAGCATTAAGCTACGGCAAAATCATAGTTCGATTTCCTCACCTATGGCCATAAGCCATTGGGCATTACGTTTACCGTCCATACTTATGTATTATTGACGGGCCCTGTGTTTCTCGTTTGTCCTTAGGATCGTTGAACTATATATAATCCGTCAATACTTATGTATTAGGTATGGATTCTTGATACCAGGCCTTGGGTCCTTGTGTTTCTCCCCGTTTATACTTAAGTATATAGAGACGGGTTTGACCATTACTTGTGCTTATAGCTTTATCAAACTATTATTCTGCCTTCATGTATGTGTGGTATAGGTCCTTAAGACCAGCTTTCAGGCGCGTATCTTTAAGTTTCAATAAATTTTATATAGGTATAATGTTCGCGGTCTATATGTTCGTTGTATAAGTTTGAAGCGTAACAGCATGTGTCAATCGCATTATCTTTTCCCTTTGTAAGTATGTAAGCATTTGTGGAGTATGAACCTGTCTTGTATTTGAGCATGACGTATGTCAGTTTCTGATAGACGAATAAAAGCTGCTGTTGCAGCACGTAATGGTATTAACGATTTAGTAATAGATGTTGGGTAGTAAAACCGTGGAGTTGGTCGGAGCGTCCATGGTCTGTATAGAGGCTTACTCTCGGAAATGGTAGAGTCCAGCGGAACGTAGTGCAATCCCGTTCGGGTGACGGGCGGTTTCTGTTTATTCCGCTATCCAATTTAGGCTCAAGCGAGGAAATTCCACGTCGGGGGTGGGTGACGTGGTGTGTGATACGGTCGATTCGGGTTCATGTATAACTACGAGGTCGTATGTTATTGGGTGAACAGAAGGGTGCGCATCGCTATCTGTAGGTTCTAACATAGGGTTGGGCCCGATCCTTAGTTCCCGGAGGATAGTTTTCGAATCGACCCAGTCGTTACGTTCCTGGATCTATCAGCAATCTACACCCGGGGTTGCGGGAATTGCTTACTCGTGTGCTAGGTCGAGTTAAGCCTGAGAGTCATTTATTATTCTACACACAAACATAACTTCCTGTGGTGGTCGTAGACCCCTTCATAAACATCTTTCCCGTTGTTTACGTGACACAGGCGGACCCTTTGTAGCGGCGCCATTTTACATACATCTATTACATAAGTACACATTTACATATATACACTCTGAGGACATTTAAGAGGATCACGCTACCGCTATGATCGACTCTGGTGCGAGTGAGTGCACACACTCGCCCGGTGAGTATTTTCAGGTACTATGTGGATGAAGAAACATGCTAAATTCTTAATGTATTCTAACTACGAAACGCTACACTGGCGCCTCTACCATTTATATTATATCCAGAATCTTTAAATACACGTTGAAAATCATACATAAATTCAATATTTTCTAAATCTTGTCTTGATAAACCTTGATTTTCATTTTCAGGATTTATTCTCGATCTAGTTCTTCTATCAAATTCATCTGTTGATGGGGCTTTAGAACCACTATCTGCTAAATTAGAATTATATGCTGATTCATCATCATTATCAATATTAGTTTCATTAAAATTAGGTTGTGGTTCATCAATATATCCTTCATTATTATTTCCCATTTCTCCCATTTCATAATCTTCTCCACCTTCTACATCCATTTATATAATAAAAAAATTAAAATTTAAAATATAATATTCCTCCTATAACAATTCCTATACAGGTTATAGCTAATTTAGTATTTTCATGGGATTTATTGTCATCATTTAGTTTAATTATATCATGTTGAATAACACCGTGTGGGTGCCATACGGCACCATTATCAGTTCTATTATTTTCTGATGTATTGTAATCTTTTATTTTGGAATCATTATCCAATTTAATATTCTTAGTTTTAGTTTCTGTTGATTGAATGTGTTTTTTATTTTTTTCACCTTCCATTAATTTTGGAGCAGTAATAATCTTTTTATTTATATCATTTAACCCAAATGAATTATTTATTGTTGCAGTTTTAATTAGATTATTATAACCAATTATATTTCCCATCTTTAATACTAAATCATTAGAAATAATTAATAGATTAGGGCCTATACAATAATTAAGTCTTACATGTGATTTATCTAAATAATTTTGATATCTAATAATGTTTTCTGGAATCGATCTATTTTTATCATTATGAATTGAATCTTCAAATAAAACTTTAAACTGTTTTTGTGTATCGAATGATGTATTCAAATTTCCAATTATCGGTGATCTTGTTTCAACTTGTGATCCTAGAATACATATCAAATAAGTTCTAATAGATTGATTTATTCTTTCTATACCTGATTTAGTAAAACCTTCACTATTTTCTAAAATAAAATAAACCCAACCATTATTGTTTTCTTGTTTTAAATGATCATAAAATTTCGGCAATTTATTGAAATTTAATGTTTCTTAATCCTTTGTTTCTATTTTACCATAACCTAATTTATTATTATAGATATTATAAAAACTATTAGATGGTATGGGAAGTGCACAATATTCTGCAATCTTTTTAGGGCAAGGAAGTGATCTTATTGTTCCAATTTTTGTTCTAAAATCAGAATTATTTATATCTATATTAAATTCATTGCAAATTTTATAAAACTTGTTGTTGCACAATAAACAGCAAAATTTAATTGATTCTGCCAATACTTCATATTAGATTTTAATAACCATTGTTTTTCATCTTTCAATTTTTAAAAATTAATTAAATATACATGAAATATATTTTCCATCTTTGCATTAAAATTATTAGTTTCAGTAACATAAATTTCTAAATTAGTTAATGAATCTAAAACTTCATTTCTATATGTAATATCTTTATTAAAATCTATTGCTGGAATATTATATTTAATTGATTTATTATATTGGAAAGCTTTTGGAAAACTATCTGCCATTTATATAACTAAAAAATTAATAATTAACTAATTCTTTTAATAATCTATCTTGTTCTTCAACTGTTATATGGCCATTTAAACTTATTATATAATCTAGTGTATTCTTTAATTTATTAATTTCTTTTATATTAGTTTTAATTTTTTCTTTATTACTTTTTATATCTAATTTTGAACTTATACCAGTTAAAACACTTGAACTTAATCCTAATACACCAATTGATATAGCTAAAGGTGTTAATGGGCTGAATATTGCTAAAAATGTTATTACAGAACTAATTGTAACTGAACTACTAATAATAAAATAATATATAATTTTACTTTTTAAATATTTTTTCTTTTCAACTTTTAAATCACTTTCAAATTCTAATATTTGTTTTTCTAAATATGTTTTTAATTTAGTTTTATTTATATCATGAGGAATAATATCAATACTATCAACTTTATCTTCCATTTATTTAGAAAAAAAATTACTAATTAGTAAATTTATAAGCAACAAATATAACAATAACTGTTCCACCTAAAATCCATATTATTTCATATTTCTGTTGTTCTTTACTTGGGGTATAATAATCTGATAATTTAGGTTTGTATAGATGTAATTTTTCTTTATTTGTTACTGCGTTATATAAACTCATTGCATCATCAACTGATTGAAAATCTCTATGTGAAATCTTCTGATCATATAATTCTATATTGATGTAATCCATATAGTTTTGTCTCTTTTCTCTATATTCTTCTACAGCTTTATTGTATTTCTCTAACGCTAAGTTATGTCTTCTTTGTTCTCCCAATGAACTATTTTTATCAATATGTTTAAATAAATATCCACCTCCAGTAAATGCTAAAGCGTTAACAATTGCCGATCCTATAATAGTTATAATTGCAGAAGCCATTCATTTAGCAAAAAAAATTACGCATTTATATGGGAGGAATATATTTTTGTTTTTCCAAATAATCAATTGTTAAATTAGATAAAGTAACTGCTAATGTTAATTTTAAGATATCATTTATATCAAATCTATCAACATTAACACTTCCCATTTTGAATACTTTTTTTAATACCATTGAATAACCAACAGTTCCAACTGATAGTAATGCGCCATTATATAATCCAGTTATTATCCACTTATTATCACTCATTTATTTATCATCAAAATTACTATCATCAAAATATTTAGCTTATTTAACTTATTTATGATTAATTCAACATTTATTTCATTACTATTTTTATGATTATCATATATTTTGGATAATATGTTTTTGATATCTTCAATAATTCCATCTTCATTTAATTCATAATATTCTAAAGGTGTTTTAATTAAATCAATTACTTTTTCTATATTATAATTTTCTTTATCAATCATTGACGCATTGTTAAATGATTTACTTTTTATATCAGTAATGACATCATTTAGTTTAATTCTCATTTCTTTACCATGTTTAAAATCAAACCCAAAACATATACTCGGTCCAACAGTTATATTCATTTATATAGTGAAAAAAATTACTCTCTACATCTTACAACTAATTCATAAATTACGGGGAAATTATTTAAATCAATTAAGTATCCATTGTGATTTCTAATTTCTAATCTAAAATTATTAAAACGAGGAATGCATGGTTTGAAATCACATTCTGTTAAATTATAATTTATTTGCGTTCCAAATTCTTTAACATTCTTCAATGGTAAAATGTTTATTAAACCAGAATTACAAGTTATATCTTTAGTTGCTTCGAATGTTTTTGTAGGATCGATTAAATTGCAATAAATATAAAAATGTGTGTAAGGTATTAAGTTTGGTGTAGTAGCGTCAATATTTGTAAAAGATCTATCTGGAAGAATTCCTAACAGTTTAGCTATAGGTTTTTTTACCATAAATTTATGTTTTTCACTATTAGACAACCTTATCTTTATTCTATCAGAACTCTCACTTTTTAAAAATCTAATACTTAACCCAGAACTACTACCTAATTTGTGCCAGGTTTTTCTATTAATTTCTTGTGCTAATGTATCTAAATTATATAACCCCGGTTTTAAATATATATAGGCCCATTCATTTTTATTTTTATTAAAAATTAAAAAAGCTCTATGTTCAATAGTTTTATTCGATATATTATAAAAAGAATTACATAAACTTATATTAACTAATTTTAAATCTACACAATTCTTGAATTCTCTATCTAATTGTACTAGTAAATTATGAGATTTATAATTTGTAAGTTTTCTAGAATCAACATATATTCTGTATTCTTTTAATTCCGCCATTTATTTTACATATTTTCTCATTCGAAATCTATTTCATGGTGCCCTTTCTCATTCTTACCTTTGTATACGAAATAGAAATCTCCAGAACATAATTCTTCTAAATCTTCACTTGATAATCTATGAAATCTATCTGGTAAATATGTTCTGAATTTATATGTATTTCCTTTTAATCCTTCATATTCTAAGTGTATAACTAATTTATCTCCATAGTTATTAGTAACTGTATCAATATTTGTAATTAGATATTTCTTATGGATTGTTAATTCTGTTAACTTTTTGAATTTATAATCTACAGATTTTACATTTGTTATATCTTTAATTCTATCTAGAAATAATTTGTTGTTCTCACTGTGCGTTTGTTTACTCTCCATTTTAATAACATATTTTTATTAAAATTTGATTAATACGTTAGAATTCTTTTCATAATCTCGTTCTCTTTTGTTTCTTCTCTTTTAAATTTTAAGTATTCATCTAAATTACAACCATAAGCAACTGTATGAATTCCATCATCTAAAATATATCTTTTATCATCAAATGGGTTTAGACTTATCTTTTCAATTTCTTCAATAAACATTTCATGATCTTCAGATCTTAAACATCTCATCTTATGTTTTCTAACTTCTTCATTGAATATACAATTGATGTAATCTTTGAAATGAATATTCTTTTCTACTACACTTTTGGTTATTCCTTTTAACTTTTTAGCTTCATGTTCTTTAGTTTTATATGAATACATTTTAGATCTAATACCAATGAATTCAATCATTTCTTCACCTCCTAATTCATCTTTGAATTTATCGGGAACTTTTTTATTATCATTGCTAAACAATTCATGATCTTTAGGATAGTTACTAAAATCAAAATGATGTTTTAATGTTTTTAAATCATCAGTTATGTTATCAGTTTTTATCTTTAATATGGAAGAATCGGTATCAAAATATAATATTTCTATATGTTTTTCTCCAAAATGAGGTTGTAATACGTTATAGTAAAATTTATACATTAATAACTTTGATAATTCTAAAACTGAAGCACCAACGTGAATTGGTTTATTAAATTTCATTGAAGTTCTTCTCATCTTAACTGCGGCTAAATTTTCATCAAATATTCTGTTACCAATGAACTTAGGATATGATTGTAAATGTCTAATTCTTTTACCATTACTAACTAACTCAATATCATTTCTATTTCTAATATTTTCACAAGTCTTACCATAGAATGCATTATTCATTAACTTGAAGAAATCTTTCTCGAAATCAGTTTTAGCTTTAGTTCTCTGTTTGGTGTTAAAATCTATATATTTTTCTAACCACTTAGATTGGTTAAATGAAATATATCTATGTACTTTTTTTAGAATCATTCCTTGATTTAGATAAAACTTTAACATTCTATAATGTACTACATAATTATATTTATCTTCTTGAGTTACCATTAACTTTTCTGTATGAATATGATTTTCAGGTTTAATTCTTTTTTGATAATTTGATAATTCTTCATGAGTTACAGTTTTATGTTCGGGACAGTAAGCTAGATTTCTAGATTTAAATTTAATATGTTCAGGATATTCTAAATCTACAACAAAAAAGTAACCAGTATCTGAATCATCTGCAATATCTAGAATTCTTTTCTTCCAATCAAATTTATCATTATTTTCATTCTGTAAAACTTCAGTTAATTCAAATACTCCATAAGGTTGTGGTTCCATCATTGCCCAACCGTACAAATTATTTGCATCTATATATAATAACTTATATCCAGGGTTATCATTTACATTGAAATATCTATCACCCAATACACCTGAAACACCTCCTCTTATAGATTTTTCAAATAATAGTAATTGATCTATATTTGTTAACAAATCCATTTTTATATTTGTAAATTTTAATCCACAATCCCATGTTAATCCTGGTGATGAATAACAATGACAAGGATCAATATTAAAATATTTTAGGTTTACATCTCTAAACCTTTCGAATATATCGGTTAATAATAATACATCTGATTTTAAATATAAATCTACTAATTGTCCATGATTTTTAATTTCGAAATGATTCCAAATATTCAATGTTCTATTATAAACTTCATCTTTTACATATTCAGATCTTAATTCATCATAGAATTGTTCTTTTAATAATTCAGTTATATTAGAATCATTATGATTTTTATAGAAAGAATATGGAATCGCTCCTTTATATCTCATTAATTGGAAATCATCATTATTTGGGTAGTGTTGTTTTAATATTTGTAATTCATCATCAACTAATGATTTTGATAGATTGTCTAATGAACTACTTAAAAATCTATATGAATCTATAAATCTTAAGCATCCAAATTGGAAAGATATATAATTCTCGGATGTTTTAGCTAGCATTTTAAATTTATAAGTTGATACTTTGTCATCTTTTAATCTATTTGAATTTAATCTTTCTATTTCATTATTGATTTCTTCTATTTTATAACATAGCTGTTTGATAAATAAATGTGCTTCATATCCTGATAAATTATGAAATATTACTGGAACAAAATTGATTTTCTTAGCTTGTAAGTTACAATTCTCATGCGCCGCGCCTCTAAACTTTCCATTCAAATGATCATGATCTCTTACCTTTTTATCAGATGAATAGAATACTTGATTACAATAATAACATTTATCTGCAAACTCAAATTCTTCTTTATCTTCTTCTGTCATTATAATTTCTATATTTGTATTCAATAATTTACTAAATCTTATTTCATATTCAATTAATAAGTCACAAAAATGATTAATAACATTTTCATTTCTATAATTATAATATTCACTTTTAATTAGTTCTGGATAATTAGATTTAATATATAACCCAAAAGCTGCAGCTGATTGATGAATCTTTTTAATAGTATTTGTTTTTGGTGGTTCTTCTGAATAATCACTTTCATTAGAATTTAATTTCTTTCTTTTATAATATATTTCTTTTCTATCTTTATCTGTTAATTCTTTATTTAATGATTCAAAATCTCCATATATTACAAATGGTACTTTATTTTTGTAATCATATTTTTTGAATTCTAATAATCTTTTTCATTTGGTAAAACTAATTTACAATAATCATGATTATCACATAGTTGTTTATGATTTAATAATGCACTTTCATTACGGAATTTATGTAAACATTTTCTACATAGATATATTTTATGGTGATCATTTTCTGATTTAAAAAATAAATCGATTTGTTTAATCCACATATAATGATTCTCATAATATAGTATATCTATAACATCGTTTGAATCATAATCTTTTGATAGATATAAAGGTTCTAATGTATAATGTTTTATATTGTTACCTTTTGTATTTGGTAATTTGATTAAATCAAACACATTTATCTTTATATTATTATCTCTTTCTATTTTTGGGATGTCTTTAATTATAACAGGATACTTATCTATCTTATAATTATTTTTAAATAGTTTATAATGAGAAAATCTACAAATATTATAAGTTGCAGGATGTAAACAACTTATTATAGTCCATAGAAAACATTTATCATCAAAATTTTGTACATTTATTACAGCATTAGTTTTAAATGGTAGTTTAATATAACTTGTTCCATTTATACTATCATCTTTATAATATGATAAATTATTTTCATCTATTGGTTTTGATTTAGTTAACTTATTATATTTTGTGTTATAAACATGTAAAGTCATAAATATTATCTCATCAAATATTAAACCAGATCCTTCAAAATATTTCTCTTCTATTTTAGTTTTTACTTCATTATAACATTTATCTAATTTATCATCTATATGTTGTTTTGAAATAATATGTTGTGAATGAGAATTTATATTATATATTGGTTTATCTTCAGATTTTATAAACTTTACTTTAACTGATATACTAATTTTAGGATATTCAACATCAGTAATTATTTTTATAATATTTTTCATATTTTCTAAATGTTTTTTATTTTCTTCTAATGTTTTTCCTTTATGAAATTTAAACTCGATAGCTGCTGGACCAATATCACTTTTAAATGCTTCGGTTATCTCTATATCTTTTTTATTATCTAATGAATTAATATAATTTCTTACATCTTCCATGTATGGTCTTTTATTGTTTAATTTATTTTTTATGCTTTTAATTGTCTTCTGTTTCTTATCATCATCTTTATCAAAATAATCTTCACCTAAAATATCATTATTCTTATTTCTAATATGACTTTTAGATTTTAAATGTTCTTTATAATATCTTTTATCACTGAATGATTGATTACATGTATCACATTTATATGTTTCTTTTTCATTCTTTAATTCTTCTAATTTAGTTTCTAATATATCATCTTTATATTCTAGTTTCAATTTATTCTCTGAATGTGTTATAGTTTTATTGTGTCTTGCTTTTTGGGATTTATCTATATTGATATTACACGTTGGACAGTAGTACTTATTTGCTTCCATTTTAATACTAAATTTTTTATTAAAATTGATTTTAGAAGTTCAATGATTTAAATGTTATTCATTTATATGAATATTTTAAGAGTAATAGGGGTAATGGGTTTTCGGGTTAAAGGTTGAATGGTCGAGCTCATTAAAAAACAAAACATTAAAAGTAATTAAAAACTATAATATATTTTCATAACCGTGTGTATTTCAGTTGAATAATAGAATAATTATTATCATTTGAATATATTTGATTATATGAATTTGTGTATTGTAAATAAATCAATTGGTGGCGGAGCGGAGCGGTAGCGAAGTGGAGCGACCAATTGATTTAATACAATATGCTTTTTAGATTATTGATATCTTAGAATAAATATTTAGTTTTAATATAAAATACACACGGTTATGAAAATATATTATAGTTTTTAATTACTTTTAATGTTTTGTTTTTTAATGAGCTCGACCCTTCGACCTTTGATCTGAAAACCCATTACCCCTATTACTTGTATCTCGGTCATTTCTTAATAAAACTAGGTGTGCGGAGTGTAAATTAGAGCCCTGGTGTCGGCGTGAGTGGTAGCAATATTCCAGTAGCAGGTACCCTTGAATTGTCTGTGCTCTTCCCTGGAGTTGATAATCCTTACAAATTCAAGTTTCACGTATTTGAGAAGTTACACCATAATTTGATTATCGGCTTAGATTTTATGACAGAAATGGGTGGTAGTTTGGATTTTAAGAATAAGTGCTTCGTATTGGAAAGTGCAGAAAGTGGTTCACATCATATATTGCCGATAACATTGCAAGGCCCTGTTGCTAAAACAATCACATCTGTTAGGCTAGGACCAAAATCGGAAGCAGATATTGCAGTTTCCTTACCGAAATACCTGAATGGTTCAGAAGTGCTCCTTACTCCATTGCCAGAGTTGGTTAATCTTAATTTTACAGGAGCTAGATGCTTGGTAAAGGTAGGTAAAGGTTTATCCCGCATGAGGCTAATTAATCCGACAAACAAACCAATTACTGTTAAGAAAGGGTCCTCAATAGCGTCTATATCAAAACTTGATGAATCAGTGCCAATTACTCCTTTGGACAAGCCACTGGACAAATTAGTTTCGTCGGCTGATTTACCTCCGTATGATACAAGTGATTTTGTAAAATTCGCTCCTGAGAGTGAAAAAACACCGATAGAGCCTATAGATTTCGACTTATCGGATACTAAATTAAACAAGGAACAGAAACGTGGGTTGCTTGATCTATTAGAGGAATATCTTGATAGATTTTCTGTCAATCTTCAGGAATTAGGTCGTACTACGATAGGCCAACATAAAATTGATACCGGAGATAACCCTCCTTGGCCCAAGCTCCGTATCGCAAGTCTCCTGAAATTGGGAAGGAGGAAGAGAAACAAATAAATGACATGTTGCAGGCAGATATAATTGCCCCATCTAACTCGCCTTTTCAGTCTCCGGTAGTTATGGTTAAGAAAAAGAACGGTGAATATCGTTTTGCGGTTGATTATAGGTCCTTGAATCGTATCACAAAAACTATTTCATATCCGCTTCCAATGTTACTTGATGTAATCGATTCCATTGGTGAATCTCATGCATGCTTCTTAACTACACTTGATATGACTTCCGGATTTTGGCGGATTAAACTCGATCCAGAAACAATGCATAAAACCACGTTTGTCACGCAAACTGGAAGTTACATGTTTAAGCGGTTGCCCTTCGGTCTAAGAAATAGCCCGGCAACATTTCAGATGACGATGAATGAAGTTTTGCGTGGGTTTCACTGGTCATTCTGTTTAGTATATATCGATGATATTCTGATATATTCAAGATCGTTCGATGAACACTTGCAACATTTGAGGTTAGTTTTTGACCGACTTAGGGTAGCTAATTTGACTTTGAAGCCATCTAAGTGCAAGTTTGCTCAGAATAAGGTTCATTATTTAGGATTCCTTTTTTCGGATAAAGGAGTTGAGGCAGATCCTGCTAAATGTGAGGTGATTAATTCATTTCCGGTACCAAAGAATAGAAAAGAACTTCGGTCTTTCCTAGGGCTTTTTACTTCTATAGACGGTTTGTCAAAGGTTATTCATCGATTGCAACCAAACTTACTTCACTTTTGGAAAAAGACATTAAATTTATTTGGACTGCTGATCATCAGGCAGCATTTGAGAAATTCAAAAATCATTTAGTGACACCTCCTTTATTAGCTTACCCTGATCCGAAGAAGGAATACTTTCTCTGCACTGATGCTTCCGACACGGCAATCGTTATATTCTGGGTCAGGTTGATGCGAATGGCCTCGAACAGGTTGTTGCGTATGGGGGCAGAGCTCTGTCTGCTTCACAGCGTCGCTGGGATACTAGGGACAAAGAAGGCTTAGCAATCGTCGTAGGCATTGATACGTACCGTGTATATCTTTCAAGTAAACCTTTTACTCTTTTTACAGATCACATGTCATTGACACACATAAATAAGGCTAAAGATTTTAATACTCGTGTGGCGCGTTGGGCTACCTAGTTACAATCTTATGAATTTAAAATCATACAAAGACCTGGTAAAAAGAATGTAAATGCAGATGTAGTATCTCGTAGAGAATACCCGGAGATAGTGGATGACGAGGATCATGACGAACATCCCTCTCCTACAGATGTAGCAGTAACTTCTCCTTTGGAAACCTGGGAGGAAGTGGGAATTCACTTATGCGTCTGAAATGCCGGTTTCTTGTGATAGTGAAAGCGTCAATGTTTTGGACACTGTAGATTTCTATTCTCTACAGCGGTCATGTAATGAGTGTCTACCAATGATTAAGTATTTAGAGTTAGGGGATCTTCCCTCGAATAAGGCAGAAGCTCAGCATCTTATTGCTAAAACTGATTTCTTTCATATCTATGACGGCCTCTTATATCGCAGTTTCGGTAGATATAGAGAATTTTCTGAGCCAGTGTCAGTACTCGTAGTGCCTAAGGATGTACGACATGATGTCTTAGTTTTAGTATCACGATTACAAAGCAGGAGGAGGCCATAACGGTATTCAAAAAACCTATCATAAGATGCGTCAAAAATACTTTTGGCAGTTTATGTTCAGAGATGTTACGCAATATGTTCGTTCTTGCGTTAAATGTCAAGAAGCTAAATTACAAGCTCACGCTAAACCGCCTACCTTGACAAATATGCCTGTTGAGGACACATTTATAAGGTGGCACATGGACTTCTTAGGTCCATTAACGGAAGCTCCAAATGGCAAGAAGCACATATTACTGTTGGTTGATAGCTATTCTAGGTGGTGTGAAGCATTTGCTTTGAAAACACAGGAAGCCTCGGAAGTGGCAAAAATACTCTACAATGAAATATTTGCTCGATATGGTGCACCCCGCTCGTTAGTCTCAGACCGTGGCAGAAATTTTCTGTCGAGTCTCGTTACGTCAGTATGCGAACTCTTTCTGGTCACACGAACTGCGACTTCTAGTTACCATCCGCAGACAAACTCATCCTGTGAAAGGACAAACCGCGAGTTAGCTCAGATAATCCGAACCCATATCAAGGAAGACCAATCTGATTGGCCTGAGGTCTTGCCTAGCGTCCTTATGGCTCTCCGGGCGGCTCCTAATGCTTCAACAGGTTTTGCGCCCTATCATATTGTTTTTGGGAAAGAAATGCCTCTACCTATTGATACAGCTTTGATCCCAAAAGACAATCTTCCTCTACCCGTAGTAGATCATATAAATCGTCTCAAGAAAAATCTAGAATCGGTAAAACTTATTGCAAACAAGCAGCAGGCTGTTATGCAAGATAGGAATAAGAGAAATTTTGACAAGAAAGCCAAGGATCCCGATTATAAATTAGGTGATAAAGTATGGCTCAAAAATGAACGGGTGCTTAAAGGAAAGTCCCGTAAGCTTACTAACAAATTCATCGGACCATTCTATATATCTCATGGTGGCAAGAATTTCACGTATAGGTTGCGTTCATGTCTGGATGACAAGTCTCATCCTTCTCCCGTCAAAGCGGCTCGCTTGAAGCCTCATTATGGCAGGAATGACAATCATAACGTTGAAGATACTTCGAATCAGTTAAAACTGGCAGCTGAACCTAATCAGGCCGATGCGACTCATCAAACTAGAGTAACGGATAGTGATAGAACCGTAGGTCGAGTTGACCGAAAATCTCGGGTTATCACAAATTCGAATAAACGGACTCATCAATTAGTCAAAACAGAGGGCAAGTACGCCTAGTAATCATGATCTGGACAAATTTTACGCGATAGATAGAATCTTACGGATGAAAAATTGTCAGGGTAAACAAACTTTTTACGTTAAATGGGCTGGTGGTTTCGGTCACCAGTGGGTATCAGAAGATGATTTAAACGAAGAAGCGAAACGCGAGTACTTCCGTACGCATTCATTAGACGGAAAACGCAGAAAACGTTCTTGTTATAAACGTCGTTGATTTTCACGGTTTCAGATTTCAGGCAGCGAATTCACGATTCCAATATATTGATACATTTGGACTTAATCCCTCCCTCAGTATTTTGAAAACAGAGATCTTCTACAGTCTGATTTATAGTATATCTTAAAGAAATCGAAATTGTTTTTTTTTTCTTTTTAGATATTGAGATAAGATTCTGCAGGGTTATTATGTGCTAGTGGCCTGACGTCAACCACAAAATTTTCTTTTCGTTCTGCAGACCTTGTTTTTATGATTTAGTTTTCATTGCAGAAGCAATATACATTGATTATTAGTATGGGGGAGAGGTATCGGAACATTTTGGTTAACTTTCAATTCTTTTCTGATAGGCTTGGTTAGGTATCTCACTTTTGTGTTGTTCATGGTAAAAGTGACTCTTGTTTACAGTGGCTGATTAATCTGTTTACCATGTCACATCTATGCTAGGTAGGAAAGCTTTCTGAAAGTGTTCGTTATTTAGTTAACTTCCACCCAGTCCAACCATTTCTTGAGAATGTTGTTGTAGACGGTATCTCCAAATTTTTGGGTATTTTAATGAAGTCGTTAGTTGACTTATCCATAAAGGATATATATATGTTCCATGCGTATTGGCTAATATTTTATTCGAAAATAAAAGAAAGAAGAGGTATAATGAATAGTATTTAGGGAAAATTATCGGGTTCACACTTTGCCCATCAAATTTCGCTACGCCGAAGAAATGGCACGATATTCTACGGCGATGGTGCCTCGCCGACAACTGTGGACGTAGTTTTTAAATTTCTATAACTCACGCGAAATGTGGAGTGTGAAATGAATAACAAAAATATATATATATATATAATTTCATAAATACATAATACAGTGAATATATGTATATACATATTGTGGCAAAAACTGGTAGTTCTACTTGATATGCATGACCGGTGTATATCATTATTGGGATTGGGATGTGCAGCAATCTAGAGCCTTATTATTCATTCAATCATATTATTAATATTATATCATAATATGCTTATCATATCAGATATCTACTTATTTTCGGTTCATCTTGTCTTATCATGTATTATCTATTGCATTGACCTAAGTAGATGTTCACAATACCTAAGTATTGTAATTTTATTGTATTGCATTGTATCCGGTTATTATCATTTGGGTATATCACGATTTTGCCCTTTACTTATAACATACATGTATATTTTTCTCGAATACTTGTATTTTCCTGAGCATGAGGTATCTACATAAGTTTACATTTAGCGTATTTGTTTATTTTTCTTATCTGATGTACTTTTTGACTATGTAAGTGTATTCCTTTATGAAATATAATTCTTGGTGCTCCTTATACATGGTTTGGATTCTCTTTTTGCTTTCGGGTTTTCTGTGAAGAAACAGAAAACCCTAATAATGATAATAAATCCCATGAAAATACTAAATTAGTTATAACTTGCATAAGTATTATAATAGGAGGAATATTATGTTTTACATTTAAATTTTTTTAATATATAAATGGAAGTAGAAGGAGAATATATTGGAATGGATACTTTCGATGAACCTGGTATAACTGAAGAACAACCACCTGATTTTAGTGAAACAAGTTTTAATGACGGTATTGAGCCAGAATATAATAATAATTTAAATATGCCTGATTATATTAAAAATGCAGAATCACAATTAGATCCTGAAAATTTAGATCCAGATTTAGTAATACAAGATTTAGATAATTTAAACAAAATACCTAAATTAGAAGGAATAATTGAAAATTCTAAACTGAACATAAATGATGAAGACGTTGGACCTTTAGCAGATCAATTAACATTTTTAGATAATGGTAAATAGTATTATCATTTGAAAGGTGATTATAATATTTATATCACTTATAAAAATAATAAAAATAGAATATTAACAAAATCAACTTTGAGTGATTTAGGTCCAGATAGAATTAAAAGAATTAGTAATAGTAATGTAATAACTGATGTTTTAAAACAAGGATTAATTGATGCAACAGATCAAGAATTAGAAGATTTAAATATATTTTCTAACAAAGCAATTAGGGAAATTATTAGTATAAGAAATGAAGCTGATAAATTTGCGCATGAAAAAAGTAAAAGACATTTTAAAATTAGAACTTTAAAAAAAGAAAAAACTGATAAAACTAAAGAAATAGAACAATTAAAATTAGAATGATTTAGAATATAACATAGGATTTCAGAAAGATGAAATGAAATTATAATTAAAATCATATGATTATGATATTAATAGATTAAAAGTTATTTTTTAAGATTTGTTGATAAAACAAAATTCTGAAATATCATTAAAAGATGGAATAAAATTATTATTTAAACTGGAAGGTATCACAATTCTTTCAATTCTAACAGCTGTAACTATGTTATTTACAACAATTGGTTTAGCTATTTCAAATTCATTGAAATCTACGCCTACTCCCAATAAACCGGATAAACCTCCAAGTCATAATAATTCTATACAGGATAAAGTTAAAGATGGTTTTAAAAAATTAGCAAAATATTTATGGGAACTATCTAAAAAAATCTGCTGCATTTTTACCCGGAATTATTGCATCAATTGTTAGTTTTATTTTAAAATCTGCTGGAAACATTATTAGTTTTGCTGCTGAACATATAATTCTATTTTCAATCACAGTTGTAAGTGCAATTATTTTTGGATTAGTGAATATGATAAAAAATAATTAAGTAAATTTCTTTTTTAAATAAATGAGTGGGAGTTATATAAATCCTTCTAAGAATTCTAGAATATCTAATGCCATTAAAGCAGAGAGATCTCATCATTTGATTACTCATAATCCTTCTAATATTAATCCTGATGAAACTTTGTATGTTAGAATTCCTCGATTAACACAAAATACTCTTTATGTTCCAAATAGTATTCATTTATCGGCTGATATAAAAGTAACTGGTCATGATAATAATTATGTTGTTGATAATGTTGGAAGATATTTGATTAAAACATTAATTGTAAAGATTGGAACAGAAATAGTTTTTTCATTAGAAAATGATAATTTATTTATGTATTATAAAGATTTATGGTTAACAAAAGAAAATAGAAATAATATGATATTTCAAGGAATTTAATCCTTAAATCAAAATAAATAAAGATCAGACGCTGATAACGCAATAGTAACTAATGCTGAAGATAATTTAATAAAAAAGGTTTATGGTAGTAAATATAAAATTCCATTAGACTTTGAATTGATAAATAATAATGCACCTTTATATAAATATGTTATACAAGAAGATATTTTATTTGAAATAACATTTGCTCCTGTTATTGAAATTGTTTTATCAAGTGTAGTTAATGATATGGGTTATAAATTATCGAATATATGTTTAGAATATGACACAGTAACTGATGAAAATATTTCTAGCATAATTCAAACTCAATATCATCAAGGATTTTCATTATTATATGATTATATTGAAAAATTTAAAATTGTTACTATTAATGCAAATGATGAAATAATCAATGAGAATATTAACTACCCAAGAAGATCTATTAAAGGCGTATTAATATTTTTTACCATTGCAACATATTCTAATGGTGCAATAAATGTTGATAATTATTATAATCCGGAAATATCAAAAGTAGAAATAACAATTGAAGGCATAGCAAATAAGATATTTTGCCAAGGAATGAGAATGATTCACCAGTGGCCAGAAATTAAAAAACATTTTATGAATGAAAAAGTAAAATCATTTGAAAATTGTAATATTAATCAAATTGATTATTATACTGGTAATAAATATGCATTATGGTTAGATTTTAGAACAACTGAAGATAACTTATTGCATGGTTCTGGGAAAAAATTACAGAATACTAAAGATGGAATGCAATTATTCATGAAAAAGAAAAAAGGAAGTTTAAATTACAAAATGCACATTTATCTTATATCTGACGCGCAATTAAATATCATAAATTCTCAATTACATAGTATTCAATACTAAAAATATTAACGATAAAAGTTAAAATTAACGATATAATGTAATAGATGAAATCTAAGTGACGGACGCTTCGTCACTGCAGCTTAAATTTTTCATACGACTTACGCCGCCCGCCTTAAGATTAAGAAATCATAGCGATTTTCGGTTATACCAGGTTCGATCCAAACTTAGAGACGACAGCGCACTCTGACAGTACTTACAACGAGGCGTATTTCTCATAGTGAACTAACTCAGTTTTGACTATTTCCCCTTTTATAGTTACAGAATCAGCTGAACAGTAAATTGAACAAACAAGCGTGAACAGCAGTACAGGTTGTTCGGTTGTTCGCTTTATAATAAGGATTACAGGATATTACAATCTACAATACATTGAACATAATACGCACATATATAGGCCTATTCAGTTATTACTATTTCCAACAGCGATTTGAAAACAACCTCGTTCACGTATGGAGTGTAACAAAAACACTCAAGATATGGTCAGTGACTAGACCTACTATAGGAACACCGTAATTGTTTTCAATGACACTCGCGAAAGAAGAAACTCAGATTACTAATTCTTAAAATCTATCAATTTTATATCAATATTGAAATTGTTCTGTAGATTTGTGTCCCGAGCATTAGATTATTGAAGAAATTAAATCAATTCTTATAGTTAAACTTAAACTAAATGAAAACTAATGCCATAGTTTAGTGGCGGGGGAAAGATGAAACTCAACTCTTTAAGGTTCGATTAATTTCTGGTTATTAAAAATTTGGGCTTATAATTTGATTAGGAAAATGGCTCAACTCCAGAACCCAGGTAAAAGTAGATCTGCGGGTTGGTTCCAACATTTTCACTGAGAAAAGTATTAATACGCGCAGATCGATAGAAAGAGTCACGTGAAGTAATTTTCAGAAGTCGACAATCGGCAATCGGCAATCAGAAACCTGATAGTCGACCATTTCTCGGGTCGACAATCGGCAATTAAAAACCTGGCAGTCGACCATTTTTCGGGTCTACAATCGGCAATCGGCAACCAGAAACCTGAGTCGACCATTTCTAGATTCGACAATCGGCAATAAGATGATATAGATGCTGTGATTTTGAGGGTGAAATCAGATGCTGTGATAGTGAGGGTGATATAGAAGCCGTGATTGTGAGGGATAATAGATGCTGTGATTGTGAGGGTTCAATATAGATGCACAAAAACTTGACCCATTTCTGAAGATAAACTGGTCTTTGGCTACCCGGGGTAGGTCGGTTTACCACATCTGCTCAAAAGATTACTATTTCGATTTAGATTGTATCAGGAATGTTTTAATGGTTTAAACCACTTTGTAAAACCATAATGTAAAAACCGACATTGGTAAAACTGAGACGGTTTTTTGCAAGATTGACCTGGTGTTAATTTAGAAATTAGCTCGATTTGAAAAGTAAAGGAAGACGAGAAAATTCCTACGAATTTTTTAATTACAGTACCAGAGAAAAAATGGAAGACGCTTTGAAACGCATGATCGCATAACTATTTTCTGCCAGAGAAAAATCGAATAAATTATCAGCAGGAAAATTCAAATGTCAATACAAAAATTGATTTCTCTCGCGAAAAAATATTTATTTGTTTTTTATTCGCCGGGAATGTATAGTTCCGGGAATCTACGGCTCAAAAGTAATAGTGGCCAGCAATAGTGGCCAGCGGTACCGAGTTCCTTATTTGGTGAAAGATGGGGCGGAGACTAATGTTTCTGTCGACCGCGATGTCGCTGCTCCTCCTCGGAGCGAGACCGTGCCGATCCGCGGGCCGCCGCGCTGCCGTGAAATTTTAAGCAAACCGTACGACAACCCGACTCACCGCAGTTTTAGGGCCAATAAATTAGATGAATGATTACATATTTCAGCGCTGCGGCTGGGGTAGTTTGTTACCTAATCATCGTTGGTGGTAAGCTTTTTATAATCGGATGAGCTTATACCAACGTTAGGGATGACAAGGACCAAAACACGGTTGAAAAAAGTAACACTTCAAAAATATACTTTCTATTCACTTCAGTCCACAAGTAATGGCTTAATTCACAAATTAATGTCTATTTCAACCTGACTTGAGAGCATACAGGGTGGCCTAGCTCAGTCAGTTTTGGTAGTACATACCTGATAAAAGTCTTATTAGGACCAGAATGCATTGACAGTCGACCTAAATAATCATTTTTTAATCCATTCGAAACTGTATTGAAGGAAAAAATATGTATTGAGAGGGGTTCCTGAGAGAAAAGAGACATCATGATTTGAAAGTTTAACAATATGTCTCCATGCCTACCAACTGAAATTTGATACGTAGGCATGGAAACATATTGTTAAACTTTCAAATCATGGAGTCACTTCTCTTCATTTAACCCCTTTCAGTGAAAACTTTTTGGATATCCTTCAACACAGTATCAAATGGATTAAAAAATGATGATTTAGGTCGACTGCCTGTCCTTTCTGGTCCTATTAAGACCTTAATCAGGTATGTACTACCAAATATGCGAGCTAGGCCACCCGGAATGCTCTCGAGTCAGGTTGAAATAGACATTAACACAGGTGCCTTTCGAAATAATCCAATTCTATGTATGTTTCGAATGATTAATCAACATTATTTTGAGAAATTAATTAATTTCTCCACAAATTTCGCCATGATTGGCCGCCATTTCTGTGTATTGCATACATTTGGCATGATAGACAAGGTGACCTACAAGGAATTATATAAAACTTCCAAGACGAAACGACAATTTTTATTTTTGATGGTTTTCAAACATCTATTTCAAATCTTCGTGCTTTCCATGATGAATAATGAAATAATAGATTCTGGATGGAGAAAAATGTGAATTATTAGTGTTGATTTCTTAATTTTTTCAATTTCGTCGTTTCGCTTCGTTAGTTTGTGCTGTTGTCCTGGCCAAAGTCCACAGGTGCCAGCACCCTCCAGTAATTTATTAGTGTTGATTTCTTAATTTTTTTCAATTTCGTCGTTTCGCTTCGTTAGTTTGTGCTGTTGTCCTGGCCAAATTCCACAGGTGCCAGCACCCTCCAGTAATTTTCAAAATGGCAGCTGTTGACTCGACGGAAATTTACTCTCACTTAACGGCCGATTTGCACATGGATTAAGATCGTCAGGTGAGGTGTTATAGGTATCAGACAAACTACGAATCTGTTGTGCGTCGATTACAACAAAAATTAGACGTATACCTTAATGGACAATGAAATGCCAGGCAAATTACTCGTCAGTCAAATTGGCTGACGAAGATTGCATACAAAAATGACCTTCCCATTCCTGACTGGTTTGTGAAAATATCCGATCGTGAAACTAAACCACAGACAGGTTACTGACTACGGCTGGGGTTGACTGTCGCACGCGCGCGCGAGAGCGTAATTCTCCGGGATTCGAACCTGCGATGGCTGCCGAACCAGGGCCCGGCGCGTGGTTTGTTTATTATGAATTCGCTCCCGTTGCTCAGGGAATTTCAGCTTTTCGAACACGTTCGATCAACGCGGTTCATTGTTAAACTATTCATCGACCCAATCTTGTTCGAAATTTAATAAATAAATTCTGAAATAACCCGACCCATAAGTTTCCTTATTTTAGTTAATGGGCTGCCGGATTTTAGCGTGACGTAATTCTACTTCCGAGTTCCCCATGAACGTCAAACCGGACGTACTCTGACGTCATTTTATTCTGACTTTGTCAGTAAGTCAGATTCGGTTAAAAAGACACTTCGTAGTATCCACATATAGGCTACGCGTTTACCAAAGGGACGTCCTGCGGCGCCCGGCATCCGTCTATAAATGGGGGATGAAAAAACTCGAAATACTAAAGAAAATTATTTAAATTTATGTTATAACCCTGAGAGTTCGGTTGCTTATTCTTCTACCAAACATATATGGCGTCAAGTAAAACAAGATAAATTAGATAAGATAATCCCACAAAATTTAGTTAAACATAAAGATAATATGTCAAAGTCGAAACTTGGTGAAGCGCGCAGCCAGAGTTTTAATGAATTAAGTAAAGGCGAGTGGCCTTTCGGCAATTTATATAGAATTCTACGTTGTAAAAACATAGGTTTTGCGGGTGCACGTGTTCGGTGTGCCGTGGCCAAAGAAAATCACCCAAGATGTCGAAGATCTATTCGAGCGAAGATTCGCCGTGATCAAATACATTCGAATTCCTTTTTGCGAAAAAAACATGCTTTGGGAGAGTTGATTAGGGCGGGACGGTCATTTTGTAACACGCAGACCGCGCGCGCACCTTATTCTCCGGGACTCTACCCTTAGTGAAGCTGTGAAACCGGCGCGCTTGTTATTCTAAAAAATTCGACCCGTTGCTAGGGACTGTGGCTTTTTGTGGGATTCGAATCCAGTCTTCCAATCGGTTTCTATGGAGAAATACGAACTGAAAATAACATTTTTGACAATATTTTGTGAATATTCTTTGTAAATATTCTACAAATTACACAAAATCATTTTGATTATCCTTCATTCACGTATTTAAACTACCCGCGCGACGCGGCCAGGAAGTTTCGGTGAAAGTCCGTCCGTGACCGTCATTTTCGTTGCCGCGATTTAGCCAATGCCCATGTGTCCCGGATGTAAACTACATTTTTTGAGAAGGACCGTATGGAGAAATACAGAAAATTTGAATTTGCCTCATACGCGAGATTAACTTCGGCGCTAGCTGTGCGCTTTTAAATGAATTTATGTTAGAACAACCAACATATACAACACATAAAAAAATTGTTAAAAAATAATATGTCAAAGTTGAAACTTGGTGAAGCTAGGCCACCCGGAATGCTCTCAAGTCAGGTTGAAATAGACATTAACACAGGTGCCTTTCGAAATAATCCAATTCTATGTATGTTTCGAATGATTAATCAACATTATTTTGAGAAATTAATTAATTTCTCCACAAATTTCGCCATGATTGGCCGCCATTTCTGTGTATTGCATACATGTGGCATGATGGACAAGGTGCCCTACAAGGAATTATATAAAACTCCCAAGACGAAACGACAATTTTTATTTTTGATGGTTTTCAAACATCTATTTCAAATCTTCGTGCTTTCCATGATGAATAATGAAATAATAGATTCTGGATGGAGAAAAATGTGAATTATTAGGGTTTTCTGACTTTCGTCGAAAACCCTCTTGAAATTCTGTTGATTATTATTATTATATATTTTCCGCCGATTTCGTCAAATAAAATTCATCTTCATTCAGATTCGGCAACTGACAGCTTCGAAACGAAATGTATAAATTGATACTGTAATAACGGTCTCTCTGAACCAACAGATTGTCTGAATGTACTTTCCATCCTTTTTGAAACCTAAAATTACTTATTAGGTTACTGTAAATAAAGAATTGAATTGAATTGTTAGACAACAAGCACCGGCGAAATAACAGTTTGTGACGTCATTTAGTAAGTAAATAAAGGAGGGCTCCGAGAATTTCCAAATCACGGGGACTATACTGGGGTTAGACCATTCAACCAAAAAGAGGATTGCTCCGATAATATCCAAATCATCTCATTTTATTTTTTCCATCGAAAACCCGGTAATTAATTTTTCCTTTCGATCACATGCATCCAGAAAACCCGTTATCGCTGCTTTGCAGCTATATTTATTATTATTATATATTTTCCGCCGATTTCGTCAAATAAAATTCATCTTCATTCAGATTCGGCAACTGACAGCTTCGAAACGAAATGTATAAATTGATACTGTAATAACGGTCTCTCTGAACCAACAGATTGTCTGGATGTACTTTCCATCCTATTTGAAACTTAAAATTACTTATTAGGTTACTGTAAATAAAGAATTGAATTGAATTGTTAGACAACAAGCACCGGCGAAATAACAGTTTATGACGTCATTTAGTGACAAAAACTTCCGCATTGAGAGCGCCACCGCACCAATTCAAATTCAATTATATGGATCGGAAAACCTCCAGCGATGCACTCTATGATCTTTAGAACCTGTCTCTGCTGACTGGGAATAAGATATATCTCAGCGCGAAGGGGACGGGCGCAGCGTCACCAGGTCCCGCTCCGCGAAGAAGCTAGATTTTCAAAGAAATGAGTGCACGCGTACGGCCGTGACCACTTGTTAGTGACGTCACAGAAGGATGGCTCCGAGAATCGCCACATCACAGGTTACTTTGAATAAATGGGATTCGACCATTCAAAAGTTCAAAATGTACTTTCTTGTTTTGTAAAACAAGTTTATTCATGTCGTTAAAGCATTTTGTTTGAAACATTCTTTAATAATGTTTGTTGAGTTTAAAGCCAATTGTCGTTGTGTAATTCCATACTGGTCACTGACATCAAAATTTTAGTTTCTGTTCACATGTTTCGACTTATAAATATCCAACTTGTATGTTCTATCTTTTAATACAGGCCATGTGATTAAATGCGTATCACTCCATTAGTTTAAAAAGAGAGCACATATTTCGATATTGTTAAATAATTAACTACATTTCTTTCTGCCACATGTTGATTTTTACCCATCACTTATAAAATTCAAATGTACGTGATGTATTCTGTAAGCTATGTAAGCTTGTTCTTTAAAATACACTATGAATTTTCAATTTGTACTGACCATAATAGTTTATTTTTCGTAAATAAAATTTATATTTTAATTAAATAATTTCAAAATCTTTTCTATGCCCTCTGCAACAGAAAGTTACTAAGGACTATTACATATTCAGATGTACGTTGATAATTGATTTAAATCGTCCCTTCAAATAATTATATGAACATTATTTCGGAAAATGCAGGTGGTGCACAATCATAATACATACAACTCATCAAGCTGACGAGTCTCCGTAATCAATGTTACAGACGGGTAACCAATCTACTCGACTCCACAGACAACTAAACGACCCGAGTAACCCCCAGTAATAGGGGTTTAGTTGTTTCATACCAAAGGTCAAGAGGTCGAGAAATTTTCCAAATGTGAAAATAACAATAATTTCTACTTGAATTAGTCGCGTACACTCCTAATTCAAGTAGAAATTATTATTATTTTAACATTTGGAAAATTTTTCAACCTCTCAACCTTTGATATGAAACAACTAAACCCCTATTACTCTATCTAATCACAAGTCTCATAATTTACAAGCCTCAACACGTTGAGTATTGCGTATTACATGTTGATTCTAGAACCATCCATCTAGAAAACTACATTAGCCAATCACAGTTGAGTATTACTCTAGCCAATCACAGTTGAGTATTCCCTATTACTCTATCCAATCACAGTTGAGTATTCCCAGCCAATCACAGTTGAGTACTTTACTATAAATCTATCCAATCACAGTTGTTTATTACTCTATCCAATCACAAATGAGTATTCCCTATTACACTAGCCAATCACAAGCCTCATAATTTACAAGTCTCAACACGCAGCTGGGTTTTCCCCACTGTTGAGTAGTATAAATAGGCGGGACTCACACGTGGTTGGACTCACATGTGGCGGGACGCGTTGAAAGGTAAGTGTTATGTTCAATTTTAATAAAAAATTTAAATATTAAAATGGAAGCAAATAAGTACTACTGTTCAACATGTAAAATCAATATAGATAAATCCCAAAAAGCAAGGCACAATAAAACTAAAACACATTTAGAGAATAAATTGAAATTAGAATATGAAGATGAAATATTAGAAACTAAATTAGATGAATTAAAGAATGAAAAAAAAACATATAAATGTGATACATGTAATCAATCATTCAGTGATAAAAGATATTATAATGAACATTTACAATCTAAAAGTCATATTAGAAATAAGAATAATGATATTCTAGGTGAAGATTATTTTGATGAAGATAATGATAAGAAACATAAGACAATTAAAAGCATTAAAAATAAATTAAACAGTAAAAGACCATACATGGAAGATGTAAGAAATTAGATTAATTCATTAGATAATAAAAAAGATATAGAGATAACCGAAGCATTTAAAAGTGATATTGGTCCAGCAGCTATCGAGTTTAAATTTCATAAAGGAAAAACATTAGAAGAAAATAAAAAACATTTAGAAAATATGAAAGAAATAATGAAAATAATAACTGATGTTGAATATCCTAAAATTAGCATATCAGTTAAAGTTAAATTCATAAAATCTGAAGATAACCCAATATATAATATAAATTCTCATTCACAACATATTATTTCAAAACAACATATAGATGATAAATTAGATAAATGTTATAATGAAGTAAAAACTAAAATAGAAGAGAAATATTTTGAAGGATCTGGTTTAATATTTGATGAAATAATATTTATGACTTTACATGTTTATAACACAAAATATGATAAGTTAACTTAATCAAAACCAATAAATGAAAATAATGTATCATATTATAAAGAACCAGATATTGAAGCATCGAGTTATATTAAACTACCATTTAAAACTAATGCTGTAATAAATGTACAAAATTTTGATGATAAATGTTTTCTATGGGCTATTATAAGTTGCTTACATCCAACAGAAGATATTACACATAGTTTTAGATTAACTCATTATAAACCATTTGAAAATAATTATAAGATAGATAAGTATCCTGTTATAATTAAAAACATCCCAAAAATAGAAAGAGATAATAATATAAAGATAAATGTATTTGATTTAATCAAATTGCCAAATACAAAAGGTAACAATATAAAACATTATACATTAGAACCTTTATATCTATCAAAAGATTATGATTCAAATGGTGTTATAGATATATTATATTATGAGAATCATTATATGTGGATTAAAAGAATTGATTTATCTTTTAAATCAGAAAATGATTTTGATAATAAAATATATCTATGTAGAAAATGTTTACATAAATTCAGAACTGAAAGTGCATTATTAAATCATAAACAATTTTGTGAAAATCATGATTATTGTAAATTAGTTTTACCAAATGAAAAGGATAAAATATTAGAATTCAAAAAATGTGATTACAAAAATAAAGTTCCATTTGTCATATATGGAGATTTTGAATCATTAAATATAGAATTAACTGATCAAGATAGAAAAGAAATATATTATAAAAGAAAGAAATTAAATTCTAATGAAAATAATATAATTGATTATTCAGATCCCCCAAAAACAAATACAATTAAAAAGATTCATCAATCAGCTGCTGCTATTGGATTATACATAAAATCTGATTATCCAGAACTAATTAAAAGTGAATAATATGATTATAGAAATGAAAATGTTATCAATCATTTTTGTGACTTATTAATTGAATATGAAATAAAATTTAATGAAAAGTTAAATAGAAATATAGAAATTATAATGACAGAAGAAGATAAAGAAGCATTTGAGTTTGCAGATAAATGTTATTATTGTGAAAAGATATTTAATTTTAGAGATAAAAAAGTAAGAGACCATGATCATTTGAATGGAAAGTTTAGAGGTGCTGCACATGAGAATTGTAACTTACAAGCTAAGAAAATTAACTTTGTACCAGTTATATTTCATAATCTATCAGGATATGATGCACATTTATTTATCAAACAGCTATGTTATAAAATAGAAGAAATCAATAATGAAATAGAAAGATTAAATTAAAATAGATCAAAAGATAAAATACCAACTTATGAATTTAAAATGTTAGCTAAAACATCTGAGAATTATATATCATTCCAATTTGGGTGTTTAAGATTTATAGATTCATATAGATTTTTAAATAGTTCCAAAATCATTAGTTGATGATGAATTAAAAATATTAAAACAACACTACCCAAATAATGATGATTTTCAATTAATGAGATATAAAGGCGCGATTCCATATTCTTTCTATAAAAATCATAATGATTTCAATATATCTGAATTATTAAAAGAACAATTCTATGATGAATTAAAAAATGAATATGTTAAAGATGAAGTCTATAATAGAACATTGAATATTTGGAATAATTTCAAAATAGAAAATCATAGACAATTAGTAGATTTATATTTAAAATCAGATGTATTATTATTAGCCGATATATTTGAAAGGTTTAGAGATGTAAACCTAAAATATTTCAATATTGATCCTTGTCATTGTTATTCAAGTCCAGGATTAACATGGGATTGTGGTTTAAAATTTACAGATATAAAAATGGATTTGTTAACAAATATAGATCAATTATTATTATTTGAAAAATCTATAAGAGGAGGAGTTTCAGGTGTATTAGGCGATAGATATTTCAATGTAAATGATAACCCCGGATATAAGTTATTATATATAGATGCAAATAATTTGTACGGTTGGGCAATGATGGAACCACAACCTTATGGAGTATTTGAAATAAGTGAAGTTTAACAACATGAAAATAATGATAAATTTGATTGGAAGAAAAGAATCCTAGATATTGCAGATGATTCAGATACTGGTTACTTTTTTGTTGTAGACTTGGAATATCCTGAACATATTAAATTTAAATCTAGAAATCTAGCATACTGTCCAGAACATAAAACTGTAACTCATGAAGAATTATCAAATTATCAAAAAAGAATTAAACCCGAAAATCATATTCATACAGAAAAGTTAATGGTTACTCAGGAAGATAAATTTAATTATGTAGTACATTATAGAATGTTAAAGTTTTATCTAAAACAAGGAATGATCCTAAAAAAAAGTACATAGTTATATTTCATTTAGTCAATCTAAGTGGTTAGAAAAATATATAGATTTTAACACCAAACAGAGAACTGAAACTAAAACTGATTTTGAGAAAGATTTCTTCAAGTTAATGAATAATGCATTCTATGGTAAGACTTGTGAAAATATTAGAAATAGAAATGATATTGAGTTAGTTAGTAATGGTAAAAGGATAAGGCATTTACAAACATATCCTAAGTTTTTAGGTAACAGAATATTTGATGAAAATTTAGCCGCAGTTAAAATGAGAAGAACATCAATGAAATTTAATAAACCAATCTATGTTGGTGCTTCAGTTTTAGAAATACCAAAGTTATTAATGTATGAATTCTATTATAATGTATTACAACCTCATTTTGGAGAAAAACATATAGAAATATTATATTTTGATTCTGTTACAGCTGACACCCCAATATTTTTAAAATATAATAATCAAATGTTAATAAGAAGAATTTCAGAAATAATTCCAAAACAAAATGAACTTTATATTTCGTATGGTGAAAAAGAATTAATACAAATAAATGGATTAATGGATGTTTGGACAAACAATGGATGGGTGAAATTAAAGAATATAATTAGACATAAAACGAATAAGAAAATCTATAGAGTTAGAACTAAATTAGGATTTGTTGATGTTACTGAAGATCATAGTTTAATTAAACAAAATGGTGATGAAATAAAACCAACTGATACAAAAATTGGAGATGAATTATTACATAAATGATTTTACCCAAGAATGAATCATATGTCATTTGATGAAATAATTGATAATATCTATAATATAGAACCCGAAACATTGGAAGAAAAAGAATAATTTATCAAAGGATTTTTTATGGGAGATGGATCAGCAGGTGTGTATAAATATGTTAGTGGAACTAAATATTGTTGGTATTTATGCAATCAAGATTTGAAATTATTAGATAGAATTAAAAAATACTGTGAACAAGTTTACTCAAATAAAACATTTAAAATCATAGATTTTATGAAATCATCAGCAATTTATAGAATACTTGTAAATAACCCTAAAGATTTTGCAATTAAATATAATGATGAATTCTATATTCATGCAATAGTCAAAAGTAATACTTCAACAAAAGAAAAGATAGTTCCAGATTATGTATTAAATGCAAAATATGATTTAAGAAAATGGTTCTTCATTGGATTTTATGCTGCAGATGGTTCAAAAAACTATACAAAACAGAAAACTATATCTTTGACACAAAAAGGAAAAGTTGCTATATCAGGATTAAATATATTATGCAATTCATTAGGATTTAATATGTTAGTTAATATTAGAAAGGATAAACCAAATGTATTTCAATTAACACATGTAGAAAATGAACTAACTGAAGAAGCTAGATTTATTTGAAATATCCAATCCTACAGAATATGTTTATGATTTAACAACTGAAGATGGTACATTTAATTGTGGATTTCCATTAATCATAAAAAATACTGACAGTTACATATTAAAGATAAAAACTAATAACATAACAGATGATTTAAAAACATTAAAACATCATTTTGATTTTAGTAACTATCCTAAAAATCATGAATTGTTTAGCAATGATAATAAAAAAGTTCCTGGTAAATTCAAAGATGAATTAGGTGGTGAAGAAATGATAGAGTTCATTGGTATTAGATCTAAAATGTATTCATATAAAACTAAAGAACATGAAGCTAAAAAAGTAAAAGGAATAACCAAAAGTGTAGTAGAAAAGAATATTCATTTCAAAGATTACATCAATTGTATATTCAATGAAGAAGTTAGAAAACATAAGATGAGATGTTTAAGATCTGAAGATCATGAAATGTTTATTGAAGAAATTGAAAACATTAGTCTAAACCCATTTGATGATAAAAGATATATTCTGGATGATGGAATTCATACAGTTGCTTATGGCTGCAATTTAGATGAATACTTAAAATTTAAAAGAGAAGAAACAAAAGAGAACGAGATAATGAAAAGAATTCTAACGTGTTAATCAAATTTTAATAAAAATATGTATTATAAATGGAGAGTAAACAAACACACAGTGAGAACAACAAATTATTTCTAGATAGAATAAAAGTTCCTTCAAATGTCAAATCAGTAGATTATAAATTTAAGAAGTTAAAAGAATTAATAATCCATAAGAAATATCTAATTACAAATATTGATACAGTTACTAACAAATATGGAGATAAATTAGTTATCCACTTAGAATATGAAGGATTAAAAGGAAATGCACATAAATTCAGAACATATTTACCGGATAGATTTCATAGATTATCAAGTGAAGATTTAGAAGAATTATGTTCTGGAGATTTCTATTTCATATACAAAGGTTAGAATGAAAAAGGACACCATGAAATAGATTTCGAATAAAATATGTAAAATAAATGGTAGAATTAAAAGAATACAGAATATTTGTTGATTCTAGAAGACTTAAAAATTATTAATCACATAATTTAAGAATTGTGTAGATTTAAAATTAGTAAATATAAGTTTATGTAATTCTTTTTATAATATTTCAAATAAAACTGCTGAAGATAATGCTTTTTTGATTTTAATTTAAAAAAAAAACAATGGATTACTTTATATCTAAGAACAGGATTATATAGTATTGAAACATTGGAGCAAGAAATTAATAGAAGAGCACGGTTGAAAATTAGAAGTGAAGATAAATTTTTAATTAGATTTATGAAAAGTGATAGCACTAATAGAATGAAAATAAAGTTAGATGATGAAAATGAACATTCTTTTATGGTAAAAAAACCAATAGCTAAATTGTTAGGAATTAAACCAGAAATTGTTACAGGAAACGTAGAAGGTAATTCAAATTTAATGACTTTTACACATTTTTATATTTATTGCAATTTAATTGATCCTACAAAAACATTCGAAGCAACTAAAGATATAACTTGTAATTCTGGTTTACTAAACATTTTACCATTGAAGAATGTTAAAGAATTTGGAACACAAATAAATTATAATTTAGCCGAGTGTGATTTCAAACCATGCATTCCTCGTTTTAATAATTTTAAATTAGAAATAAGAAATCATAATGGATACTTAATTGATTTAAATAATTTCCCTGTAATTTATGAATTAGTTATAAGATGTAGAGAGTAATTTTTTTATTATATAAATGAATATAACTGTTGGGCCGAGTATATGTTTTGGATTTGATTTTAAACATGGTAAAGAAATGAGAATTAAACTAAATGATGTAATTACTGATATAAAAAGTAAATCATTTAACAATGCATCAATGATTAATAAAGAAAATTATAATATAGAAAAAGTAATTGATTTAATTAAATCACCTTTAGAATATTATGAATTAAATGAAGATGGAATTATTGATGATATTAAAAACATATTAACCAAAATATATGATAATCATAAAAGTAGTAATTAAATAAATGTTGAATTAATCATAAATAAGTTAACTAAATATTTTGAAGATAGTAATTTTTTTTATAAATAAATGAGTGATAATAAGTGGATATTAACTGGATTATATAATGGCGCATTACTATCAGTTGGAACTGTTGGTTATTCAATGGTATTAAAAAAAGTATTCAAAATGGGAACTGTTAATGTTGATAGATTTGATATAAATGATATCTTAAAATTAACATTAGCAGTTACTTTATCTAATTTAAATATTGATTATTTAGAAAAACAAAAATATATTCCTCCCTTATAAATGCGTAATTATTTTACTAAATAAATGGCTTCTGCAATTATAATTATTATAGGATCGGCAATTGTTAACGCTCTAGCATTTACTGGTGGTGGTTATTTATTTAAGCATTTTGATAAAAATAGTTCATTAGGAGAACAAAGAAGACATAACTTAGCATTAGAGAAATATAATAAAGCAGCAGAAGAATACAGAGAAAAACGACAAAACTATATGGATTATATTAACAAAGAATTATATGATCAGAAGATTTCATATAGAGATTTTCAATCAGTTGATGATGCAATGAGTTTATATAACGCGGTAACCAATAAAGAAAAATTACATCTATACAAACCTAAATTATCAGATTATTATACCCCAAGTAAAGAACAACAGAAATATGAAATAATTTGGATTGTAGGCTAAACAGTTATTGTTATATTTGTAGCATATAGATTTACTAATTAGTAATTTTTTTTCTAAATAAATGGAAGATAAAGTTGATAATATTGATATTATTCCTCATGATATAAATAAAACTAAATTATATTAATAAAATATATTTAGAAAAACAAATATTAGAATTTGAAAATGATTTAAAAGTTAAAAAGAAAAAATATTTAAAATCTAAAATTAATTATTATTTGATTATAAGTGGTTCAGTTACAATTAGTTCTGTAATAAAATTTCTAGCAATATTCAGTCCATTGACACCTTTAGCTATATCAATTGGCGTACTAGGATTAAGTTCAAGTGTTTTAACTGGTATAAGTTCAAAATTAAATATAAAAAGTAATAAAGAAAAAATTAAAACTAATATAAAAGAAATTCATGAATTAAAGAATACACTAGATTATATTATAAGTTTAAATGGTCATATAACAGTTGAAGAACAAGATAAATTATTAAAAGAATTAATAAATTATTAATTTTTTAATTATATAAATGGTAGATAGTTTTCCAAAAGCTTTCCAATATAATAAATCAATTAAATATAATATTCCAGCAATAGATTTTAATAAAGATATTACGTATAGAAATGAAGTTTTAGATTCATTAACTAATTTAGAAATTTATGTTACTGAAACTAATAATTTTAATGCAAAGATGGAAAATATATTTTATGTATATTTAATTAATTTTTAAAAATTGAAAGATGAAAAACAATGGTTATTAAAATATAATATGAAGTATTGGCAGGACCAATTAAATTTTGCTGTTTATTGTGCAACAACAGGATGTGGAATTAGTTGGAATGATCATTTGAATAATTCTAAATATAAATTAATTCAAAGTTTATTTAGATTTCATACATACTTTCAAATCAGAATAATATTAAATGAATTAGAGTGTGCTTTACCAGGATCTAGATATTTTAAAGAATTAGATAATAATATCAATTTATCAAAGTTTTATAAAATTTGCAATGAATTAAATATGGATATAAATAATTCTGATTTTAGAACAAAAATTGGAACAATAAGATCACTTCCTTGTCCTGAAAATATTTTACAATATTGTACACTTCCAATACCATCTAAACATTAAAATTCAATAAATTACCGAAATTTTATGATCATTTAAAACAAGAAAACAATATTGGTTGGGTTTATTTCATTTTAGAAAATAATGATGGTTTTACAAAATCAGGTATACAAAGAATAAATCAATCTATTAGAACTTATTTGATATGTATTCTAGGATCACAGGTTGAAACAAGATCCCCAATAATTGGAAATTTAAATACATCACATTTGATACACAGAAACAATTCAAAGTATTATTTGAAGATTCAATTCATAATGATAAAAATAGATCGATTCCAGAAAACATTGCAAGATATCAAAATTGTTTAGATAAATCACATATTAGATTAAATTATTGTATAGGCCCTAATCTATTAATTATTTCTAATGATTTAGTATTAAAGATGGGAAATATAATTGGTTATAATAATCTAATTAAAACTGCAACAATAAATAATTCATTTGGATTAAATGATATAGATAAAATGATTATTACTGCTCCAAAATTAATGGAAGGTGAAAAAAATAAAATACATATTCAATCAACAGAAACTAAAACTAAGAATATTAAATTAAATAATGATTCTAAACCAGATTATAATACTACAGAAAATATAAAAACTGATATTATTCAACATGATACAATTAAACTAAATGATGATAATAAATCCCATGAAAATACTAAATTAGCTATAACTTGTATAGGAATTGTAATCGGAGGAATATTATATTTTAAATTTTAATTTTTTATTATGTAAATGGCAGAAGGTGGAGAAGATTATGAAATGGAAAACATGGGAAATAATAATGAAGGATATATTGATGATGAACCGCAACCCAATTTAAATGAAACTAATATTGATAATGATGATGAATCAGCATATAATTCTAATTTAGTAGATAGTGGTTCTAAAGCCCCATCAACAAATGAATATATTAGAGGAGCTAAATCGAGAATAGATACTGAAAATGAAAATCCAGGTTTATTAAAGAAAAATTTAGAATATAATGAATATATTTATAAATTCAAACCTGTATTTGAAAGATCTGGGTATAATATAAATGATAGAGATACTGAACGTTTAGAAGAAAATTTAAAACTTTTAAAAGGTAAATATTATTATCATTTGGATGGTGATTATTATATTGACATCACTAATCAAAGAACAAGACTAAATAAAATATTAGCGGAATCAACTTTGAAAAATTTAGAAACATTTAGAATTAAGAGAATAAGTAATAGTAATGAAATAACTGATGTTACACAAAAAGAAAGAGATGATAATATAACAGAATTTAGTCAAGGAATTGATGACTTATTAAAAATAATCAATAAAAATTCAGAAACAGAAACAACTTCTGAACAGAATAAAACTTCCAAAACTAGTAAAATTAAATCAAACGAAGTTCAAACTGAAAAACTTTTACCGAATGGATTACTTGATGCAACAGATCAAGAAATAGAAGCATTAAGTATGTTTTCTAAAAAAAAAATTAGAGAAATAATAAGTATACGAAATGAAGCCGATAAAATTGCGCGCGAAAAAAATATTAGATATAATAAAATTAAACCTTTAGAAAATAAATTATTTGACACCAGAAAAGAATTAGAAAAATTAAAATTAGATAGAGAATTTAAATTTATTGAAGAAATTGAATTTAAAAAAGGAAATGCATATTTAGAAAAAGAAATTGATGATTTAGAATATAACATAGAATTTCAGAAAGAAAAAACGAAATTATTATTAAAATCATATGATTATTATATTAATAGATTAAAAGTTGTTGTTAAAGAGTTAATACTAAAACCAAATTCTGACATATCACTAAAAGATAGAATAAAATTATTATTTAAGTTTGAAGGAATAACAATTCTTTCAATTCTAATAGCTGTAACTATGTTATTTACAACAATTGGTTTAGCTATATCAAATTCACTGAAATCTACTCCTACTCCCAATAAACCAGATAAACCCCCCGATAATAATTCTATACAAGATAAAGTTAAGGATGGTTTAAAGAAATTAGCAAAATATTTATGGGAACTATCTAAAAAATCTGCTGCAGCATTGCCAGGAGTTATTGCATCAATTGTTGGTTTTATATTGAAATCTGCAGGAAACATTATTAACTTTGCTGCTTAACATATTATTTTATTTTTAATTACAGTTGTAAGCGCAATTATTTTTGGGTTAGTAAACATGATAAAAAATAAATAATTAATTTTTTTGTTAAATAAATGAGTGGGAGTTATATCAATCCTTCTAAGAATCATAGAATATCTAATGCTATTAAAGCAGAAAGATCACATCATATAATTACTCACAACCCTTCTAATATTAATCCCGATGAAACTTTATATGTTAGAATTCCTCGATTAACACAAAATACTTTTTATGTTCCAAATAGTATTTATTTATCAGCCGATATAAAAGTAAACGGTAATAATAATAATTATGTTGTCGATAATGTTGGAAGATATTTGATTAAAATATTAACAATAAAGATCGGTCCAGAAACAGTTTTCTCATTAGATGATTATAATTTATTTATGCATTATAAAGATTTATGGTTAACTAAAGAAAATTGAAATAATATGATATTTCAAGGCATCCAATCAGAAAACCAAAATAAATTAAGATCAGAAGCACATAATGCAATATTAACTAATGCTATAGATAAATTGATAAAAAGTATATATGGAAGCAAATATAAAATTCCATTAGACTTTGAATTGATAAATAATGATGCACCTTTATATAAATACGCAATTCAAGAAGACGTTATATTCGAAATAACATTTGCTCCTGTTAATGAAATTGTAATATCTAGCGTTAATAAAGATATGGGTTATAAATTATCGAATATATGTTTAGAATATGATACAGTAACTAATGAAAATATTTCAAGTATAATTCAAACTCAATACAATCAAGGATTTTATTTATTATATGATTATATTGATAAATCTAAGACTGTAACTATTAATGCAAATGATGAAATAATTAATGAGAATATTAACTTCCCAAGAAGATCTATTAAAGGTATATTAATATTTTTTACCATTGCAACATATACTAATGGTGCAATAAATGTTGATAATTATTATAATCCTGAAATAACAAAAGTAGAAATAACTATCGAAGGAATAGCAAATAAAATATTTTGTCAAGGAATGAGAATGATTGATCAATGGCCAGAAATTAGAAAACATTTTATGAATGAAAAAGTAAAATCATCTGAAAATTGTAATATTAATCAAATTGATTATTATATCGGTAATAAATATGCATTATGGTTAGATTTTAGAACAACAGAGGATAATTCATTACATGGTTCTGGAAAAAAACTACAAAACACTAAAGATGGAATACAATTATTCATGACAAAGAATAAAGGAATCAAAATTTTAAAATGCACATTTATATTGTATCTGACGCGCAATTAAATATTGTAAATTCTCAATAAAATAGTGTTATGTATTAAAATTTTAACTTTAATAAAAATTTATATAATAAATGGTAGGAGGTAAAGTATATAAACATATTCCATACATCGATACACATGAAAATAATGATGGTTTATATTATGTAATACCTTGTAATATAGCTTTGATATTTGATCCTATTTTCAAAATTTATAAAACTAAACTAATAGAAATCGATAATAATAAAAGTGGTGTTGTTGATAATTTAAGTAATGTAATTGATAATAATGAAATACCTTCTACATCTAATAATGTAATACCTTCTACATCTAATAATGTAATACCTTCTACATCTAATAATGTAATACCTTCTACATCTAATAATGCAATACCTTCTACATCTAATAATGTAATACCTTCTACATCTAATAATGAAATAATATTAAATATTAGTGAAAATTGAAATTATTGTGATCATTGTAAAGGTGAATTTTCAAACGCTCCATCAAATTGGAATAAACATATGAATACAAAGGTACATATTACTAATGTAATAGAACGTGTTGGTTTAAGAGAATTTATAGAACACCCATTTATATATGTTACAAAGTTTGTTTCAAATAAAAAAGTAAATTGTAAAGAATTATATGAAGATTTATTATTAGCAACACCTAATAAAGATGAATTAGATTTAACCGATGCTAATAAAATATTAGGATCAAACATTGTAAATGAAATATTAGGAGCAAACACTAATAAAGATAATAATGAAAATATAGTTACAGATATTGATAATAAAGATTCTATGAAACATAAAGTAGAAAATAATGATAAATTTGATTGGATGAATAAGCATAACAATGAAACAACTATTGATGATGCGGTAAAAAGGGTGAATAAATAAGTATGAAAATAATAAAGAATTTGAAGAAGAAAATTCGGTAGAGAATTTGAAAAAATGTTAGGTTATGATAGTGAAAGTGATTAAAATATTAATTATATTTAACTCAAATAATAATATTAGTTGAAAATTGTAAAAAATAATAGTAAATGAAAAAGGGGGTTTTAAGTATTTAAGGTATTTAAGGTATCTAATACATATCTAATACATATCTAATACATATTATTTGAAAATACCTTAAATTATATTTCTTTTAAAATTTATATTGAAAGCTCAGTAATAATAAATAACCTTTATTATTTTCAAACTTATTCATATATTAGTTGAAAAAATAAAAATAAATTGGTTGAAAATTGTATAAATAATATTTATTTTAAAAAAGGGGGTTTTAAGTATTTAAGGTATCTAATAGGGTATCTAATAGGGTATCAGGTATTAGGGTATCTAATAGGGTATCTAATACATAGGTATACAAAAAGTTATTTTATAAATTTATATTCATAGGGAAATTGAAGCCTAAGTAATAATTTTGAACCTTTATTATTCTTTAATTTATTCATACATTCATCATGTAATTCAGTAGGTATAATTTGATTTTCTTCCAATGATTGTTGCATAGATTTTCTATCTTTATTGTAGAATAAAACTAGAAATCTTATATTCTCCCTAAAGCCTTTAACAATTGAATTATATTTTTGATTTAAAACCCATGTTGTTATCCCAAAATGTCTCCCAGAGAAAGCTAAATAACATAACTCACTTTCTCTCACTTTTGAATCATGTAAATTAGCGCAATCATCTACAATGAATAATGTATTTGATCCTTTATATGTATCAATTGCTATTTTTATACAATTATCTAAATTTTCTTTTACTGTTTTAGGATCTAATATAATAAACTTTTTTATTTTAACTATATCCCTATCATATGTTTTATTCATTTCATAAGTAGGACAGAATAATATTATATTATCAAAATGATTCTTATAAATAGTTTCTAACAAATCTAATATGAAATGTGTTTTACCACAATTGGTTAGTCCAGTAACTAACATATTATGCGGTTCAAATATAAATAAATCTTTATTCATTTATTCTTTTAATTTTACTAGATAAAATCCATTCATTAAATGTATCATCATATCCTTTATATTTCACCAGAGAATACTTTTTTCCTTTAAGAGTTTTTGTTTTCAATACTTTTTCTATTTTGTATTCTATTTCATCTGGATTTGGTACAAGTGATAATTCGTGTTCATAGAAATAACCTAATATTTCTTCATCTTTTAGATCTTCTAGTTTATAAACAAAAGGTTTAGTTAATATTATCTTTTTAATCTTGAATATTTCTTCAGTAAAATTAGGGGTATAACCTTTGTAAAAGGTTTTTCTATATTTAGATATTCTAACGTGTTGTCCAATTTTAAATTTAGGTTCTCCAAAATCATGTGTAACAAACGCTCTATATAAATTATTCCAAACTTTTTCTGAATTATCTTCTTTTCTAGCTTGTATAGGTTTCATATTTATAGAACTATGTTTAGAATTATTATAACCTTTCACTAAATCATCTAACACATCGATATATTTATATGTTTCATTAGCAGTAAAATATTTCCACATTCTAGTTTTCAATGTTTTATTAAATCTTTCTATAATAGATGCTTTTTTATCTGAATGTGTTGAAAAATAATCTACATCGTTATCTTATCTGGAATAGCTTCTTTAAATATAGATTTAAAAGCATTTGTCACTTCTATTCCAGTTTTATTTTTGATTGGAATTGACCATGCGTATCTACTGAATATGTCTATAACATTTAATATCCAGAAATATCCTTTGTTGTATTCTTCTAAGTTCTTCATGTCAATTAAATCTGCTTGCCATTGTTGATCGATATATGAAACCATAACTTTTCTTGTTAAATAAGTTTTTAGGCCAGCCGTAGGCTGAGCCTATTACTATACAAATGGAGCGAATTTAAATGACATGGTTTCCACACAAAAGGCTCTTTTGCTTGCCAAGTGAGGGCATATTCGAACAAATCACGTATTTAAGCGTAATGCATTCTCGGAATCGTAGCGAGCAGAATTTTGAAATAGGCTTTCATAAAAATGTTTTCTGCATTTTTCACGAAAATAAAATCGGGAAAATTTCAATTTTTATCAGCCAATCAGGAAGTTGTGTCTTCCCTGTGATTGGTTTATCCAGGGAAGTGTGATGAGTCATCACACTTCCCTGGTTTATCTAAAAATATCAGCAGCTGTTCACGTGAATTATCGTGATTTCATTACTGGCGCTTTTGCGCATGACGTCATGTATCAACATGCGACTTCCGCGTTCGCTACGTGTTCGCTGATTGGCCCATTTACTGGGAAATTCCACAGAAGCCTAATGTGGTTTGTTACAAGCGCTGTGATTGGCCCGACCCGATTCTGGCACGGCTTTAGCTTAGTGGGTTCGAATCCCTTGACGGGATGATGGATCCTATCAACAAATAAGTTTCCCGGTTGGGCAGCTGCGGATATCTCTCGAAAGTGTTGCAGTTCGATATTTCGAGGTTTCTTTGAATTTTGGAGTGATATTGAAATCCGGTAAACACCGGCGGTAGATTGTGAAAACCCATTGCTTGATATTTGTACTACTTAATCAACGAAAAGCGTCGGGGCCGCGCCAGGAGTTTTCGCGATTCAAGTAGCTCAATAGCCTACTTCTTCGTGTTCGTCCACCTCCGCAATTTTCACTCCGCCGATCTCTGACACGGCTCTGTCGCCGTCGGCGCTGTGATTGCACTATTCGTACCACCAAAATTTTTTATTTCTATATCAGGGAGGTCTGGAGAATAAAAAAGTCAAAATTTGGATATCACATAGGCCTGATTTCATCGAATAAGTCGACCATGGTCGTTACGTTTCCGTACTTATTACCACCTAAAACCGTCTGAACAATTTTGTCACAACCAACATTTCGTTTACAGAAATCAGGTGTTCACGTGAACCCGCGGTATCGTCTATTGTTTTACTTCCGGGTTTTATTTCAAGATTTAAAATCGTATTTCAAGATCGATTTCTATGAAATCTTTAGTTGATTTGGTGTTTGGGAGGAATTTTTATTTGCTCTACAGAAAATTCATCCTTGACAATTGCGCAAGGTTCGCGAAAAATTTCTTTTCCCAAATCGAGTGTATGAACTTGATATGCTAATTAGCCATGTGCTCGAATTGCAAATTCAATCAAATTTTATTCTGCCAAAAAAAATGTTAAATCCAATTCGCTTTCCGAGAGTTAATGGTATGCTGCATGGAACAAAGTTGTTTTGAGATGGGTCTTGAAGCTATTGAGGTCGAGAGATAACCATCTAGATAGTTCGTGAGAGTTCCAAAGTTTTGAAGACGCTTCAAGGTAATGTCTTGATATTTGGTTTATACGTGTATCTACCCTAGACACATCTTCAGGCCAAAAACTGGCCCTGTCAGATTCAAGATGGCCGACTGGCAGCCATTGTTGTTCGCCAAAATCAGCACTTTTTACACATTTTAGAAGTTTTCGAGGGAAATTTTGAAGACACTTTTATCAATAACCTTGATCATTCGTATATATTTGTATCCCCCAAGGGCCCATCGGCATGAGAAAAATTGGGTCGATCGGACTCAAGATGGCCGTCCTGTGACCTTTTTTGTTCCCAAAAATGTTAATTTTGGCCTGAATTCTGAGTCCTGTAGCTTTCTAATGGTGTGCCATTTTTCATTGCAATTTGTAATGGGTATTCTTTGGAAAAGGATCTTTTATATCCGAGAGGGTATTTTTGACCAGGCAATTATGACGCAATTGGCGGCCATCTTGGGGTCATCAGTACTCATTCGTAGTGGAAAAAAAAAGTTTTGCCACATCATTTTGATACTTAAGCATATTTTGCTACCATAATTAATTGGAAAGTTGTAGCTCATGACATGTTCTATGATTGAGGTGAGTTTCACGCTCATTGGTTTTTGTTTATGGCCACCAGGGGGCGTTGAACAATACAATAACTTAGTATTTCTATATTACATTCGTACCTATGCATATTTTGCTACCACAATCAATTGGAAGGTTGTAGCTCATGACATGGTCTATGATCTTGGTGAGTTTCAAGCTCATTGGTTTTTGTATATGGCCACCAGGGGCGTTGAACAATACAATAACTTAGTATTTCTATATAACATTCGCTCCTGCTGTCTGTGTTAACACACGATTGTACTATGTAAATGACATTGAGCAGGGAGTGTATATTGATAAATATAACCCACAGATTACATCATTTATAAAAAGCAAATCTGACAGGCTGGCCATTGTGCCCCTTGGGGCTCTTGTATCCATTTTCTTGTGGATTTGATATGTTGGTTGATTTCGTAACCATAATCTTAGTTCACTATATTTTATATTACCATTTTCATTATCAGATTTAATTTTATTCCATAATTCTGAAACGTTAGAATATGATGCTTCACTTTCTGGGTTGTAATATAACTCTCTTAAATATTGTTCTTTTTTCATCTTATTTTAATCCATTAATAATAATTTAGATTTAGTTTCAATGACTTTATGATTTGACTTATTTTCTGGTATAATAGGTTTATTATCATTGGAATCATCTTTATCATCAGATTTGAATTTTGATTTATATATTACACCGGATAATATAATAATTGTGATTAACCCAATTGTAATATATAAGTAATTATTACTTCCAGCATTAGAAGAATTAGATGGATTATTATTTGAATCAATATCAGATAAAGTCTGTGATTCATTTATATCAGTTAATTTCTTTTTCTTAGCTTTTTTTAATTCTGGAGATCTTTTACCTAATTCTCTTGCCCATTTAATTTGTTTTTCAGATCTAACCTTTTTCTTAACTCCATCACTCATTTATTTTAGTTAATTTTTGTTCTGATTCATTTTCTGTTTCGCCGTTTGGTTGTAGTACAGCGTCATCTGTTTCGTTCTTACCTGATTTATATTCCATAGGTTTGATGTTCGAAAATGTTATGACGCCAGTAGAAATCAATGTCATAACCGATCCTAATTGAAATGAAGCATATCCGACCCATTTTTGTAATTCAGTCATAACTAAGTAGTCATTTTTCAAATCACTATATAATTTATTTTCATCATCAATTGGTATTAACTGGTTACATAACTTAGAGTAACATTTGACAATACCATCTGAAATAGAATCATTTATTCTAGCTAATCTAGCTTCTTCATAAATCTTAGAATATTTTATTACTTTATCTGGTTTCATAGCATCTAATTCTTGAAAAGTAATAGTCTTAGTTAAAAATTGTTTACACTTCCCGCTAGCAATTAGAAATTCAAGATGGTGTTTACAATATAAGTAGTATTCATAATCTATATTACCATTAACTTGAATATTATTTTCAATTTTGGTTTGAATATCCTTATTATCACTAATACATAAATCATCTAATGTTTTTTCAATATCAATACTATTCTTACTCGATTTCTTTGACATTTATATTAGAGAAATTTAATAAGAAAAATATTATAAGTATTATAAAATGATACCAGTATCTCTTTAGATTAATACTAGCTTAGTTAAAGGTAAAGAATTTTAGTATTAGTTATTGTTTTTTAAGTATTTTTCATATGTGATATCAAGTATTCTTTTTTGAAAAGAAAATATTAAAAAAACAATAACTAATACTAGCTAGTTGAAGATATGTAATTTTTAATACTTTTTATTTAAAATCTATGATTCTTTAACCACTCATTAAAGACTCAACGTATTGTTGATTATTTGGATCATTGTTCCATTGATCAATAAATTTCTTTGCCTTTGTTAACTGCTCTAAATATAACTGTAAATCTAGTTTATTAGATTAGATTTTATTTTCTTTCTTTTCAAGAGGTCTTAAATTTTTCCAACCCCAAATAAGTTTTTTATTGTATTCATCATTCATGTTAAATTTAGATATCGGTAACACGTGATCAATATGAAAATAATCTCCATAATTATCTATATTCAATTTATCGTCGAATTGATATATTATCCATGATATGAAAATTCATCTGTACAACCCAATAAATTAGATAGTGTTTCTGAATGTGTTTCTTTGTTGAATAATTGTGTTAATCTAGATCTTAAGCATTGTTTCAATCTAAAATTAAGATCTATTTGATATCTTTCTCTAATATATTCTGCCATATAATAATCATAATGTTCTATATTATCTTCTCGGTATTGTTTGGTATATAGTTTAGTGCAAGTTTTACAGCAATATTGAAAACCATCTTTGCTAATCTTACGCTTACTAAATTCTGTTAAAGCTAATTTATCTAATTCACATTTAGAACACTTCTTGTAGTATATATTTATAACACCAGTGTTATTTGTAATATTGATAGTTTGTGGTTGTTCTGGTTCCATTTATTATATGTATTTTTTACTAAATTGAACATAACACTTACCTCTCAACACTTACCTCTCAACGCGTCCCGCCACGTGTGAGTCCCACCACGCGTGAGTCCCGCCTATTTATACTACTCAACAGTGGGGAAAACCCAGCTGCGTGTTGAGACTTGTAAATTATGAGGCTTGTGATTGGCTAGTGTAATAGGGAATACTCAACTGTGATTGGATAGAGTAATACTCAACTGTAATTGGATAGAGTAATACTCAACTGTGATTGGATAGTGTAATACCCAACTGTGATTGGCTGGAAATACTCAACTGTGATTGGCTAGAGTAATACTCAACTGTGATTGGCTAGAGTAATACTCAACTGTGATTGGCTAATGTAGTTTTCTAGATGGGTGGTTCTAGAATCAACATGTAATACGCAATACTCAACGTGTTGAGGCTTGTAAATTATGAGACTTGTGATTAGATAGAGTAATAGGGGTTTAGTTGTTTCATATGAAAGGTTGAGAGGTTGATAAATTTTCCAAATGTTAAAATAATAATAATTTCTACTTGAATTAGGAGTGTACGCGACTAATTCAAGTAGAAATTATTGTTATTTTCACATTTGGAAAATTTCTCGACCTCTCGACCTTTGGTATGAAACAACTAAAACCCCTATTACTACCCCCAATTTGACTATAACTATGAATTATGTTATGTTAAACCGCATTGGTGTGACTTGACACATCAAATGCGTATCCCGTATTGATATATTTCTATTATCCACTTTTCAAATTATGAGTAGCACGCCTGCTCAGAAAACCCGTTATCGCTGCTTTGCAGCTATATTTATTATATATTTTCCGCCGATTTCATCAAATAAAATTCATCTTCATTCATATTCGGCAACTGACAGCTTCGAAACGAAATGTATAAATTGATACTGTAATAACGGTCTCTCTGAACCAACAGATTGTCTGAATGTACTTTCAATCCTATTTGAAACTTAAAATTACTTATTAGGTTACTGTAAATAAAGAATTGAATTGAATTGTTAGACAACAAGCACCGGCGAAATAACAGTTTGTGACGTCATTTAGTAAGTAAATAAAGGAGGGCTCCGAGAATTTCCAAATCACGGGGGACTATACTGGGGTTAGACCATTCAACCAAAAAGAGGATTGCTCCGATAATATCCAAATCATCTCATTTTATTTTTTCCATCGAATACCCGAGGCTCTTTTACGAAATTGAATCTGATTCGGTTTAGCTAAATCCGATTCGATGTCGGAAACCGAAAGATTTAGTAAATCGAATCGTTTTTCGTAAATGAGTCGAATCAATTTATCAATTTGAAGGTCGCGATTCGAAAGAAAATGGGCGTCAATGGTGACCGAATTATTGATAGATGATTGTCTGCGATAGATGTCTCAAGCCCGCGGTCGAAGAGGACGCCATGTTGGATTTCACTGACTAAATTGCCACTAACTTGCTCGCCGAGCAAGTTAGTCGATTTAATAAATCAGTTTACTAAACCGCGTCCATAAACGAGTTGATTTACCAAATCCGATTCACTAAACCGCGTGCCGTAAACGTGAAACTTAAATCGATTTACAAAGATTCAGTTTGAAATTCGTAAAAGCGCCTCCGGTAATTAATTTTTCCTTTCGATCACATGCATCCAGAAAACCCGTTATCGCTGCTTTGCAGCTATATTTAGTGTTGATTTCTTAATTTTTTCAATTTCGTCGTTTCGCTTCGTAAGTTTGTGCTGTTGTCCTGGCCAAATTCCACAGGTGCCAGCACCATCCAGTAATTTTCAAAATGGCAGCTGTTGACTCGACGGAATTTACTCTCACTTAACGGCCGATTTGCACATGGATTAAGATCGTCAGGTGAGGTGTTATAGGTATCAGACAAACTACGAATCTGTTGTGCGTCGATTACAACAAAAATTAGACGGATATCTTAAAGGACAATGAAATGCCAGGCAAATTACTCGTCAGTCAAATTGGCTGACTAAGATTGCATACAAAAATGACTTTCCCATTCCTGACTGGTTTGTGAAAATATCCGATCGTGAAACTAAACCACAGACAGGTTACTGACTACGGCTGGGGTTGACTGTCGCACGCGCGCGCGAGAGCGTAATTCTCCGGGATTCGAACCTGCGATGGCTGCCGAACCAGGGCCCGGCGCGTGGTTTGTTTATTATGAATTCGCTCCTGTTGCTAAGGGAATCTCAGCTTTTCGAACACGTTCGATCAACGCGGTTCATTGTTAAACTATTCATCGACCCAATCTTGTTCAAAATTTCATGAAATAAATAAATTCTGAAATAACCCGATCCATAAGTTTCCTTATTTTAGTTAATTGGCTGCCGGATTTTAGCGTGACGTAATTCTACTTCCGAGTTCCCCATGAACGTCAAACCGGACGTACTCTGACGTCATTTTATTCTGACTTTGTCAGTAAGTCAGATTCGGTTAAAAAGACACTTCGTAGTATCCACATATAGGCTACGCGTTTACCAAAGGGACGTCCTGCGGCGCCCGGCATCCGTCTATAAATGGGGGATGAAAAAACTCGAAATACTTAAGAACATTATTTAAGAAATTTATATTATAACCCTGAGAGTTCGGTTGCTTATTCTTCTACCAAACATATATGGCGTCAAGTAAAACAAGATAAATTAGATAAGATAATCCCACAAAATTTAGTTAAACATAAAGATAATATGTCAAAGTCGAAACTTGGTGAAGCGCGCAGCCAGAGTTTTAATGAATTAAATAAAGGCGAGTGGCCTTTCGGCAATTTATATAGAATTCTACGTTGTAAAAACATAGGTTTTGCGGGTGCACGTGTTCGGTGTGCCGTGGCCAAAGAAAATCACCCAAGATGTCGAAGATCTATTCGAGCGAAGATTCGCCGTGATCAAATACATTCGAATTCCTTTTTGCGAAAAAAACATGCTTTGGGAGAGTTGATTACAAATTGAAAGCCTTGCTTGTTTTATCTTTCATACGACAATAAATCTTTCTGTATCGTCAGATATGTTCTACGAACGGCTTTAACAGTTTATGTTTTACACAAGAAATTTGTTTTAAAGTTCTACATTGTAAAAAATGTAGGTTTTGCTGAAGGAAGGCACCCGGTGGCGTGACCAAAGAAAATCACCCAAAATATGATAGACCTTCGAGCGAATTAAGGGACCCGTGATGAAATTTTTTTTTAAATCATTTTCTGCGAAAAACAACGTGGGAGTTTGGGAACGTTGATTACATATTGAGAGCCTATTGTTTTATCGATTACACGAGAATGGATTTTTCTTGAGTTAAAAAAAGTCAGATTTCTACATTAAATCTCATGGCTTCAATAGTTTTATATGTTTTACACTAAAGATTTCTCCTAAGTATTACAACGGGTTGCATTGGTACGGAATTAATGGAAAAACGGCATTTTAAATACGGATTATAGCGTATACGAATTTTACTCGAAACGGAAAAGGGGAATAATGTGTCAAGGGAGTAAAAGACACATTAATATAAGATATGTTACAAAAACGCGGCATTTTACTCCCAGGGATAGGCAAAATTTTGAGTTAATTATTCAGTACTTGTATGGGGCGGGACGGTCATTTTGTAACGCGCAGACCGCGCGCGCACCTTATTCTCCGGGACTCTACCCTTAGTGAAGCTGTGAAACCGGCGCGCTTGTTATTCTAAAAAATTCGACCCGTTGCTAGGGACTGTGGCTTTTTGTGGGATTCGAATCCAGTCTTCCAATCGGTTTCTACGGAGAAATACGAACTGACAATAACATTTTTGACAATATTTTGTGAATATTCTTTGTAAATATTCTACAAATTACACAAAATCATTTTGATTATCCTTCATTCACGTATTTAAACTGCCCGCTCGTCGCGGCCAGGAAGTCTCGACGAAAGTCCGTCCGTGACCGTCATTTTTGTTGCCACGATTTAGCCAATGCCCATGTGTCCCGGATGTAAACTACATTTTTTGAGGACGGTATGGAGAAATATAGAAAATTTGAATTTGCCTCATACGCGAGATTAACTTAAGGAGCTTCCAGCTCGCGCCTTCTGCGCTCGCTGTGCGCTTAATATGTCTAAGTCGAAACTTGATGAAGCGCACAGCCAGTCTTAAGTTTTAATGAATAAATAAATAGAGGCGAGTGCCCTTCCCAACTCATATAGAATTCTACATTGTAAAAAAACATAGGTTTCGCGGGGGCACCTGTGTTCGGCGTGGTCTGTGGCCAAAGAAAATCACCCAAGAGATCGAAGATCTATGAGCGAAGATTCGCCGTGATCAAATATAGAAAAGGAATTCTTTGCGAAAAAAAACATGCTTTGGGAGTGTTAATTACAAATTGAAAGCCTTGTTTGTTTTATCTTTCATACGACAATAAATCTTTCTGTATCGTCAGATATGTTCTACGAACGGCTTTAACGGTTTTATATGTTTTACACAAGCAATTTGTTCCCACTAGTTCTACATTGTAAAATATGTAGGTTTTGCCGAAGGAAGGCACCCGGTGGCGAGACCAAAGAAAATTATCACCCCAAATTATGATAGTTCTTCAGGCGAATTAAGGGACCCGTGATTAAATTTTTAAAATCATTTTCTGCAAAAAACAACGTGGGAGTTTTGGAATGTTGATTACATATTGAGAGACTATTGTTTTATGGATTTCACGAGAATAAAATTTATATCAACGGGTTGCATGGGTACGGAATTAATGGAACAACGGTATTTTAAATACGGATTATTACTTTTATAGCGAATTTTATTCGAAACGGAAAAGGGGAATAACGTTTGAAAAACGGGAGTAAAAAAAAGATACGATATGTTAAAAAACGAACGGCATTTTACTCCCAAGGATTGGCAAAATTTTTAGTTAATTATTCAGTTCTTGTGTGTGGGGCGGGTCGGTCATTTTGTAACACGCGGACCGCGCGCACGCGTTATTCTTCGGGACTCGACCCTTAGTGATGCTGTGAAACCGGCGCGCTTGTTATTCTAAAAAATTCGACCCGTTGCTAAGGGACTGTGCTTTTTGTGGGATTCGAATCCAGTCTTCCAATCGGTTTCTACGGAGAAATACGAACTAAAAATAACATTTTTTGACAATATTTTGTGAATATTCTTTGCTGTGCGCTTATAAAACTCGTAAAACTATGGTAAGTTATGTAGATCAACAGGGGCAAGGAGATTTAATTGATATGAAAAATCTTAAAAAAGATAATAATGATTATTTGTGGATATTGATTATAATTGATATTTTTAGTCGTTATGTGTGGAGCTTCCCACTTTACAGAAAAGATGCTGTACAAACATCAATTTTTTTAAGAAAATTTCTTTTAGGTGGTAAAATAAAGCCAGAAAAAATACAATTTGGTGATGGAAAAGAATTTGATAATTCATCTGTTCATGAACTCTTAGATTATCATAATATTGAATATTTTTCAAGATCGGATAAAAAAGCAGCAGTTGTTGAACGATTTAATAGAAGATTAAGAACAAGAATGTGGAAATATTTTACAGCAAATAATACTTATAAATGGATTGATCTTTTTCCAAAAATGATAGAAGGTTATAATAATTCGTATCATTCTTCTATTGGAATGAAATCTGTTGATGCTAGAAAACCTGAAAATGCTGAAATTGTTTGGAATAATTTATACGGAGCATTTCTTGTAGATGATTTTGGTGAACCTAAATTCAAAGTTGGTCAAAATGTTAGAATTTCTAAGTATAAAAATATATTGGACAAAGGATACGATCGTAAATTTACTAGAGAAAACCGTGTGTCTATAAATTAGAAGATTTAGATGGTGAAGAAGTTGATGGGTACTTTTATGAAGAAGAATTAAGTTTAACTACTGAAAATCTAGAACAAGAATATAGAATTGAAAAAGTATTAAAAACAAAAAATGTTAATAGAAAAAAAATATTCTTTAGTAAAATGGGTTGAATGGCCAGATAAATTCAATGAATGGATATTATCGAGTAAAATTAAAAATATATAAATGAATAAGGAATCATTTATATTTGAGCCTCATAATATGTTTATTTCTGGAGTAACAAGTTTGGGAAAAACTTATTTTATATTAAATTTATTAGAAACTGTTTATAAAAACTATTTTGATAATATAGTATTATTTTGTCCAACGTATGAATTTAATCAAACTTATGATAGAAATATTACTAGAAATTATAAATTTATTGTATTAGATCCTAAAACAGTTAAAGAAAATTGAGATAATTGTATTTAAAAAGCAATTGATATTCATAAAGGAACAAATACATTATTTATCATAGATGATTGTGCAAATTTACATGATTCAAAAATTAGAGAGAGTGAATTATGTTATTTAGCTTTCTCTGGAAGACATTTTGGGATAACAACGTGGGTTTTAAATCAAAAATATAATTCAATTGTTAAAGATTTTAGAGAAAACTATTAGTATTATTCTACAATAAAAATAGAAAATCGATGAAAAATGCATTTGAGGAAAATGATATTATTCCACATGGTTTACATAATGAATATATGGATAAATCGATAAATAATAAAAGATCAAAATTACTATTTCGATTACAACACCCATTTAAATATGAATTTATTTAAATTCAACTAGCTTGTTAATCTATTATATTTTTAGTTACATTCTAGTTGAATTCTAGTTAAAGGTAGTTGAAACAAAAATAAAATAAAATTCAACAAGAAATAAATAAAAACAATAATATTTCAACTTGCTTGTTAATCTAGTATATTTTTAGTTACATTCTAGTTAAATTCTAGTTGCAACAACACAATTAATTTTTTTGTTATATAAATGGGAGGTGAAAAGAAAATAAAATCTAAAAATAGTGATGTTCCAATTGAAAAGAATTTGGATGATTTAGGTATAACAGAAACAAAATTAACAGCAGATAATAATGGTGCTTTAAATGATATTACTACAAACAATAATTATGAATATTATCTTTATTGCAAACATCAATTAGAAATATTAAAAGCATCTGGGAAATGTAAAAGTTTTATTAGTAAAAATTTAACTTATAATGAATTAGATACAATGAAATCAGATGAAATTATTAAATTATCAAAGATTTATGAAACTGCGAGAATAGCTAGAATTAATGATGCGATATCAGAAAATGTAGTAAAAGGTTATTGTAAATTATGTAAATATATGCTACCAATTCAAGATGAAAATAAATTATGTTTTGATTTAAAAAATGATTATTTAGTCATGACTGAATTAAATAAATGAATTGGATATTTATGATTTCAATTAGGTGGATTTATGACGTTATTATCAACTGGAGTTATAACATTTTCAAATATTGAAAGTAAAAATCTTTCTACGATAAATGAGCGAAGTGGAAGAGGTGAAAGGATTAACTGTGAAGAAAAAACCGAGAACTCGGAAAAAAATTGAATGGTCTCGGCAATTAGGAATTAAATCAAGAGAATTTAAAAAAGCTATAAAAGAAAAAATAAATAATAAAGATGTTAACAAAAATGGTAAAAATATTGTTATTTCTACTCCTTCTGATAATAGAATATTTGATAAATATTTATATTTTACAACTGGATTTATAATTGTATTCATTTTGATTGGATATAGTTGGTATAAAAAATCAAATAAAATTTATGATATCAATAATTCTGAAACTACTATTAATATAAAATAAAGTACTTCCGGAATTCCAAAATTCACAAAAAATGGATTAATATTTTAGAAAAATAGCATAAAAATAATTTCATTTTTAATTAATTAAATATCTCACTACTTTTGTCTATCTATGCGGAGCAATTAAATTGTCCAGATAAGTTATTTCGGATTCTTAATATTTAATTAATCTTATTATCAATTTATTTTTTTATTTAATCAACAAATTTTAAATCATGTTGCCCGTCTTCATTTTTTCCATGATGGATTATTTTAAATCCTTCTAAATCTTTTAATTCCTCTGTACTCAATGAAACCCATTTATCAGGTAAAAATACTTTAAATTCTCGCGTTGTACTAACATTACAGTAACTTAAATTTGCTGATATTTTATCTCCATATTTAGTTTTTACCTTTTCTAATTTCAATATTTAATGTACAATTTCTTTTGTAACATCGACTAACTTTTTTATTTCAAATTGTTTTTTTGCTGGTGTTATTCTGTTATTTATTGTCACTAAGAATGCTTTTCTATTTCCCATTTATTAAAAAAATACTTGTGGTGATGAGTGGTATGTCGCCCTCTCGCCCTCTGATCTGAAGCCCTGATATTCCAATTACTCGAACTGCCACCTCTGGATGAAGCGACCATTCCGTAGAAATGGCCGCATCCTGACGGGACAGGGCGTCGGCAACAAAGTTCCTCTTGCCCGCCAGGTGAACCACAGACAGGTGAATCCCTCGGGCCTGACACCAGATGAGAATCTCCTTCGTAAGGTCGGTAAGCGTAACCGATCTGGTCCCTCCCTGGTTCTCAAGATAGGCCCTGACCGTCTGAATGTCGGTGGCTAACCACACGTGTCTGCCTATCAACCTCCTGCGAAAGAACCCCACGAACCTTGCGGACTGCAGTAATAGGGATAATAGGCTTTCAGATCAAAGGTCGAACGGTCGAGCTCGTAAGAAATGAAAATAACAATAATTTACAGTTGAATTAGTCGCGCAAACTCCTAATTCAACTGTAAATTATTATTATTTTCATTTTTTACTCACACGCCCCTTCAACCTTTAACCTGAAAGCCTATTATCCCTATTACTCTTAAAATATTCACATATACATGAATAAAATATAAATGAATAACATTTAAATTGACAGATTATTCAATTTAAAAGTGTAAGCTCTTATAGAATAGATATATAGATATATTTACAACATTATTTCAATATTCATATTTGTATGAGTTAGATTTTTAAACATTAAAAGTGTTAGTAAAGTGTGATTGAAATAATGCATAGCTGTTTATACTAGCATATGATTCTATTTGAGCCTATATACATTTCATGTAATGAACTATTGAATAAATCTATAAATTCACAGCTGTTACAGCTGTTACTATGACGCCGAGACATATGAGTCATAATATTGCAAACGTGTAGAGAACATTCTAGAAAGGTGTGCCGGAACCAGATGACGTGGCAGGAACTGAATATCCACTGTAACAAAACGCTCAGGATATTCTATCTCTCGAAACGAAATTAGGAGTTTATAGTTTACAATTCTAAATCTAAATGTAAGTACTGTTTTTTGTAGTTATTAGGACTATTAAATATGAAACCTTTAGATATATTTAAGTGTATTTAGTATATCTTTTAGATGGCTAGAATTGCCGCTAATATCTTTTACATTAATAAAACGCCATACGCATCAAGAAGTGATAGAGAAACTCAAGATACTCTTTCTGACTGAGGAATCAACAGCAATGGATATCGAACCAATAGAAATTAGCACAAGAAACACAAGAATCGCCAAAAGATCGACGAAGAAACTATATAAGAATTTCAAAAACATTAAGACTCCAATGATTAAGTTTAACATTTGTTGATGTAGTTAAATATTTACCAGCAATTAAAAAAATGCTTGTAATTATAAATTGTATTTATAGAAATCAAATGATGTATAAGAAGAAACGACTGAACAACTTGTATAATGTATTGTGTAAATCTGTTTGGTGAATTTTTATGTTCAGTCGTTTCTATTATGATTAGCGCATGCGCATTAAGCAAAACCGGCCATAAATGGCCGCATGTGACTGACACATGTAACGCATGTGACGCGGACATGAACGCGTTTGAATTTTCTATGTTCAGTTGTTTCTATTTTACAGAATTTATAGAATGAATATATAATTATGATTAAAACATGTGCATTAAGCAAAACCGGACATCAATGGCCGCATGTGACGCATGTGTTGTTTCTATTTTACAGAATTTATAGAATGAATATATGATTATGATTAACACATGTGCATTAAGCAAAAGCGCGCCTGTATGTCCGCATGTGACGCGGGTATTGTAACTGGTATGATTTAGATATCAAGGAATCGAAACAACTTATCAAAAGCAGCGAGGAATGAAAAAGGATGACGTTGGTCGAAGAAATGGAAGAGGATTTTAAAATATTAACCAATTTAGTAAAAAATACGTATAATAAATGGAACCAGAACAACCACAAACTATCAATATTACAAATAACACTGGTGTTATAAATATATATTACAAGAAGTGTTCTAAATGTGAATTAGACAAATTAGCTTTAACAGAATTTAGTAAGTGTAAGATTAGCAAAGATGGTTTTCAATATTGTTGTAAAACTTGTTTTAAACTATATACCAAACAATATTGAGAAGATAATAGAGAAGCTTATTATGATTATATGACAGAATATATGAGAGAAAGATATCAAACAGATCTTAATTTTAGATTGAAACAATGCTTAAGATCTAGATTAACACAATTATTCAACAAAGAAACGCATTCAGAAACACTATCTAATTTATTGGGTTGTTCAGATAAATTTCTTAAATCATGGATTGTATATCGATTCGACGATAAAATGAATATAGATAATTATGGTGAATACTTTCATATTGATCATACGTTACCGATTTCTAAATTTAACATGAATGATGAATACAATAAAAAACTTATTTGGAATTGGAAGAATTTAAGACCTTTGGAAAAGAAGGAAAACATAATTAAATCTAATAAACTAGATTTACAGTTATATTTAGAACAGTTAACAAAGGCAAAGAAATTTATTGATCAATGGAACAATGATCCAAATAATGAAAAATACGTTGAGGAATTTGATATCAAGGATCCGAAATGACTTATGTGGACAGTTATAATTACTGCTCCTAATAGATAAACAAAAGTAGTGAGATATCAAATAGAATTCAAATAAAATATTTTAAAAAAAAATAACTTCAACTAGCCATTATTTCTATTTTAATTTTTAACATTTTCTTTTACAATTCTTTTCAAAAGGGAATACTTTATATCGCAAATAAAAAATACTAAAAAAACAATAACTAATACTAAAATTCTTTACCTTTAACTAACTAGTATTAATCTAAAGAGATACTGGTATCATTTTATAATACTTATATTTTTTTTTGCTTTTTTCTCTAATATAAATGTCAAAGAAATCGAGTAAGAATAGTATTGATATTGAAAAGATGATTTGGGTATAAGTGATAATAAAGATACAGTTGTAACTAATTGTGCTCAAGTTAATTGTAATATAGATTATGAATACTATTTATATTGTAAGCATCATCTAGAACTATTGATTGCCGGTGGAAAAACTAAAGAGTTTTTAAATAGAATTATTACTTTTCAAGAATTAGATGCTATGAAACCAGATAAAGTAATAAAATATTTTAAGATTTATGAAGAGGCAAGATTAGCCCGAATAAATGATTCTATTTTAGATGGTATTGTCAAATGTTACTCTAAATTATGTAACCAGTTAATACCAATTGATGATGAAAATAAATTATATAGTGATTTAAAAAATGATTACTTAGTTATGACTGAATTACAAAAATGGGTTGGTTATGCTTCATTTCAATTAGGATCGGTTATGACATTAATTTCTACTGGCGTCATAACATTTTCGAACATCAAGCCTATGGAATATAAATCAGGTAAGAACGAAACAGATGTACTACAACCAAACGTCGAAAAAGAAAATGAATCAGAACAAAAAATTAACTAAAATAAATGAGTGATAGCGTTAAGAAAAAGGCTAGATCTGAAAAACAAATTAAATGGGCAAGAGAATTAGGTAAAAGATCTGCAGAATTAAACAAGAGCCCCAAGGGGCACAATGGCCAGCCTGTCAGATTTGCTTTTTATAAATGATGTAATCTGTGGGTTATATTTATCAACATACACTCCCTGCTCAATATCATTTACATAGTAAAATCGTGTGTTAAAACAGACAGCAGGAACGAATGTAATATAGAAATACTAAGTTATTGTATTGTTCAACGCCCCCTGGTGGCCATAAAAAAAACCAATGAGCTTGAAACTCACCTCGATCATAGAACATGTCATGAGCTACAACTTTCCAATTGATTATAGTAGCAAAATATGCTTAAGTATCAATTATGATGTGGAAAAACTTTTTTTCCACCTACGAATGAGTACTGATGACCCCAAGATGGCTGTCAAGTGCGTCATAATTGCCTGGTCAAAAATACCCTCTCGGATATAAAAGATCCCTTTCCAAAGAATACCCATTACAAATTGCAATGAAACATGGCGCACCATTAGAAAGCTACAGTACTCAGAATTCAGGCCAAAATTGACATTTTTGGGAACAAAAAAGGTCACAGTACGGCCATCTTGAGTCCGATCGACTCAATTTTTCTCATGCCGATTGTCCCTCGGGGGATACAAATATATACGAATGATCAAGGTTATTGATAAAAGTGTCTTCAAAATTTCCCTCGAAAACTTCAAAAATGTGTAAAAAGTGCTGATTTTGGCGAACAACAATGGCTGCCAGTCGGCCATCTTGAATCTGACAGGGCCAGTTTTTGGCCTGAAGATGTGTCTAGGGTAGATACACGTATAAAACAAATATCAAGACATTACCTTGAAGCGTCTTCAAAACTTTGGAACTCTCACGAACTATCTAGATGGTTATCTCTCGACCTCAATAGCTTCAAGACCCATCTCAAAACAACTTTGTTCCATGCAGCATACCATTAACTCTCGGAAAGCGAATTGTATTTAACATTTTTTGGCAGAATAAAATTTGATTGAATTTGCAATTCGGGCACATGGCTAATTAGCATATCAAGGCCATACACCCGATTTGGTAAAACCTTTTTTTCGCGAACCTTGCGCAATTGTCAAGGATGAATTTTCTGTAGAGCAAATAAAAATTCCTCCCAAACACCAAATCAACTAAAGATTTCATAGAAATCGATCTTGAAATACAATTTTAAATCTTAAAATAAAACCCGGAAGTAAAACAGTAGACGATACCGCGGATTCACGTGAACACCTGATTTCTGTAAACGAAATGTTGGTTGTGACAAAATTGTTCAGAGGGTTTTAGGTGGTAATAAGTACGGAAACGTAACGACCATGGTCGACTTATTCGATGAAATCAGGCCTATGTGATATCCAAATTTTGACTTTTTTATTCTCCAGACCTCCCTGATATAGAAATAAAAAATTTTGGTGGTACGAAAGTGAAATCACAGCGCCGACGGGGACAGAGCCGTGTCAGAGATCGCCGGAGTGAAAATTGAGGTGGACGAACACGAAGAAGTAGGCTATTGCGCTACTTGAATCACGAAAACTCCTGGCGCGGCCCCGACGCTTTTCGTTGATTAAGTAATACAAATATCATGCAATGGGTTTTCACAATCTACCGCTGGTATTACCGGATTTCAATATCACTCCAAAATTCAAAGAAACCTCGAAATATCGAACCGGAACACTTCCGGTAGATATCCGCAGCTGCCCAACCGGGAAACTTATTTGTTTCAATAGATATTGATAGGATCCATCATCTTCACCCGTCAAGGGATTCGAACCCACTAAGCTAAAGCCATGCCAGAATCGGGTCGGGCCAATCACAGCGCTTGTAACAAACCACATTAGGCTTCTGTGGAATTTCCTAGTAAATGGGCCAATCAGCGAACACGTAGCGAACGCGGAAGTATTGTCGTCATGCGCAAAAGCGCCAGTAATGAAATCGCGATAATTCACGTGAACAGCTGCTGATATTTTCAGATAAACCAATCACAGGGAAGACACAACATCCTGATTGGCTGATAAAAATTGAAATTTTCCCGATTTAACTTTCGTGAAAAATGCAGAAAACATTTTTATGAGACCCTATTTCAAAATTCTGCTCGCTACGATTCCGAGAATGGATTACGCTTAAATACGTGATTTGTTCGAATATGCCCTCACTTGGCAAGCAAAAGAGCCTTTTGTGTGGAAACCATGTCATTTAAATTCGCTCCATTTGTATAGTAATAGGCTCAGCCTACGGCTGGCCTAAAAAAGCTAAGAAAAAGAAATTAACTGATATAAATGAATCACAGACTTTATCTGATATTGATTCAAATAATAAGCCATCTGATTCTTCTAATGCTGGAAGTAATTATAAATTATATATTACAATTGGATTAGTAACAGTTATTATATTATCCGGCGTAATATATAAATCAAAATTCAAATCTGATGATAAAGATGATTCCAATGACAATAAACCTATCATACCAGAAAATAAATCAAATCATAAAGCCATTGAAACTAAATCTGAATTATTATTAATGGATTAAAATAAGATGAAAAAAGAACAATATTTAAGAGAGTTATATTATAACCCAGAAAGTGAAGTATCATATTCTAACGTTTCAGAATTATGGAATAAAATTAAATCTGATAATGAAAATGGTGCAGTACGGCACCCACATGGTGATATAAAATATAGTGAATTGAAATCATGGTTACAAAATCAACCAACATATCAAATCCACAAGAAAATGGATAAAACTTATTTAACAAGAAAAGTTATGGTTTCATATATCGATCAACAATGGCAAGCAGATTTAATTGACATGAAGAACTTAGAAAAATACAACAAAAGATTTCTGGATATTAAATGTTATAGACATATTCAGTCGATACGCATGGTCAATTCCAATCAAAAATAAAACTGGAATAGAAGTGACAAATGCTTTTAAATTTATATTTAAAGAAGCTATTCCAGATAAGATACAATTTGATGAAGGTAAAGAATTTTATAACAAACATTTTAAAAAACTATTATCTGATAACGATGTAGATTATTTTTCAACACACTCAGATAAAAAACCATCTATTATAGAAAGATTTAATAAAACATTGAAAACTAGAATGTGGAAATATTTTACTGCTAATGAAACATATAAATATATCGATGTGTTAGATGATTTAGTGAAAGGTTATAATAATTCTAAACATAGTTCTATAAATATGAAACCTATACAAGCTAGAAAAGAAGATAATTCGGAAATAGTTTGGAATAATTTATATCGAGCGTTTGTTACACATGATTTCGGAGAACCTAAATTTAAAATAGGACAACACGTAAGAATATCTAAATATAGAAAAACCTTTTATAAAGGTTATACCCCTAATTTTACTGAAGAAATATTGAAGATTAAAAAGATAATATTAACTAAACCATTTGTTTATAAATAAGAAGATCTAAAAGATGAAGAAATATTAGGTTATTTCTATGAACAAGAATTATCACTTGTACCAAATCCAGATGAAATAGAATACAAAATAGAAAAAGTATTGAAAACAAAAACTCTTAAAGGAAAAAAGTATTCTCTGGTGAAATATAAAGGATATGATGATAAATTTAATGAATGGATTTTATCAAGTAAAATTAAAAGAATAAATGAATAAAGATTTATTTATATTTGAACCGCATAATATGTTAGTTACTGGTGTAACCAATTGTGGTAAAACACATTTCATATTAGATTTGTTAGAAACTATTTATAAGAATCATTTTGATAATATAATATTATTCTGCCCTACTTATGAAATGAATAAAACATATAATAGAGATATAGCTAAGATAAAAAAGTTTATTATATTAAATCCTAAAACAGTAAAAGAAAATTTAGATAATTGTATTAAAATAGCAATTGATACTTATAAAGGATCAAATACATTATTCATTGTAGATGATTGCGCAAATTTACATGATTCAAAAGTGAGAGAAAGTGAGTTATGTTATCTAGCTTTCTCTGGAAGACATTTTGGGATAACAACATGGGTTTTAAATCAAAAATATAATTCAATTGTTAAAGACTTTAGGGAGAATATAAGATTTCTAGTTTTATTTTATAACAAAGATAAAAAATCTATGCAACAATCATTGGAAGAAAATCAAATTATACCTACTGAATTACATGATGAATATATGAATAAATTAAAGAATAATAAAGGTTGAAAATTATTACTGAGACTACAATTTCCCTATGAATATAAATTTATAAAATAACAATTTGTATACCTATGTATTAGATACCCTATTAGATACCCTAATACCTGATACCCCATTAGATACCCTAATACCTGATACCCTATTAGATACCTTAAATACTTAAAACCCCCTTTAAAATAAATATTATTTATACAATTTTCAACCAATTTATTTTTATTTTTTCAACTAATATATGAATAAGTTTGAAAATAATAAAGGTTATTTATTATTACTGAGGTTTCAATTTCCATATGAATATCAGTTTATAAAATAAGATATTTTATGTATTAGATTGTATTAGATATGTATTAGATATGTATTAGATAACTTAAATACTTAAAACCCCCTTTTTTATTTACTATTATTTTATACAATTTTCAACCTTTATTACTTCTTGAGTTAAATATAATTAATATCTTAATCACTTTCATCATCACTCTCCAATTCACTATCAGACCCTAACAATTTATTCAAATTCTCTACCGAATTTTCTTCTTCAAATTCTCTATTATTTTTATACTTATTTTTCACCTTTTTTACCGCATCATCAATAGTTGTTTCATTGTTATGCTTATTCATCCAATCAAATTTATCATTATTTTCTACTTTATGTTTCATAGAATCTTTATTAGTGTTCTTTATTAGTGTTCTTATTAGCTCTTAATATTTCATTTACAGTGTTTGATCCTAATATTTCATTAGCATCGGTAAGATCTAATTCATCTTTATTAGGTGTTGCTAATAATAAATCTTCATATATTTTTTCACCATTTACTTTTTGACTTGAAACAAACTTTGTAACATATCTAAATGGGTGTTCTATAAATTCTTTTAAACCAACACGTTCTATAACATTATTTATATGTACCCTTGTATTCATATGTTTATTCCAATTTGATGTAGCGTTTGAAAATTCACTTTTACAATATCCACAATAATTTCTATTTTCACTAACATTTAATATTATTTCATTATTAGATGTAGAAGGTATTACATTATTAGATGTAGTAGGTATTACATTATTACATGTAGAAGGTATTACATTATGATCAATTACATTACTTAAATTATCAACAACACCACTTTTATTATTATCGATTTCTATTAGTTTAGTTTTATAAATTTTGAAAATAGGATCAAATATCAAAGCTATATTACAAGGTATTACATAATATAAACCATCATTATTTTCATGTGTATCGATGTATGGAATATGTTTATATACTTTACCACCTTCCATTTATTATATAAATTTTTATTAAAGTTAAAATTCTAATACATAACACTATTTAATTGAGAATTTACAATATTTAATTGCGCGTCAGATATAATATAAATGTGCATTTTAAAATTTTTGATTCCTTTATTCTTTGTCATGAATAATTGTATTCCATCTTTAGTGTTTTGTAATTTTTTTCCAGAACCATGTAATGAATTATCCTCTGTTGTTCTAAAATCTAACCGTAATGCATATTTATTACCGGTATAATAATCAATTTGATTAATATTACAATTTTCAGATGATTTCACTTTTTCATTCATAAAATGTTTTCTAATTTCTGGCCATTGATCAATCATTCTCATTCCTTGACAAAATATTTTATTTGCTATTCCTTCGATAGTTATTTCTACTTTTGTTATTTCAGGATTATAATAATTATCAACATTTATTGCGCCATTAGTATATGTTGCAATGGTAAAAAATATTAATATACCTTTAATAGATCTTCTTGGGAAGTTAATATTCTCATTAATAATTTCATCATTTGCATTAATATTTACGGTTTTAAATTTATCAATATAATCATATAATAATGAAAATCCTTGATTGTATTTAGTTTGAATTATACTTGAAATATTTTCATCAGTTACTGTATCATATTCTAAACATATATTCGATAATTTATAACTTATATCTTTATTAACGCTAGATATTACAATTTCATTAACAGGAGCAAATGTTATTTCGAATATAACGTCTTCTTGAATTGCGTATTTATATAAAGGCGCATTATTATTTATCAATTCAAAGTCTAATGGAATTTTATATTTGCTTCCATAAATACTTTTTATCGATTTATCTACAATTTTCTACATAATTTTATTATTACCGATTACTTTTATATCGGCTGATAAATAAATACTATTTAGAACATAAAAAGTATTTTGTGTTTATCTCGGAATTCTAACATATAAAGTTTCATCGGGACTAATATTAGAAGGGTTATGAGTAATTATATGATGAGATCTTTCTGCTTTAATAGCATTAGATATTCTATGATTCTTAGAAGGATTGATATAACTCCCACTCATTTATTTAACAAAAAAATTAATTATTTTTTATCATGTTTACTAATCCAAGAATAATAGCACTTACAACTGTAATTAAAAATAAAATAATATGTTCAGCAGCAAAGTTAATAACGTTTCCTGCAGATTTCAATATAAAACCAACAATTGATGCAATAATTCCTGGTAATGCTGCAGCAGATTTTTTAGATAGTTCCCATAAATATTTTGCTAATTTCTTTAAACCATCTTTAACTTTATCTTGTATAGAATTATTATCATTCGGGGGTTTATCCAGTTTATTATGATATTGCTAAACCAATTGTTGTGAATAACATAGTTACAGCTGTTAGAATTGAAAGAATTGTTATTCCTTCTAATTTAAATAATAATTTTATCCTATCTTTCAATTATATTTCAGAATTTGGTTTCATCAACAAATCTTTAAAAATAACTTTTAATCTATTATTATTAAAATCATATGATTTTAATAATAATTTAATTTCTTCTTTCTGTACTTCTAAATTATCTTTTAAATTATTAATTTCTTTTTCTAATCATAATTCTTTTTGCCTATACTCTATTTCATCAATTACTTGACGAACAAGATCAGACTTTAATTGTTCTATTTCTTTATTTTTATCAGTTAATTCTTTTTCTGAAGTTCTAATTTTAAAATCTCTTATACTTTTATCATGTGCAATTTTATCAGATGCAAGTCTTAAACTAATAATTTCTCTAATTGCTTTATCAGAAAATATATCTAAATCTTCTAATTCTTGATCTGTTGCATCAATTAATCCATTTGGTAAAAGTTTTTCAATTGGAACTTTATTTGATTTAAGTTTACTAGTTTTGGAATTTATATTCTGTTCAGAGTTTCTTTCTGGTTCTAAATTATTATCGATTGTTTCAAATAATTTATTAATTCTTTGTTTAAATACTCTTTTATTTTGATTTATTTCTTCTTGTGTTACATCTTCTATTTCATTACTATTTCTTATTCTCTTAATTCTAGATAGTAATGAGTCAAACTTAAGCAAAGTTGATTCTGCTAATATTTTTTCTTGTTTTTTATAAGAGATATCAATATAATAATCATCTTTCAAACGATGATAATATTCACCATCTAAAAACTTTAATTCTTGTACTAAAAGTCTAGCGCCTCTGGTATTTATATTATATCCAGTTTTTTCAAATATAGGTTTGAAATTATAAATATATTCATTATATTCTAAATTTTGTTTTACTAAATCTGGATTTTCATTTTCAGGATTTATTCTCGATCTAGTTCTTCTATCAAATTCATCTGTTGATGGGCCTTTATAACCACAATCTGCTAAATTAGAATTATATGCTGATTCATCATCATTATCAATATTAGTTTCTGCATCATTATAATCATCATCAATATATCCTTCATTATTATTTCCTATGCTGTCCATTTCATAATCTTCTCCACCTTCTACATCCATTTACATACTAATAAAATTAAAATTTAAAATATAATATTCCTCCGATTACAATTCCTATACAAGTTATAGCTAATTTAGTATTTTCATGGGATTTATTATCATCATTTAGTTTAATTATTTCATGTTGAATATTATCAGTTTTTATATCTTCTGATGTATTGTAATCTTTTATTTTAGAATCATTATTTAATTTAATATTATTAGTTTTAGTTTCTGTTGAATGAATATGTTTTTAATTTTTTTCACCTTCCATTAATTTTGGAGCAGTAATTATCTTTTTATTTATATCATTCAATCCAAATGAATTATTTATTGTTGCAGTTTTAATTAGATTATTATAACCAATTATATTTCCCATCTTTAATACTAAATCATTAGAAATAATTAATAGATTAGGGCCTATACAATAATTTAATCTAATATGTGATTTATCTAAATAATTTTGATATTTTACAATGTTTTCTGGAATCAATCTATTTTTATCATTATGAATAGAATCTTCAAATAATACTTTGAATTGTTTCTGTGTATCAAATGATGTATTTAAATTTCCAATTATTGGGGATCTTGTTTCAACTTGCGCACCTAAAATACATATCAAATAAGTTCTAATAGATTGATTTATTCTATGTATACCTGATTTTGTAAAACCTTCATTATTTTCTAAAATGAAATAAACCCAACCATTATTGTTATCTTGTTTTAAATTATCATAAAATGTCGGTAATTTATTGAAATTTAATGTTTCTAAATCCTTAGTTTCTATTTTTACCATAACCTAATTTATTACTATAGATATTATAAAAACTATTAGATGGTATGGGAAGTGCACAATATTCTGCAATCTTTTTAGGGCAAGGAAGTGATCTTATTGTTCCAATTTTTGTTCTACAATCAGAATTATTTATATCGATATTAAATTTATTACAAATTTTATAAAACTTTGATAAATTAATATTATTATCTAATTCTTTAAAATACCTAGATCCTGGTAAAGCGCACTCTAATTCATTTAATATTATTCTGATTTGAAAGTATGTATGAAATCTAAATAAACTTTTATTAAATTAATTTATATTTAGAATTATTCAAATGATCATTCCAACTAATTCCGCATCCTGTTGTTGCGCAATAAACAGCAAAATTTAATTGGTTCTGCCAATACTTCATATTAGATTTTAATAACCATTGTTTTTCATCTTTCAATTTTTTAAAATTAATTAAATATACATGAAATATTAGTTTCAGTAACATAAATTTCTAAATTAGTTAATGAATCTAAAACTTCATTTCTATATGTAATATCTTTATTAAAATCTATTGCAGGAATATTATATTTAATTGATTTATTATATTGGAAAGCTTTTGGAAAACTATCTACCATTTATTTAATTAAAAAATTAATAATTTATTAATTCTTTTAATAATTTATCTTGTTCTTCAACTGTTATATAACCATTTAAACTTATTATATAATCTAGTGTATTCTTCAATTTATTAATTTCTTTTATATTAGTTTTAATTTTTTCTTTATTACTTTTTATATTTAATTTTGAACTTATACCAGTTAAAACACTTGAACTTAATCCTAATACACCAATTGATATAGCTAAAGGTGTTAATGGACTGAATATTGCTAGAAATGTTATTACAGAACTAATTGTAACCGAACCACTAATAATAAGATAATATATAATTTTACTTTTTAAATATTTTTTCTTCTTTATCTTTAAGTCACTTTCAAATTCTAATATTTGTTTTTCTAAATATGTTTTTAATTTAGTTTTATTTATATCATGAGGAATAATATCAATATTATCAACTTTATCTTCCATTTATTTAGAAAAAAAATTACTAATTAGTAAACTTATAAGCAACAAATATAACAATAACAGTTCCACCTAAAATCCATATTATTTCATATTTCTGTTGTTCATTACTTGGGGTATAATAATCTGATAATTTAGGTTTGTATAGATGTAATTTTTCTTTATTTGTTACTGCGTTATATAAACTCATTGCATCATCAACTGATTGAAAATCTCTATGTGAAATCTTCTCATCATATAATTCTTTAATGATGTAATCCATATAGTTTTGTCGTTTTTCTCTATATTCTTCCGCTGCTTTATTGTATTTCTCTAATGCTAAGTTATGTCTTCTTTGTTCTCCTAATGAACTATTTTTATCAATATGCTTAAATAAATAACCGCCACCAGTAAATGCTAAAGCGTTAACAATTGCCGATCCTATAAAAGTTATAATTGCAGAAGCCATTTATTTAGCAAAAAAATTATGCATTTATATGGGAGGAATATATTTTTGTTTTTCCAAATAATCAATAGTTAAATTAGATAAAGTAACTGCTAATGTTAATTTTAAAATATCATTTATATCAAATCTATCAACATTAACACTTCCCATTTTAAATACTTTTTTAATACCATTGAATAATCAACAGTTCCAACTGATAGTAATCCACTTATTATCACTCATTTATTTATCAAAAAAATTACTATCATCAAAATATTTAGTTATCTTAGTGATGATTAAATCAACATTTATTTCATTACTAGTTTCATTTGTATATATTTCAATCATTATTTTTTTTAATATCATCGATGATAAAATCTTCATCTAATTCATAAAATCTTAAAGATTCTCTAATTAAATTAGTAATCTTTTCTACATTTAAAGTTTCTTTATCTATTGTTGTTTCATACTCAAATGTTGTTTCATTAGAAAATGTAATATTTTTGATATGTGTAATTACATCAGTAATGTTAAATTTCATTTCTTTCTCATGTTTAAAATCAAACCCAAAACATATACTCGACCCAACAGTTATATTCATTTATATAGTGAAAAAATTACTCTTTACATCTTATAACTAATTCATATATCACAGGAAAGTTATTCAAATCAATTAAATAACCATTTTGATTTCTTATTTCTAATTTAAAATTATTGAAATGTGGAATACAAGGTTTGAAATCACATTCAGTTAAATTATAATTTATTTGAGTTCCAAATTGTTTAACATTTTTTAGCGGTAAAATATTTAGTATACTTAAACTACAAATTGTTCCCTTAGTTGCTCTGAAAGATTTGTAGGATCGATTAAATTGCAATAAATATAAAAGTGTGTAAAAGGTATTATATTTGAGCTGCCTTCTGCGTTTCCAGTAACTGTAAGAGGTTTAATTCCTAACATTTTAGCCAGTGGTTTGTTTACCATAAATTTATGTTGTTCATTAGATATCTTTATTCTTATTCTATTAGTACTATCAATTTTATTAAATTTAATTTCATATACAGAAGTGCCCCCGATTTTCAACCGAGCTCTTCTATTAATTTCCTGCGCTAATGATTCTAAATTATATAATCCTGGTTTTAAAAATATATGAAACCATTTATCTTTATTTCTCATATAAATCATAAACCCTCTATGTTCAAAAGTTTTATCTGATATATTATAAAAAGAATTACATGAACTTATATTAACTAATTTTAAATCTACACAATTCTTAAATTCTCTATCTAATTGAACTAGTAAATTATGAGATTTATAATTAGTAAGTTTTCTTGAATCAACAAATATTCTGTATTCTTTTAATTCCGCCATTTATTTTACATATTTTCTTATTTGAAATCTATTTCATGATGCCCTTTTTCATTCTTACCTTTGTATACGAAATAGAAATCACCAGAACATAATTCTTCTAGATCTTCACTTGATAATCTATGAAATCTATCCGGTAAATATGTTCTGAATTTATAGTATTTCCTTTTAATCCTTCATATTCTAAGTGTATAACTAATTTATCTCCATATTTGTTAGTAACTCTATCAATATTTGTAATTAGATATTTCTTATGGATTATTAATTCTTTTAACTTCTTAAATTCATAATCTACTGATTTGACAATTTGACATTTGAAGTATTTGAAGTATATATATATATATATATATATATACACGCACGCACGCACGCGCGCACGCACGCACGCACGCACGCACACACACACACACACACACGTGTTTTCATAAGTAGCACAAACAGCGACTGGAGCTGGCAGGAACAAATACCACAGATTAATCTTTCCCTTGGTCTTATCGATTTGAATGCGGAATAGAATTGATTTTTCTGAAATTTGCTCGATGAAACAAAATTGAATGATTTATGTTTAATATGCGCAATAAAGTAAAATTGAATTGGATTTGATATTTTTTGCAGAATAAAATTTGATTGAATTCGTAGTTTGAGCACATGGCTAATAAGCATATCAAGGTCATCCATCCGATTTGAGAAAAAGCTAATTCCCAGACTTTGCATAAATGACAATATTTTCTGTAGTGCAAATAAAAATATTCCTCCAAAAATCAAATCAACTAAAGATTTCGCAGAAATCGATCTTAAAATACGATTTTAGATCTTAGAATAAAACCTGGAAGTAAAACGGTAGACTATACCGCGGGTTCACACGTGAACACCTGCTGATCTCTGCGGCTAAGCCAATCACAGAGGAGTCTTTGCTTTCTGTTTGGCTTTTTAAAACAGATATTTTGGCGTTCAGATTTTTTTGAAGACGCTCATATAAAATTTCAACAAGGCCCTTTTTCAAAGTTCAGCTTCATTGTGGTTGGAGAATGGATAATGCTTTAATGAATAACAGTATGAATATATGCTCAGTTGCACAGTCAAAGAGCCTTAGCTCTGGAAACCATGTTATTTAATTTCGCTCCATTTGTATAGTAATAGGCTCAGCCTACGGCTGGCCTAAAAATTTTGGGATATGGTCTTTGTAAGTGTTTAGACAGTTAAAATGTAACTTACTTGTGACGTTGTCTACGTAGTGCATGTGGCAGCTTTAATTGATAGATTGAGGGTAGATATCAGCAATATAGGATCTGCACTGCAAGCTCAGGCTACGATCGGGAACATGATGAACCATGCTGGAATCTGAGGGTCGTATATATCGTATTTTCACGGGTTATTTGCGGAATTCGTATAAAACCATGCCTTATTAATAACTCGTAAAAATACGACTTACACATAAGTAGTACATCACGTTAGTTGTAGAAAAATTGTCATTTTGTAATTTCGTTCTGCATTTCGTTTCATTTTTTTCGTAATTTCGTTCCATTTTTCGTCGTTTCGTACTTCAAACAGGACCCGGGGAACTGTCGTTTTTCGTTACCAGTTTGCGTGAAATCTATTCGTTAAGTTCGGCCATGAAACGTGGCATGTGCAGAGGAATGTTTTTTAAAGGTAAGATAACAATCTTTTATTTGGACCCAGGGTCTAATTTCACCTGAATTTATTTTTTACTCACTAGCCATTTCAACCTTTGATATGAAAGCCCATTATCCCTATTACTCTTAAAATATTCATATACATGAATAAAATATGTATGAATAACATATATAAGTAATTAGAAAAGTGGGGTTTCAGATCAGAGTACGAGAGTACGAGCTCTTATAGAATAGATATATAGATATATTTTAAACATATTTCAATATTTATATTTGTATGAGTTAGATTTTTAAACATAAAAAGTGTTAGTAAAGTGTGATTGAAATAATTCATATTTAAATCATTGAATATTTATATTTATATGCGTTAAATTCTTATTTTCAATATAAAAAGTAACGAGTAATTAACGAATGAAATAATTCATATTTAAAACAGTGAATATTTATATTGATATGCGTTAAATTCTTATTTTATGTTTAAAAGTAGGGAGGAGTTATCCAGTGAATTAGTGTAGCTCATAGAGCACATTAACAGTAATTTGATACCTATAGTCATCAGTATACATAAACAAAACATAGCGTGCCTCATTCATAGTACCAACATTTGGCAACATCAAAACTTTTTCTATGGTCAATGGATCAGTCTGAAATTTCGTACACTTGTTTAGCTATCTACCATCAATGTTGTGTCCAAATTTCATCGAAATCGGATAAAAATTAATGATTTTCAAAAAATTTGAAATGTCTCTAAAATCTTTAATCTTGGCCCTATCTCTACAAAAAAAGATCGCTAGCATCAGATTTTCATTCCCACTATGACTAGATTATTTAAAATTTGTTTAGAACTCGATATGAAAACTTTTATGAATTTGTCAAATTTAACTGTGTGTGACCTGCTTTTCTGTTGTGAGCCAACCTCGCTCACTCTAGACATTATGAACAAGATACTGTAAAAGTGGGACGGCCGATCTCAAGTGTTTGCCACCCGGTTAACTAGCATCCATACTCCTCGGCCTTTAAAATGAAACAATACCTATGGCGGATAATAATTACATTCTCACCAGCAATGAGCGTTTGAAATTCGCACGTTTACGGCACCTAGTCCAATGAAACGTTCGCCATTCTATGGCTTTCCCATAATTATTTAAGTAGCGCCGGAATTCCCCGTATATCCCAAAAACAGCCAATCACATTCGCTCGTAGAGACAACGCCCCCCCCCCCATCGAGAACAATGCAATTTTATACGCGAGAGCTAAGAATTTTCCCGCCAAAAACTGTTTTTCGTAGAATTTTAACAATGTTGACCATGTCATCCACAGAGGTTCGTCATGTCTTCAATCGCATCGATTATACGTCGTTTAAGCCGAGAACCAATGAAACAAATGCTCACATAAAAAAACGTACCGCGATTTTACATGAATTGGCTCAATGCCAACTTCATATCGCTGACAAAGGTAAACCAAAAACCCAACGGTCAAATTAGCTAAATTCATTAAGACCGGCTTAGATGTATATAGATCCCTCCAATAGTATATATAGTATTGTAAATAGTTGATGTATATATATTTTGTTACGTTCTCTAAATTTTAATCACTTCAGTGTTGTTTTGTAAATATTTGTATACATGTATACATGTGTAATAGTTTTCCTCGATATACCATGGAAATGGTTGGAGTGTAAATAAAATCGTAATCGTAATCGTAATCGTAAACTGTGTTGTCTGTTACTGCAGTGTTGTGTGGGGTGTTTGACCCAATTTGACACGAATTTCACTGAGCCATTTGTATCCCTATACAGAGTCCTGCAAACTTGCCACTCTCAGTACAGGGTGAAAATATTTCTAAACAATATTTATTGTAAGGCATAGTAAGGATCCAAGAATAGAGGGCATGTCGAGAAAATGTTAGACATTCTACAGGTTTCTTTGAGGAAATGTTGCTTGAGGAACATGTTGAGAAAGGAATTATTTCAGGGAGGGAGGAAAAATTGCTTGAATTTGAATTTGAAAGGTCAATTGGGATTTATTAGGCTGACACTTAATGAGCCGCGCATAATTTCATTTTCAAAAGTTTTACTAATTATCGATAAAAGTGAAATGCATAAATAAAAAGATACGACATGTAAAATCCAAGATGGCGCCCTCCATGGAAAATGTAAGTCGTGAAATCGATCTAGAAAACCTATCAAAAACGATGCAACTAGATATTATTCCATCGATTGAAGATCTGCGAATCAAATATATACAATTGGCAAAGGAATTCCACCCAGATAAGAACTCTAATTCGAATGCGACCGAAGAATTTCAACAATTGAACGCGGCGTATACGAGTTTGCGTGACCACCTACTGACTCAGGGTTCGAAACCCTCTACCTCACTCAACAGACGCAACGCAACTAAATGCAACCCGGTTACAAATCAGAATGAAATAGACAATATTCAAATCAATGAACAGTTTCAGTCAGTCGTCATAATACTAGATAAACTCAAAGTACAAGCTTTCTTAGAAACGCTGAGAGCTTCACACGGTAACCCAACCGATCGTGGTAACCACGGACTACATTTCGCCACACCGTATATTGACCCGAAAGGTGACCAGATCGGCTCGGTACACATCACGTTATACAAAGGCTCCCAGAAAAAATCGCCAAAGATCCACGTACAGGGGAGCTCATACCTGTTATGGGTGGCGGAATACTTCCCGCGAGTCGTTGACAGTGTACACAAACGTTGCAAAGAATTGCTTCTATCACCCAAGAGAAAATCTTCATGTACGATGTGTTATTCTCCCGACACACAGGAGATGATCGGATGTTCATTGTGTAGTAGCTGGACGCATTTCAATTGCTGTGGCCTAGGCGAAAAGGAGCGTGCCAAGGCCACTTCCTCAACCAAAGAACTATACATATGTCCGCCTTGTGTTCCAAAATCGTCAATACCCGTTTCGGAGTCTACAGGATCACAAACAGATACTATAGGAGATAGTCTACCTCAATGCGAAACACGCTCGGCAGAGCCCGTGTGCCAAGCCACCTGTCCCTCACCCAGCGTAGAACTAATATCGGTCGGCGCTGAGACCGATCCAAACATAACGGGTAATATGATGGATGTTACGGACATTGTCAAACTGTTTGGAGACATTCAGGCCACATTAGTGAGACTTGACCAGAAAGTCAACGAGTGTGCCAAAATATCAGATGTCAACTCCCTAAAATCAAAAATGGACGAGACCCTGCAAAGAGTAGATATGTTGACCGTGCCGTGTGACAACATTGAAGCTCTCATGGACAGGACAAAAAAGGCACAAAAGATTATAGATCGACGTGAATCCCGGACCTACAAATCCGTTCGCGAACTGAATGAGCGAATAGAGACTCTAAATACTCAGCGATTTATCGATGAAAGTTGCAAAATGATTACGCTGTCGCAAACCGGCGACAACATATCGTTCACAGATCCGGTATCAGGTAATTCGTCATCACCAAAACGAGACGAGCACCACACTGAGCTACACATGCAAGATAAATCTACCCCAAACCATGTTGATAATAGATCGCGTTCTCCATCGCCTATAACCAGGGATCCGGCTGTGAACAATAGTGGAAAACCGCCCAGAAATACCCAAGACAATGTATTTCAGAAACCACGCAGATCGCCGCCCCACACACAACATACAGCTCCGCGTCGTCGCGCACGTGACCATGAGTAATTAGAAAAGTAGGCTTTCAGATCAGAGGGCGAGAGGGCGAGACACCCCACTCGTCACCACAAGAAATTTTTTTCCCTTATAAATGGGAGATAGAAAAGCATTCTTAGCAACAATAAATAACAGAATAAAACCAGCAAAAAAACAATTTGAAATAAAAAAGTTAGTTGATGTTACAAAAGAAATTGAACATAAAATATTGAAATTAGAAAAGATAGAAACTAAATATGGAGAGAAAGTATCAGCTAATTTAAGCTACTGTAATGTTAGTACATCGCGAGAATTTAAAGTGTTTTTACCCGATAAATGGGTTTCATTGAGTATGGAGGAATTGAAAGATTTAGTAGGATTTAAAATAATATATCATGGGAAAAATGAAGACGGTCATCATGATTTAGAAATTGTTGATTGAATAAAAAATAAAAATAATGAATATCTAGAATCCAAAATGACCTTAGTCGTTTTATAAACAACTACAATCATACAGTACATCTGTTACATGTTATTATAAGAGAGTGCTTCATTTGAATATTGATCAATCAAACAGGTGTTGCACAACGTTGTTGTTATATAATAAGCACGCAGTACATACAACACACACAAGCCAGTTAGCTGGTATTGAACTACCGCGTTTTCATTAGTTGCTGAAAGCGAGGTTTATTTAAATTAGCTCGGCCGTGACGACAGAAGGATAGTCATCATTCTCTCGTGATTAAAAGGAATATTTCAATGTTTTTACGGTAAGTTTTAGCAAAATTGCCCTATCCTCGACCTACAGAGTTTTCAGGGGATAAGCATCCCATTATTGAAAGGCGCCACGGGACGCTTATCCCCCGTCATTTCTACTTACACCCCCGGCGACCCACGTCAACCGGGATCTCCTTCAATGATTGGTAGAAATCACATTATATTAAAGGCGCCTAATGTAATTTCTACCAACCTCGAAATTCGAAACCGAAGGAGAAACCCGGAGAGTGGACGAAGGTGCATTTTCAAAATGCCTCTGCTGGCCAGAGCTACTCCAGTGGTTGAATGAATTGCCTTATATACTTAGCTAAAACACCTAAGTAAATGTTGCTGGTGCTAAAAAAATATGTGAAATTTGAAATTATAAATTATTCCGAATGAAAAAAATATAAGAATGAAAACTGATAAATGAATTATGGATTTTTAACTTAATTATGATATAATTTTTAATCAAATTAGTAATCAATTACTATGTTAATTGATTAACAAATTCAAATTCAAATTCAAATATTCATTTTAGCATCACACCCAGTACTGCCATCTTTCAATTTAAGAAAAAACTAATAATAAGAAACGACTGTAATACAATATTCAAATAAAAACAAAATAAATTAATAAAAATAATGAATATCTAGAATCCGAAATGACTTATCTGGACAATTTAATTGCTCCACATAGATGGTGCCATAAACAGCACCCACACAGTGATAGACAAAAGTAGTGAGATATTCAATTATTTTTTTTGCTTTTTTTCTAAAATATTAATCCATTTTTTTTATTATTAATTTTGGAATTTCAGAAGTATTTTCATTTTTGATAGCAGTTGGTTCAGAATTACTAATATCATGAATTTTATTTGATTTCTTATACCAATTACACCCAATCAAAATGAATACAATTACAAATCCAACTGTAAAATATAAATATTTATCAAATATTCTACTATCAGAAGGAGTAGAAATAACAATATTTTCACCATTTTTATTAACATTTTTATTACTTATTTTTTCTTTTACAGCTTTTTTATATTCTTGTGATTTAATTCCTAATTGTCGAGACCATTCAATTTGTTTCTGAGTTCTCGGTTTTTTCTTCACAGTTAATTCCTTCACTTCTTTCACCTCGCTCATTTATTATAGAAATATTTTTACTTTCAATATTTGAAAATGTTATAACCCCAGTTGATAATAATGTCATAAATCCACCTAATTGAAATGATAAATATCCAATCCATTTATTTAATTCAGTCATAACTAAATAATCATTTTTTAAATCGGAATATAATCTATTTTCATTTTCAATTGGTAGTATATAATTACATAATTTACTATAACCTTTTACTACATTTTCTGATATCGCGTCATTAATTCTAGCTGTTCTCGCGGCTTCATAAATCTTGAATAATCTAATAATTTCATCTGATTTCACTGTATCTAATTCATTATAAGTTAAATTTTTACCGGCAAAATTTTTACATTTTCCAGATGCTATTAATATTTCTAATTGATGTTTACAATAAAGATAATATTCATAATTATTATTTGTTGTAACATTATTTAAAGCACCATCATCTGGAGTTAATTTTGTTTCTGTTATTCCTAAATCATCTAAAGTTTTTTCAATTGGAACATCACCATTTTTAGATTTTATTTTCTTTTCACCTACCATTTATATAACAAAAAAATTAGTTGTGATGTTGCAACTAGAATTTAACTAGAATGTAACTAGAATTCAACTAGATTAACAAGCTAGTTGAAATATTGTTGTTTTTGTTTATTTCTAGTTACATTCTAGTTGATTTTTGTTTCAACTTCTAACAACTAGAATTCAACTAGAATGTAATTAGAATTAAACTAGATTAACAAGCTAGTTAAAATATTGTTAAATCTATTTGATTTTTGTTACAACTACTAATAACTAGAATTCAACTAGATTAACAAACTAATTGAATTTAAATAAATTCATATTTAAATGGGTGTTGTAATCTAAATAGTAATTTTGATCTTTTAATATTTTTCAACTTATCCATATATTCATTATGTAAATCATGTGGAATAATATCATTTTCCTCAAGTGCATTTTTCATCGATTTTCTATCTTTATTGTAGAATAAAACTAGAAATCTAATGTTTTCTCTAAAGTCTTTAACAATTGAATTATATTTTTGATTTAAAACCCAAGTTGTTATCCCAAAATGTCTGCCAGAAAAAGCTAAATAACATAACTCACTTTCTCTAACTATTGAATCATGTAGATTAGCACAATCATCTATAATGAATAATGTATTTGATCCTTTATAAATATCAATTGCTATTTTTATACAATTATCTAAATTTTCTTTTACTGTTTTAGGATCTAATATAATAAATTTATTATTTCTAGTAATATTTCTATTATAAGTTTGATTAAATTCATATGTTGGACAAAATAATACTATATTATCAAACTAGTTTTCATAAACAGTTTCTAATAAATTTAATATAAAATAAGTTTTTCCACAATTTGTTACACCAGAAATTAACATATTATGAGGCTCAAATATAAATAATTCCTTATTCATTTATATATTTTTAATTTTACTTGATAATATCCATTCATTAAATTTATCTGGCCATCCAACCCATTTTACTAAAGAATATTATTTTCTTTTAATAGTTTTTGTTTTTAATACTTTTTCAATTTTATATTCTTGTTCTAGATTTTCAGTAGTTAAACTTAATTCTTCTTCGTAAAAGTAGCCATCAACTTCTTCACCATCTAAATCTTCTAATTTATAGAAATATGGTTTAGTTGTTATTACCTTTTTTATTTTATATATTTCTCTAGTAAAATTTCGATCGTATCCTTTATCAAATATCTTTTTATACTTAGAAATTCTAACATTTTGACCAACTTTAAATTTAGGTTCACCAAAATCATCAACAAGAAATGCTCCATATAAATTATTCCAAACAATTTCAGCATTTTCAGGTTTTCTAGCATCAATAGGTTTCATTCCAATAGAAGAATGATAAGAATTATTATATCCTTCTATAAATTTTGGTAAAACATCAATCCATTTAAAAGTATTATTTGCTGTAAAATATTTCCACATTCTTGTTCTTAATGTTCTATTAAATCGTTCAACAACTGCTGCTTTTTTATCCGATTTTGTCGAAAAATATTTAATATTATGAAAATCTAAAAGTCCATGAACTAATGAATTATCAAATTCTTTTCCATCATCAAATTGAATTTTTTCTGGTTTTAGTTTACCACCTGAAAGAAATTTTCTTAAAACATGTGATGTTTGTGCAGCATCTTTTCTATAAAGTGGGAAGCTCCATACATAACGACTAAAAATATCAATTATATTCAATATCCACCAATAATCATTATTATCTTTTTAAAGATTTTTCATATCAATTAAATCTCCTTGCCACTGTTGATCTACATAACTTACCATAGTTTTACGAGTTTTATATTTTCTAACAATTTTTTTATGTGTTGTATACGTTGGTTGTTCTAACATAAATTCATTTATATCTTTATATTTAACTAAATTTTGTGGGATTAGCTTATCTAATTTATCTTGTTTTACTTTACGCCATATATTTTTAGTAGAAGAATAAGCAACCGAACTCTCAGGGTTGTAATATAAATTTCTTAAATATTGTTCTTTAGTATTAGGAGTTTTTTTACCACCCATTTATATATCCTTAATTTTAACTTTATATTTCTAATATTGAATACTATCTAATTGTGAATTTACAATATTTAATTGCGCGTCAGATATAATATAAATGTGCATTTTAAAATTTTTGATTCCTTTTTTCTTTTTCATGAATAATTGTATTCCATCTTTAGTGTTCTGTAGTTTTTTTCCAGAACCATGTAATGAATTATCCTCTGTTGTTCTAAAATCTAACCATAATGCATATTTATTACCAGTATAATAATCAATTTGATTAATATTACAATTTTCAGATGATTTCACTTTTTCGTTCATAAAATGTTTTCTAATTTCTGGCCATTGATCAATCATTCTCATTCCTTGGCAAAATATTTTATTCGCTATTCCTTCGATAGTTATTTCTACTTTTGTTATTTCAGGATTATAATAATTATCAACATTTATTGCGCCATTAGAATATGTTGCAATGGTAAAAAATATTAATATACCTTTAATAGATCTTCTAGGAAAGTTAATATTCTCATTAATTATTTCATCATTTGCATTAATAGTTACAGTTTTAAATTTATCAATATAATCATATAATAATGAAAATCCTTGATTGTATTGAGTTTGAATTGTGCTAGCAATATTTTCATTAGTTACTGTGTTATATTCTAAACATATATTCGATAATCTATAACCCATATCTTTAACAACGCTAGATAATACAATTTCATTTACAGGAGCAAATGTTATCTCAAATATAATATCTTCTTGAATTGCGTATTTATATAAAGGTGCATTATTATTTATCAATTCAAAATCTAATGGAATTTTATATTTGCTTCCATAAATCTTTTTAATCAAATTATCTACGTCATTAGCTACTACTGCATTATTGGCTTCAGATCTTAATTTATTTTGGTTTACCGATTGAATACCTTGGAATATCATATTATTTCTATTTTCTTTAGTTAACCATAAATCTTTATAATGCATAAATAAATTATAATCATCTAATGAGAAAACTGTTTCTGGACCAATCTTTATAATTAATTTTTTAATCAAATATCTCCCAACATTATCAACAACATAATTGTTATCATGGCCAGTTACTTTTATATCAGCTGATAAATAAATACTGTTTGGAACATAAAAAGTATTTTGTGTTAATCTAGGAATTCTAACATATAAAGTTTCATCGAGATTAATATTTGAAGGGTTATGAGTAATTATATGATGTGATCTTTCTGCTTTAATAGCATTAGATATTCTAGAAATCTTAGAAGGACTTATATAACTCCCACTCATTTATTTAACAAAAAAATTAATTATTTATTTTTTATCATGGTTTACTTGATATTTTTTGATATCATGTTTACTAACCCAAAAATAATAGCACTTACAACTGTAATTAAAAATAAAATAATATGTTCAGCGGCAAAGTTAAGAATGTTTCCTGCAGATTTCAATATAAAACCAACAATTGAAGCAATAACTCCTGGTAAAGCTGCAGCAGATTTTTTAGATAGTTCCCATAAATATTTTGCTAATTTTTTTAAACCATCCTTAACTTTATCTTGTATAGAATTATTGCCTGGAGGTTTATCTGGTTTATTGGGAGTAGGAGTAGATTTCAAAGCATTTGATATTGCTAAACCAATTGTTGTAAATAACATAGTTACAGCTGTTAGAATTGAAAGAATTGTTATTCCTTCTAATTTAAATAATAATCTTATTCTGTCTTTTAATGATATTTCAGGATTTGGTTTAATCAACAAATCTTTAAAAATAACTTTTAATCTATTAATATTATAATCATATGATTTTAACAATGTATCTCTTTCTTCTTTTTGTAATTCTTTGTTATATTTTAAATCATCTATTTCTTTTTCTAAACGTAATTCTTTTTGCTTATATTCTATTTCATCAATTACTTGATGATCTAAATCAGACTTTAATTGTTCTATTTCTTTATTTTTACCAGTTAATTCTTTTATCAAGTTCTAATTTTAAAATCTCTTATACTTTTATCATGCGCAATTTTATCAGATGCAAGTCTTATACTAATAATTTCTCTAATTGCTTTATCAGAAAATATATTTAAATCTTCTAATTGTTGATCTGTTGCATCAAGTAATCCCTTCGGTAAAAGTTTTTTAGTTTGAATTTCTCTTGAATTAGGTGTACTAGTTTTGGAAGTTTTATCTTCTTTAGGAATTGTTTCTGGTTCAAAATTTTCATTAATTATCTTCAAAAAATCATTATTTCTTCGATTAAATTCTCTTCTATTTTGATTTATCTCTTCTTCTGTAACAACAGTTATAACATCATTATTGATTTTCTTAATTCTAGATTGTTCTAATTTAATAAAAGTTGATTTTGTTATTATTTTATCAAGACTTTTATTAGAAGAAATCTTAAAATAATAGTCATCTTTCAAATGCCAATAATAATCACCATTTAAATATTTCAAATCTTTTACTAAATAATTCACACCTTTATTTGTTATATTGAATCCAGATTTTTCTAATATTGGTTTGAATTTATCTGTTAATTCGTCATATTCTAGTTCTTTTTTCATTAAATCTGGATTTTCATTTTCAATGTCCAATCTTGAACGTGCTTTATTAACATATTCATTAGTATCAGGTCTTGCTAAATTAGAATTATATGCTGTTTCATTTTCGTTACTGAAACTTGTTTCATCAAAATCAGGTGGTTGTTCATCAGTTATGTCAGGTTCATCAAAATTATCCATTCCAATATCTTCTCCACCTTCTACATCCATTTATATAATAAAAAAAATTAAAATTTAAAATATAATATTCCTCCGATTACAATTCCTATACAAGTTATAGCTAATTTAGTATTTTCATGGGATTTATTATCATTATCAGTTTTAATTATATCATGTTGAATATTATCAGTTTTAATATTTTCTGTAGTATTGTAATCTTTTATTTTGGAATCATTATCCAATTTAATATTATTAGTTTTAGTTTCAGTTGATTGAATGTGTTTTTTATTTTTTTCACCTTCCATTAATTTTGGAGCAGTAATAATCTTTTTATTTATATCATTTAATCCAAATGAATTATTTATTGTTGCAGTTTTAATTAGATTATTATAACCAATTATGTTTCCCATCTTTAATACTAAATCATTAGAAATAATTAATAGATTAGGGCCTATACAATAATTAAGTCTTACATGAGATTTATCTAAATAATTTTGATATCTTATAATGTTTTCTGGAATCGATCTATTTTTATCATTATGAATTGAATCTTCAAATAAAACTTTAAACTGTTTCTGCGCATCGAATGAAGTGTTATCATTTCCAATTATTGGGGATCTTGTTTCAACTTGAGCGCCTAAAATACATATCAAATAAATTCTAATAGATTGATTTATTCTTTGTATACCTGATTTTGTAAAACCTTCACCATTTTCTAAAATGAAATTAACCCAACCATTATTATTATCAATTTTATAATTATGATAAGCTCCAATTCTATGCATATAATCAATTCTTTTTATTTCATACTGTTCACCAACACCTTGCAATTTACCATGCGCTCTGAAATCGGAATTAATATTTATATTAAATTCATTACATATTTTATAAAACTTGGATATATTAATATTATTATCCAATTCTTTAAAATATTTAGACCCGGGTAAAGGACATTCTAATTCATTTAATATAATTCTGATTTGAAAATATGTGTGAAATCTAAATATTGTGTGAATTAATTTTAAATCAGAATACTTCAAATTTTTATCTAAGTTATTTAAATTATCATTCCAACTTATTCCACATCCTGTTGTTGCACAATAAACAGCAAAATTTAATTGATTCTGCCAATATTTCATATTAGATTTTACTTTATATATATGATATTCATCTCGAGTAAAAGTAACTTCATATGTATTAAATATATTTTCCATTTTAGAAATAAAAAACTGTGATTCAGTAACATAAATTTCTAAATTAGTTAATGAATTTAAAACTACATTTTTATACGTAATATTTTTCTTAAAATCTATTGCCGGAATATTATATTTAATTGATTTATTATATTGGAAAGCTTTTGGAAACCCCATTTATATAACTAAAAAATTAATAATTTATTAATTCTTTTAATAATTTATCTTGTTCTTCAACTGTTATATGGCCATTTAAACTTATTATATAATCTAGTGTATTCTTTAATTTATTAATTTCTTTTATATTAGTTTTAATTTTTTCTTTATTACTTTTTATATTTAATTTTGAACTTATACCGGTTAAAACACTTGAACTTAATCCTAATACACCAATTGAAATAGCTAAAGGTGTTAATGGGCTGAATATTGCTAAAAATGTTATTACAGAACTAATTGTAACCGAACCACTTATAATCAAATAATATATAATTTTACTTTTTAAATATTTTTTCTTTTTTATCTTTAAGTCACTTTCAAATTCTAATATTTGTTTTTCTAAATATGTTTTTAATTTAGTTTTATTTATATCATGAGGAATAATATCAATGCTATCAACTTTATCTTCCATTTATTTAGAATAAAAATTACTAATTAGTAAACTTATAAGCAACAAATATAACAATAACTGTTCCACCTAAAATCCAAATTATTTCATATTTCTGTTGTTCTTTACTTGGGGTATAATAATCTGGTAATTTAGGTTTGTATAGATGTAATTTTTCTTTATTTGTTACTGCGTTATATAAACTCATTGCATCATCAACTGATTGAAAATCTCTATGTGAAATCTTCTGATCATATAATTCTTTATTGATGTAATCCATATAGTTTTGTCTCTTTTCTCTATATTCTTCTGCAGCTTTATTGTATTTCTCTAACGCTAAGTTATGTCTTCTTTGTTCTCCTAATGAACTATTTTTATCAATATGTTTAAATAAATAACCACCACCAGTAAATGCTAAAGCGTTAACAATTGCCGATCCTATAATAGTTATAATTGCAGAAGCCATTTATTTAGCAAAAAAATTATGCATTTATATGGGAGGAATATATTTTTGTTTTTCCAAATAATCAATTGTTAAATTAGATAAAGTAACTGCTAACGTTAATTTCAAAATATCATTGATATCAAATCTATCAACATTAACACTTCCCATTTTGAATACTTTTTTTAATACCATTGAATTACCAACAGTTCCAACTGATAGTAATGCGCCATTATATAATCCAGTTATTATCCACTTATTATCACTCATTTATTAATCAAAAAAATTACTATCTTCAAAATATTTTGTTATCTTAGTGATGATTAATTCAACATTTATTTTATTACTAGTTTCATTTGTATATATTTCAATTATTATTTTTTTAATATCATCGATGATAAAATCTTCATCTAATTCATAAAATCTTAAAGATTCTCTAATTAAATTAGTAATCTTTTCTACATTTAAAGTTTCTTTATCTATTGTTGTTTCATACTCAAATGTTGTTTCATTAGAAAATGCAATATTTTTGATATGTGTAATTACATCATTCATGTTAAATTTTATTTCTTTCTCACGTTTAAAATCAAACCCAAAACATATACTCGGTCCAACAGTTATATTCATTTATATAGGCGAAAAATTACTCTTTACATCTTATAACTAATTCATAAATTACAGGAAAGTTATTCAAATCAATTAAGTATCCATTATGATTTCTTATTTCTAATTTAAAATTATTAAATTGAGGAATACAAGGTTTGAAATCACATTCAGCTAAATTATAATTTATTTGCGTTCCAAATTGTTTAACATTTTTTAATGGTAAAATATTTACTATACTAGAATTACATGTTGTATCTTTAGTTGCTTCAAATGTTTTTGTAGGATTGATTAAATTACAATAAATATAAAAATGTGTAAAAGTCATTAAATTTGTATAAGTTTCGATACTTGAATAATCTCTATCCGGGAGAATTCCAAACAGTTTAGCTAAAGGTTTTCTTACTAGAAATCTATGTTGTTCATTAGTTAACTTTATTCTTATTTTATTCGAACTATCACTTTTGATAAATTTAATTTCAAATCTAGCAGCTGCACCCATTTTTAAACGAGCTCTTCTATTAATTTCTTGCGCTAATGTTTCTAAATTATATAATCCTGGTTTTAGATAAAGATGAAACCATTTATTCAAATTTCTAACATGAATTTTAAAAGCTAAATGATCAAGACTTTTATTCGATATATTATGAAAAGAATTACATAAACTTATATTAACTAATTTTAAATCTACACAATTCTTGAATTCTCTATCTAATTGTACTAGTAAATAATGTGATTTATAATTTGTAAGTTTTCTAGAATCAACAAATATTCTGTATTCTTTTAATTCTACCATTATTTATAACATAAAAAAATTACCGCTCATCACTAAAAATTAATTTTAATAAAATTTTTCCTTAATAAATGGAAGATAGCATGTGAAATTTGTGGTGAACTTCGAAGTAAAAGTAATATGGCTCGACATATGAAAAAACATGAAGAAAATTATAAACCCCCTAAACTAAACTGCCCAAATTGTAATAAATTATTCTCAAGAAATTATGTTAAAAAACATTCAGAGAAGTGTAGAATTAATGGTGCAATGGCTAATGTTGATAATAATTCTGTTGAAGTTGAACCTGAAATTATTTGGAAAAGACCTTTCTTATTCTATGATAAGGATAAAATAAAAGATCATTTCTGTGAGCCTTGTCAAATAAAATATAACCCCGAAAATATAGAAGATTGGGAGAATCATCAATTTCGTAAAGTACATATAGATAAAATTTCTAATAAATTTGAAACTGAATTCAATGAAAGAAAAAATAATATATTAGAAAAAATAAAATATGAAAAAACGTTACCAGATAATGAAGAAACAGTTGAAAAGTTAGAAAACAATATAATGAATTAACAAGAAAAACATATTATTGTAAATATTGTAAATTGATTATTACATCAAGTAATTCAAATCTACATAATAGAACAATAAAACATAAAGAAAACGTAAGAAAATACCAAGAGCTTAATGAAGATCTATTACCAATAATTTATAAACAAAAATGCCCACAATGTTATTATACGACCTTAAGACAAGAAGGTCCTGTGTTATTTTGTGTTGATTGTGGATGGCAAAGGAATTTATGGGGTGAAGAAAAAACTAGAGATTTTCTCATAGATCCAAAATTAAATTATCTTGATGAAATTTTTAAAACATTTTCTATAGAAGATCATACACCAGAATATATGCAATGGCTTGAAGAAATGAAAATAATAGAAAATGAAAATGGTGAAATAACTAAAAAAGATATTATAAAAACAATTATTCCATCAACATTTAACACAAAACAAAAGAAAATGTATTTATATTTATTATTTAACGATTATTATGAAAAACCTAAATTAACAGAAAAAGATATAGAAAATATAAAAAAAATATTCAAACAAATATTAATGTATCATTTAGAAAATAGAATAACAGATTCAATAAATTATGAATTCTTTTTAAATAAGATTGTAAATTATTTAAACCTTGATATTATAATTCTATTTGATGAATTAACAAACAAAAAGAAACAAAGAGAGCGAGATGAAATGTGGAACAAGATAGAACTTTATTTAAATGAAAAAAATGGAATAGAAGAAGAACCTAAACAATTATATGAAAATGAAGAAGACAATAGTGATTTCGAGTTTGATGATATTGATTTTATGTTTTAATAGCCATAAGGTAATGTTTTTATACCATCATCTGAAATATGCCTTTTATCATCAAATGGATTTAAACTAGTTTTTTCAACTTCATCAATGTACATCTCGTGATCTTCTGATCTTAAACAATTCATTTTGTGTTTCATTACAATTGAGTTATATAAACACTTTATATAATCTTGAAATTCTATATGTTTATCAACCACATGTTTTGTTATTCCTTTTAACTTTTTAGCTTCATGATCTTTTGTTCTGTAACTATACATTTTACTTCTTATCCCAACAAATTCAATCATTTCATCACCTCCTAATTCATCTTTAAACTTACCAGGAATCTTTTTATTATCATTGCTAAATAGTTCATGATCTTTGGGATAATTGCTAAAATCAAAATAATGTTTTAATGTTTTTAAGTCTTTTGTTATATCATTTGTCTTGATTTTTAGTATGTAACTGTCGGTATTTTTTTGGATTAATGGGAACCCAGAATTGAATGTTCCGTCATCTGTTGATAAATCATAAACATAGTCAGTTGGGTTATATATTTCAAATAAATCTTTAACTTCTTCTGTTAATTCTTTTTCTACATGCCTTAAATTAAAACAATTTGGTTTAGATTTGATTAATTCTATATTCATATTAAATCCTAATGAACTGCATAATATATTCAATCCTGATATAGCAACTTTTCCTTTTTGAGCAAAGGATATTGTTTTGCGGTTTTGGAACCTTTTTGAACGATCTGCGGCATAGAATCCAATGAAGAACCACTTTCTTAAATTATTTTTTGCATTCAATACATAATCTGGAACTATCTTGTCTTTAGTTGAAGTATTACTTTTCACTATTGCATGAATATAGAATTCATCATTATATTTTGTAGCAAAATCTTTAGGATTATTTACAAATATTCTATAAACCGCGGATGATTTCATATGATCCATGATTCTAAATGTTTTATATGAATAAACTTCTTCACAGAATTTCTTAATTCTTTCTAATAATTTTAAGTCTTGATTGCATAAATACCAACAATATTTATTACCCCAAACATAATTATACACACCTGCTGAACCATCACCCATGAAAAATCCTTTGATAAAATATTCTTTTTCTTCCAATGTTTCGGGTTCTATATTATAAATATTATCAATTATTTCATCAAATGACATATGATTCATTCTTTGGAAAAATCTTTTATGTAATAATTCATCTCCAATTTTTATATCAGTTGGTTTTATTTCATCACCATTTCGTTTAATTAAACTATGATCTTCTGTAACATCTACAAATCCTAATTTAGTTCTAACTCTATAGATTTTCTTATTTGTTTTATGTCTAATAATATTCTTTAATTTTTTCCATCCATCAAATATAACATTCATTTTGTTTTGGAATTATTTCTGAAATTCTTCTTACCAATATTTTATTATTACATTTTAATAATATTGGGGTGTCAGCTGTTACAGAATCAAAATATAATATTTCAATATGCTTTTCCCCAAAAAGTGGTTGCAAAACATTATAATAAAAATCATACATTAATAATTTTGATATTTCTAAAACAGTTGAACCTATAAATATTGGTTTATTAAATTTCATGGACGTTCTTTTTAATTTTACCGCGGTTAAATAATCTTCAAACCTTTTATTTCCTAAATGTCTAGGACTTGATTGTAAATGTCTTAATCTTTCAGAATTATTTACTAATTCAATATCATTTCTATTTCTAATATTTTCACATGTTTTTCCATAAAAACTATTGTTCATCAATTTGAAAAAATCTTTTTCAAAATCTGTTTTTGATATGGTTCTCTGTTGAGTATTGAAATCTATATATTTTTCTAACCACTTCGATTGATTAAATTCAATATATCTATGTACTTTCTTTAATTTCATTCCTTGTTTTAGATAAAATTTTAACATTCTATAATGAACAATATAATTGTATTTATTATTTTGAGTAAGTATTAATTTTTCTGTAAAAACATGATCTTTCGGTTTTATTTTCTTTTGGTATTCACTTAAATAACTATCATCTACAGTTAAATGTTCTGGGCAATAAGGTAAGTTTCTTGTTTTAAACATTATATTTTCAGGATATTCTAAATCAACTACAAAGAAATAACCAATTGGTGCTTCATCTTTTAAACTCGCAATTGCGTTTTCCCAATCAGTTTTATCACCATTTTCAACTTCTGTTAATATAAAATTTTTATGTGGTTGAGGTTGCATCATTGCCCAACCATATAAATTATTGGCGTCAATATATAATAATTTATATTCATCATTTGCTTTAAAATACCTATCTCCCATAACACCACTAATTCCACCTCTAATTGATTTTTCAAATAATAAAACCATATCTGGTTCTTTTAATAAATCTAATTCTACATTTGTATATTTTAAACCACATTGCCAGGTTAAACCAGGACTAGAGTAGCATTAACAAGGATCAACATTAAAATGATTCAAATTAATTTCTCTAAATTTTTCAAATATGTCAGCCAATATCAAACATCTGATTTTAAATATAAATCAACTAATTCGCCATGATTTTTCATCTTAAAATGGTTCCAAATATTTAATGTTCTATTAAACACTTCATCTTTCACGTAATCATTTTTTAATTGATCATAAAATTGATCTTTTAATAATTCTGTTACATTAAAATCATCATGTGTTTTATAAAATGAATAAGGAATTGCGCCTTTACATCTCAATAATTTAAAATCTTGTTCATTTGGATAATAATATCGAGTTATAACAAAATCATTATCAACTAAACTTTTTGATAAATTATCTAATGAACTTGCTAGAAATCTATAAGAATCTAAAAATCTAATGCAACCAAATTGAAATGAAATATAATTTTCAGATGTTTTAGCTAATAGTTTAAAATCATATTTTCTTACATTTATACCATTTATAACATTATATTCTTCTATTTCTTGATTAATTGCACCCAATTTCTTTGATAATTGTTTTATAAATAGATGGGTATCATATCCTGATAAATTATGAAATAATATTGGTACGAAATTAACTTTCTTAGCTTGTAAATTACAATCTTCATGAGCAGCTCCACGATATTTTGAATTTAAATGATTATGATCTCTAACTTTTTTATCAAATGAATAAAAACGTTTTTCACAGTAACAACAATGAGTTGCATAATTAAAATCAATTTCATCTTCTTTTGTCATAACTATTCTTTTATTTTTGTTTAATAATTTTGCAAAATCACTTTCTAATTCAATCATTTTATCACAAAAATCATTAACTACATTTTCACCTCTAAAAGAAATATATTGACTTTCATATAATTCGGGATAATTTGATTTTATATAAATTCCATAAACAGCAGCTCTTTGATGAACTTTTTTAATTGTATTTATAATTGGTGGGTCTTGTATTGTGTCTTCATTTAATTCATTTCCTTTATCCATTGATTTTAATAATTGTTTTTTGTTATATATTTCTTTTCTATCTTGATCAGTTAATTCTTTATTCAACGATTCAAAATCCCCATAAATTACAAATGGAACAATATTTTTAAATTTATGATTAGTAAATTTCAATTTATAATCTTTTTCTGTTGGCATTATTAATTTACAAAAATCTTTATTATCACATAATTCTTTATGTTTTAATAATGTATTCTCAGTCATAAATTTAGATAAACATTTTCTACATAGATAAATTTTATTATGATGATCACTTTCTGTTCTAAAGAATAAATCAATTTGTTTTAACCACATATAATGTTCATTTTCATCTTTTTTGTAATATAACAAATCTATAGCATTTTCATCATCATAATATTCTGTTAAATATAAAGCTTCCAATGTATAATCTTTAATATTTTCACCTTTTGTCTTTGGTAATTGCATTAATTCGAATACATTTATTTTTAAATTATTAACTTTTTCTATTTTAGGAATCATTTTTATAGTTACTGGATATTGATCAATTTTATATAATGTTTCATATTTCCGATAATCTGTTATTCTACAAACATTTTCCTGTGTTGGATGTAAGCAACAAATAATTGACCATAGAAAACATTTATTATCTTCATTTTGAATATTTATTACTGCTTTTGTTATAAATGGTAATTTAATATAAGATGATGCTTTAATATCCTTTTCTGTTGTAAAGTTTGAATCATTTTTAAACATTTTATTACTTTTTGATGTTTTATTTCTTTTTGTATTATAAACATTTAAATCTAAATATATTATTTCATTCAATGTTAAGCCAGAACCCTCAAAATATCTTTCTTCAATATGACGTTTAAATTCATTAAATATTTTTTCTAACTTCTCTTTTATTTGTGTTTTTGAAATTATTTCTTCAGAGAGTGTTTGAATATTATAATCCATTTTTTCTTCTGACTTTATAAAACTTACTTTCCCAGAGATACTAATTTTTGGATATTCAACATCTGTTATCAAATCTAGTATTTTTTCTATTATTTCATTAAATTTACTATAATCTTCTATTGTTGTACCTTTAAAAAATCTAAATATAATAGCTGCAGGACCAATTTTACTATGTAATGTTTCTAAAATTTCAATTGTATCTTTTATTTCTAGTGAATCAATATAATTTCTAACATTTTCCATGTAAGGTTTATTTGAAATGGATTTAGTTTTTGAATTTGGTTTTTTTACTTTTTGAGGTTTATCGTCAAAATAATCTTTTCCTAAAACATTATTACTCAAATTTTGGTGGTGTTTTTGTGATTCGAGATGTCTATTATAATTCCTTTTTACTATAAATTCATTACAAACTTCGCATTTTATTTCATCCACATTCATATTTTCTAATCTTTCTTTTCTTTCATTAGAATTTTCTGGAGTTTCAAAATCTATTACATTTTTTATATGATTTGCAGTTTTTTCATGTCGTGTTTTATGAGATGTATCGATGTATTTTTTACAATATTGACAATAATATTGATTTTTAATGACATTATTGTTTTCTGGTTGGTGTTCATTCTCCCCCATTTATAAGGGAAAAAAATTTCTTGTGGTGACGAGTGGGGTGTCTCGCCCTCTCGCCCTCTGATCTGAAAGCCTACTTTTCTAATTACTACCATGTAAGCAACAGTGTCAGATCATATCCCGGCGTATCCAACCGAAAAAAGACGGGAGAGGTTCTGATCATCGGGGATTCGAACACCCGAGCGCTGGATTGCGATAAGTTTGTGGCTGACTCTTGCTATGCGTCAAAGATCACGGCCTTTACGATTACCGAGGCTATAAATTGCGTGAGAAATAATGATCACCGTCAACCCTCGTGTGTTATACTTCACGTTGGAACGAACGATATCAAGAACTTAGGCAATGCGGAAATGTGCGTCAACAGAATGATAGAATTAGTGAATACCGCCAAATCGACTTATCCGAATGCGCAACTGGTCATCTCGCAGGTACCACCGCGATTCGACGATTGCATCTGGGCTGCGCAGAGCAGACTCCTTAACGCGACCATAGAATCTCTTGCCGCATCGGACAATAATGTAACAATCTGTCGCCACGACAACCGCAGATTTTTTAGGGACCACGTCCACATCGATTATTCAAGTGGCTTAAGACAATTTGCGAGAAACCTGTGTACCTCAGTCCGCCGTGCGCTAAACCTCTTCACCAGAAATAGAAAATACTAAACTGGCAATGACTCTGAACATATGCTGCTGGAACATTAACAGTCTATTCTCGAAGCACGTCAACAAGTTACAAGACGAGCTCTTCGTTTCTATCATAAATCGCTATGATATAGTATGTCTTCTCGAAACTCACACATCTGATGAATACAATATCCATGTTCCTGGTTACTCCACAACTCATGTTACTAGAGCGATCAGCAAAAATGCTAAACGAAATTTTGGGGGAATTGTTATACTGTGTAAGACCAGCGTCTCAAACATATGTAATGTCAAAGTAATTGAAATTGCCACATCCGAGTTAATCTGGCTTAAAATCACATCTAATTCACCGAACAAGAAGCCAATTTTTCTTGGTGCAAGCTATCTAAGCCCAAAAAACTCATCATTTGGCTCAAAAAACTCAGATGAAACATTTCAATTACTAGAAAATGGTTGTACTAAATATCTGTCACTCGGGGACATAGTCATTATGGGCGATCTAAATGCCCGAACTAGTAAATTACTCGATGTTTCTCCCGGGATTGACCCTCATGATATTGCATTTATACCACAACTTGGAGAGGGAGTACCCACCCTACACGAGTTAGCTATCCCCCAAAGAAAAAGCAAGGATATGGTTTGTAATACAGCAGGGAGGCAGGTTATTGACTTATGTAAATCAAATAATATGGTTATACTTAATGGTAGAACAAGTGGTGATTATTTTGGTGAGTTCACCTGTCACCAGTGGAACGGAAGCAGCGTAGTAGACCTTAGTATTGTAAATGAGGAACTCAATAATCGGGTTGAATATTTTCATGTACATAACGTCCTCTCAGAATTGTCCGATCATTGCCCAATTGGATATGGCATACGCATAGAAACTGATGATACACGTAACGCTGTTAATGGGGGTCTTACTTCTGACCACAAGCTAAACACTTTGAACAACAAACAATTTAGAAATCTCAGAAGTGAGGTCAAGGTGCTAGACTATTTCGATAATTAAGGCCCCTGGTTTGGATGGAATAACAAACGAGCTACTCAAATATGGTAGAGAAACAATATTAAGGCCCATTACGAAGCTCTTCAACTTAGTGTACACAAGCGGCGTTTTTCCAAAACAATGGGCGAACGGTCTTATCGTACCAATACACAAGAAGGGAGATAGAAATGACCCCGATAATTTCAGGGGGATAACACTGAATAACTGCCTAGGCAACTTGTTCTCACTAGTCATAAACAATAGATTGAAAAATTTTGTCAAAAAACATAATCTAATTGAAAAAAACCAAATAGGTTTCATGCCAGGCTCCAGAACTACTGACCACATGTACGTACTGAAGCAAATGATCGATAAAAAACTGGCATCATTTAAAGACTTATACACCTGCTTCATCGATCTTCGTAAAGCCTTCGATTCAGTGTGGCATGCTGGTCTTATACATAAATTAAAGAATTATGAACTTGGAAAACACATCATGACTATTTTACAAAGCGTGTACAATAGAATGACTTGGTGTCTCAAGGTGAATGAGTATCAGATGTCAGATGTATATAAGTCTTCAATAGGTGTACAGCAGGGAAACATTTTAAGTCCGCTTCTTTTTAACCTGTATATTAATGATATTGTTAATTGTTTCGATGTTAACTGTGATCCTGTAGAAATCGGCGACAACTTACTTAGCTGTCTCTTATACGCCGATGACCTCGTGCTAGTGTCCAACTCCCCAGAAGGACTCCAGAAATGTCTTGAAAGGCTAGATCTATATTGTAAAAAATGGAAACTTGAAATCAATACTGATAAGAGCAAAGTAGTAGTGTTCAGTAAAAAAGGAAATATACCTATCAATTTGAACTTTTCACTTGGAAACTCATACCTCGAGTTGGTCAAAGAATACAAATACCTTGGCCTTATATTTTCATTGAATGGTAAATTCCAGAAAGCCAAAGAGAACCTTTTTGCATCTGCCAACAGGGCAATGTTGTCAATCCAGAAAATGATCGGGGTACAAAACTGTAAGCCAAACACGGCATTATACCTATTTGACACTCTTGTCAGCCCAATCTTATTATACGGTTGCGAGATATGGCTGCCCTCTACAACACTTGCCAAAAGAATAGCGAAAAACAACCAGTTCTGCCTAGAATCAACCCTCATGAAAGAAACACATATTCACAAATTGCTTACCAAGTTTTGTAAATTCATTTTAGGGGTAAATAGGAAAGCCACTAATATGGCAGTTTTAGGGGAAATGGGGAAGTACCCGCTTTACATCGAAGCCTATATTAGAATTATCAATTTCTGGCAACATATGAAGGGCTCAAATGGTACTTTAGTAAATGCAATTTACGAAAGTGTTAAGGAACTGCCATGGAAACAAGTAGAATGGAATCACTTTATATATATTCTACTCTCATATATTAGCCATGAATCGTTGTACATAGAAAACTCTGACATCTCTAAATCAACAATAATAAGGTTAAGGCACATAATGCAGGAGAGGTTTAAAATATACTGGAATCATCTGATAGGAAATTCAAACAAATTAGAGTTGTTTAGATTGGTAAAAACAGGATTCCAAATGGAACCATACCTACTACTCGACATGCACAGGAACTATAGAATGGCCCTTACACGTCTCAGGCTAAGTGCCCACCCACTAATGATAGAAAGGGGGAGACATTTTAACATCCCACGTGTAGACAGGAAGTGTTCCCTATGTGATACAGTAGAAACTGAGGTACATTTTGTGATGGAGTGCCCAAAGTATTCAGCTCTAAGGGCCCCCCTTGTAGAAAAATTTTACTAAGTTAGCTAAAGACCTAGGTCGTTTTTGCTATGCGGGTTTCATCAAGACGACATTATAATTCCATCAATCATCTATTGTATTAATTACCTTTTACCTCTTATACATGTGGAATTTGTAAATATAAGTGCTATTAGACGTTTTGTTATAACAGTTATGTATATATATATATATTCTATTTTCTTCCTCATCTTGTTAATATTCTTGTCACTTATGGTCATGTAATATTGATTTAAAAGACAATAAACATTAATTGAATTGAATTGTAAAAGATGTACAATGCGTCATCACGCCAGCGAGTGAGGTGTTATTTTAAAAAGAAAGAGACGACCGTAAGCAATCTCAATGGTTTCCGACTTTTACTGTGCCTGATACTACAAGCTTTGCTTTTTTCAGGTTGCCCTACTGTTCTTTTACATCAGTATATATAAATACTGAATTCCCATGGAATGATAGGAAAATACATTAGGAAGTCAGGAAAATGGTTCGGTTTGGTCAGAGCTAGTCGAAAGTCGGAGATGGCTGTGTCCGAGTATGGCGAGGTTTACCATACCAGGAATTGAGAATCTCGCATGAACAAATGCATTCAAACATTGAGCACATTTTAATAGGACGGAATAGATTTATTGAAATTGTAATTAATATTATCAACTGTCCACAAATTTACAATACAAATAATTTACATGCATTTAAGTACAATATCTACAAAAAGCCTTGTACACTCAGAAAGGAAACCAGAAAAACGCAAAGAATACGCCAAACATTAACTAGAATCATTGATACATAGATCTGGTATCTAAATTTGTTTGCATTTAAATGTGGTTACAAAATATGCATAGCTATCCATATATATTAAAATACTAATGCCAGTTTCTCGGTGTTGGTTAAGGTATTGGTATATTACAAGAATTTCGGGGAAAATCTTAAATTTCTCAGTTTTTTAAAAAGTACTGTTATTGAACACTATAGATGGGTAGAATGACCTCCGAAATTTATGGAGTGGTCAGATAACGGCAAAGGCATGTTTTTGGGGGTCAAACAAGACCCCTCCAATCTCAAAGCCCTTAGCACCCCTTAGCAATGTGTTCTAAGTTACTTTTAGAGGTGTTAAACCGATACTATTTATACCCGTGCAGTGCTGCCATCTACAATAGATTCGCAATAGACTTTATAACCCAAAACATTGATCTGAAGGTCGTTGGGTGTCATTTCTTGAAAGAAATGAAAATCATGAAATTTTCCAGAATTTTGACTTTAGAGAATTTCATAGCATATTTTGCTTTAGTCTCGTGAATACATGCTTCATTGAGCTTTTAAGTTGTAAAATGATTAACTTTAAACTGTTATCTATCAATGAAGAAAGTTAGAAACATTCAAAGAAAAAGAAAAAAAGTTTACGGGTAATCCAATCAGCCCTCCCCCCTGCTAAAATAGCCAGCCACCAAGGGTGAATGCAATAAATTCAGCATCAGGATGAAAATTTTGGCAACTTCTGCACAATATGGTGGCACAGGAGCCACCTGCAGGGTAACCAGCATTCAAATGAACAATTTGATAGGTGTAAACCTACTAAAGTGTTGAATTTTAGATAAATTAAGTCAAATTCCTTGAAAAATTATACCCAGAGCAAATCTCAACAGTAAAAGGCAAACCATAGAGTACACTAAACTGAAGGTCTCTGAATTCAGGCCGAAAATGATCTTTTTCTTTTTGGCAGGAAAGAGTTCATGGGACGGCCATCTTAAAATTTTTCTCATAATGTTGAGCCCTATGGAATACATATACCCGGTACACCAAGGGTCTTGATATTAGCATCTACAAAAAATTACTTTAAAAACTTCAATAAAGGATCATGGGTTCAGTCCTAAAAAGGTGTCAAAAGTGCTGATCTTGGCGAACAGCAATGGCTGCCAGATCACCAAATTGAATCTGATTGGGCCAGTTATTTGGGCTGCAAATGTGTCCAGAGCAAATACATGCATTAATCCTACATCAAGACAAACCAGTGAAGCATCAAAACTTCCCAGAATATCGGGATTCCATTTCCGGACGGACAAAATGGACAAAAAGCAGACACAACAGCCTGCTAGGAAGTAAGTCCTAAGTGGGCTAATAAAAACGACATAAATTAACTAAATTTAACGCCTGCCCAGTGGTATTTATCTTTTTGATACAAGTGCCCCAATGGGCGCTACGGCCAGCCTATTTGCTTTTTCATAAATGATGCAATGTGCGGGTAATATTTGTCAAAACACTCCCCGCTCAAGATGATTAACTCAGCAGGGGAAGATCTAGGTTTTCAGGATTTGCACGTGCACCCCCTGTATCCGCCGCTGCACAGGACTACATAATTCATACAGTACTATCAAAACCTTTTTTTTAAGTAGCATAGATCGGAAAGAAAACCTCAGATCAATCTTTTCCCTTCCTGTTATTGATTTGAATTTGATTTGAAATAAAACTAAAATGAATTTGATTTTTTGCAGAATAAAATTTGATTGATCTTACAATTCAAGCACATGGCTAATAAGCATATTAAGGTTATCAATCGGATATGAGAAAAACCGAGTTTTCACGACCCATGCGCAATTGTCCAGGATGAATTTTAGGTAATGCAAATGAAAATTTTTCCCAAAGACCAAATCAACTCCATTTGTATATTAATAGGCTCAGCCAACGGTGATTGTATCAACTAGAATGACAAAGAATATCAAAACAAAGTTCTGCATAGCAGAATAACTTAAATGTGCCTATGACACTCTGGAGAATGCTCTAAGGATGAAATATTTGGGGTTGTACGGAATATAATGGCAGTGTAAAGGGACATATAATTGTGAACACAAAACAGCTTATAATTAAGATTTCGGAACATCAGAAATCTATTGACTATTTGGCCTCATAGCCATAAGGTCAAGTTCAAAGAGGGCTGGAAGATATAAATTTATTGTAATTTCTAATTACTATTGATGAATGTAAAAATAATCTTTCCATGAACGAAACCAAGAAAAAGTCAAAATGCACTTTTAAATCATCCATTAGATAAAAATCATCGTATTTGAGCTGGGCCCTTGTGTTCAACTTTGAAAAAGCCAGGTATCGCTTGACTGTAGCCTCAATGAACTCTGTACAGAGTTTAATTTATTGAAAAAAAAATCCTGATAAGTTTGTTGATTTGCCATCAGAAGCCTCGTCAATGTGAGAACGATAGTCTTGGAGACTTAGTTCCGCGACTATTTGTCTATAGTGTAAACGACCACCCACACTGGATAATTTTGAATTTGAATTGATTAACTTGACATCAGACGGTAGGCGAGTGTTGCTTACTTCCGGTTTTGGAAAAATACAATATAAAAGATGTATCGGATCATGCATCCACATCCTCGCGGCTCCAAATATTGAGTAGAGCCTATGTTTTATGTTATTCCCTTTAATAACACTGTTAAGGCTTTTAAAAAATGAACTTGTAATCAGTTCATTTCTATAGCTTATATTATGGTACAATTGATCACGATTAAACTAGAAAACTTCAAACGTGGTCGGTTCTCCTGCCCCAGTACATTTGAATGACAAAGTTTTCATTAGACTGGCTGTGTTTTATAGGTAACAATACTAACAGTGACACTGGGGCTGGCATGAACGAATACCTCAGATCAATCTTTACTGATCGTCTAGTGAATACATTTGAATGTAGAATAAAATAAATTGGAATTTGATGAATTTGGATTTTTTGCTCAATAAAGTAAAATTGACTTGGATTTGACATTTTTGCGGAATAAAATTTTCGTGAATAGGCAATTCGTGCACATGGCTAATTTGCATATCAAGGTCGTATATCCGATTTGAGAAAAAGCTATTTTTCCCGAACAATTGTCTAGGATTCAGAAGTGCAAATTAATTTCCTCTCAAAACCAAATTGACTAATGGTGTATCACAGGAATCGATCTTGAAATACAATTTTGAATCTTAAAATTAAACCCCAAAATTAAACAGTCGTCGTTACCGCGGAATCACGTGAACACCTGATGACTTCTGCGGCTAAGCCAATCATAGAGGAGACGATGCTTTCTGATTGACTTTCTAAACCTGACAGCTTTGCGTTCAGATTTTCAAGAAAAACCTGATGTAAATTTTAATGAGGCCCTTTCTCAAAATTTGGCACGCTAGAATGCACGATTTGTATCATGAATATATGCCCAGCTTGCACAGCAAAAAAAAACCTTTAATCTGGAAACCATCTGTATTCTATGGTGGCTGATTTGGGCCATGTAAAAAAAGAAAATCACAAATGGTGCAATTTTTTTTACAGACAACTAATAGTCGTTTAATCAAGCAATAAAACGAATATTACCACATTAAAACGAGAAATTACTCCTTACAACAAGAAAAAGTCGTTTTATTGCGCAATAAAACCACAAAAAATCGTTTTATCGCGCACTTAAACAAATGTTTTCGTTTTATTGCCACGTTAAAACGAAAAATAGCGTGATAAAACGAAAATTACCACGCTAAAAAGGAGAAAAAGTCGTTTTGTTGGGCGATAAAACAAACTTTTTCGTTTGATTGCCACATTAAAACAAACTTTTCGTTTTATTGCCACATTAAAACGAAAAATAGCGCGATAAACCAAAAAATTTACGCATTGAAATGATTTTTTTATTCATTTTACATTGTGACTAAATGAAAGAACAAATTCCGTTTTCTCCATTTTCCGTTTTAACGCAGCAATAAAACGAAAAAGTTCATTTTATCTCGCGTTAAAACGACTTTTTCTCACTTTGTCGCGCAATAAAACAACTATTTCTCGTTTGCCGTGGTAATTTTCGTTTTATCGCGCAATATAACGCTTTTTTCTCGTTTTATCGCGCAATAAAACGAAAAATCCCGTTTTATTGCAGTTATTTCTTGTTTTAACCAGGTAATTTTCATTTTATTGCTGCAAAAAAATGTAACGTCTGTGATTTTTTATTACATGGCCCGAATCAGCCACCATAGTATTCGCTCAATTAGTGTAGTAATATATAGGCTCAATGTACTGATGGCCTAAAAATCAAAATCACTTCCTGATGTTATTCTTACATTATTTTGTCTATTTCATTAACTCACAGCGGCAAGATGATAAATTCGTATAGTCGCGGCGTCAGCGCAATAGCACCTCGTGTCTGCTATGTATAGCACGCCGTTTGTATGCACGCAGTCAACATTCAGTGATGATAGTAAAAACAGCACCCTCATACATCGGCGGCGCGTGTTAGCCTGTTACGCATCAGACAAACTAATGGGCGAAATTTAATGAAATCCATGTCAGGATAAAAAAACTGCCTTCTAGAAAGCGATTACCGTGTATATAAGTGACTAAACTTGTAGAACCGATCACTTCAGCACTTTGACTAGTGACAACCAATCATAGGGTGGTTTCCCATAATTATGTCAAAAGTGCTGCCATTCCCAAAGCAACCAATCAGAGCGTGTGATTTCCATAATCACGTCAGCGCGCTCGACATAGCAGTGCCGTGCCGTCAATAAGTGCCATAGTGTAGCTATAATCTTTCAAGGAATTCTGTAAATTTTTCACATCAAATGACGGAAATATTGGACAGAGCAATAAACTTGAGCTAACATTCAATAGTACAAATAAGTTGTATACTGCAAAAAGTGTAGACATTATGTTGTTACCGAGAAAACTGAACGGTAAGAATTTGACTGAGCTAGGGGACAACATGACGTCATTTGAACAGGATAACAAAGTGGTCGTTAACTACGTGAACCGACCACAAAAAAGTATTTTTCGTGTTAGATAGGCGGCTGGCTGGGTGAACTTCTAAAGCTCAGCATAGTGAAGAAACAAGGTATCAATCTGTAATTAGATCCTCTTTAGTATGTACCTACTCCGCAGATGCCAACAAAATGATCAGTGTAGGTGTCTATCACAGAGATTACCACAACAAATAAACCCGTCTATACAGTTATAGTCCCAAGACTATTAATCCTCACCAACTCACATGACTTTCTCCACCTTCTGAATATAGCTTAGCTATATTCTTTATTCTTCTTCTTTATATGAGTAGTGAGGGTCATATTCTATATAATGAATTAAGGGGTATAACAAATATTTTTAGATCCCACCCGATTCATACTTATGCAGCCAACAATCAATCAATTGAATGAATTCCCTGCTCATCCACTTGATTTTACAAATAATTTTTGGGCTAGGTACTCTTGATTTCAAACACTTTTTCACCGTCCTTAACTATTTCTCTCCAGTTCACCCACATCCAATGTATATTTGCTTTGAGAGGAGAGCAGGTTGAGCAATCAACCTTGACTCACCAATGCATTTATTTTGTGAAATTAGTATTTATAGTAATAGTTTGCACTTGGGTGGCACAAGTATCTTCTAAAGACAGGAAACAAGGTACCTGGCGACTAAGAAATACTCAGGACCAGGTACTTGGTGATTGCTGGCTATGTTCCAACCAGCAGCCAATCAGTTAGCGACTGCCATTGAAGTATTAATTTCTCAACTTACAACATGTATACACTGATTAAAATTAAGTATATTCATGATTAAATGGTTAAATTCTTCAGATGTATAACGCATATGCGTATGGCAAAGGACAACAAATTTTTGCAGGGCACTTAAGTTTTAGCATGGCACTATAGCCTAACATAGTAAATCAGACTACCCTGCTAATACATGTACAGCCATTGAGAATACTACAAATGGGATGCACATTTTTGCTCAATTTCCATTCGTTGGGGACTCCCACAATAATTGAGTTGATGAGGCTTCATCCAATTGATTGGCGGCTGCATTAAGAATGGACTATTCTTTGTACGAACTCAATTTTGCTAAGCTCAGTGACTTGATCAGATTATATCTTAACACCGTCGAGATTCTATCCAACTCAGAGATAATTTAGATAATTTCAGGATTTTGTTATGCTGCCCAACATCTTGTTGATTTTTTCATCGTTTCTTAGAATTTTAGCTTTGACGGCTGCGATCTGGATGAACTGATCACTGATAGTTTGGTCCAAATCTTTCAACTGCGCTTTCAATGGCTCAACGGAATTATCTGTAATACTGTAAAAATAAAGAATTTATCAACTATTAACAGATTAAAGATCAACGAATTTTGATGCGGATTGTATTCAGCATACAAATGAGGCAATTTCTACAAGCAGCAAAATCCACTCAAATAGTAGGGGTCCAGGGAGACCATGCCACTTGTAAAGTGGTACTGGAATAATTGAGGATCCAACAATTTCAATAATCCATACCCCTTCATTGGAAAACCATGATTTTCTGTTTGCTTTGGACAAAGTATATTTTTTTAGAATGGTACTTCTGTCAATCACTATCACCTATATCATGGGCAAAATGTGAAGTGTGATGGCTTGGAGAGCATTTTCTGATAAGGCACAACAAAAACTAAGCTTAAATTTCGACCAGATTTAATCCCCAACTTAGAGACACCCTTTCTAATGTGAAATTTCAAAAAATTTCTAACTAATTGGCTTCCAAACGACCTTAAATGTCTATCACTAAATCTGAAGTGGCGTTATCAATCGACAAACGGATCACATAAGGACATTCCTTAAACGAAAGTCCCAGACTGCATTCTGAAGAATGGGAACATAATTGGGGAGAGATTGACACAGGCAATAACAATCTCCTTGCAACTTGATTCATAAAAAGCTGTGTATAAAAAATAATAGGAATTATCCTCTTCCTGCCTTTTATACACATACCAAGTCATACGAAAATCAGTAAAAAAAACTATAGATTGTAGAGCAGGATTGAGAAACAAAATTAAACATAAAGAAATTAGGTTGCTTTAGATGACCTACATAGGCCTATGTCAAAAATGATGGGGCCCATCCTCCTCCCATCATATATCCACAGTTCAAATGTGAAGAAAATCAGTCCAAACTCTACACCTTAGTAACAAGCTCAAAATTGGCTATTCAAAACAGCCACATAACTGTTGCAGCTATCTTGGATGACCTACCAACATCAAAAACAGTAGAGGTAATCCTCCTTACACCTTCAATCCACATTGTACCAAGTGACAAAACTAGGGGTCCAGGGACACCATGCCCACTTGGGAAGTGGTTTCAAATGCTCAACAATCTAACAATTTCAATATTCAACGCCCCCTGATGACCATATACAAAAACCAATGACCTTGAAACTCACCACAATCATAGAACATATCAGCAGCTATGATTTTTTAATTGATTGTGATAACAAAATATGCCTCTTTACCAATCTAATCTGGAAATACTACGTTATTCTACTATTCAACGCCCCCTGGTAACCATATGCAAAACCCAATTAAATTGAAACTCACCACAATCATAGAGCATGTAATGAGCTACAACTTTGCAATTGATCATGGTAACAAAATATGCCTAGGTACCAATCTAATAAGGAAATTCAAGATAGCCGCCAATTGCGCCATAAATGGCTGATCAAAAATACCTGTCTGACGAAGACGGACGAAAATTGAACGCAATAGCCCCCTTGGGACTGAAGTCCCAAGTGGGCTAAATCGCTGTGGTGGCCATCTGGGGTGAACTATACATTTCAAAACCAATAGCACTCATCCTCCTTCCATCATAAAACCAAAGATCAAGTAACAAGAAAACTTGTCTGAAACTGTAGACCGTAGAATGGGAACAAGCTCAAATTGGCTATATTACTCATCAAAATGAATGTGGTAGCCATCTTGGATGACCTATACATCTTATGGGTCAAAATCTACAGCCCCACATTGCTGATGTACAGATAAACATACCTTTGTTCTTGCTTTAAAGCTAAAAGATGGTCTTTATTCTCCATTTTCCATTTCTGCAGTTCTTTCTGCATTGAGTCAAGGTCCTCTTGAACATAGTCCATGATTTTACCAAGTGGGTTTGCACTACGTGTCAGTGTTTGAATGCTTACTCGCAGTTTATCAATTTCACGTTGAACCATCTCCCGTTCTTTGCGTCGGGCAGCATCCGATACCAGTGGTTTCTCCTAGAATTCAATACGACATATTCACAAATAAATGTTCCCAATATTTTGGGCAATTGGTCTAAAAATGAGTTGTAATGCAATTTTAGTCCTACGGAATCTATATTCAATGACCCCTGGCTTACAAATACACTATCAGGCCTTGAAACCCACCAATACTAGAACGTGATTGAACGTGGCGCCACGTTAACCGTTAACTGCTTTTGCCTAAATTGTATTGATTCCCTTATATAGTTTTAACTATTTATTGTTTCACTGCAATAATGAAGCACCATGATTAAGCATGAAATCATTATTTTGAGAATACCATAAGAGATAGAAACTTACTATGGAAAGTTATTTGTCACAACCTAAGCCCTTGTATGGTGTGACTTTAGTGCAAGAGTTTGCATAAGAAAATTAAACTCAAATTACGCCTTGCCAACTAAAATACCCCTTCCCCTCAAAATACACTATCTTCCACTTCGTTGAAATCGAACATAGATAAACCTTAAGAGTCTTAACTTTTACATCAAATTTTATGGATATCCATCAGTTATTCAAGGCTGTATCTTACTAACACGATTTTCAAGATGGCTTCCCTGGTGGCCATATTTGATGGCCTCTGATGACCTCTATTTACAATAGTGGTGTACATCTTACCCGCCCATTCCTCAAAACATGTTTCATGTAAATTCATCAAGAATTGTAGGCTCTATCATGCTAACAAGATAATTCAAAATCCCAGGCAGCCATATCTAAAGCAATGACTTCTATTTTCAATAGGGGCACACATCTCACGACCTAAACAAACTCATTAAATTTCATGAAAACCTATCAAGAATTATAGGCTGTATCACGCTAACAAGAAATTCATATTTCATTGGCGGCCATATTTGATGACCAATAACCTCTATTTTGGTAGGTGGACATCTAACCTGCCCCAATCCTCACACTGAGTTTCATAAAAAATCATTCAAGAATTGTAGGCTGTATTGTGTTAACAAGAAAATTAGAGATATCTGCGTTGGCAGCCATATTTGAAGGCCGATTACCTCAATATAAATTAGGATTGCACATCTTACCAGCCACAACTCAGTCATTAAATTTTGTGAAAATCAAGCAAGAATTATAGGCTGTATTGTGCAAACTAAAAATTCAAGATGACTGCCCTGGTAGCCATACTTGATGGCCCATAACATAAATTTTCAAAAGGATGTTAATCTCTCATGCCACAATCGTCACCAGGGAGGTGTGGTTAATTTCTCAAAAAATATGACACCAACGGCTTTCAACTTTGCGCACCACAAAGAAAAACCAATTAGAAAATATATTTTTGCTTAATCCGTTCAATTCGCCCATTAGTAGTGAAATTACAGTCTACTGAAATTTAGTTTGAGTGTGCTAAAAATAGCTTTGAGCGTAGTGTATTAAGCATACGAATGTTTATCGATCGGCCAGACCATTGACAAAGGCTCGCTAATGTGAACCAAAAAGCTGAATGCTTGTGATACAAGCCACCCTTGGATTCATTTTTACTCTCACACACAACACCAACAGAGTAGCTTAACACAACAAACGAAATGCTTTATATGGACTTCCTAAATTTATATGATGCTGTATGTTCGAACCAGTATCAAAATTAAATGTATCAAGCATTCATAATTACAAAGATTTCATTATAGGTACTCCCTATTTTAGAGATTTACCACAACGGCATGCAGTTGCTAAAATCATTTGCAGTTTCTTTTAAAACTTACACTAGGCCACACGTGAGGCACACATATACAAATGCCAAAATATGACAAAATATCAGCTTTGTAAATTCAGTGGTTACAATTTGTGCCATTAACCCTTTCAATACCACATAGTGTCTCCACTGCTGTACCGGAGGGAATTTAGGGGTTTATAGGGTTATATTTGAAACTTCATAGGATAGTTACCAAGGTATCTGACACAGAAAATGTATATAGCATGTTGTTGATAACTTTTGGGCCAACAATTTAGACATAAATAATTTGGATATAAGTGAACTTGAGGTCAAGGTCACATACTCCAAGATGGCCGCCATGAAAAAAATTCACGAAAAAGTTTCAGATAAACTGCTCTGTCTCCCAGAAAAATGCACTGATCTATTCAATTCCAACTGAAATTGTATGCCATATATCCTTACTTTATGTAGTAAAAATTTCAAAGCAATAGAACAACCAGAAAAATTTATTTTTCCACTCATTTACCAACTTCTCCACCGATATGTCGGAAGGCCGGATGTAAGGGGTTTCATTGGGGTATGATTTCAGGCCTCAGAAAATTTTTACCTAGGTATTTGACACTGATACATTGTATACCATGGTGTTGATAACCATTGGGCTTACAAATAAGACAAATTATTTGAATATATGTGACCTTGAAGATGGAAAGTTTCTGGTACTTCATTATTGTTATTGGTGTCCGTTGCCATGACAACCGTAGCAACAGGGTCTAAAAAAATTTTCACTGATTTGATTTTCATCATCAAAATCATTGCTGGCACTATAAACCTTCTTTCTGACTAAGTCACATCATCTGAACTGCTGCTGTCGTATTCGTTGTCACTCTCAATTTGTTCACAACCTAATTCCAAGTCACCAGCATCACTGTCAGCATCATATACGAGCTGCTGAACCGTTTCATCCAGCCAAATTGTTTTTTTCATGGCTGTTGCCATCTTTGATTTCATGCAGATGGCAGCACAGCTGATACTGATAGATATACCCTTCTAGAAGAAGGGTTAAGTGATACCAAATCACATACGGTACGGGTATGCTAGCTTGTCAATTTGTACCGTATGCCATACGGTAGTGGTATTGTCAGGGTTAAGAGCTAACAGAAAGTTACTCTCAGAACCATTCTATAGGGTTGAACACAGTTGTTCCTAAAAATACTCAGACTATGTACCAAATGTGGATTTGAATTGAGCATATTGATATCAGGTTTCATTGTGTTACTGCTGCCTCAAAAATACTGCCATTTACTGCTAGTCTGAAGGCCCTATTTACTGCCAGATGGATGCATTATCACTTCAGCCAGGAACTTACCAAGAATGAAGAACTCTTAAATTCAATATAACAAGGACTTTTTATCAAAATTCTCAAAATTTGCCACATTAGTATCGGACGTATATTACTAAATGTAAATTCAAAACTATAAAAAAATAAAACACAGAATTTCTGATTGGAGTACAATTTCTTAAGTAACTTATTGTTCGAGTACTGAGCTAGCATTCGTTCTTTCACCAGCAGAAATGACAGCGACACTAAAATAAATTGCCCATGGGCAAAGCGTGGTTTACCTTGAAAGCTATAGAGGTTGTTTGGGGTAAGGGCATTGCTTGAAAAATCATTTTAATTCGTGACTTCAAAGTTCCAAAAGTTTAAATATTGTATTTTATCTTTCTTAAAGGATTATTTTGTAGTCAAATAAGACCAAAGATATACATTTGTTTACGGTCCACATCAAAAATTTCGTAGGGTACAGGTAGGTGCGGCATGGAAACTATTTTATATTTTCAAAGAAATATTTTTCATAATATGAAAAACTATTCAAATAAAATTCATATGATGTCACATATCAGAGGGTGGCTGAATATTGAGTCTTGGAAACGTAACCTCTTCCAATGTATGGCCGCGGAAGCTAAAACACCAGGGCGTAGTATTAGATCGTTTTAACTCCTGGAATTTACCGCTACAATATTCAGACCTCGACCTATACCTATAGTTTGGTGCTTAGTATTTTCAGGTCACAAGAAATTACAATTTATTACTAATTCTATCAAACAGAAAACACAGCGCTCATCTTCTGCTACGACGATTATTCAGCCTGTTATCATACCAAATGTGCACGCGCCAAGCAGCGTTACAGCATCTCCATAAAGTAGTCTGGATGAGCGTGTGTTTGTGTGTGCAACATCATCGGGTATTAAAACGAAACAATACCTATAGCGATATGTGAAATAAACATATTCTCACCAGCAATGAGCATTTAAAATTCGCACTTAATCCAATGAAAAGTTCGCCATAAATGGCTTCCCCATAATTATTTTAGTAGGGCGGGAATTCCCCGTATATCCCAAAAACAGCCAATCACATCCGCTCGTAGAGACGACGCCCCCAATCGAGGTCATTGCAATTTTATACGCAAGAGCTAAGAATTTTCCCGCCAAAAACTGTTTTTCGTTGAATTTAAACAGAGTTGACCATGTCATCAACGGAGGTTCGTCATGTCTTCAATCGCATCGATTATACGTCGTTTAACCCGAGAACCAATGAAAAAGATGCCCACATAAAAAAACGTACCACGATTTTACATGAATTGTCTCAATGCCAACCTCATACTGCTGACAAAGGTAAACAAAAAAACAAAACAAACAAGAATTAACTAAATAGTAAAATAATCAATTGAAAAAGGTTGCTTTTCAGAAAGCGATGAAATATATTTGATTTTAGATTCAATAAAATTTGATTGAATTTGGATTGAATTTATTCAAAAGATGTCATTAAATTAACAATTTAGCTAAATTTTTCATAATAGGCCCAAATCTTTATCTAGATGATTCTTACAACAAGTTTGTGTGCCCAAGTTTGTAGAAAGCAATCCATAGATAAGTACCTCGGTCTAGGAGTAGAATTACGGGAAACGCCGGGACGGAGAAGTGCATCATCGAGTTTTAGGGATTTATCGACGACTATGGCAAAACCAGACTGATCGATGCTGTTTCGTAGTCATGTGGATTTTCACTGCGCCTACTCCATTCGCCGTAATTTCCAAATTCTTCATTCTGATTTTACACCGAAACTTTTATACGTTGTTTGGCACCTGCTCGACCCAAAATCTGTAGTCCGGGTGATAAAGCCAGCTATCTTTGAATGATGATTTCCCCATTTTATAAGAAATTCGCAAACCACTGCCATTTGCAATTTCAACGAAGACACAGTGAAAACGAAAACCCGGATCCGAAACGCCAACAGTAAAATGAAAACTGAGAAAGTAAGCGGCACCACATTATGGGTCGCGGAACAAGTGTGACAATGATAGATGAAACGCTACGCCGGTCGGATCGGTAAAAGAACGTCGCTGATTTTATTCAAACATGTCAATTGTGTTGTTTTCACTATTATCAAAACAACACTCCGAGAAAATGTTGCCTTTTCAGAAAAAAACTGCCCCTGATACATTTTTACTGCTTTAAGTTTATAATAACTGATTTTTATGGCCATATTTTTATTTTTCAATTTTTACCGCTTTTTACTGCTTTTACTGCCCGCGACGAACCCTGTGATATGAACGTGATCTATTAGAAATGGCCTTAACTCACATGTTCACATTTTCACAAAATACCTTACCAAAATGAGATCAATTTGTTTCTGCAACATCTTAATATCAATATACATATTTTGAAACTTACCACTCCAGTTTTCTTTGTTCCCGATTGCTGACTACCCTCTTCAAGTTCTTTTTTTGTGACGAGAATCTTTTTTACTAATCCTCCATGCTCACCAGAGTCCACTTCATCTTCATCTTGTCTCATCGCCTGAAGTAGAAATGACATTCCATTTGAACTTAACATACCGGTAGATTGAAATGAGACCCACGAAGCTTGACGCAGTAGCTTCGAATGGCTAGATATGAAAATAGGTGAAGATCATTTCTTGACCTTATACAGTGCAACCTCGTACTAACGACCTCAGAACTAACAGACCATCACCTGTTATGTACGAAATAAAAAATCCCCGGCCAAATCCTTCTCATTTACAGTTAAATTTCATCAGAAACAACGACCCCTTTTCTAACGAAATTTCGGTTATAACGACCATTGTTTTGGAGTCCTATTACATATTTTCATTGGTTCTAACCATCGCTAAGTCACAATCAATCACACTTGTTTATTTATTGTCAGTTTCAAACTGAAAGACTGTGTTGGTTTATCTATCTGAGATTAGTGATACAGATTACCGATGTGTTGCTGGCAGCTACAATTTGTAGTACGGTAGTTGGTCTTTGTTTCAGCCTGTTTACAGTGATATGCACACGTGCAATGAAAACGTACTTCGCACAACGATTGAGACCATCAGAGAAATTGAATAAATTGCCCATGGGAAAAGTGTGGTTTACCTCGAAAGCTAGAGGTTGTTTGGGGTAAGGGCATTGCTTGAAAAATCTTTTTAATTCGTGACTTCAAAGTTCTACAAGTTTAAATATTGTATTTTGTCTTTCTTAAAGGATTATTTTGTAGTCAAATAAGACTAAAGATATACATTTGTTTAGGTCCACATCCAAAATTTCGTAGGGTACAGGTAGGCGCGGCATGGAAACTAAATTATATTTTCAAAGAAATATTTTTCATAATATAAAAAATATTCAAATAAAATTCATATGATGTCACATATCAGAGGGTGGCTGAATGTATGGCCGCGGAAGCTAAAATACCAGTGCAGTAAGAAATCGGCGTATTAGATCGTTTTAAATCCTGGAATTTACCACTACAATATTCAGACCTCGACCTATACCTATAGTTTGCTGCTTAATATTTTCAAGTCACAAGAAATTACAAGTTACTACAAATTCTATCAAACAGAAAACACAGCGTTCTTCTGTTGATGAAATGTCAAACGCGCCAGCAAGCAGCGTTACAGTATCACTATAGTAGTGTATAATGTACGAGCGTGTGTTTGTGTGCAACAGTCTATAGCACTCTGCGCGCACGTGGAGGCCTCGTGTAGTGAACGTTTGCTTACACTTCAATGTCAATCAAAACAATCACCGGGTATTAAAATGAAACAATACATTATGGCGGATAATAATTACATTCTCACCAGCAATGAGCATTTGAAATTTGCATGTATACGGCACCTAGTCCAATGAAACGTTCGCCATTCTATGGCTTTCCTATAATTATTTTAGTAGTGCCGGGATTCCCCGTATATCCCAAAAACAGCCAATCACATTCTCTCGTAGAGACAACGCCTCCCAATCGAGGTCATTGCAATTTTATACGCGAGAGCTAAGAATTTTCCCGCCAAAAACAGTTTTTCGTAGAATTTTAACAATGTTGACCATGTCATCGACGGAGGTTCGCCATGTCTTCAATCGCATCGATTATACGTCGTTTAAGCCAAGAACCAATGAAACAAATGCTTTCATAAAAAAACGTACCGTGATTTCACATGAATTGGCTCAATGCCAACTTCATATCGCTGACAAAGGTAAACCAAAAAGGGACTAAATGCTGTGAAGTTCTAAAATTGTTCTGACGTTTTAACTGGCATAGGCCTAGCTGTGTTACATTCATTTCCTTGATCTCGTTCCATCGCATCCCCTGGGAGGGACTCATGTGTCCAAGACATGTATTTGCCACTCAAAGTTAACAGAGACCAAATCTGAATTTGGTTTAAATTTATATTCTATTCCATAGTTTTCAGTTGTCGATTAGCAATTTTTTAGCTGACAGTATGTATACTAAAATAGTGGGCCTACTCCAATGAAACCAGTTGGGTTGTGTTTCATTGCACCAAGGGGTGTTGTCTTTTCATACATCAATGTGAATCGGATCTAACGATCTATCGGATATAACAACCTTTTTATTTTTCCCCCAGCGGTTCGTTAGAACAAGGTTCCACCGTATGACTTAGATTGCATGATGTTCAGAAATATAGAAATACAGACATAGGCAGAGCACACATGGCAAAGTTTACTCAAAGAACAAGAGGCCCACAGGCCTTATACCTTCATGACGCAGTAGAGGAAGAATGATCCAGTATTCAAAGTTTTACAGAAAGATTTACATTGTAACAATGTAACAAGTTTTAAAATAGTTCAGATGGTATAGACTAAGTGGCGATAATGTTCATTTTCTGTTAATATATCCTTTCATGTAAAGACAAGCCGATTTTAGCTGCCCCAAAGATCACACTACATGAAAAAATGCATTAAGAATTAGTGTAGGCATTGTGCTGAAAAAAAAAAATTCCAAGATGGATGGCAACCTTGGTTGCCATACTTGAACTCAATTTTCAATAAGGGGTATACACTTCAGCTACCAAAATTCTTACACCTAGTATCATGAAGATGCGTCAATAATTGCAGACCGTTTAATCCTAAAAATTCAAGATGGCTGACCTGGTGGCCATATTTGAAAGCCGATGACCTCCTTATACAATAGGCATGGACAGCTTACCTACCCTGATCCTCATACCAAATTTTGCAGAAATCCATAAGAATTGCGGGCTTGGTCCTGCAAACAAGAAATTCAAGATGGCCACCCCAATGGCAGCCATATTTCATCATTAATGACCTTTTTTTTACAATAGGGGTGGGCATCTCGCCAGACCCAATCTTCAAGCTTATTTTCAATAAATTGCCCAGTGGCAAAGTGTGGTTTACCTTGAAAGCTAGAGGTTGTTTGGAGTAAGGGCATTGCTTGAAAAATCTTATTACTTCGTGACTTCAAAGTTCTATAAGTTTATATTGTATTTTATCTTTCTTACAGTATTATTTTGTAGTCAAATGAGACCAAAGATAAACATTTGTTCATGGTCTTCGTCCAAAATTTCGTAGGGTACAGGCAGGCGCGGCAGGGAAACTATTTTATATTTTCAAATATATATTTTTCACAATACGAAAAAATATTCAAATAAAATTCATATGATGTCACAGAGGGTGGCTGAATATTGAGTCTTGGAAATGAAACCTCTTCCAATGTATGGCCGCGGAAGCTCAAACACCGGAACATAGTATTAGATCGTTTTAAATCCTGGAATTTACCACTACAATATTCAGACCTCAACCTATAACTATAGTTTGCTGCTTAGTTTTTTCAGGTCACAAGAAATTACAATTTATTACAAATTCGATCAAACAGAAAACACAGCGCTCATCTTCGGCTACAACGATTATTCAGCCTGTTATCATACCAAACGTGCACGCGCCAAGCAGCGTTACAGCATCACCATATAGTAGTCTGTATGAGCGTGGGTTTGTGTGTGCAACAGTCTAATGTTTAGCACTCTTGCGCAAGTGGAGGCCTTGTGTAGTGAACGTTCGCTTCACTTCAATCTCAATCAACACAATCACCGGGTATTAAAATGAAACAATACCTATGGCGATATGTGAAATAATTATATTCTCACCAGCAATGAGCATTTAAAATTCGCACATATACGGCGCTTAGTCCAATGAAACGTTCGCCAATAATGGCTTTCCCATAATTATTTTAGTAGCGCCAAAAACAGCCAATCACATTCGCTCATAGAGATGACGCCCTCCCCCCAATCAAGGTCATTGCAATTTTATACATAAGAGCGAAAATTTTCCCGCCAAAAGCGGTTTATCGTCGAATTTAAACAAAGTTGACCATGTCATCGACGGAGGTTCGTCATGTCTTCAATCGCATCGATGATATGTCGTTTAACCTGAGAACCAATGAAAAAATGCTCAGCGTACGACGATTTTACATGAATTGGCTCAATGCCAATCTCATACTGCTGACAAAGGTAAACCAAATAGTTGATGAACCACCTCCGACTGTCTAATCATTTAAAATTTTGCCCACACATGGAACTATTTCCGCCTTATCACAGATGCACTCTGCGGCTGTGATTCGCCCATTCAACGATAACACTTTCTCACGGTCTAACTACCGACATTTTCTAATAATTTGGGAAATATTTAAACAAGAGCCCAAAGGGGCACTATGGCCAGCCTGTCAACTTTTCATAAAATGGCAAATGATGTATTCTGTGGGTCAAATTTGTCCAAATACACCCCAAACTCGATAGACTAGTCAATCCCAGGCTAATAATTTACACAATTCAATCTTGCTTTCATAAGTAGCACAGACAGCGACTGGAGCTGGCAGGAACAAATACCTAAGATAAATCTTTTCCCTTGGTCTCGAGATTTGAATGCTGAATCGAATTTTCTGAAATTTGCTCCAAAAAACAAAATTGAATTGGATTTGCTGTTTAACCTTGTTCAGTAAAGTAAAATTGAATTGGATTTGATTTTTTTTGCACAATAGAATTTGATTGAATTTGCAGTTTGAGCACATGGCATGGTTATGTTCTATTATGGGGCATAGGTAAGAAAAGTGACTTACAAGTGGTTCGGGTTCGGGTTCTAGTGATGTTCCACCATCTTGAACAATGAAATTATCATCGTCATCATCCGCCTCTTCATCAGACCGAGTTGAATCAACGATCACATTAGTCACACGTTTACCACTACTAATCCTATAAAAAAGACATCAATACTGGTTTATAGTGGAACATGGTTAATACCCACAAGACGTATACTCCATCAACAGGGATTCAAAACAGTTCAAATCCAGACTCATTCTTCCTCAGCAGGGATTCAAAGCTAGCCACCCCCTCAATTGCCTTTTTTCGTGTAAAAAGCCTACCTCTAAGAAGATGAAATAAGAATGTTAGCTGCCTCAGAATCAGAACTAACAGTAGTGTTGCGACTTTGTATTATACCCCTGTTGTCTGACGCCGTATGCTACGAGCAATCGTCGAGATGATTGCTCGTAGATATAAGGTAGTGTATCTCCAGCCATTCCGCTAGGCCGTATGTATCCGATAAATGGTCATTTTCCCAATCAAAACTATTTGACTTTTTCCCAATCTGTGTCAAACAAATTCCAAAACCAGTACCATGACGAATTATAAATTATGACGACAAATGTTTGAACTAGGGGTCCAAGGACACCATGCCCACTGGTTTCAAATGCTCAACAATCTAACAATTTCAATATTCAATGCCATGATGACCATATACAAAAACCAATGACCTTGAAACTGACCACAATCATAGAACATGTCAGCAGCTATGATTTTTTAGTTAATTGTGATAACAAAATATGCCTCTTTACCAATTTAATATGGAAATACTAAGTTATTCTACTATTCAATGCCCCCTGGTGACCATATGCAAAACCCCATGACCTTGAAACTCACCACAATCATAGAACTGTCATGAACTACAACTTTGCAACTGATCATGGTAACAACATATGCCTAGGTACCAATCTAATAAGGAAAAACTAAATTATTCTACTATTCAACGCCCTCTGGAGACCATTAGAATAACTAATGTCCTTAAAACTCACCACAATCATAGACGATGTCACGAGCTACAACTTTGCAATTGATTGTGGTAACAAAATATGCATAGGTACAAATATAATATAGAAATACTATGTTATTATATTATTCAACGCCCCCTGTTGGCCATATACAAAAACCAATGACCTTCAAACTCACCAAAATCATAGAACACGTTATGGGCTACAACTTTCTAATTGATTGTGGTAACAAATTATGCTTAGGTATCAATACAATATGGAAAAACTTTTTCCCACCTAAGGATGAGTAGTGATGACACCAAGATGGCCACCAATTGCGCCATTGGCCTGAAAAATGGGTATAAAACATCCCTTTCCAAAGACTACCCATCACAAATTGCAATGAGAAATGGCAAACAAGTAGGAAGCTCCAGGACTCAGAACTCGGGCCAAAGTTGACATTTTTGGGCACTAAAAAGGTCATAGGACGGCCATCTTGAGTCCGATCGACCCAATTTTTCTTATGCTCATGGCCCTTTGGGGGATTAAAATATATGCGAACGATCAAGGTAATTGATCAAAGCGTCTTCAAAATTTCCCTCAAAAAGTTCAAAAATGAGCAAAAAGTACTGATTTTGGCGAACAACAATGGCTGCCAGTCGGCCATCTTGATTCTGACAGGGCCAGTTTTTGGGCTGAAGATGTGTCTAGGGTAGATACATGTGTAACCCAAATATCAAGACATTACCTGGAATAGTCTTCAAAACTTCCATCTACGGACGGACGGCGGACGAAAAGTGAACGCAATAGCCCGCTGGTACTCAAGTCCCAAGTGGGCTAAAAATGACCTGCTAAGCTTCCCCCAATCATCTCATTAAAATCATCAACACCTAATCCTGGCCACGGCTCAGCAAGATGTTATAATTTTTTCGCTGAAACCATCGCGCAAATGCTGTCAAATTGCACCATTTTCCCAAGGATTTTTCAAAATCTTAAAGGCTCGAGCTCCCCCCGTCTCGCGACCTTTACTTGCTCGGACTTCGCCGCCGAACGGCTCGCTAGTCCCAGTCTCTATATTACGTTTTGCCAGCCACCCCCCTTTGAAAAATCCTAGAACCGCCCCTGCATGGTAGGGTATGAAAGCCAAAATCCAGTCGTGCCCTGTGACTAATACCCTGTGTCCTTTATTTTATAAATTGGTGATGTTACTTATTCACACTATTGCGTAAATAAAGGTATCTATATATTTCTCAAGTGAAAGGCTTGTGTTGATTTAATCATGAATTGCGAAGTATGGCGATTAGTGTTTATATGTGCGTGATACGGGATATCGACAAATTCAAATTCTTGAATTACTCGTTTGATGGCGCTTGTTAGAACCGGAAATTGGAACCTAAATCCGCTATGTTCTAGTTCATTTGCAATTAAAATCTCTCGCTTGATTGATATTTTATTTTAGTCCAAGTCCAATGATTGGATGAATATGAAATCAGAAAATGGTTTAGTTTTTGTCTAAGTTAGTCAAAAGTCTCAGACAGTTGTCCATTCACACATGATAGAACAGTAGGTTCTTAATTTCAGTATGCTTTGATCTTTTTCTAACAATTTTCCTGGTCATGACACATTTTGATTACTGTAATGTCAGTCAATATAACATGTAATATTGCTTCATGTTTTCAATGAGTGATATTTAACTTAGTATATACATCATCACGCGTAATCCTTTAAATATGATATCCTACCGCTACGTTGGATACGAGGAAACCTCACTGAAAAGGTTAAAAATCACTATAAATGTCCTAAAATTATCAAAAAACATTTTGCCAGACTGGTTGCCAGGTATCACATGAAGGCAGCACTTGACGGCACGATTTCGATTGTTGGTTCGAGTCCTGGTACTTTTCATATTTTTTTTATGAATCTATGAGTGTAGTCCTTCTAAAATTAATTTCATTTCATAATATTATTTCTCATTTATCAGTGTAGCCTGCAACAAATTCCCTTAGAGTCTTGAACTTAACGACAGAATGATGTCACCCGGCACCAGTCTTTACTTCCGTTAGCTGCTTCTAGCGTCATCGCTAAATTTGTGATTTTTTGGTAATTTTTTTTACATTTTTTGAGATATTCAGCATTATAAGTGAGCTTTCATCAAATTCAACACATTGTCAGGATATCATACTTAAAGGATTATGCGTGACGATGTATAGTCAGTAAAATATCGCTAACTAAAAACTTGAAGTTAGTTCATTTTTATTGCAAATGAATTTAGGTTCCAATTTCCCGTTCTGACTAGCGCCATCAAACGAGAAATTCCAGAACTTGAATTTGTCGATATCCCGTATTAAACTTATTTTCAGCAAATGACGTGTGTTGATTAAATTGAATAATTGTTAGTACAATTTCAGTAAAGATTTTGTTAAGTAAATGAATGGAAACAACAAACAATTGCAAAACAAAAACAATTTAAGCTTTTAGCAAGGCCAAAGTAAAACATAAATTTAGAACATTTTAATACTAGACAGATTTTATAGAATATTAAGTGAAGATATTGAAGATTTAAGATCAGGTTTTAAGATAAATTTCATTTGATATCAAGGAAAAGATGAAAATAAAGGTCCAATGGCCCTGTGGCTCACCATTAAATCATTGAGTGCATATATTGTAAAAAATATTATACTAAATATAAATTAATTTGGAAGCAGATGTATGAGGCTGACAAAATATGCCCCTGCGGATGTGTGAGAGTAATGTGTATACTATCATTGCCGAGTAACTGTGCTATATACACTTGCTCAGGTGATTACCAACACACACAGCCATATACTGTAACCTATATTCACACACGCGGCTGACTGCTGACGCGCGTATATACAAATGTACTAGCGAAGCAGTATTAGATTGACCGCAATGTCACTAGTCAGAATACATCCATCCACAAAATGTCAAAATAAATTGTCCATGGGCAAAGTGTGGTTTACCTTGAAAGCAAGAGGTTGTATGGAGTAAGGGCATTGCTTGAAAAATCTTTTTAATTCGTGACTTCAAAGTTCTAGAAATCTATATTGTATTTCATCTTTCTTAAAGAATTATTTTGTAGTCAAATAAGACCAAAGATAAACATTTGTTTATGGTCGACATCCAAAATTTTGTAGGGTACAGGTAGGGGCGGCAGGGAAACTATTTTATATTTTCAAAAAAATATTTTCACAATATGAAACTAGGGGTCCAGGGACACCATGCCCACTTGGGAAATGGTTTCAGATGCTCAACAATCTAACAATTTCAATATTCAATGCCCCATCCAATGACCTTGAAAAAATCTAATGACCTTGAAACTCACCACAATCATAGCACATGTCAGCAGCTACAAATTTGTAATTGATTCTGATAACAAAATATGCCTAGGTACCAATATGATATGGAAATACTAAGTTTTTCTACTATTCAACACCCCCTGGTGACCATATGCGAAGCCCAATGACATTGACACTCACCATCATCATAGAACATGTCATGAGCTACAACTTTGAAATTGATCATGGTAACAAAATATGCCTAGGTACCAATATAATAAGGAAATACTAAGTTATTCTACTATTCAAACACCCCCTAGTGACCATATAGAATAATCTATGTCCTTGAAACTTACCACAATCATAGACCATGTCATGGGCTACAACTTTCCAATTAATTGTGGTAGCAAAATATGCATAGAAACGAAAATAATATAGAAATACTAAGTTATTGTATTGTTCAACGCCCCCTGGTGGCGATATACAAAAACTGATAGGCTTTAAACTCATCGCAATCATAGAACATGTCATGAGCTACTTTGCGATGGGGCTCTCCGCGTCGGAGGACAGGTGGCGCGCGAGTATCAACCGGTATTCATTAGCAAAAACAATGGCGTTCAAGTATGATTGCCTGAAAGTTAACGAATTAAAAATTGAACTATCCAAGAGGGGTGCCAAAACTTCAGGCAGAAAAGCAGATCTAGTAGAAAGGTAACCGTATCTATTTAATCGTTCAATTAGCTTTTGATGCATATTCGACTTTTAATGCAACTAGGCTACCGGGTAATTAAGACACACATGTTATTCACTTCTTCAAACATCCCGGCTACCGTTCATTAACATATTTCCTGTAAATCCTAGAAGGGAGCATTGATATTTGTGGTGGCAGCACTATCTAGTCTAATAGATGAAGCTTACAAACTAAAGATATTTGATGTTCTTTTCAGGTTAGAGGCTTATGACAGAAATAGTTATTTTCAAAATGACAGCATCACCAGAGAACTTTTACCAGAATGGCCAGATGATGTAACAGGATTTGGACAACTATGCCCACAACATCGAGGCAATACTCCCAAGCATCACAGAAGATCACATCAGAGGGTACTTTAAATTTCGAATGGCCACGGATAAAGAGATGTCAAAGGACTCCAAAGCAATGGAGAAAGCCAGACAGCTTTTAGATTCAAACCGTATAGATGCTGCAGCTTTTTAAAAACAGCGAACATATGCTTTTTCACTGGAATCGTCAGAGCGGCAATGAAGAAAAAAGTTATTATTTCTAATTCAGTGTAAAATAAAGGCTGTAAGCCTACAAAAATTGAATGAAAAATGAAGACCATGTATTAAACTTATCAAGCAAATGTTTTCCCATTTTTTTTTAGGTTTCATATTCTTACAAGTTTAAAGTGAGATCTAATGGTGAGATTTTAAACAGTGACTGTGAATGCCCTGCAGGAAATGGTCCGCATTTGACATGTAAACACATTAGGACTGTGCTGTTGATGATTGCCACTTTTTCCCAAGATGGAAAACTTCAGGTTGGAAAATCATGCACAGAAACTTTGCAGTCTTTCCATTGTCCCAGAAAGTAACATGAAGGTATGTAATTACTAAACCTTTGTTTACATTTTTGTTATGAATTAGTTCAGGAGTCAGATGGCCATGTCATACTCTATAATCCTTAATCACCAATGTAAACGATGGTTGACTGAACAGGCTAGATATATTATCCTTCAATCTTACAAAACTTTTTATCATTTTAGGTAGCGGTACTCCAAAAAAGGCAGAAGACTTGCCCTGCAACAGAGCAGCAAATTTAGACGACCCACGACCACTAGAATTTAGAAAGAGACCTGGATATCCAGATCATGTACGTGGTTTGGTAATGAACTACTGTAATAAGACATCGAAAGATCTCCCCATGATATATTTATTCGATTCAGCGGACATGGGAGCTGCTCTACATGACCACGATTACTTAGAGAGACCTTTCACCGAGTAATGGGTAAAAGAACATCTAAAAATATATACATATTTTTAGAAGTTCCAGGAAAAAATACTTTTTTAATGAGGTATATTGTAGTAAATATTTGTATGACAAAATCTAATTTTCTAATCTTAGGTTACAAGCGAACAAGCCGTAGCTATGGAAATGGACACTAGGGAACAGAGTGAATGTTCGACATGGTTTGAACTCCGTCAATGGCGTATTACCGCATCAAGATTCGGAAATTTACAAAATTACGGAAAGGCATGATAAGCAAAAACTTAGCAAAAGTTTGATTTCTTTAACCTGGAGTTTTGAAACTGCGGCAACTATTCACGGCAAACAATTTGAATCAACAGCCATAAAAGAATTTGAGAAGTGCTGCAATGTTCACGTCCGATCCTGTGGGATTTATATTAGACCGGACATTCCAATTCTAGGTGCAACACCTGATGGAGTTAACGATGCTTCCAGGATAATCGAAGTGAAATGTCCTTACAACGGTCAAGATGCAGATAAAATCGATGCCGATGAGAAATTTCCATTTCTAGAGCAATCAGATGATGGAAAATTAGTTAAATCGAAATGAACCCCATTGATTGTGGTAACAAAATATGCTTAAGTATCAATATAATGTGGGAAAACCTTTTTCCACCTACGAATGAGTGCTGATGACACCAAGATGGCCGCCAATTACGTCATAATTGCCTGATCAAAAATACCTGTCTCAGGTATAAAAGATCCATTTTCAAAGAATACCCATCACAAATTGCAATGAGAAATGGCCAACCAGTAGGAAACTACAGGACTCAGAATTCGGGCCATAATTTACATTTTTGAGTATTAAAAAGGTCATAGGACGGCCATCTTGAGTCCGATCGACCCAATTTTTCTTGAGGTGATAGGCCCTTAGGGGATTCAAAAATCATACGAAAGATCAAGTTAATTGATTTACCGTAAGCGTCATCAAAATTTCCCTCAAAAAGTTAAAAAATGTGTAAAAAGTGCTGAATTTGGCGAACAACAATGGCTGCCAGTCAGCCATCTTGAATCTGACAGGGCCAGTTTTTGGGCTGAAGATGTGTCTAGGGTAGATACATATTTGAACCAAATATCAAGACATTACCTTGAAGCGTCTTCAAAACTTCCTAAAATAACTGGATTCCATCTACAGACGGACGGACGGACGGACGCTACGACGGACGACCAACGAAAAGTGAACGCAATAGCCCACTGGACTTAAGGCCTGTAGGTTGAAAAGTACATTGAGATCAGTCGAACTAAAAACGGCGACACTTCCAGGAAGGATTGAACTTTTATATATTTCAATTCCAGGCATGCAAATTGTCATATGTAAAAACGTGCCATGACTTAGTGCTAAAAATCTGGGTTTTTGCGTGTTTTTCAAGAATAAGTCCCCTAAAAATAACTCGATCACTATGAAATTTTTGTGGGCTTAAGAACTCATTAAGCCAAACCATGACACCAAAAATCAATGCTATTGGTTCAATAGCCAATGTTTGTGCCTTGTTGACACACCGGTACTCTATTCATTTTCAATGAAAACTGCTTCATCAGACCGTTTGCATAGGCAAACCTAAAGTTCGCCAAAATCATCATTTTATAGATTTAGAATAGAAAATATGTAATATTATAGAAAATATAAATATATGTATAGAAAATATTCATTCATCATGAATGGATGAATTACATGAATATATAATATAAATTGATAGTCAAAAATTTAGAAATCAGAAATCACACAGTTTATTAATACAGAATAGAGAATTAAGTAATTGTATTGATATTAAATAAGTTAATATTAGTTTATATTATACTTTTCAGAGTATATCGAATTACTATTGATCATGGACAATTCATGATTTATAGAAAAGATTTTGAGCTCTGGAACCCGATCTGGTTAAGGACAGGTTAATATAATGTAGATGAATTAGTAGAAGAAATTATTAGAAGAGCTAAAAATAGTTTTATTACTGATATGAGAAATGAACCATTTGAAATGAAAATTCTTAAATCCAATCTCAGATAAAATAAGAATAACAAGAGCCCCAAGTGGCACTCTGGCCAGCCTGTCAGCTTTTCATAAAAGTGCAAATGATGATGCATTCTGTGGGTTAAATTTGTAAAAGAGTCAATACCTAATAATTTACACAATACAATCGTAGAATACAAAAGTAGCACAGACAGCGACTGGATCTGGCAGGAACAAATACCTCAGATAAATCTTTTCCCTTGGTCTTATTGATTTTAATGCGGAATAGAATTGAACTTTCTGAAATTTGCTCAATAAAACAGAATTGAATCGGATTTGATGTTTTTATTTGTTCAATAAAGTAAAATTGAATTGGATTTGATATATTTTTGCGGAATAAAATTTGATTGAATTTGTAGTTTGAGCACATGGCTAATTAGCATATCAAGGTCATCTATCCGATTTGAGAAAAAGCTATTCTTCCCGGACTTTGCACAATGGTCAATGATATTTTCTGTAGTGCTAATAAAAATATTCCTCCCAAAAACCAAAGCAACTAAAGCTTTCACAGAAATCAATCTTGAAATACAATTTTAGATCTTAAAATAAAACCCGGAAGTAAAAACGGAAGACAATACCGCGGGTTCACGTGAACACCTGCTGATTTCTGCAGCTAAGCTAATCATAGAGGAGTCTTTGGTGATTTGCTTTTCAAAACCAGTATTTTTGTGATCAGATATTCGCGAAAAAGCTCATATAAATTTCAACGAGGCCCTCTTTCAAAATTCAACTATGTAGAGTTTAGAGAATGGATAATGCTTTAATGAATGATTTGTATGAATATATGCTCAGTTGCACAGTAAAAGAGCCTTTGCTTTGGAAACCATGTCATTTAAATTCGTTCCATTTGTATAGTAACAGGCTCAGCCTATGGCTGGCCTAAAAATTAACTATCTATACATTCATTTTCATTTATGTTTAAGAAACAAATAGCTGATTTAACAATAATGTTATAAAATTGATACATGATGTTCTCATCACTGAGAAATATGACTTTTAAATAGGCAATTTCAGCACGTGCTCACTGTTATTGTTTATGTAAGCAGGTGCGTGTTTCTGACGTCATCTCTGACAAAATGCTCGGCTTCCAATCATTTCACTAGAGATTTCATGCGACATTTTATCGTTTTAGGAGTGATTTGAATAAATAAACTCTTTATCATTAGTGTTGCTACCGTTCTGTATGACGTGATAATCGTATATAAGTGAGTAGCGCTGTAGGTCTGTGAATACGATGAACAAATGATGTGTATTTCATTGATTATACATAGGCTACGCATTCTAGCTACACGGGCTTGTAATGATTGTCATAGTTAACATCATAAATAGCGCAACCGCGGGTTGTATGTGAACTATACGCATGGAATGAAGGGTAACTAAATGACTGATTGACCGCTAATAAGAGATATTTTTTTCGATAAGTCAGATCTCAGGTCGTTATATATATACTAAAGTTTCCTCTGGTATATAAATCGCAGAAAGTTCAATTTTGACAGCATTTGCCCTTTAATATTGCAAATAGGCATAGTGGATGCCGGCCGACTCCAAAATCAACTCAGTCAAAGAAATACAGCTGATGACATCATGGCTCTCTGTATTGTACAACATCTTATCAGTATTTCTTATTTTTTTCAGCAATTGATACACACGAAAGGAGAGTCACCATTGATCATATTATACATGTATACTGATAATCAAATGAATGATCAGGAGCAAAGTTCAAAGGATTCCATAATTCTTAGTGTAGATTGAACATTTTAATAGGGGGCGGCGCTACTATGTTACTATTCTTGTTTACAAACAGCTAAAGCTGTTGAGAAAAACAATTACTCATGACCAACAATCCTTTAAACTTTGCAAGCCAATTTCACTGTATTGGGATATCAATTTTAAAACCTACAACTCCCTTTCCTCCCACAAAAGGGCCAAATTTAAGGAAGTGGTAACTGCGAGATAACTTAATCTACATAACGAGAGAAATCCCACAATAATTCAGCCAAAAACGAGAAACTTGAGTAGAAGAGTATATATATTTGCGCAACGTTTCGGCTTAAGACTATTAGCCATCATCAGGCGTACCAGGTGTACCAGTACGCCTGATGATGGCTAATAGGCTTTAGCCAAAACGTTGCCGAAATATATATTCTCTTCTACTCAAGTTTCTCGTTTTTGGCTGAATTTATTGTGGGATTTCTCTCGTTATCATCTTACACGGATATTGTGTATCTTCTCGTCTCATTAATCTACATACATTAATTTCAAAACCTGTTTGATATTGCTTACCTCACATCTGGGTCCTGTGAGATCGGTTCGTTCTGCTTTTTTAGTTTTGGAGGTGCAGGTCTGGCGCTTGGTGGACGTGCCATTTTACGCCTGCAACAGAAAGGATAAAATAAATTGCCTGTGGGCATGGTCTGGTTTACCTTAAAAACTGGAGCTTGTTTGGAGCAAGGGTGTTGCTTAGAGTGAAAAATCTTTTTGATTTGTGTCTTCAAAGTTCTATTCTATAATGTATTTTATCTTTCTCAAGTAAAAAAAGGCAAAAAATATACATTTGTTTACAGTGAATATCCAAAAAATACCTAGGGTACAGGTAGATAGGGAAACTGCTTCATATTTTGAAGAAATATTTTTTACTATATGAAGAATATTTAAATAAAATTCATATGATATTACCGATCAAAGGATGGCTAAAAATTGAAAGTCTTGAAAACCTCTTCCAATGAAGGGCCGCAGAAGCTAACATACCAGTACCGTAAAAAATCGGCGGTCGTAAGTAGATCCTTAAATCCTGAATTTTATCACTGAAACCCCATGAGCCATGTGCCCCTGGAATTGACTGCTGCACGTGTGTCTGGGGACAATATTCCAGGCGAAATCATTGGTGAAATCGACAAGTGTTTCTGGGTCAAACTGTTTTGAGGGGAAGTTCTATTTCAAGAAAAATAACACCTTATCACGTTAAAAAGGGGCACATTTCCTATTGAATAAAGGACAGATTCTAAATATTAAGTGGCGGGATGAATCACTTGAGAATGAATTGCTTTTCATTTTCCAAAAATACATACATGAAAATTGACCCAAAATTTTTCATACTGACTCTGAAGGGCATAATTTTAGGGGTTTAAGCACGGCCCGGGCCTGGGTAGGCACTTGAAGGTTACCTTCGGCGATTCAGTCAGCTGACCAGTGTGTCCAAGATGTTGATGCTGACCGCCGCGTTTGTCATTATAGATTTGTTCCAGCTATTTTCACCTGGTTTAATCAACACGCTTCGTGATTAAAGCTTTTCTATACAACAGATATGGACACAAAACCAATCTTGGAACAAAATATGCATTAGCGCAATTGCTGTGAATACAAACACGTAAAATACCTTATCGGAGTTCTGTGAAAAAAATTTTGACACCACACCAATAATACAGTATGATGAAATAGATAAGATATTTAACAAGAAAGAAATTCTAAAGATGGGCTTGCTGACATGGTTGTACTGGAAGCTGGCTTGGTGGTTTTGTATTTCTGTAGTAGAGTTAATCGAACTTTGAACTGATTACTTAATAAAGAGCTAAGAGATCGGTGTTGTCTTACATCGTTGCATGAAATGTAACACAATGTGGGAATCGGAATGGTTTTATTGTAGACATGGACCAAGTTAGTGCAAGCTTTTGGATAGTTGTTATTTGTATATTGTAGTGTCTTAACGGAATCTATCATCATGTTGATAATGGCTAGATTACTTATGGGATTGTGTTGAAATGATTTTGCATAGAAAAATTTACAGCTGAAAGAAAAAACGTGACTAACTTGAGTGACTTCAAGTGAAGAGAAGCGAACACGAAAATAGATAGGAGCCACGATTTTTCTTTTTAAAATAATAAAGACATTAAGCAAGAATAAGTTGCATTTCCTTCAAATGACAATCCACTACGATCATCCGATTAAGTTTATTGCCACCATAGACTACCGCCCCCTGGTTCTTTGAAGAGACAGGTAACCAGTCTTCAATTCAATTCAGAATTTATTTTACAGAAAAGCGGTTTAAGTTTTATTAGATATTAAAACTGAAAAATAAAAATGTTCATACAGAGATTTTTCACAGACCTGCCAACATTGAATTTTTCAAGATAGAAACATTTTTCAAATTTGCCAGAATTTTTTAGATTTTGCCATTGACCCACTAGACTTGATGTGACCTTTGCCAGTAACATTTTCAATATGGCCAGTAACGAATTTTCGGATTAAAATCAGAATATAGAATATTAAAACTACTAAAGAAATTAATTTTAAAAAATGCATTTATTATGAAATTAAACTTGAAACAGCAGTTTCCATAGGTTGCCTTTGTTCTCCCACATTTAAAATCATCAACCACAGATTTTGATGAGAACATTTTTTTGAACAGTTTAGCAGCATGATCAGCAGTGCTGAATGATAGATTATGCTCAACCAGGAAGTGAACAAACAGAACTTCAGATTTTATAACAGATAGGCCAGGGTTTGTTGTGTTATTAGTTCTAAAAAAAATGTGAAATTTCAGAGAGTTTCGCTTTATCCTTATGTCCTTTTCTTTCATAATGACGTGAAATATCATTTAATCCGCCATGTGAGATCACTATATCGATTTGACATATCGTACATCTTGCATGATATTTACTTAATTTCGATGCTATGAAACATGGATATTGATGTGCGCTGTACGATTTTTATACTTCTGTTTCCGATATTTCTTAATCATACCTTTTCTACTGCCTGTTACCGCAGTATCAGTTTCAGATTCCGACTCCGAAGAAGACGGAGAACCCTCCGAATTTTCCAGATTTGACAAAACGTCGTGAACTTCATCCGCCATTTGCAACATTCATGACAATTTGAGCGATGAAAATTACTCGTTGTAACCGAAAATTCGCTAGACTGGTTCCCGGTATTACTCGTTGTAACCGAAAATTTGCTAAACTGGTTCCCGGCTGTATGGAAACTTCGTGACAATTACTCAAATAAAAACCAAATTTCCCCGTAATAAATGTTAATAAACCATTAAAATACCGATTATGTACTGCAAAATTACCTTTATTGACATAATATAGGGAGATTTTTATTGAGGCCGTATTTATTTGCTCATTCGCGTAACATCGGAACGATATCGGAAAAAAGCGTATTCCATTGCCTGTGCCAGTAACGCCGTATTACCGCGGGTAGCACCCGAACGGAATACGGCAAAAACGTAACGGTTGGCAGGTGTGTTTTCAAATGGCCACTAACCAATGAAAGTAAAAGAAAATTAAAAGAATTTTTTGTGAAATTTTTATTGTCAATAAAGAATGAATTGAATTGTCGGCAGCACTATGGGCTTGCATGAAAACACCACTGTAGCCTATGACAACACATCTATCTGCATCTATACCTTGTGATCTGAACTGCAAAGATATTTTTCAATCATTCCTATTTGCATTGGAATATATTGTGTCAAGAAATCCTAGAAATTAGTTCATGAAATGTGAAATGTCAGCCATTTTCTTTTTGTTATCACCAGGATTTTCCTTTTGATCATTCGAGAGTATCCAAGGATTTCAAGGCCCGCAAACGAACCCTGCCAAATAACGACTAACGTTGTATAAAACATGAGTAAGAAAGTTTCAGAAGAGTTTGGATTTGAATTTTTAATCAAGACTATAGCAAAGTTGGTCCGACTAACTAGCGGAAAGAGTGAATCTTCAAACATTCACATCAACATTTTATGTACGTACATCCGTTCTGGATGTACATAAAAAGGTTTCACTCTGTTCTTCATTGTTGTTCAACAATTAGTATCAATATTTTGAGAAAAACAATGATAACAGATTTTAATGCAGTTCTCTCTATGATATCGATATATTCCTTAAGTGCTAGGCATTAGCCAAAAATGTATACCGTATTTTCTGGTGTATAAGTCGAGTTTTTGAGACCAAAAATCATGTCCAAAAAACGTAGGTCGACTTATGCACCGAATACACTTTCAATATCGTTTAAACTGCCGATGTTTAAGAGTTCAAGGATGCCATGATGAAATGGAGATTTATGTTAGGCTACACTCGCATACCAATTAGAATTTAGAATAAAAAAGTAAAATAGTTTCTTATAGTTTGGAAATGGTTCAAAATTAACTGATATTAAAAATCAAATGAGAAAGAAAAGCGCGTGTGTATAATTGTAAAGCACTTTAGCACGTGCCAATAATCAATACACAGCAGTCTAATACTAGACTACAGGCGCGCAGCATTCAATGTATATACAATACATTCAACACGTGGATACAATCAATGAGCACTCATCAGGTAATTTACTATCAGAAACAACAGATCCCAATGTTTAATTACAAACAGTGGTAAAGACTCTCAACTACTATGAGAATGGAGTGACATATGTAAACACAAGACAGGACTCGACTTATACACCGACTATAGCCTTAGTACAACTTTTTAAACTGAAAATTTGACCTCGACTTATACACCAAGTCGACTTGTACACCGGAAAATACGGTACATGTATAATATGTATTGGCATACAACCGAGAGTAGATTTATGAGACAAGGGTAAAAGGGGTTAGGGAACACTTACGAAGCAACAACTTGTGGTGGTAAGTCTTCTTCACCGATTTGTCTATTAGTTTCTGGATCGTCTCGAGGTGGCACTTGAACTTCTGAGCGAAATCTCTCATCTTCATCTGCAAAAAAAAGGATATTTTACAAAAATGCAGTGGAATTTTATTGACAGCCTTAAGAATCAAATAGTACAGTCAATTCAGCTTAACCCAGATCAGTTGGGAACAAAGAAATCCAACCTGAAAAGCACTAAAATTCCTAAATTTTCCAGACCTCTATTTTTGGTCCACGCTCCCTTTCTGTGGATACTTGCCCTTTCTTATGCCCTTTTCTTTTCTTTTGAGCTCCTGTCAAGGTATGCCCCTGATATTGGTCGATGCACGGGAGTGCTGTCAAAGAATTCGGATAATTTTGCATGACACCATATACTAGATGCCTGTGTATAGAGCTCCTCCATTTGAACAAATATCACTCAAGTACCAAATCCGTAGGGTAGACTACAGAACAAAGGGTATTCAAGCTTCGCCTACTGAAAAGCGCCAAATACACCAATGTAGCTCCAAAATCAGGTATCTACCATGATGTAAAAGTTCATATAACTGAATTCAATCAATGACACGAAAACATAAAAGAGAAAAATCTCAGTAGTCATTGTTATGCATTTACTACTTCCATTAACATAAGAACCCACACCTGCCAAATCAGTCCACAATGAGCAATCAGCAGTCAGTCATATAGTTACCAACCATGGGATTAGTTGTTTTACATCGGCCCAATCAATTCATTTTGAAACAAAATGCTACTTAACCCTTTCAGTACACACCCCTTCCATGAAGTCAGTAAAACATATACTGAATATACGCACACTTTCCCCAAAGGGGATCACTTAAAATTAAATTTTTATGTCTGGACTCGAATCCCATTGCATTCAAACACTTCCTGGTGGCAGTATCAGCCAGGTAGAGCTCCGGTAGACTTTGAATTTGAAATTTTCTACAGGTTTTATGGTAAAACAAAATGCAAAATGGCAACCAACTGTAGGCTAATTGTCAGAGAAGTAATAAGATGATATTCAATTGACTTCAAACGGCAAGAATGGACTAACATAGACTTAAGAAGAGGGGAAATCTGTTTTTCTGACACCAGTTAAACAGGAAGGCAACTAGTCTGACCATAAACTAGATAAAAAAAACTGACTACTTCATCAGCAGTCATATCGATCGCTCTCTGCACTCCAAATTCCTCAGAATCCAACCCTACAAAACCAAGGATCCTTCTTCGTCAGAAGTGCCACAGAGTGGAACGACTTGAGGGAAGCTATCCTAATATCTGAATCCATTGAGGAATATATATTGTCTATGGACAGACAATGGATGAAAAGTAAATGCAAAAGTCCCTATAGTTCCGGCATCAACATCGCTTTTTGTTTAAACTCATAATGAAGTTACTCCGTATCTCATCAGACATTACCAAAAATTTAATCTATCATATATCATTGCCCTATGTGAAATAAATTCAGTTAAAGTCTAACATGTAGATTTTGGAATCAAAGATGGCTGCCAGTCAGCCAACTTGAAGAAATTACGACCTAGTTTCATCTACTTGTAGGCTATTTAATGTTATCTTCTATTCTCTTGTGAAATATCAATGCTCTGCTTGAACCATTTTCATATTTACAGGCCAAAATACATATTTTTGGAATTGAATACAACCACCCGTCCACCAACTTGGATGGCATGAAGACCTAGTTTTATCGACTGATATCAATGTCTTCTTAATTCTCTTGTGAAATATCTTCATAATCTACACAAGATTTTATCACACTTATTTCATTTTCGGGAACGAATATACGCAGACCGTACTCGCTACTAACATGTATATATACTACTGGCACATTTGTTATTCTAATTCAATTACATTGCTAAGGAGATATCAGCTGTTTTTAAGTGATTTGATCAACCTGGTTCATTGTAATACTCTTCATAGACTCAATACTTAGAAAACATCATGAGTTCAGTAAATTCTGCAAGCAAACCGACTCCAAACTAGTATGAAGCCTGAAAAAAATTGAAAATTGGCTATTGCCATTGTACTTCAGCCTTTAAAATTGTAGGAAAGTGAGTAAGCACAAGAAAATTTGCGTTTCATTGAAAGAATAGAATAAGTGGATGTATTGATATCTTTAAAGTTTGCTAATTTTTTGTTGCTATCTTCGGAGTTTGTACACCATTTGTACTTCATTTACAGCAAAATTCCTCATAATTTCAGCAGTATTGTTGCTGTTGTAACTTTGAAAACTAAATATCCCAGAAGACATTTCAAGTAGGATAAAAAAGGTCATTTCATTTATTCAACAAAAACCAAGAGAAACCAACACTTTTCAATTACATAGATTCTTGCTCACTTGAAAATACCCCAAAAATGTTAAAAATCGTCAATATTTGACACAGAAAAAAGGGTCACTCTCGAATGTGTTAGATAAGCCTGCCATATGTATTTGAATTGATTAAATTTGATATTTAGGTCAAGTGTTCTCTTACCTTCATCAGCACTGGTATCATGTAATGTGCGACCTACATAACCATCGATACAGAAAAAAACACATGCAAATATGTTAGTGCAGTCAGTTCAAACCATATACAATAAAGTGCTCATATGGATATCTCTTCATCAACACCTTTCTGCTGCCTCTTAGTGGAGTATCTATTTCAAGATGCATCAACCCTCGTAGGAATTGAAACCTCATGGTAATAGGATTATTTAAACCCTGACTGAGTAGACCTGTCCCTCACGTACATAGGCATATTCGTACAAAATTACAATAGCCAATGAGAAGTGTTTCATTATTTCAACGGTAGGGAAGACCCCCATCAAATCTCTATGAGGGTGGATGTGCCTACAAGGGCAGAAGCTTGACATTTGAAACGGTCTCTCTATTGCCACCAGGTTCAAAACCCATTTCCAAGGCGTGTGTTTGCATGCGTGCAATGTTTCGTTCCATGGGAGAGTCTCACAATACCACAGGTTAAACTCCCTACCAGGGAGAATGCTCAAGAATGGAAGATCCACGCGTGGGAAAAATATCCGTAATGGAGGAACACTCTAGAATTAGCAGCTCGTTGCATCTTAAAGGCTGTCAAGCTGAGACAGCTTAAAGAGCAGTCACACCCCTTATGGTGTTACCCCTAGTGGATGACATTTGATTGAGATTGGTACACAAAAAGGCATGCTTCTTTTGGTTTCAAACACAAATAAACCACGAACATCACAGCAAAATTACCAGCCTTATTCCTTGCTATCAATATTCTCAGTTTAGCCAAGAAAAAAACCCATCTTTTTAAAAAGAAATCTTGTTTTTCAATGGCTTATGATATTGCAAGTGTTCAATAGTCATTAGAATAGAACAAAATTTTTTCCATTGTCAAATACTCAAATTATCTGCGAGAACTCAAAAACCATTTTCCTGGAAATGACATGTACAATGCCTTTTGTGCGAGTACCAAGAAATAAGCTCGGCTTCAAAAATTGTTAAACACAAGAAAATGTATTAGATTGAATGAGAGGCATCCATACAAAGGACTCTCACTAATCACGCAAATCCAGATTTCTTGTGGAGGAAAAATTCACCGAAACCAGGAACAAATTTGATTCTGTAGGTATTTCTTAATTACCTTCTCTTGTACGACGTCTGGAACCTTTAGCCGATGTCGGTCTAGGTATTTTTGCTGGTTGTTCATCCACACCTGCAACAGATGCTCCCTAAATGATGAGACAAGAGGCCCATGAGCATTGAAGCATTGGTAGATCATTCTGTGGTATGGATTTTAGTGTGTTTACATCTGCGTAATGTACAATCATGACAATTGGCAGGTCTGCCGACTTAACGTCAATTTGTCTTGAAGTAACCATTTCGTTAATGCTGAGTATTAAATTCATGTGAATTTCATTTGAACTCTCTGCTGAACGATTTTGTATTGAGAGCGCACACCCACTTTTCAAGATTGAACAATCAGTACCCTGAACTACCTGGACAATGTGTTGTTGGCTACCAGCGAAAAATCAGCATATTTCTAACCGCAAAAAATATTGCCTGTTGGACTCATGCCAACTGACCATTTTCTATCATCCTGTCAATCGAATAGCTATTATCCATTATATATATATCAGAACTGTAATCCCGATTAAAAAGATTTGCTCCATTTAAACTTTTGGCCATTATTTTGTTATTTTGGGTCTGAAGACCTTCTCAAAAATTTAATATCAAAGATAAAAGACTGAGCAAGTCAAATAATTTTACCTGGCACATGTATTTGCATATAATAGAAATACAGTTAAACAAGCGGGAAGGCCCACTCCTTCTCTGTGTCTAAATTCGCTTGTCGTTTTTTTTTGTTGGTACCAGTGGCGATATGTCATTTAAAAACATTAACCCTTTCAGTGCGTCTACACCGTAGTGCAGTGTATGAATCGGTGATGGATTTTGCCATATTCACATACGTCGCCACATTCACATATGACATCGACGGCGACGACAACATGACATTTATGACATTTCCCCACCCTTATAATTCCATATTTTGCAGTTTCAATCTATTTTCATTTCAAAAAATTACACAAATTTGAATTTAATAAAAATAAAATCCTGCCTGCCTGATGCAGACTTCCACAAATCTGTTTTTTTAAATTAATTAAAAAAGACACCTGCCTGCCTGGTTTTTTTTTAGCCTTAGTATAAAAAATCCAACGTTTTACTTTTACTTTCTCAGGCTCCAGGTCTGTCTCAGCCTATAGCCGTCACTGGTCATCCGTTATAGCGATTCACAACGCTCGCTGGTTTAACAAGTTTCCACTTGGGTGGTTAACTTCAGTTGGTTATATTCTAAATACTAATACGATAATTCAATTGATACCAACAAATAACAATACAAAGTACCTCTTCGATGACTATAGATGCCGGTGCGATGTTTGCTGCTTTTCCATTGACTTTGGGTTCATTTTCCACAGCTGAATCATTTCCTTTATCTCGATGATGCTGGAAATTTATGAGACTTATTAAATACATGAAGGCCCAATTAAAATAAGAAATATATTAAAATCTAATTGAATTTGAAGTTTGAGCAAATCAAGTTCAATTAGCATATCAAGGTCATCCATCCGATTTGAGAAAAAGCTATTTTCCCCGGACTTTGCATAATTTTCAATTTGAGTATTCTGTAGTGCAAATATAAATATTCCTCCCATAAACCATATGAACTAAAGATTTCACAGGAATCGATCTTGAAATACAATTTAAAATCTTAAAGTAAAACAGTAGACAATACCGGGGATTCACGTGAACATTTTGCTGAGTTCTGCGGCTAAGCCAATTAACACGCTCGCTGCCACCGCTAGCGGTTGAGTCCGGTCGCCATTGCCAATGCTAATTTTTTACATTATACAGTTTATATGCTGCCAGCGCTATTTGTACATTGATAAATCATTACACTGATGTATTTTAGTATAAAAAACCGACGAGATAACTCGTCACTGGCAATAGTGAAGAGATTCTCTTATTTTTCCTGTCCCCGTTGCCAGTGACGAGTTATCTCGTCATGGCTTTTTTAACAGAGATCGAACAATGTAGTAAATATAAAGCCTACTATTGTTTCTAAGGTAAATGAGACCCATATAAATCCTAGACACACATGCCCATTACAAAATGGCGTGGCTGACGGCATCGCAAGTGACTGATATGCTGATGAATTCTGCATCGGAGCATACGACAGACTCCGACGACGATGTTGGATCCGAAAGCTCGGATGCTGGTGATGATAATGGTACTGGTAATGTCACTACTGGCAATGAATCCCAACTGGGATCATCAGTCCTGGAAGACTCAGGAGAAAGTTCAGATTCTGATGAGTCAGATGGTCCCGATGAGTGAAGATAATTTGGTACCAGGACCCCGAGTTCGCGGCACAGGAGTCCCTACAAGAGGTGGAGGAGTCCGTACAAGAGGAGGAACATCGCAAGCCCGTGGGTGCCCAAGAGGTCGAGTAAGAGGTGCGGTGAGAGGACTGAGAGGTGGGACAGTATCCCCAAAACCCAGGAACTAGAGGCCCCAGAAAGTGTCTGAGAGATGGTGCCATAATCGCCCGAGCTGGTGTAACAGCTGGACATATCTGTCGGGGTCGAGTTGGTCGTCAGAATCCGGCCGCCCAACGTGCTGCTCAGCCTGGTCGCCCAGCTGGACCACAAGCAAGAGTCCACCAGTGGACAAATGTGCCGGAAGATGCTACCAATTTTGCCTTCAATCAAAATCCAGGACTCATAAATCCCCCACTAGATGGAAAACCAAATGACTACTTTGAGATGTTCCTCAACCAAGATCTGATAGATTTGATGGTCAGAGAGACAAACAGATACGCTAGAGGTGTTATCAACGTAAATCGGCCAATGAGGAGAGAATCAAGACTGAAAGCTTGGAAGCCTACCGACGCCAAAGAGATGAAGCTATTTATCGGTCTACTCATGCATATGGGCCCCGTTACAATGCCCACATTAGAACATTATTGGAGTAAGAGTGGGCTTTACAATATTCCAATATTTGGCAAAGTTATGCCTCGTAATCGCTTTCAATTACTTCTGCGATTCTGGCATTTTGTAGATAACAATCAGCAATAGACGATCGCTTGTATAAGATATGGCCAATTTTGGATCATTTTGCCAATATAATGGACAATATTTACTACCCCAAAAAAGAACTAAGTATTGATGGATCAATGGTTCTTTGGCGCGGTAGGCTGGTTTTCCGCCAGTATATAAAAAACAAACGCCACAAATATGGCATCAAGTTATATGAACTTTGTGAGTCATGTGGACTCATTTCGAGAGTTCGTATATACAGCGGCATCCAGGTTCCAGATCCCGCCAGTCTTGGACAGGCTGCTGCTGTAGTTCTTGACCTCATGGAAAGATTCCTTGACCACGGACATGTGGTTTTTACTGATAATTTTTACAACTCTGTCAGTTTGGCAAAAAAAATGACTGACAGATCAACCTATTTATGTGGTACACTGCGTTTTGATAGGAAGGAAAATCCCAAGGATGTTGTGAAGAAAAAGCTAAAGAAAGGCGAGCATCATTGGCTAAGATCGCAATCAGTTGTAGTTTCTAAATGGAAAGATAAACGGGACGTCCTTACTATTTCAAATATGCACCGTGTAGAAATGGTCCCAGTTACAAATCAAAACGGCAAAATTGCAAACAAGCCAAACATTGTCCGCGACTACAACAATGGAATGTCTGGAATCGATAGAGCCGATCAGATGCTCTCCTACTATACAGCCCTCAGAAAAACTGCACGGTGGTATAAAAAATTGGCACACACATGCTTGAGATTTTCCTTCTGAATGCCTATATCTTGTATCATGATTATTGTCAAGCTGATGACAGAATGACATTGCTGAAATTTCGTCAAGCTATCATATGTAGTCTTCTTGGTAACTTTGTCTGCTATAATAACAACATTCGACGAGAAACAGGATACATGTGTAACGCATGTCCCACTAATCCAGCCTTGTGCGTTGACCCCTGTTTTCAGATGTACCATAACCTGTAAACTGGTAAAATTGTGAACGATCAAATGGTTAATTAAAGGAATAAAAGTTTTATTGTAAAACTAACATACAATGATCTTAGTCGTTTTATTCTCTCTGTAACCGGGTGGTCATTGTATCGGCAGGCTGGCTGGGGAACTAGCATTTACACTAGCGGTACAGGATTCCATCCATCAGGAACAACAAGGCAGTTAAACCTTATATGTACAATCTTTATTGCATCCCGGAATGAGAATAATTATCATAGCTTTACATAGTCTTTATATACAGAATCATGAGTATAATGTGAGAACTAGGTGTCAGACAAGTTGTAGACATCAGGACTCACAAACAAACACCTAGTGACATGTTTGAGAGACATTAATTAATTATCGATGAGCACTGACTGAGCTAATTATTGTGAAAACATATTGAGTAATGTCACATGTTGATTACGACCTTAAAGCACATATTGACACTATAGTCATAAGTTATATTATATTATTATTATTATTATTATTATTATTATTATTATTATTATTAATATGTAGTAGAGCTATGAAATGTTATGAACTGTTCGATATGACATTGTAGATCTATATGATTATGAAATATGCAAATTATATCAGGGTGACATCTCTAAATATCGGCCGGAAAAGAATCTGAAATTCGTGCTTCCTGGAGAATTTTATTTTAAAAAAACTCAAACTCGAGTTACCCCCATAAATTTTATATTTGTCTCTCCATACTGCCAGACTATTATTTAGCTGGTTTCTCGCCTCTGCCAGGTCGTTCATAACGCTATGAAATGACGTTGAATCGATGACGATATAACTCGTCATGGCAAGCTGCGGTGCACCCGCCATGACGATTTATCTCGTCATTGGCAGCGAACGTGTTAAAGAGGAGTCTTTGCTTTATAATTGGCTTGTTTTTAAAACCAATATTCTTTAGCTCATGTGAATTTCAACCAGGCCATTTTTCAAAGCTCGCTAGAATTTGGAGAATGGATAATGCTTTAATGAATGATTGGTATGACTATATGCTCAGTTGCACAGTCAAGAGGCTTTCCCCCTGGAAACCATGTCCTTTAAATTCACTCAATTTTTATAATAATAGGCTCAGTCTATGGCTGGCCTAAAAATTGGTGAACTGGCCAGCATGAACAGAATGCCAATGAATTCCCCTGCTATAACCCCACTGGGAATCGTATTTCATGATGGATTAAATGCTGATTTCAGTTAATATCAGCTACTAGTTGGCCATCTGGATTTAGACGGCACTAGTATTTTGGCTGTTCTCGGGTAGACACATGTGTGAACCAAATATCGAGATGATCCATTGAAGCATCAGACAGACCACCGAAAAGTAAAGGCAATAGACTTGAGCTGGAACTACATCCATTGAAAGTATACTGAAAGGGCAGAAGTTATATTTACTTAGCCCTTTTACGTCATTGTACAGCCTTGTATCTAGGGAATCGTATTTCATAATGGATTAAATGCTGATTTCAGTAAATATCGGCTGCTAATTGGCCATCTGGATTAAGATGGCGCTAGTATTTTGGCTGTTATCGAGTAGGTGTAAACCAAATATCGAGACGATCCATTGAAGCATTGAACAGACCACCGAAAAGTAAAAACAATAGACTTGAAATGGAACTACATCCATTGAAAGTATGCTAAAAGGGCAGAAGTTATATCTACTTAGCCCTTGTACGTCATTGTACAGATCTTAAACAACCACTACCCGAACCATTTAATAACATATTCCGGCAGATGTTTCCCCTAAGACATGAAATTTCCATGAGATATCTTTCAACTGATATGTTTACACATATCTAAAAGAAAAGATGAACGAATTCGCTTCAAATTAAACTTATATTGCTTCAGCCAAGATACCATTGAACTAGAGGTAAGGGGTAAGTTTAGTGCCCTTCTATAACTTGGCTATGCCTATTGAAAATCAAAGAGAGTTGATAAATTTAAATGAAAATTAACAGATTCTTACCCGTCTTTTTTCTTCCTCTTTTGTTCTATCTTTACTATGTTCTCGATTTTCCTTATCCCGACCATCTCGACTGCGCTCTCTCCTCGACTTACCATCATCTCTCGGTTTGTGCCGGTCTTTACGATCATCTCTTCCTGGACTTTGTTCTTTCTTCTCGCCCCGCTCACGACTCAAGTCTTTTTTCTCTTTACCTTCACGTGAGCGACTGCTTCCTTCTGTTTCCTAATGAGAAATGAAACTAGGAGTCCAGGGACACCATCCCCACTAGATGAAATGCTTGACATTCAGACAATATCCATTCAATGTTGGCAACATACAGCAAGAGAACCAGTATTGTAGGCGAGTATATTTAAAGCTCTTTTAATCCTTGGATCTTACAGTATTTCATTAACAATTAAGCTTCCATCGTGGAGGGTTATGAGGTGAGTGGTTAGGTTTCAAATTGCCGTCAGAAACCTGATTGTCGACCATTTCTCGAGTCCACAATCAGCAATAAGAATTGCCGATTGCCGACCCGAGAAATGGTCGACTATTATTCGACGTAATCCGTTCAATTCATCCATTAGTAGTGAAATTACAGGCTACTGAAATTGCGTTTGAGTGTGCTTAAAATAGCTTCGAGCGTAGTGTATTAAGAATACAAATGATTATCGATCGGCCATGATCACTTGGCTGACGCAAGCCAAAAATTGCGCAGCAGCTGAATGGTAGGCATATAGAGTGCAAAATAACTGATCTGTTTCCTTCCATAGACATTCCATCATCTCAGGTTGTTATCAATACCACATGATTTGTAGGCCTATACAAAATGAAAATTAAAAATTCAAGATGCCTGCCACACGTCTCGTTAATGTGGAAGAAATTCCCGATTCCGTGACGTCATCGCGTGTGACGTCATTTGCTAATTATTCAAAATGGCCGCCGCCACGAATTTGAAACGAGGACCGTTTTTTCCCGATTAAAACATCTATTTTGGTTATCATCGATGCTTCTGCAGGTAATTATTGATATTTAGCAAACGTAATACTAATTTCTCGTCGAATTCAGATATTTAGATCAGCTGTCTGTGTTTAAATCGTCGAAAAATGCCGGAAATTAAAAAAAATTTTTGCGGATTTGAAAGATGCACCCAAGTTAGGCCATCTCAATTTTCATGACCGTAATCGATTAACATCGTCTAAATACGCATTTTCACAGGGCATTAAATGCTTCATTTTATTATCTCGTGCTATTTTCTGGTGATTTATTGCATGTTTAGATCATGTTCTTGAAATATGGCCTAGGCTATAGAGGTGCTTCCTGATTCAGTCCTGTTAGGCCTAGTCTTTTTTGGCATAACTACACTGTTGAAATGTATTTCATCCTAAGAAGAATAGAAACTATCATTCCTCAGAATATGGCACCGGTTTATTTGCTGTAATCCATCATTGCTTTGATCCTTGATGAAATAAGCCCATGATGGGCTATGATGCGAATCCTTTAAATTTTTCAGGGAGAAGTAACAGATTCCTCGAAAGATGATGTTGATGAGTAACACTAACAACGATGAGATTGATTGAATTGGTATGATAAATAAAATAGGATAAACATTTATTTTGTCAATAATAAGAAGTCAACATATTATTATCAATAACAAATAAATCATTTTCTCATGTAAATCAACAATATTAAGATATTCTTTTATAATTCAATCACAGTTTAGTAATTACAATATTTACACTTGTGTTGACTATACACAGTCTTATTCCCGTGTGATAATTTACAATATTTACAATTATGTTGACTATACACAGTCTTATTCCTGTGTAATAATTTACAATATTTACAATTGTGTTGACTATACACAGTCTTATTCCTGTGTAATTATTTACAATATTTACACTTGTGTTGACTATACACAGTCTTATTCCTGTGTAATTATTTACAATATTTACACTTGTGTTGACTATACACTTGAGTCTTATTCCTGTGTAATTATTTACAATATTTACACTTGTGTTGACTATTTATAATATTTACAAAAGTAAGGTATCGGTTCCATGCAAAATACATTGCCAAACATTTGTTATCTATAGGTAAATGGAAAGAGTGATGGAAATAAAAGAAAAGTTTGTTTGGCAGACGCAAGGCTGGACTTGAAATGTTTGCTGTTGCTGAATCAGCACTTTTTCGTATTTTTGAGCATTTCAAGGGAGAAAGGTTTGTAGGTAAATATCAACGTTTTAACTAATAGTCTTGATATTTGATTGCTGTTTACACGGTCATTCAAGACACATGTTTCTGTGAGATGGATAAGTTAATGATGAGTTAAATTATGTTTCATAGGGTTTAGATTTTAGATAAAGACCTTAATGTATCATTTCATTGTCATACGCTGTGGACTGAGTGATAACACTTGGCAATGTATTTCCATCACCATCACTTTAAATGCTGCAGATTTTGTCACCAAAATACACATTTTTTTCATTTTGATATTTACTATGATTAATAATTTGAATTCACATGATTTTCATTTGATTGATATAATTACAATTGCATGATTGTCTTTTGATCGAAAAATAATTTCAGTATGCATGATTGTTTGTTGTTTTATTCACATTAATTTTTTATTTCAGATAAGATGCATCATGTTTCGGATCGAATTTACTGCAACTTTCCCGTTTGAGCTGATTGGCAAAGAAAAACTCCGAAGGTGTTGAGAATTGAATATAAGTGCCGCTCGCTTCGTTGTGTTTCGAAATCTGCAGAAGGAAATCACATCTGCATTTACGGAATTATGCTTGCCTTCGAGACCCTGCTCAGAAAAGATACCAATGGATTTCCACCTTCGGAGGAATGGAGGAACCTCGAAGACAAGGACGTGGATTTTTGGAGTGATGGTTTGATTGGGAAAGTGTGCGGGAACTTTTCACCGAATTCATGACACAACTTGCACATGTGTTCTATTTCGAGAGGTGACAAAAATCTAAGCTGCATTTAAAAAGTGATGGATCTTGCTGAATGTGGCGTAAAGATCATACAAATGATCGTAATCATTTGTTTGATCTTTAACCACAGACAGCAGCTTTGCAGGGGCGTCCACTTTGTCATTGATGAGGAACATCCGTCGAATATGATTCCCAACAAAACACATAGAATGGTATGCCTGTCTCTGAACATGGAGATCATCTTCAAGCACTCGGTTAAGTGCCGTCTCGCAGGGGCCCATCAGTGATTTCACTTGTGTGAAAACACTGGTGAGTTCCTGTCGAGAGGAAGAAAGACGGGCTTGAAGTGATCTCACACGCTCAAATTGCATCGCCACCTTTGTTGAATTGTTGGAAATCATCTCCGGCGATAGTCCCTCATCAATGCATTGCGGACAGACGTAGTCGACTGTCACATCCGGTACATTCTCAATGTAACCAGCACATTGATAATGTAGCCATTTGTGACAACGGTCGCATTCGATCCAATCAATCACCCTTGTATGGTTATCTGCGTTGAGAACGCAATCACTGCATCGCAAGGGTCATTGATGGGTTTATGGTGTCTCGTTTCGCAAATTTTCAGGTGTTTTCTAAGTGATTCTAATTGAAACATTTCGCTCTTCACCTCATCATCTAAAGAAACTACTTGTGCACTGAGCGTCTGCCACTTAGCGAACAGCTCGGGATCTCTAGTAGATAATGAATTTTGATCGAGCTCAGCACATAGATTTTCAAGTAGCTGGAATAATGTTAATCCAATGCCTTAAGATAAATGAAGGGGGGGCAGTACTAATTGGTTGAGATTGTCGATGGGGAAGAGCATTGAATTGGATATACTGTTTTTTCCTTTGTTGGAGGAGGTGTCAGTTCCGGAAATGTGGCTGTCAAAGTCTGCCTGATAGGTCGAAACGGTTCTTTGCTCGAATTGACACTCAGGGTTTTCCAAAGTACCTCCAACAAGCATTGGTGTATGGGGAGATCCATCCCTTCGCCTGAGATTTGCGAGTTTAACGAGACACCACAAACAAGGGAATGCGCCCGAAGCTCCAATATGGCCCATAGCATTGCATAACCAGCAGTAATCTCCGATTATGAACTTACTTATGTTGAAAATATGCTGCTTGCCCTCTTTGTCCTGAATTTGAATTGAATTTAGTTCGAAAAATTGCTCAGAATATTGGCTGAAAATGGTCCGAATGTTTTCCGAGGAATCGTAGGCTTCAAAGAAGGCGAGCAGTACCGTTTGGTCAATGCTATTGGGTGTACTAGAGTTACGACCGAAAACGCCAGTTTAGTACTCGTACCCCCCTTGTCTGCACCAAACTTTATCCAGATCGAATCATTGTGTTCTGGATGAAATTTCAGTTGGTCGGTCTGATAAAGTCTGGTACAGACTGCTTCGATTATAGATCGTAAGCAGGGAACACGAGCGTAAACTACCCCTGTCTTCTTCTTCGATTTCGCTGAAACCAGCATTGGTATACTACCAACCTCTAGATTTAGGCTGCTCAATACGGCAGATTTATATTTTCGCATTTGAGATCTGGCTAGGTAGTATATCTAAGCCATGTGATATCAAAAAACTTTTCATTTTGTCAATTCTGGTTTCAGGAATTTGAAGAAGAAGATGCATCTGCAAGGCGTCTGATGGAGAGAGCTTGCTCATTGGGCCAATTTTGGCCGAATCGAGGGCCTTTCTGGTTAGATCTGGATTCTGCTTGACGAAAGTCGCAAGAGTTGCAACACAATCGTCAGAGCAGAATCCAGAGTCCACACGTGTGGACGTACTAACCAGAAAGGTCCTCAATCGATTAGCTCTCTCGACCAGAGACCTTCTAGATGCATGCAAGGATGGTTTGCTTGGAACCGATACCTGAAAATAACACAATGATTTTGTTGAATTTAGTTTTCTTGCATAGATACATGTTTCATCCCTGCAAGTCACTTCCAGCAGGTCTTTTCGCAATTGGTTTTCCAAAGTTTGTTTTTCTTGAATTAGGGCCTTGATTTTTGCCTGCTGGCTTTGAATTTGGATTGATTGATTATGTATAATAATTTGGTGATCAATTAACTGGACTTGCAGGGATGAAACATGGGGTAATGGATTATAATACTCAGATTCGATGAAATTAGCTGATTGTTGATTCGTTGATCCGATGAAATTACAATTTGCTGATTGGTGATTCGTTGATCCAATGAAATTAGCTGATTGTTGATTCGTTGATCCGATGAAATTATAATTTGCTGATTGGTGATTCGTTGATTCGATGAAATTATAATTTGCTGATTGGTGATTGGATGATTTATCGTAATTAACTGATTGGTGATTGGATGATTCGTTGTTATTAGTGGATAAATCTGAAATAAGAAAAGAAAAATTTAGCAAGATCTAATTATTTGATTAAATTAGTCCAGATTTAAACCCTCCAGATAAGAACAGATCAGTTAGGGTGGGCCCTTCTTCACTCGTCAAGGGATTCGAACCCACTACGCTAAAGCTGTTCCCCGAACCCCTTGACCTCACGAGTCGTTGGAGTCGTTACTAGCTGACCAGAATCCGGTCGTACCTATCACAGCGCTTGTAACAACCGACATTAGGCTTCTATTGGATTTCCCGTTAAATGGACCAATCAGCGAACGTTTCACCGAACAAGGAAGTATTTCGCAAATCGATGTATGACGTCATGAGCAACAGTGCCAGTAATGGAATCACGCTTTGTGGGGCCAGGGGTCTGGTGGAAGCAAGTTCGGGAGTGATACCGGACCTCTGGCAAGCGAGGATGGGGTGGGCCTAAATATATATCATTAAGACAATGTCACCAAGCGCAAGGTGCAAGGTGATTTTCCAGCGCCTGGTACTGGCGAGTCTGGGTTCTTATTTGGGGTGATTTCCTGCATTTCAGTAAAGCATGTGAAATTCCCTTTCCCTGCTTCTTATACAGTTAAACAAAGATGTAATATTTCATTTTAAACGAAAGTATGTATTATGTAAAATTATGTAAGATTTTTTTCAGTAATGTAGGAGGGGGGGGCAGGCTTACTGGCCCCCCTCCCTAGATCTGCAAAATAACTTACTTAAATTAATTTGTTTTTCATGATTGGTGATTGATTGATTAGTTTCTTCCATTTTAGTTTTCAAACATTGTTTAGATTCTACAAAAAAAAAAGAATTCATGTGCATATCAAGATACATATATATTTTTGGAATAAAGATTTGTTAATAAATAATGTTGTTTTTTAATCTTATATTACCATGTTTGGCTTTTTTTGTGGCTGCTGCAGCCCTGGCCTGTTCTTTTCTTTTCCTTGAAACTCTTAGTCTTATCATATTGTTTATTATTTGACTTCTGAATAAAAAACATGAAAACATTATAAGATTGAGCTGAGGAAAAAGGTCGGAAAAAGGCGTTGTTTCGTTAGATTTCCTATACAGAAGAATAACTGCGGAGTTTCAGGTGTTCGGTGACAATTCATAGGCCACGATACTCTTAAATCCTAATGGAAAACATTCAGAATGAAAGCCAATGTTGTGCCCTAGAAAAGACAGCTGTTTTACGTTATTTCACCATTTCGTTTCGAGGGGTGGAAGGTTGGTTTGCGGAAATCAAATGAAATTTTCTCGCCGCTGTTTTCACGGAAAAAGCTTGTTAAATGCACATTTTCGAGCTATTACGATATAAATGTCATATAATTGGAAGTTGATTTTAATGATTAGTTAATTAACAGTAGATTCCGCTACTCTTTACACCCCCTGCATAAATTATAGAATAGACTCGTCCAGCTACGCACGACCTCGGTGCGCGGCCCGCGCTGGAACCGGCAAATTTCACGCATTCAAACAACTAGATCTCGGTCAATTCTTAATCAATTTTAATAAATGAACCTTCTATATACTCCTTATAAGTAGTTTTAAAAAGTTACGTTGTGTGATAAAAAGAGCTTTCTTACTTTCCAAAATACGGTGGGAAACCACCCCTGAATCGATGGCCGAATTCGCGTTATAGCGTCTGCTGCCGATCTGACAGCTACGTCATCAAAATATCGCGTCATCAAAACGTAACTTTGTAGGCGGGGTTAAACTCTAACCAAGAACCAATCATTGAACGCCGTAGATAAAATAGAATTTGAATGACAGTTCTTGGCGTTTGACCTTTTTTAATAGAAAAATGCGAAGGGGATACATTTTGACCGTTACGCGCCGAGGTAACTCGGGACAACGCATTTCCGTTTATTATTGTATTCTTTCCAGCGAAATCGTTGCATTAACGAGACGTGGCCAATGAGTGAGTACCTGGATTTCCAATTGGTGCACAGTGCTGCCACCCTTATCATTTTCAAATTCAGGACGCCTTTAACTTACTTTCAGTGGTTCAAGGAGTAACATTGAAACAACAATTTTACCTGATCAAAAAGAATTCACAAGGAGCCTATCGGCTTATATAGCTCCACTGTGTGATTTGAAGAAATAGAAGCTGCATACCTAGGGGTGCCCCTTGTGGCTAAATCCAAAAAGGGCTCTGCACTTTGTAGGTATTGGTCTATGAAACATTCATACGAAATTTGGACTTGATCTGATTAAAACTGTAGGACTAATAGCAATTTGAAGAAATAGAAACTCCTAGGCCTAGGTCCATACAATATTCATACCAAATTTGGAATTGTTTCGACTAAAACTGTAGGACTAGAAGCGATTTGAATGAATAGAAACTCCACCTCAAGGGGCGCCCCCTGGGGGACGAATCAACTAAAAAACCAATGGTCTTGTAGCTCACCTGACCATTAACTAATAGGCAGTTTAAAGACTTGTTATATCCCATGTCTAAAATGGATTAGACGCTGGTCTTATTGCAAGGGCCGGTGGCAAGATGGGAAGAGGAAAATCGATATACACATTGCCTTTCAAACCTTCAAAGAAGCGATCAAAATCAAACGGCAACTCTTGTTTTAATAACCATATTTCTTTTCAGATAATGATATTCATATCAAAAGATAGGATAGGAGCTAGGCCTAATCATATCAGAAGTTTTGTCTTAGAATATTGGTTGAAACGTGTTTTTTGAAAAAAATCTATAATTCCTGCTTCAATGAATCGAGGTGGTGATTCATTCTTGGGGTACCGGTATCTGTAAAACAATGCGTAAGATCAATAAAAATAAAGTGAAAATTAAATTGCATTGAATTGAATTGAAATCACAGTGTCATACTAGACAAGAGGATTGATATCCTGTCCGTCGGTCCCGTACTAACATCTTGCTGAAGTAGACATTTTCAGGGCACTAAGGACCAATGACAATCATTATTCATAGAATATCTTACCTTCAATGAGCAGAAATACCGTGTAAATACACGTGTGAATAAACCAGGAAATGCGGTAGTGCGCGGTGTCTAGTGTACGGAGACGCATCGGGGTCATTCACAAATATAATCAAGGAAACCAAAACTTTGATCTGTTGAAACAAAATGTCAACATTGCGACTGAAATATTATGAAATAAAATTTAACCTTGATCTCGATTCGAATTTAAAATAAAAATCCACCATTCCGCGAATTCTGTCCACACTTGAATTTTAAAAATGTTCCTAATAGGCTACCATATTTCTTGGATCTATCCAAGAAACGATAGTTCATTGGTCGAGCCACGTTATTAGAGAGTTAGGCGAGAGTCAGACCCCTGCGTTTAGACCGGCCTGGAAGTAAATCTAGACGTTTTTCCAGCTAAAATTATGTTAAAATGTTTGAACAACAACCAAAACTTTATAGTACTAGCAGTCCGGGTCTATTTTGATTTCACAGGAACACATGTATACAAAAAGAACAGCAATTTGCTTCGATTTTGGTATATTTTCGATTATTTCACAAAAACAAGAGTTCAGAATTCTATGAAATTTTCAGATTGTAAAATAGATACTATATGACACCTCTGATAAAAAAAATCAGATCTCAGGACCATCAACATAAAAAGTGTGCCACCCGGTTTACTGGAATTTTTCGCGATAGACAAATGCATTGGAAGCATGACGTCATCAGCTAGTGATAGCAAAAGCAAACCATAGGTTCGCTAAAAATGGCTCTATAACTTTATAGGCCTTGGTCCATAGAACATTTGCACTAAATTTGGAATTGATTTGATAAAAACTGTAGGACTAGTAGCAATCTGAAGAAGTTAAAACTCCACCCCCAGGGCAGCCACTGGGGGACGAATAAAAAATTGCTCTTTAACTTTATAGGCCTTGTTCCATAGAGCATTCATACCAAATTTGGAATTGATCTGATTAAAACTGTAGGACTAGTAGCATCTGAAATAGAAACTCCACCCCAGGGGCAGCCCCTGGGGGACGAATGAAAACAAGAAATTCTAAAAATGGGCTTGCTGACATGGTTGTACTGAAAGCTTGCTTGGTGGTTTTGTATTTCTGTAGTAGAATTAATCGAACTTTGAACTGATTACTTAGAGCTAAGAGATCGGCGTTGTCGTATATCGTACATGAAATGTTACACACGGGGACTGGGAATATCGGAATGGTATTATTGTAGACGTGGACCAAGTTAGTGCAAGCTTTTGGATAGTTGTTATTTGAATATTGTAGTGTCTTAACGGAATCTATCATCATGTTGATAATTGCTAAAGTCTATCCCAGTGGTTACGATCGCGGCATTTCCACTCTCAAAGAGCCAGTATCAACAACAATTTAATTGATACTGACAGCTGTAAGTGGTCAAACTCACCATGAGCATCGCTGACTCGCTGCACCCCAGCTGCTTGTTACTATAGTTACAGGCAAGAGTGAATAAAGAGCAAAACTTTCCGAAGCTTACACTAAGAAAATGAAGAAATTAGCAGGGAAAAATTAGTTTGAAGTCTTGTTGCATTCAAGAGTGAATATTTTCCGAGGATACCAAAGTCAATGTTTACATTAGAAAGTTTCAGAACTAATTTTCAAGTTGAAACATTATATTTGGACGGTGTGTAAGCAAAATAGCAACACAGTACGTACGACTCAT